>NC_134358.1:55097365-55697365 GCF_048569485.1 Anomaloglossus baeobatrachus
GGGCCTGGCGAGGTGCAGGGTCACGGGGGCAGCGCTGTGCTGCACGGCACGGTGGTACTCACTCAGCCAATGATGAGGACACAGTTCTCGGTAAAACACACGGCTGGATGGACGGGTCCCACAGACGGCTGCGGTGTTTCTCCTCCTGGCAGGTTGATGGTGACTGCCTTTCCCTGCACCTGTGTAACGTGTACGGTTCCAATGGGTTCCCACCGGTAACCCGCTCCCCAGCTTGGATGGGTGCTGAAGGAGCCCCTTTTGCCCGCAGGCTCTGGCCCTGGGAACTTTAGCCTTGGCGGTGACTGTGTTTCCCTCTCTCGGTTGGACTGTTGCCTTCTGACGGGACTTGGCTGCTGGGAAACCCAGGAGGTTCCCTTCGCTAACGAATTTGGCAAATTCACGGCGACTCCTAGCCTTGCCGGGGTCCGTAAGCCCCTGCCGGATGGTGCTGGCTTCTCTTTGCGTACCGGTCCGGTACCGCCGGGCCACCGCCCATCCACGGTCCTTACGGCTAGCTCCAATAGGCCACTCCTGCAGACGGTCACCACCGTCTGCCAACCTTGCTGATCCATCCAGGCCACACACTCGGACCAACTTCAGGCTTCACAACTGCCACTTCACTCCTCTCACTTTCACTTCAAACTCTAATCTGCCTGCTTTTCCCGCCTCCAGGACTGTGAACTCCTCGGTGGGTGGGGCCAACCGCCTGGCCCACCCCTTGGTGTGAACATCAGCCCCTGGAGGAAGGCAACAAAGGTTTTTGTCTGACTTCGGTGTGCCTGACCGGGAGTGTGGGGTGTGTTGGTGTTGTGCTTGTGACGTCCTGGCTTGTTCAGGGCGCCACACTTCAATAAGTTGTGTAATAGATGGAGGGAGGGGATTTTTCCAATTGGCTGCAATAACGGTTCTGGTGGTGAGGAAGATGTGGATAATAACAAATTTGAAGGATGTATCAATCTGGTCAAGGTCTAGAGAGAGGAGAGCTAATTGTGGAGTAATGACTATGTTGGAATGGGTGATTTGATTAATTAGTTTGGATATTTCTATCCAGAGGTTTTTTAATATTGGGCAATCCCAGAAAATGTGCAGTAGGCTACCGGTGCCGTTACAGTTCCTCCAGCATAGTTTCAGCCAATAGTAGTAATTAAGATATATTGTCAAATGATTGTAGTTTAGTACAGATCTGAAATTTATGCCACGACTAGAGATGAGCAGACCTGTGGAAGTTCGGTTTGGCGGGTTCAGCCACACTCTTGAAAAAGTTTGGTTTAGGACCCAGAGTTGATCTGAACCCCAATGAAAGTCACTCAGTGGGTCGTTCGGGTCTCCGCCCACATGCAGCCAGCCATAAACAGAGCACTTGCAGGGGTAGGTGGGCAGGGTTTTTCCATTTTTTTTTTTTTGGACACTACATTCGATCACGTTGTTGTTGCCCCCAATGCGAGCCGATCAAACACTGCAAGCGGCTCACACCGGGCTGAGACTGAGCGTAACCGAGCACAGTGATACTTGTATGAGTGATGTTCATACGTGTACAGAACCCAAACTCTGAACCTCAACGCTGTTTCTTTTATCAAGTCTGTGTTTGGTATGAACACTGAACAACGAACCACGGGTTCACTCATCTCTAACCACAACCCTTTTCAAGTATACCTTATTTATAGTATTCTGCTCCCCATACAGGGCAGTGGGACCTTTTAAGTCTTGTCATCCTCCAGGGCAATGATACAACTGCTACCTAAGAAAATGACCTCTATATTTATTCCCTTGGATTCATTGCAGAAACCCAGGAAAATACACTGCACTGTAGTGCAACATCAGACTACATCCTTGGAGGAGATGGTTTTTAAGGTAGACCCCCCATTTATTAAAAAAAATGCACATCCAAATGAGGTTGTTCATTTTCAGAAACGTTTTTCTTAAGTGTTCCCTCAGTGATAAAAAAAATAAACATGATGTGGTTTGCTTACCTTCCCCTGGTCCATCGCTGAGTCTTTGCCTCAGCTCCCGATGTTTGTTATTGTCTGTAGCGCTAATGTTACACCAACAGCGCTGCAGACAACTCAGCTACTGATGTTGACGGCACAAGTAGCAACAGACAATTAGTGAGCTGAGCGGTTCGGGCCATCTACATCGGCAGAGCTGCTGAACTCAGTTGTCTGCAGCGCTGTTGGTTTAACAATAGCGCTGCAGACAATAACAGACACTGGGAGCAGAGGCAGAGACTCAGCATTGGACAAAGGCAGAGAAGGTAATGCTCAATTTATTTTTTAAGGGAACTTATAGAAAAAAATTATCTTAAAGGGCACAATATTCTTAATAATATCATGGTCTCTTGTGCTATCATTGCACAAAGGGATCGTTATCAGGGATGATCAAATACCTCAAATATTCGCCTTCGCGAATATTCGACGAATAACTTGCCGCTATGCGAATATTCGATGCGCAATGTAAGTCTATGGGAAGCCAGAATAATTCCGAATAGTTGTTATTCGGGTTTCCCATAGACTTACATTGCTCATCGAATATTCGCGATTAGTCGAATAGCAGCGACCTATTTGAAAAATATTCGCGAAGCCGAATATTTGAGGTATTCGATCATCCCTAATCGTTATCTAAATTCACCTTTGAGTGAGGTTCTCTTCTGCTGGATCCCTGGGAATCACTTTTGTATCAGAGTCTGGACCCACTGTAGGATCTTCTGATACCCATGTGGGTCAGTTTGTCTTTGTGTATTTAACAACATGCAGAACCATATTTATGGCATAAAAAAAGTTGGAAGCTCTATATACATAATTTTTTTTTGACCTCTTGCCTTTTTGTCTTTTCTAAAAGTAGGAGAGGTTGAGACAGAGTCAGAGTAGCCATCTGTGGACCACCATATTTACAATAATGACAGTAATGAGTAAAAATTACACTGGAAATTTTTGACAACTTTGTATCTGGCCTAGATTTCAATTTTTATGTATATGTAGTGCACCTGCATCCCAAAGACATCTCAAATTTATTAGGAGGCATGTGGCACTGACTAAATATGGTACATCATACACCAACATCTGGTGGGTGTTGCAGGTATGTTGACCCCAATCAAAGGCCTGTCATCCAGCCAAAAAAGATCTCTTGCACTGAGGATGGGCAAACACCCCGAAACACATGTATGCAAATGAAGTGTCTTGTTTGGCTTTTATCCTAAGCCCTGTATCAATGAGCCATTAAAGGGTCAATATGGATTTTTACAGTCTCTACTTCCATTAGGAGTCAATAGAGTTCAAGTCCTTTTCCTCAATGAAGAGACAATTTGCATAGTTTATGTATGTGCTTCTCCCCACCCTGCTCCAGTTGATTGACAGGTCTTTCCAATGTGTATATGGATCAAGAATGACTAATCAGAGGTAGCAAGTCAGTAAAGGGATTGGAAAGTGACTGATTAGATTTTAAATATGGTGGTACACCAAATGCAGGAAAGAACTCAACTGCAGCGGGAAAAGATCCACAAACCCAGGAAGGTATAGCTGTGGGTTTGTCGGGACCAAGAGACAGAAAAGGAGAAGATGGGGCTGAGGCAATGGTGGAGAACCTCCCTCTATAATGTCCATGTGGACAAATAAAGCCCAACATAGGTCATCATCAGGAAACAGCCGGTTAGAGCTGAACCCTAACACACTCACTGGGATGGACAAATCAGAGGAGATTGAAAAAAATAGAAATCCACAGGTTCCAAAACTGGTTAGTACTTGCTGTAGACCTGACCCTGATTTTTCCCTGCCTGACAGCGGTGGTTGGCACCCTAAGATCACGTAATGGTGCCCCCCCTCATCCTTAACTACGCCGTAAGCTATAAACCAAGTATAACAAAAAAACAATAAACATAAATCGAGTGCACACAGGCATAGGGTGAGAAACAGGACTAGGAACGTGCAAATACAGTCATACAGGCATGATGGACTATAAAAAAACAAAAAAGAGTAACAGAATGCATGGAAACACTCCCAAACCTAAATTAAACTAAATAGGAGATAACTGGGAAGGGATTCACACAAACTAACTGCAAAGAATAGCAATGTCTCAGTAAGAAAACCTTAACCGAGGAGCTGAGACTCCAGACAACCATCCATCCAGAAATATAGCCAGCACTGAAGCATGTGAGTAGTGAATATAAATAGCCCCCCCAAAATGTGATTGGGCAAAACAAACGAGAAAGTGCAGATATCTGTATAGAAAGGAAACAGCATAAGAAAGACAAGACAAGAGATTCTTCAGCAGATGGACCAACACAAAACAAGCTGTGGTCCAAACAAGAGGGAAACCGACCAACAATCAGACATCACCGGGTAGAGCCATGACACAGCCCTTTAATTTTATGGTGAAAATTGCTATGTTACAAAAAATATTTTAAAATCATACATTTGTTTTTCTATATTTGTAGTAATAATCCAAAGACAGGTTGCCATTCTCAACTATTATATTTTGTCCGAAGACGAAATAAGAATCAGTGTATCCAGTGATTAGTGGACACCCGGAAGGGGGCAATTACTTTTTTCACACTACATGTAACAGTCCATTATTCTGCATTTGTTTTAGCTTCATACAGCCATTGCTTTATATAAGACAGATGACATTTTATTTAGCGGTTCCCCAAAAAGTAATAAAAGATAAAATTAGATAAGAAACAAAATGTTTACGCATCAAACCGATTTATCTGTCTGTGATTTTGAGTCATTTCAATATTCCTCAAAGGATTGCACAACTGAAGAAAACAGATGACGGTGAGTCACGTAGAAGGAAGATGTCCTGATAAGAAGGCCATGTGCAAAACAATTGCCGGTGTAATAGCTTTCATAAGAAAAAGTATTCATACATATTCATTTTCTATATTTCTTAAAATATTTTTTTATTTACTAAATTCCGAACTGAAAGACAAAAGATACGTATACTATCGGGCTCAGACATTTCTCTGGCCGACGAGCAGAACAGCAGGGGGAACTCACGCCATTTGGGAGATATGTTCTACTACAGAACTAACATAAGACTGTGAAATCAGACGGGAAAGCAGAATCTAAATCCCACATGTATCCTATAAGAAGAGGAGATCCCATTAATTAAGTCAATAGTTCCCAAACTGTCAGCAGCTGCTTTGTGTTTTTAGTCCTAACAGATTCTATTTTATTTACAAAGTATGTGATCAGCTGATCAAAACCGCATAGTAACTGATAGGAGATTGGTAATAGGATGCACGATTGAACTCATTGGTGGAACATTTTTTATTGCCTTTTCATTATTTTGCATGCATTAACCTACGTATGCTAATTGTCACGATTCCTCCGTGCAGAGCATCTTGCATATTAGGAGATGCTCTGCTGGGTTTTCCTGAGCTACTGAGCTTCCAGGTTGATTGACAGCGCAGGATTCCAGGTTGGTTCTGGGAGGTGCTGATTGCTCAGGTGTTCCATCTTGCTGGTAATTGCTCAGGCTTCTTTAATAAGCATGCTCTCCCAGAACTTTGCCAGTCATACATTCTGGTTTTGTAGTTGTGCTGTTGCCCTGTGTTTCTGCATGTATTCTGATATTTGTTTCTTGATGCCGGACCGTTGTTTGACTCCTCTCTGCTTGCTCGCTGTTTCTGTCGTGACCTCCTGGCTTTTGACGTTGGACCGTTGTATCACCACGTCTCAGTTTTCTCCCTGAAATTATTACGTGACCTCCTGGAATTCTGACCCTTGGATTGTGACCTGACTTTGCTGCTGTGTACTGCCTGTATCCATACGTGTCCTCCTGCTACTAGACCCCTGCTTGCCTGACTAATCTTCTGTCTGTACTATCTGTAAGTAGTGACTTGCATTACACTAATAAGATCTTCTCTAGGAAGAATATAATTTTTTTTATCTACTCACTTCAAGGTCATCCCCCTGTAAGTATTGTCTTGTGACTTAAGGGGGCTTTACAAGCAAAAACGTCGCTAACGAGATGTCGTTGGGGGTCACGGAATTCGTGACGCACATCCGGCCTCGTTAGCAACGTCGTTGCGTGTGAAACGCACGAACGACCGCTAACTATCAAAATTACTCACCATATCGTTGATCGTTCACACGTTCTAATCTCAAATATCGTTGCTGTTGCAGGACGCAGGTTGTTCATCGTTCCTGCAGCAGCACACATCGCTATGTGTGACACCGCAGGAACGAGGAACAACATCGTACCTGCGGCCGCTGGCAATGAGGAAGGAAGGAGGTGGGTGGGATGTTATGTCACGCTCATCTTCGCCCCTCCACTTCTATTGGGCGGCCACCTAGTGACGCCGTTGTGCCGCAGAACGAACCTCCCCCTTAGAAAGGAGGCGGTTCGCCAGCCACAGCGATGTCGCTAGGCAGGTAAGTATGTGTGATGGGGACTAACGATGTTGTGCACCACGGGCAGCTATTTGCCCGTGACGCACAACCGATGGGGGCGGGTGCTTTCACCAGCGACATCGCTAGCGATGTCGCTGTGTGTAAAGTGGCCTTTAGCCTATAGTGTCAAACCAAAGTTGCCTCCACATGGAAATGACCTCCATCTACCGGCAGCTGTTTCAGGTTCTTGTCTGTTGTCAGTGCACAGGAGAATACTGGTTGGCTGAGTGAAAGGTCTTTAAAGGAGATCTAAGGGTTGAAGGGGTTTTTAGTTACTTTGTAGGTCAACAATTTCCGATTTGTAGGAATCCAACTCCTGCCATCACTACCAATCATCAGCTAATCTGCAGCACCTGCAAAGGCTAAATGTTTTGCTGTGTTTTTATCTGCTTTTTTGCTAATTTTGTGGTGAATAAACTAACTTCACTAAACATGCACTGTAGGCAAATAAACTAAAAGCGTAGCAAAAAACGCAACAAAAAAACCCTGCTTTTTGGAAGCAGCATTTTTTACTGCCAAGAGACTAAGTTTTGGCTTGAGAAAAAAAATTCAGCAAAAAACCCAATGTATGAACATAGTCTAAAGGATAGCGACTTCCAATAATGGGCACTAGAAAACAAGATTTCTTTAAATTAATTTGCATTCTTTTTTTTTTCACAGGGAGCACTTTCTGGCCATATGCCTAGTTGGTGATCTCCATAATGAGAAGAATCACCTTATAGATTATGGATGAGCCTAGCCGTTCAGTAAAATATATATCCGTTCTTATAGAGAGTATTTCCAGTTCCCTCCATTTGGACCACAGATAAAGCCTGAGCTAACCAAAGAAAACATGGAGTAGCATTGGTATGAGCCACTGGTGAGTTAAGGCCCTCATAAACAGCCTAATGTCGATATCGAAGACTTATATGCATGGGGTCCATTACAGAGCCAGGACTGTGTATCGGCTGGCATCAACTAGCATTTGGGCAAGGGCACCGGTAGATTAGATGTTAGATAAGATAGGGGAGGAGTGACAGATGGACAGTGAGTTGGTTAGAGTGACTGGCCTTGTGAGAGGAGGTTTGCAGAAGGGTTCGAAAAGTAAAGCCGTGGCAAGGTGTCAGGAGCCAGTGAGGGAACCCTGATGTAACTTCTTTAAGGTCCGGAGCCTACCGCTCACCCGGCGGGCTCGGGGAAGTTGTGTGACTAGACAGCCATCAGGGCCCAGAAGCGGACAGAGGTGAGAAGAAGAGTGAGGGAATGGAAACACAGGTGACTGACAGCTTGCAGATGAGATCCAAGATAGTGGGGATAGGTTGAGTGAGAGCACCCCAAAGAAACATCAACCGTAGAACTGTCAGGAGCGAGGCCATGTCTGTCATAGTGTGGAAAGAATAAATTGTTTGTTTGGCTTGCCAAGAGAACTTTGGTGTCACGTGTTTGTCTACTGCATCTACGATGGGGATCGGTTTTGGGGTGATGGACACCAACCTGAAGAAAATAGTATGTGTCGCCTGAAGTCATAAACAGAGTGATTATCTCGGGCGAAGGGTGTGGAGCCCGGCGTCTGTACCATCCTTCACATACACTGATGTGATTGTACGCCATCTCTTTTGGCACCCCCATACACACTAAAGCACGGGAAGTGTTTTGAATGTGCTACCCAGAAAACAAAGAGATTGGCTTTTTAAGTTGCCGACCAGATGATTGGCTGATCCAGGTTCAGCCGACTTTAATAATTATTGGGGCCATAAGTCTAATCTTCAATGCCCAGCTCAGTCAATACCAACGCTGATTCCATAATGAAGAATAGTCGCCACCACCTTCATGAGTCGGGAAGTCAGACAGTCCCAGCGCCAGGTTTGAAGTGTTTGCCTCTTGGTGGTCAGTATCAAAGTACAAAGAGCAAGTCTTCAAAATAGAAAATGGACAGATACGACTCTCACCTGTTGGAAATGTCTACTTTACTTCTGTCCTTAATTTTGATAAAATCAGTGCAGATCTCAATAAAGGAATACGGTATGTCATCTGACTTGGTTGTTTTGCATGTGCAATCTTGTATCACGCTGAAAATGAACATAGTAGAGTAACGCGAGCCTTAATTATTAACTAAAAGAAAATTGAGAAGATGTTTGTAAAATGGACCTGATTTACTGCTCATAATTGCACAGTGTGGCGGTTTCATGGGCTGATTAATTGATGGTTGTAATTTCTTTCCGTGGAGAAGCAGATCAGTTCTCCATACATGAAATTACAGTGTGCAGACCGGTGGAAATTGCATGGTGCTGCTGCCTTCTTCATAGATCCTGTCACCAGTAATAATGTTGATGAAGAAACCTGTGATCTTTCGAGGGCTCTTTATGTTTTACATTCATTAACGCAATGATTATCGTCTGATAATACGGTAACTAGAAGCTGCATCTCTGGCTAATGGCACAAATCAGCCTCTAATAAGAAAAAATATATATAGCTGAATGTGAAATCATATTAAATGAGAGAAACAGCTGTTGTGAAGATGTGAGGACTTGGATTACTGTCATTAGCATTATATTAAAGGAATTAGAAGGCACAATCTTAGCTCATTGGTCCACGCTCTTAAAAGACATTTCTGGGCCGAGAAAAAGTTTAACTCGATATAGTGCATGTGCACACAATGACTTTTTATTGCAAATTCTGCCTGAAATTTACATGACAAAGTGCGAAAAAAGATACGCAAAAAATAAAATGGTGCACAAACGTCATTACCTTGCACATGTTGCCTCTTAAGTCCCTTCTTTTAACTGCTTCTGTCTGGAAAGTGGTTAAAATAAGTTACTCATGTAATGCTAGCTACTACTTATGGGAAGTATGGACAAAAGAGTAGTCAAGAAAGCCGATGTCTGGTAATGGGTGGACACGTATAAGCACAAGGAGTAAACAGAGGCATTGTCAGGTCAATATCCGAGGGTCAGAAATCCAGGAGAGCACATAATAAGTTCAGGGAGAAAACAGACACGCGGTCACGTAACGGTCCGAGGTCAAAAGGCAGGAGGTAACGACAGGAACAGGGAGCGGGGAGAGAGGAGTCAAATAACAGTCCAAGGTAATAAAACAAAGATCAGAACACTACTAGAGACACAAGCCAACAGCACAACTGCAGAACCAGAAAATACAACTGGCAAGGTTCTGGGCGAGCATGCTCATTAAAGAAGCTTGAGCAATTACCAGGGAGTTGGGACACCTGAGTAATCAGCACCAACCTGGAATCTTGCGCTATCAGCTAAACTGCTAGCTCAGTAACTCAGGAAAGTGCAGCAGAGCATCTTCAAGTCTGCAAGATGCTCTGCACAGAGGAATCGTGACAACTAGCTTATTCATCTGGATGGTTCATAAGGAAGGAAACCATTCACCACTTTAATGTAAAACATTGTTCCATCTCGTATTCAATGCTTCCCCCGCCCACTAGCGCCTATGATTGGTTGCAGTCATACCCGCCCCCACGCTGAGTGACAGCTGTCTCACTGCAACCAATCACAGCCGCCAGTGGGCGAGTCTATATCCTGCAGTACAATAATTAAAAAAAATGGCGTGCAGTCCCCCCCCATTTTGATACCAGCCAAGATAAAGTCACAGGCTGAAGGCGGGTATTCTCAGGATGGGGAGCCCCGGAGCCTAAAAATATCAGCCATCAGCCGCCCGGAATTGCTGCATCCATTAGATGCGACAGTCCCGGGACTCTACCCGGCTCATCCCGAATTGCCCTGGTGCGGTGGCAATAAGGAGTTAATGACAGCCCACAGACAATGAAAAATCCTTTATTTGAAATAAGAGACAAAAAAAACACTTTCTTTCACCACTTTATTAAAATCCCCAAATACCCCTCCAGGTCCGATGTAATCCACACGAGGTCCCACGACGCTTTCAGCTCTGCTACATCGGAAGCTGACAGGAGTGGCCGTAGAATAAGACTGCCTGCTGTGAGCTCCATGCAGCAACTGAAGTGAGTCGCGCTGGTAGAGGAGACATCACTCAGGTAGTGCTTGCGTGTGTGTGCGGTGATGATGAGAGCAGTAATGCCTGTGTTTGTGCGGTGATGATGGGTGCGGTAGTGCCGGTGTGTGTGCGGTGATGATGGGGCGGTAGTGCCGGTGTGGGTGCGGTGATGATGGGGCAGTAGTGCCGGTGTGTGCTGTAATGATGGGTGCGGTGGTGCGGTAGTGCTGGTAAGTGTGCCGTGATGATGGGTGCAGTAGTGTCGGTGTGTGTGCGGGGATGATGGGTGATGGGGCGGTAGTGCCGGTGTGGGTGCGGTGATGATGGGGCAGTAGTGCCGGTGTGTGCGGTGATGATGGGTGCAGTGGTGCTGGTGTGTGTGTCGTGATGATGGGTGCGGTAGTGCCGGTGTGTGTGGTGATGATGGGTGCAGTGGTGCTGGTGTGTGTGTCATGATGATGGGTGCGGTAGTGCCGGTGTGTGTGGTGATGATGGGGGCTATCTCTCTCTCTTGGCTAAAGAAAACTAAAAGAACACAACACTTTATTTCACAAGAATCCGTTGCCTTTATTATCACACTATTTACAACGCATACTGTAAGTCACATGCGCCACACAACACATTGTGACGGATGCCACACAACGCAAGTGTGAAAGTACCTTAACTTCTTCCTGTCTCAGGAACTTATTCCCCTAAGACTCCACCTACGGGCTAAACCTTTTCCTTAACCCCTGGTTTACTTGCTGTAGGATGCAGCTGAGATACCCAGCTCTTGCGTCCTAACCAGCAGCTTCTATTTACTATCATTTTTGCCTATTTCTATATAACCCTTTCTTGCTCTAACCATTATGATACCTTACTATACTTGACATTTTACTTGCATAGGGCAGCGGGAACGCTAGTCCCGCTCAGGTTAAAGACACAGAAGAATTAGACAGACATAGGTAAAAACAAACAGCAATCATACAATGCACTCCAAACAGGAGGTAATAATGATGAATGGACCAGAGGGGAAAAACCCAAGAGGACTAAGGAAGGGAAAACAACACAACTTTCACAAAGCAAATGTTCTCTGAATGACTTCCTGGTCTTCAGCTCTCTTTAGAGGAAATTAAAGCAGAAACTATCACCAGCAGTTTACCTGGACTAAGAGGGAAGTCTTTATAGCAGAGCTAACTAGCAATAAAGAACAATTGACTATTGCTTATGTGACGCCCTGGGCAAGCCAGGGGTCACAGGTCATCACACCACCACACCCTACATCCCAGTTAGGAACACCAAAGCTACTCAAATCCTTGTTGCCTTCCTCCAGGGGCTGATGTTCACACCAGTGGGTGGGCCAGGCGGTTGGCTCCGCCCACCGAGGAGTACACAGCCCTGGAGGCGGGAAGAACCAGGCAGTTAGAGTTTGGAGGGAGAAGTGGAAACAACAGATTAGCTCAGGGGGAGCTTGAGTGAGGAGCTAAGTGAAGGAGTAAACAACTAAGTGAAAGTGAAGTGGTAGTGGAGCAAAGAAGAAAAGGAACAAAAGTGCACGTAGAAAGACCTGAAGTTAGTCCAGCTAAGTGCAGGACAGGTCAGCAAGGTCAGCAACAGCGGTGATCGTCTGGAGGGGGACTGCTCGGAGGTTGCTGGAAGGACCGCGGTCGAGTAGTGGCTCGGCGGTCTGGAGCAGTATATGAAGGACAGTCAGCACCAGGGCAGGGGCCTCTCGGACCCCGGCAAGGCTAGGAGTCGCCATAATTTGCCGAATCCGTCAGTGAAGGGGACGTCGATCCCCCAACAACCAAGTCCCGATTGAAGACAACCGTCCAACCATTAGTGAGGAACACCGCCACCGCCAGGGCACCAGCTCCTCAGGGCCAGCGTCTGCGGGCAAAGTAGGGCTCCTCCGGCCCATATCCAAGCCGGGGAGCGGGTTACCGGTGGGAACCCATCGCTACCAACTTAGAAACATCAGGTGCAGGTCAGAGGGACATCACCGTTACCTGCTGGGAGAGCAAGTGCAGCCATCCGTGGGAACCGTCTTTCCAGCCGTGTGGTTTACCGTAAAACTGTGTCAACGTCTCAGGCTGAGTGAGTACCACAGTGCCGCAAGGCACAGCGCTGCCCCCGCGTCCCTGCGCTCACCAGGCCCTGCACCTTCCACACCATCACTGGGCCCCGGGATCACCAACCCCTACCCACGGAGGGGCAACACAACACCTGGCTGCTCCGCATCACCACTCCCGGGATCCCCATATCGAGCAGCGGTGGTGCTACAAATCACCACAACCGTGGGTGGCGTCACGGACAATCTCCCCAACAAAATCCCCTTTTCACTCACGGGTGAGGAGTGCCGCTCGAGAACCCCCGGGATCCGGCCCACCGCTCGAGCCACCACTGAGCAGCAGCAGCCGGACCCGAGCAGAGGGGTGAGCGCGGTGTCGGCACCCTCCTCCCCGCCCGCGACACTTACACTTGGAGTTTCAGGAGACCAGAGGATCTACTTCACCCTAACAGCGCTGGATAAAGGAGATTCTGCACCACTAGCAGGACTAACCTGAGCAAGTGTGTATGAAGCCCTTCGCTGTGATCTCCTGACACCAGAAATAGGAGGGACCACTCTCCGTCATTGTACCCTCGTGACAAGGGGTTGAGGAGTAGCCACTAGTGCCAGAGCCAGAGTCCTGTGCTCTCGGATGCTTGGGGAGAATCCACTAGGGTGAGATGACTTTATTCACACGATAGTTAAGATTAACCCCTTACCTTGTTCGGTTAGGCATGTGACCACTAGAGACCTGTCCTCCGAGTCCTATTGTCTGGGGCTACTCCGTTTGAGGATCGGTCTTTAGGGGTGCTTCACACACAGCGAGCTTGCTGCCGAGATCGCTGCTGAGTCACGCTTTTTGTGACGCAGCAGTGACCTCATTAGCGATCTCGCTGTGTGTGACACTGAGCAGCGATCTGGCCCCTGCTGCGAGATCGCTGCTCGTTACACACAGCCCTGGTTCGTTTTCTTCAAAGGCGCTGTCCCACTGTGACACACAGATCGCTGTGTGTGACAGCGAGAGAGCGACGAATGAAGCGAGCAGGGGAGCAGGAGCCGGCATCTGGCAGCTGCGGTAAGCTGTATCCAAGATAAACATCGGGTAACCAAGGTGGTTACCCGATATTTACCTTAGTTACCAGCCTCCGCAGCTCTCACGCTGCCTGTGCTGCCGGCTCCGGCTCTCTGCACATGTAGCTGCATTACACATCGGGTTAATTAACCCGATGTGTACTGTAGGTAGGAGAGCAAGGAGCCAGCGCTAAACAGTGTGTGCGGCTCCCTGCTCTCTGCACATGTAGCTGCATTACACATCGGGTTAATTAACCCGATGTGTACTGTAGCTAGGAGAGCAAAGCTAAGCGGTGTGCGCTGGTACCTAATGTAAACATCGGGTAACCATACCCGATGTTTACCTTAGTTACCAGTGTCCGCAGCTTCCAGACGCCGGCTCCGTGCAAGCGCAGGGTCGCTTGCACGTCGCTGCTGGCTGGGGGCTGGTCACTGGTCGCTGGTGAGATCTGCCTGTTTGACAGCTCACCAGCGACCATGTAGCGATGCAGCAGCGATCCTGACCAGGTCAGATCGCTGGTCGGATCGCTGCTGCATCGCTAAAGTGTGAAGGCACCCTTAAGGTCCAGTCACACTAAGCAACTTACCAGCGATCCCAACAACGATAGGGATCGCTGGTAAGTTGCTAGGAGGTTGCTGGTGAGATGTCACACTGCGACGCTCCAGCGATCCCACCAGCAACCTGACCTGGCAGGGATCGCTGGAGCGTCGCTACACGGGTTGCTGGTGAGCTCACCAGCAACCAGTGACCAGCCCCCAGCGCCGCGTGGAAGATGCTGCGCTTGGTAACTAAGGTAAATATCGGGTAAACCAACCCGATATTTACCTTGGTTACCAGCGCACGCAGCTACACGTGCAGAGAGCAGGGAGCAGCGCACACTGAGCGCTGGCTCCCTGCTCTCCTAGTTACAGCACACATCGGGTTAATTACCCGATGTGTGCTGCAGCTACATGTGCACAGAGCAGGGAGCAGCGCACACCGCTTAGCGCTGGCTCCTTGCTCTCCTAGTTACAGCACACATCGGGTTAATTACCCGATGTGTGCTGCAGCTAATTGTGCACAGAGCAGGGAGCAGCGCACAATGCTTAGCGCTGGCTCCTTGCTCTCCTAGCTACAGCCACATCGGGTTAATTACCCGATGTGTGCTGCAGCTAAATGTGCACAGAGCAGGGAGCAGCGCACAATGCTTAGCGCTGGCTCCTTGCTCTCCTAGTTACAGCACACATCGGGTTAATTAACCCGATGTGTCCTGCAGCTACATGTGCACAGAGCAGGAGCCGGCACTGACAGTGAGAGCGGCGGAGGCTGGTAACAAAGGTAAATATCGGGTAACTAAGGACAGGGCTTCTTGGTTACCCGATGTTTACTGTGGTTACCAGCCTCCGCAGAAGCCGGCTCCTGCTGCCTGCACATTTAGTTGTTGCTGTCTCGCTGTCACACACAGCGATCTGTGCTTCACAGCGGGACAGCAACAACTAAAAAATGGCCCAGGACATTCAGCAACAACCAACGACCTCACAGCAGGGGCCAGGTTGTTGCTGGATGTCACACACAGCGACATCACTAGCAACATCGCTGCTACGTCACAAAAGTTGTTCGTTAGCAGCGATGTTGCTTAGTGTGACGGGGCCTTTAGTCTCAATGCTGTTCTCACTCCATGTCTCGGTCAACACTCAAAGATTGCGCTATCTCCTCTCCAGTCTCCTTTGTTTCCTTTGCTGTCACAAGCCACCCACTGTATGTGACCTCCAGGACCCACAGACTATCTGTCCGTAACTTTCACACACTAGGTCTTCACTGAATTTTCTAGAATGAACTCTCTCTTCCCCTATCATCTAACTCTTCCCATCGTGGGCAAGTCCCAACACAACCTATAATATGGTAACTTCCTATACATAAGTGCTAAACATTATACTTTACATTATACATTATTATGTATACATGATACCTTTTCCTAATGCACATATATTACATTACAATACATCACAGTTCATTTAGCATAATATTTACAAAGACGCAGAACACAATTCACATTACATTACATGACAATACAATGACTCGATTGTCTTCAGGGGGAAGGAATGGAACAGAAGCAGTCCACCACCTTTACAGGCTAGTGGGGATACTGAGATGGCACAGGAGATAAAGGGAGCAGAAGCTGTGTGTGGACCAAACCTGGAAGTTTTAGGGTAGAGTTGGTGGACTGGCCAGGCCGAGACCTGGATACTGCAATCAAGTGATCGGTAATTGGAAGAAATCAAGCAAGAAAATGGAGACCAACATTCTTCTATGTTGACTGTCTGAAAAACGTCTGACAAGTTATGCACCATCACCTGTAACCACTACTCTCTGGGGTCGAAGCAGGACACCTGTGCCGTTGCGATCCTCACAGGCCCAAAATAGGCCGTTTCCTTAAAAGTTTACGTTTTTCAACTATCTTTTGCATCGTGCTCAGCTCGGCATTATCATCAGTGCCTCAGAAATGTCATCATCACTTTGTGAACCATGGTTGTGCTCACGTAAAGGATACTATTAATGGAGAGAATATGTGGGCACCTTGTAATAACTACATCTGAGATCAATTCAGGTCACGCCAAGAACAACTGGATTTACTTAAAAAAAAGTCTTGTAAGTTTTTAATTTGCTCCTTTCACCACATATTTAGATGATAAGGTGGAAATCTGTTCAATGTGATCTTCTTGTACAACTTAGATAAAAAAAGAGCAGAAAAAAGAAGAAAAGAGAAATCGCCGTTCCTAACACAAGGCACAATTTCAAAGCACTTTTGATACCGGAGGACGCTGACAGGCTGGCATATGTAACATATCAATACGCACATAAGCATTACAACAGCAGCCTGATAAAAAGGTCTAGACATAAACTGCAGATTTTACAAATGTTTAAGATAAGTGCAAAACGTATTTTCCTTTACCATAGATTCGGATCTCGACCACCTGCAGCCCTGCAGGAGTTGTAGCACGGGAAGTGGTCTCCATTTAAGAAAGCATCTGAATATGGAGACTGTAAATTAATCACAGATTTCCCATCCTCTAAAAGGGATTTTATCTGATCTAATATAAGACTTTCAAGGGCATTTCTGTTGTTACGATCATAAAATATGACTGTAAAGTTGGTCTCATAATAGCAAAGCTTTTAGTCCATTTGGTAAAATCTCGTCGAGAACGGTAGCAGGGAACAATGGAAATAAGACAATGCACATATACTGTATCTGTCATATATTTAAAGGGGCTTACTGCCCCCCAAACATATTTAGGGTGAGATGTATCATTTAGGTGTTTTTTAAAGTCAGGTTTATTTTTTGACTTGTGGTTATCAATGCAGTTTATTTGCATGAAATAGATGAAAAAAGCGCATGTGGTTCATGAGTTTAAAGGGACCTGTCATGTCATTTTTTTTGTATTTAACCGCCCCTAATGTGTTTTAAATGATGAAATGTGCATCACCAACTTGTCTTAAAAAAAAAAATCCATGTATTTATCTTAAAAAAAGACTACTGTATTTTTCGGATTATAAGACCCATTTTCCTCCCAAAAATTTAGGTGAGGGCTTCAAATAATGGCGCCTGGAGTTAGCGAATTGCCAGAAGGCGCTCTCGGCTCAAGATCTCATCTGCGCACACGCCGCCACTGACCCATTAATCTCCCAGCAGCAGACTTAAGAAAAATGGCGCCCGGAGGTGGCATGTGTGCAGATGAGATCTTGGCTAGTAATTCAGCAGATAGCTCAATCTGTGCGCGCGTCGACTCCGGGCGCCATTTCTTTGAAGACCGCACCACCGACAGCATCTGGGAAACCCACTGCACCAGGACACTGGCACAATATTTGGAACACCCGCCGCACCACCTGCAGCATTGCCCTGCTCCACCACCGCCCCTTCCTTCTGTGACCCTGCTCCACCACTGCTGCCACACCAACCCGGTAAGAGAGCACCAGATTGTAATACAGACCCCATTTTTTTCACCTTTTTTTTCTCTAAATTTGGGGTGTATCTTATAATCCGGTGCGTCTTATAAACCAAAAAGTATGGCAGTTGCTTAGGTGAATACAGTACATACCTTTGGTTTCAGTCATAGGGGAGGCGCTTTTGGTGGGTTCAGCCACTGTCACTCAAGTTCAGGCACACTTCTTTATTTGAACTTAAGGCCCTGTCAAACACAGAGATAAATCTTTTGCAGATCTGTGGTTGCAGTGAAATCATGGACATATTGTTCCATTTGTATACAGCCACAAACCTGGCACTGATTGGCCACAATTTCACTGCAACCACAGATCTGCCGCAGATTTATCTCTGTGTGTGACAGGGCATTTAGTCTCGCCCCTTGCATTGTACTTGATTACACTACATGTCCTTCACCACCACTTCTCTGCTGAGCTCCAACCACTAAGGTCACATGGTCGTGACATCACCACAGGTCCTTCACCACGACTTCCTTCTCCAATGCTTAGCTCTGGAGATAAGTAGAGGAGAAGTGGTGGTGAAGGCCCTTTGATGATGCCACAACCATGTGACCATAATGAGTGGAGCTCAGCAGAGAAGTGTTGGTGAAGGACCTGTGGTGATGTCACAACCATGTGACCGTAATGAGCAGAGCTCAGCAGAGAAGTGATGGTGAAGGATCTGTGGTGATTAGCAGTAGAGACATGGTGGTGAAGAACCTTTGGTGATGTTGTGTCGCCCGGGGACCAGGGGTACTCAGATCCGGGCCACAGAGTCACTTCTGCGGGTATCACGGTGGCGTGACCCGGTCTGTGATCCCAGGATCCACAGTAAAAGGGGGTATTTGGGTGTTGGGATATTGTCCGTGACGCCACCCACGGTTGTGGTGATGTGTAGCACCACCGCTGCTCAATACGGGGATCCCGGGGATGGTGAAGCGGAGCAGCTAGGTGTTGTGTTGCCCCTCCGTGGGTAGGGGTTGGTGATCCCGGGGCCCGGTGATGGGGTAAGCAGGGAGCAGGGCGCAGTGCTGCAGTGCGGTGCCCGAGGGCACGGGTGTACTCACAAGAAAGTCACACTGGTAAACTAGGAATTGCCGGTGTCCTCAGCCTTCGGTACGGGGGTGTTAGTGTCCCACACACGGTGCAGCAGCCCTTGTTGTTCCTTCCCTGCAGCCAAGTGCCTTTCTCTCCTCTCTCTTCCTCGTTCTCCTCAGCCGGGAACGGGGAATCCACTCCCCTGTAGTGATCCGGGTACCCAGGTACCGAGGGGCCACCGCCCTGCTCCGGCTACCTGTTCTGGCCCCTTCCTCACTACGGCCTGTCCCGGCCCTTTCGGAGCACGCTTCACTCCCAGCCTGGGAGCTACAACTTCAGACTTCTGTCCTGTCTGCCCTCCACACACTCTCTGCCCCAGCCCCTCCCCTCTCCTCTGCTTTTCTCTTACACTGGGGCTGTGGCTTGTCTGGCTGCACTGGTGTGAGATCAGATTACCAAGGAGGATTAACTCTTTCTGTGACAACCTGGCTGTGCCAGGGCGTCACACACCCCCTTGGTAAAACACGGCCCGTCCTCGGGCCGTCTAGGCACCGACATTTATTAAAACTGGAAAAAAAGGATAAAACATTTTAAACATTTTCAATCTTCCCACAGCGGGATTCACATTGCTTCAACGTTGCAACAACAAATAACACTTTTAATAATGTTAACGTAACGGCTCCTTTAGTCACCCACCCAAACAACCTAGCCTTGGTGCTGCCCCTAGGAAGTGGGCAGCACCCCTTGACCCCAGTCCAGAAACGGTTCCAGATTGGTCAACGGGACCAGTACTTCGCTGCCGTTGCGGCCGGGCGGACTGCCGGAGCCGTCGTCATCTCCGTCGCGGCCGGGCGGACTGCTGGGGCCGGTGGCAGGGCGGTGACAAAGGTGAGGCCTGGGGACCCCAGGTCTGGGTCCTCCCCAACAGGCGCTGCAGGCTCCGCTACCGGTAACAGGGGTAACGGGTCGGTGCATTGCTGCGGCGGCCTCTCCAGGAACCAAATGCTGGCAGGGTCCTGGCGTCCCTGCCTTTACAGTCCTTGTCACATGAACTGCAGTTCCTTCCTACTGCTCCCCCTTGGTACTCGGGAGCAGTCCTTCCAACAACTTTAAAGTTTCTCTTTCGCTTCCGGTCCTCCGGAGCTTCACTTCCGCCCGCGTTCTCAGGGGGCGGAGCCTCTTTTTCGCGCCCCCCGCTCGGAGAAGAAGGCGCCAAGCTGTTGTTTCTGGCGCCTAAAATGGCGGCTAAAATGGCGGACTTCGGGATTTTTCCTCAGCGGGACGCCGCTGACGGACGGGGCAAGGCGCACTTCCTCCAGGTAACTCGATGGGTTCGATCCTGTTCGTGACGCCAAATGTGTCGCCCGGGGACCAGGGGTACTCAGATCCGGGCCACAGAGTCACTTCTGCGGGTATCACGGTGGCGTGACCCGGTCTGTGATCCCAGGCTCCACAGTAAAAGGGGGTATTTGGGTGTTGGGATATTGTCCGTGACGCCACCCACGGTTGTGGTGATGTGTAGCACCACCGCTGCTCAATACGGGGATCCCGGGGATGGTGAAGCGGAGCAGCTAGGTGTTGTGTTGCCCCTCCGTGGGTAGGGGTTGGTGATCCCGGGGCCCGGTGATGGGGTAAGCCGGGAGCAGGGCGCAGTGCTGCAGTGCGGTGCCCGAGGGCACGGGTGTACTCACAAGAAAGTCACACGGAGTCACTGGTAAACTAGGAATTGCCGGTGTCCTCAGCCTTCGGTACGGGGGTGTTAGTGTCCCACACACGGTGCAGCAGCCCTTGTTGTTCCTTCCCTGCAGCCAAGTGCCTTTCTCTCCTCTCTCTTCCTCGTTCTCCTCAGCCGGGAACGGGGAATCCACTCCCCTGTAGTGATCCGGGTACCCAGGTACCGAGGGGCCACCGCCCTGCTCCGGCTACCTGTTCTGGCCCCTTCCTCACTACGGCCTGTCCCGGCCCTTTCGGAGCACGCTTCACTCCCAGCCTGGGAGCTACAACTTCAGACTTCTGTCCTGTCTGCCCTCCACACACTCTCTGCCCCAGCCCCTCCCCTCTCTTCTGCTTTTCTCTTACACTGGGGCTGTGGCTTGTCTGGCTGCACTGGTGTGAGATCAGATTACCAAGGAGGATTAACTCTTTCTGTGACAACCTGGCTGTGCCAGGGCGTCACAATGTCATGACCATGTGACCGTAATGGGCAGAGCTCAGCAGAGAAGTGGTAGTGATGGACCTGTAATATAATCAATTACAATGCTGCGGGCCTAACTAAGTTAAAAAAAGAATCATGTCTGAACTTGAGTGACAGTGACTGAACCTAGCAAAAGCACCGCCCCCATGACTAAAACCTAAGGTATGCACTTCATTCACCTAAGTATATAAAGTATTTTTTTCTGCAATTTTTTATGTTAGTCATACACATTGTATTATTTAAAACACATTAGGGACAGTTTAATATAAAAAATGACATGACAGGTTCCCTTTAAGCAAAGCCCAAAATTGTCTTTTTCTCTGTCTTTATCTGTTTCTGCAACGATTTATGACATTACTCATGACTTTTTAGGTGATGTACAAAAAAATCACTCCTGGGATGACTCGAGTAGAGTTCACCAAATGTAACTTTTTCTTTTTAATCAAAGTTGCACAGTCATGAATTTGTCTTAATCATCTGAAAAATCCACTTTGACGTAAAAATCTGAAAAGAACCTAAACCACACAAGACAAATTAAAAAAAAATTCATAAATAATTTGATGAATTTGTTGCAAATCACAAAGTCACTAATTGACAAGTATTCTTGCCAAAAAACCTGGTGGAAAATGCAATGATGAATCGGGTCTCAAAAATAATGCTGTATTTTTTTTGTATTGAGTTCTGCATTTGTGGCGCCCCTGACCTGGTCAGGCACCACTGAGTACTGCACCCATGCTGGGTGAGTGCAAGCAGGTAATCCCAAAGGCTGAAGTATGGTGTGTACGCACAGACACATAGCAACCAGGTCTCACACACACATTAGAGGGGACCCCTGGGCAGACCCAGGAGGGGCGTGGCCTCCACATCTCAGCTAGTGGTTCTGTAAGGAGACAGGAAGTTATTTGTTGCAGTGGCAGTCAAAGGAAGAGGAGCTGGAGGTAGCAGAGTCTGAAGTGCAGACGCAGGAGAGCGGACACACTAGTCAGACTCTGCACGTGTAGTGGCCGCTGACGGGGGAGTACATTGCCACACAGTCAGCCTGAAAGACTCCTGCAGAAGAGAAAGGACAGGCAGTTGAGTACGGGGACTCCTGGTAATTAAGCATGTGCGGGGTACAGGTCCCTAGAGCCAGACATTCATTTAGTGGTCTGCTAAATCCTGCATGTGGTGGGAGGTGGTAGGACTAGAGGTTCCACACCAACCAACACAGAGTCCGAGCATCAGCAGCAACGAGGGGACCCATAATTAGGATCGAGCCTGCAGCTATCCACCTTGGTCCACGCTGCCAGCAAACAGGCCAGAAAGGGGAGAAAAGGCAGTTGCGACTTCCCTGGATGAATCCCACGGTACTTTAAGTCAGGGGTTGTCCGAAACAAGAAGTGCAAGGAAGGCGAGTCAGCAGTCACCTCTATACCAGCCTGAAGGATACCTGGTTCTCTCTGGTCTATCTCAGTATCGCCCGGGTTACCTCACAAAACTAGCTGAATGTGAGTAAACAAGTTGAAAGACATTTCTGGACTGAGACTGAGTTATTCTGCGACCTGTGGTTCCACACAGATACACCCGAGCCCCTGGAGCCAGCCTCACTCTCGGAAGCCCATACCACCAGCCTGCAGACACCATGAGCCCCAGACGCTCGTTAAACTGCAGTGGCAGTCATCACCCTGACCGCAAACCGAGAGTGGCGTCACGACTCCTATGAAAGTGAACCTGACATACCTGTTGCCAGAGGGGTCCCTACAGAGAAGTACCCGCAGTGTCCCGCAGGTGACCGCTGCAGTTCTGTGGCGGGCGACACACATTACTTTTTCAAGTTTGATAAGATCTGTGGAATTGGCCTTAGTTATTTGTACAAAGTGGGGAATGGCAGTGAATTTTTAGAGTAGACAATGAAATTATGCATTAATTAACAGTACAATACATGTGAATGAGGTTATAAAAGCGTGGAGAATATTAGCGTACATTATGTCACATTTCATATTGTTCTGCTATGCTCTCCTGCAGAGTCTGTGTATATTTGCTTAATGTGCAGAGCGTTTTGTAGGATGAATGCCCTACGGGTTGTTTTATAGCACTGGGTTTCACGCTCGTCCTAGGAGGTGCTCTCGCAGATGCTTCTCGTTCCATGTGATTGCTCTGCTTCATTAGGGAGCGTGTTAGCTCAGGACGCTGCCAGTCATACTTCCTATTTACAGTTGTGCTATTGGCTCCCATGGTGCTCAGTGTTCTGGTCTTGGTCTCTCGACTCAAAACTGTTGTTTACCCATTTCTGCCTGTACTCCCCTGTTTCTGTTGTGACTTCCTGGCTTCTGACTTTGGACTTCCTCCTGACCACGTCCCCGCCTGCTTCCTGTATTTTGTACGTGGAACTCTGACCTTCGACTTGTATCCTGACCTCATCTCTGTCTGCCCACCGTGTACTGTCGTGTCCTCCTTGTTTATGATCTCGGCCTGCCTGACTACCTTTCCAATTACTGCATACTAGTAGTGTCTAGCGCCACCTTGTGAGAGTGATCACACATTAGATATCCTGCAGATTTTCTATCGATACTTTCCAATGCACAGGGTGAAGTCTGCATCAAAATATTGAAATCTGCATATGCAAATTGGTGTTTATTATTCCAAAAAATTATTAATCTTTTTTTATGTAAATGCATGTGTTTGGGGCCAAAAATCATTTTATCAATTAGGTTTCATTAAATACTTTGCACCTTTTTAGCTGTTACAGGCTTTTTGTGTCTTTGCATATTCAACATTAATATGGTCTGTGGTCGTAAGATTTAAGTTCAAATTTCACTTTTACAATGCAAAGGGTGAAATTTGCAGCTTCTCAGCACTTCTTAACAGTAATATTCACAGAGGTTATATATTGCTGTGGATTTCGTTGTGGTACCTTCACCGCTGGAAGTCGGCAGTAAATACTATCCACCTTTATACATCCAAAGGCTCCATTCCAATTATCAGAATTTGGTGAGTTTTTGATGTGGCAGATTTCCTGCAGTGTTTCTGCAACAATTAGGTAAATTTGCTTACTTGCATTTTTTTTTTTATTGTATTTTTATCACATTTTTAACTTTGCAGATTTTGTCTCTTTTTGTTAAGTCGCGCTTTGTTTTTGATAGTTGGCTTTGATAAAATTTATTGATGCAGTTGTGGCGCCACAGAGGTACTGCACCTCAGCCAGAGGTGTGGTGCCCCATCCTGGGTAAGAAAGAGGCCATCTATTGGTTCTTGTACCAAAAACCTGCAGACACCCAATTGTTAGCTCACGCTAGATCAGGGCCGGGGCAGGATCCATTAATGCTTAGCGACCAGTAGTCTGGTTATGGCACTTAAGCCCCGTGCACTGTCTCTAGTCTCTAAAACCATCCAGGAGGTGGAGCTTAGTGGGTGAGCTGCCTGAGGTAAAATGGGCGGAGCTAAGTTTGAAAGTTGACAGTTGACCTTGACAGAGTCAGTCAATCAGTCACGAGGAGGGAGGAGATCGACTAGGGGTGAGGACCCTAGTGGTCCTGTTCAACTCTGAGGAGATGGAAGAATGAATCCCAGTGACTTAGGGGAAGTGTGTAAGATACCCCTATAGTCGCGTTTCAAAGGCAACAGCTCAAAGTGAAGAGATTGGTCGCAAACGGAGTCCCGGTCCCTGGTCTAGGAAGATACTTCAGGACTTCCTAGAAACACCGGAGGCCAGGGTGGCTGTACGCACCTTTGGGTCACAAGCAGCACATGAATCCGCTGGAAGGGCGAAATAGAGGAACTTTGAAGGTCCCCGGAGGGAGCCAGGCAGGCAGAAGTCCCATTGCTGATCTGCGGCCCCTGGCTCAGGGCACTGTGTGTGGAGGCGCAGGACAGGCGGGAGAAAGTCAGCACAGAGAGACGGCCAAGAAAGGCAAACAAAGGGTGTACCGGTACTGCCTCGGACTTACTCGGCATCGGTGGATGCCCATCACTGGGGATTCCCAGCATACTGTGGATGGAATAAAATGGCTGTCAAGTTTGAATCAGCCCAGTGAGTAAAAGACTGTTGTTGCAAAGCCCTGGTGTCGTCTCCATTCCTCCTGCGTCACAACCTGCCATCATAGACTTTTCATATTATCAACGATTATCTCGGGGCCTCACTCCACCTGCGGTGAGTAAGTACACCTCAGCTGCGCCCTCATTACCTGCCCCGGGAAACCTACAGCGCAGCGGCGGCCCACATAGCCGCAAAACCACAGGTGGCGTCCCAAACTTTATTCCATTGTAATATAATCATCTTCCCCCTTTATTAATAAGACAATGCCAGGGTCACGGAGCTGGACATCCCCGGACTAGTCCGACCCGGTTCCGTGTCACAGTCATGTGCGGATTACATGTTTTTATCGTATTTCATGTCAGCATCGGCTTCCTGCTACTGTGGGATTATGTGTGCAGCAGGTGGCCGCTGCTGACAGGAGAGATGGATGAGAGCGCACCTGCACTGACACTGTGTGTGCTCTCCACTCCTGCAGTATCAGTGCAGACATAAGGCAGGGGATGGTACTCAGGCATTACTCCATGGTCAGTAAGCATAAGCAGAGGTGTAGAAGATGCAAAATAAAGGTTTGGAACAATGTATTGAGCTCCAGCTTCAAGACCGCTCATTTACAACTTTTTCTCATGTAAAAAAAACTTTTAAAGTTTATATTACAGTTATGACTTTTGTATGTTTAGGGCACTTCTATTTCCTGGGATTTCCACAGACAGCATAGGGATTAGGAGAACAGTATAAAAAAATGAAAGGGATCTTATTTTCTTATTACCTTTTTAAAGGAGATGGATGTAAATAAATTAGCACAAAATGAATAATAAACTATAACTCCTGCACCGATGTATGTAGGTCATGCATGTCAAGATTGAGATACATCAACCATGGGCAATGGACATGCTACTTACAGCACAGAAAATACTATCCTGCTTGGAGGATCCATACCCTCCATGACATATTCAGCAGTCCTAATCAAAAGTGGTGCTGACACTAGGTTAATGAGAGGGTGTAATATCTGTCAGAGGCCATCGGCTTAAAAAGGCAGACTTGGACAAACTTTTTTCTTACAGGAACCTCGGCTTTTACCCTTAAAATCCTACAGATGAATCTAAACTCAGAAAGGGGGCCCCTGGGTTGGTTTAACAGAGTAGCTGGTGGCTGGTCAAGTGAGCCTGATGCAAGAATTGTCAAATGAGCTGCATGACTAAAGAGGGCTTTACATGCTGCGACATCGCTAACGATACATCGTTGGGGTCACGGTGTTTGTGACGCACATCCGCCGTCGTTAGCGACATCGCAGCATGTAACACCTCTGAGTGACCTAAAACGATCGCAAAAGAGGTAAAAATCGTTGGTTTTGGAGAGGTCGCTCCAAAACCATAAATCGTTGACAGGTGAGTAGCGAGGTTGTTTGTCGTTCCTGCCTGCTGCCGCCGGCGGAACCAAGAACAGCTGATCAGCGGGGTTGCGGCATGTCAGATCCCAGCTGATTAGACATTGATAACCTATCCTAAAGATAGGCCATCAATGTCAAAGTATTGAACAATCCCTTTAAGCAGCCATAGAGCAAAAACACCCACAACAAGTTTCACCCACAACAGTCTATAAGCGCCTACGCCATCTAGTGATATCAGCAACACCACCTCTTACCTCACCAGCACTGCTCGCCAATGTAGTTCTTGATATGATAAGGTAAATGTTGCGAACGGGGGCCAGACCATGGCAGGGGCTGCTCGGGACGCTCGGATCTGGAATCGTTGCTGTGGCTCGAGTGACAGCCGGACCGGGCTCGTGCAGCTGTCTGTCCTCACAACTGAATAAGGGGGTATTTACAGGGGAGAGTTTGTGTCAGTGACGCCACCCGTGGGTTGCGGTGATGGTTGGTAACACTGCCGCTGCCTTGGTATGGGGTGCCCGGGGCTGATGGAGCAGGGCAGCAGGATGGTATCCCCTCCACGGGTAAGGGAGGTGTAGTCCCGGGGCCCAGGTGTCGGTGGAGTGCTGGGGTGCAGTCTGCAGGGCTGGACCGGATGATACCGGTGTACTCACAGTTTGTAAATAAGTCACACAAAGTCCAAGTAGTAAACCAAGTGCCGGAGACCGGTGGCCTCCGGAGGGGTGTGCTCGGGTCCCACACACCGGTGAACAGAACAGGGGCCCTTCCTCCTGAACTTCTTTATTGTCTTGAGTGTTGACTAGTCCTGTATAAAACGGGAAAAGTCCACTCCCGGTATCTGTGCTGTGGGAGTTGTGGCCCTCGAGAGCTGACCCTTGGGATCTTTGCAGGCCCCCGCGTTGGGCTTCCGTCTCGTTCTATCTGGGCTGCTGGTGGGACAAGACTTGGAAAGATACGTGAAGCGGTCCTCGCCCTAGGGTCTAGGTACCCCAACTGTGCACGGCCTCCGGACCGGATCCCTACTGTCGGCACCGGCGGGCTACAACCCTGCCCTGGTCCACTTAAGGTCTCCCGCGACCGGATCTCCGTCGCCTTTGGCCCTGCTTTGCCGTCTGCCACCTAGTCAGCTCAGCTAGTCCGGTAGTCCGGGAGCTACAACCCCCAACTACTGACTTCTACTGTCCTCTCTGTTCACTGTCCAGACTCTAAAGGGTACTTTACAAGATGCGATATCGCTATCGATATTGCTAGCGAGCGTACCCGCCCCCGTCTGTTGTGCATCATGGCCATATGGCTGCCCGTGGCGCACAACATTGCTTAAACCCGTCACACGGACTTACCTTCCGTGCAACGTCGCTGTGGCCGGCGAACCGCCTCCTTTCTAAGGGGGTGGTACGTGCGGCATCACAGCGACGTCACACTGCAGTCGTCCAATAGAAGTGGAGGGGCGGAGATGAGCAGGATGAACATCCTGCCCACCTCCTTCCCTCCTCATTGTGGCCGGCCGCAGGTACGAGGTTGTTCCTCGTTCCTGTGGTGTCACACATAGTGATGTGTGCTGCCACAGGAACGACAAACAACCTCGCTACTGAATAGACAACGATTTTTGGTAAATGAACGACGTCTCACAAACCAACGATTTTTGCCTCTTTTGTGATCGTTTAAGGTTGCTCATACGTGTTACACGCTGCGCCGTCGCTAACAACGTCTTATGTGCGTCACAAACACCGTGACCCCGACGATATATCGTTAGCGATGTCGCAGCATGTAAATGGCCCATAACTCTGTCCTCTGCAGACTCAGATTGCCTTGTTCCCTTCCCTGACACCTCAGAACCCATAGGTGGGCGTCACCATCTGCTTGGCCCCGACCAGTGGTGTGTCCCTATTGTCCTTGGGGAGGTGACTTGGCTTTTGTGGCTGGTGTTTGTTCCTGTGTGTAAGTTGTGATGGAGGGCCAAGGAGGAGGGAATCCTGGTGGGCGGTGTAGTGCATAATGAAACTGCCCCAGACTGTGCAGCAAGGGGTTAACCCCAATGCTGTATTTGTCCAGCCCCATCTCCTGTCCAGGCCCTGCTCTTCCTGTGTTTGGGAAGGGACACCGTCCTGACCCCTTCCGATTTCCCAATCCCACCTATAGGGTGTAATTTCTACCTATATATTGGGGTCTGGGCCGGTGTCCGGCCTCTTCCCCTGGTATCCCAGGATCCGGCAGCAGCTCTCCCTCCCTCCCTATTGTTAATGCTTCTTTTTACTTGTTTTTCTTTTTTTTGTTAACAGTTTCTAAATGTTTGTACAGTGAAGTCACAGCAGCATGTGTCAACAGCATTTTGGTGAGAGAGCGGAAGTCCTTGGTCCTGTGGTAGAGTGTCCCTTCTCACCTGGAGTCAAGTTATATTTTACAAGTTCTAAAGAGTTTGGAAAAGTTTATAAAATATGTTTTACAAGATTTAATGAGTTTGGAAAAGTTTGTAAAATAATAATATATCAGTAAAGCTGTGACCGATATCTGCCAACAAAATGGTGTCTGTGTTTATTTCATTAGGACGGGCCTTTATTTGGATGCAATGGTTCTTTGTTTTTGTCTGCGCAGTCTGCATCTGCAAGATGGATGTTGTCTTCTGTGACAACCTGATTTTGTCAGGGTGTCACATAAAGATAGAACAAAGGTCAATTATTGTACAATGTATCACATATAGATTCAGGAATCTGATGGTATTAAGATTAGAAACAGAAACTGACCAATGTGTCCCCAAAATGTCTTTATTATCCAATCAAATGTACCCTTTTAACAAACTTATTTTGTTATCTCACCATGTGATTTTATGCAAACGCATGTATTTTCTGTGAGATATAGAAGGTTAGATAATTAAAACCAGACTGATCAAGGATTATATTAGCATTTCCTGGCAAATATGTTTCCCATTATGATAATAGGTTTTCAATGGGCAAAGGCTGCACCGTGCATTTGGCCATTAATACCATTAATATAATGTGTAAATTATGATTTCTGAGACTTTAACCTTTTATGATCATGTCTCATTAACTTTAAGGCTGTTTAGATCTTCATCGGTAATATCTGGTAATGATTTCTAAGCAACTGATCATTTATCAACGATATTAAAAGGGGGTGTCCTAATAACTGGGTAGCTGTATAATTTTATCTGTTTTCTACATCCTGTTTCTTCCAAATGATGTAGTTTCATCTCCCTTCCTTCTAAAAAATAAGGAACTGGATCCCTAGATAATATTTCACGCAGTTGATTCATCCTGCCCAAGCCACGGGGAGCATGAATCAGAGCCATGCAGCATGATTTTAGCCAGGTATATTTTTTTTCTGAATTGGTCTAGCATTTCAGAGAAGATGTGTCGTAGTTAAAAGATCCGGCGTGGTGATTGTCTGGTCACTTGCTATAGAAGCAATCATCACCAGCAGTGCTGGGAAAAGTTGGACTACTCTGGTTTCTGGCCATCGTTCCTGGAATTCCTACTGTCAAGCACTGATCGATGATAAACAAGGAAAAATGCAACATTGACATTAGCTCACCGGTATAGGAAATATGCCATGTTAAATGCAGTGCATGGAATCTCCAGTCTGGATCCTGGATAATGAGAAGTATTGGAAGATGATGTGGTTTCAGCAGCAGCAATGCGATTAAATTAAAACATCACTTTTATGTCATGCAATGTTCGGTTCCAGACTCGTGAGGTGTCACAGTGGCATCGGGCTCTAACTGCAGAGCTGGACAGACAACCTGATGTCTCCTAGTTGTTCATCCAGAGTTGGGCGTCGGCTGTTTCATGTGCACTGTTCCTCAGTCGTACAGGGGTTAATTCCTGCTAACCTGGAGAACTCTACTAGGAGTTCAGGTGCTAATTACAAAATCACAGCCATCTCTTTCCTATATAAGATTCCGGATCCTGCTACTCCGTGGCGATGATAGCTACAGCTTGTGCTGCGATTCTGGTCTATTGTGGTGATCCAATTTTGGTGATCTGTAATGTGCTTATTGTACGGTGTGGAAGTTTCCCAGTTGTCTGTTTATATCCCCCTTTTATGTTATTTTCACCTGTGCATGTATAATCGCTCCTTTGTGTTTAGTTGCCAGGTGTACTAGTTTTGGTTTTTCCTCTGTCCATTTTTAGTTGTAGAGTTTGTGACTATGGTGTCAGCACACCCCTTGGGTGGAGGAGGGGAAGTGAAGTTACACCAGGGCTTGGACAGGAGTTAGGGTCACGCTGGCGACTCAGACCTCGCTACCATCAAGCGTACCTCTTAGCTAAGGGACAGCACAGTCTGAGAATCAGCCTAGGTGTCCCTGTCCAGTCATCCCATCCCCGTGACATTTTAATAGCAACATTAAAACCAGGGAAAAATTAAAATCATGGTTGTTGAAAAAGAAAAGAGAGACATGCTGGGTCTACGTGTTTCGAGTGGACAGCTCTTAACCCTACAGGATAAAGAGCCTAGCAATCCAGGAGGGTACCATCTGATTGTGCAATGGGGCATTGTGAGGGCAAAAACTATGAGTGCAGAAAGCAGCTGATGTGGAGCGCAGCTGCAAATACCGGTGTCAGAATGAGCCTCACTAGAACCAGAATCAAGTGATCGCCTCTGACAAAGGGGAAACATGAGCTCAGGCATGTCAGAAAGGTGGAGACACCAGAGACCAGTAAAAAGATTTGCTGTTGTGCAACATTTAAAGTAAAACTGTCCCCAAAGTGGTCATCACTAAATAAAACCATTTTGAACTGTTAGGCTATGTGTCCACGGTAGAATGTACCTGCGGATTTTTCTGCATGAAAATCCGCGACTTTCGCACCTTATTTTTGCCGCGGATTTACCGCGGATTTATCGTGGATTGCCGCGAATTTGCCGCAGATTTTTTTTTTTTCTTCCCCATTCTATACCCAAAATCCGCACCAAAATCCGCAACAATAATTGACATGCTGCAGATTTTTCCGGATCAAAATCCGCGGCAAATCCGCCGCGGAAAAATCCGCAGCATAGACACAGCATTTCCAAAATGCCATTGAAATGGCTTGGAAGTGCCGCTGCTGCAGATTTTCGGAAAATCCGCGGTAAATCCGCAGCGTGGGCACATAGCCTAAGGCAGTCACCCCACTGCAAAAAAATGATGCATTTTAGCCTATAGGGCTTATCCATTTGCCACAAGCCTATTTTCACATCACTGGAGTTTTTTCTACCTTCTTCTACATTCTGGATTTGCTGCCCGTGTGCCACCCCCCGTAGTCCTCTGATGTCATGGTGGTGGATCACACTGTCCGAGTGGTCAAGTGGCTGTATCGGGCTTGTGCGACAGGCTTTGTGATGGGGGTTAAAAATATTATATGAAAAGGGAAGAGAAAAATAAATAAATAAATAAACAGTTCTTAACGCCAGTTGGGATGTTCGGCTGTGGTATGGCCGGGCACTGCTGAAGGTCCTCAGGAGTTAGTTAGTGATGCACGGTGCCACAGGGTTGTCCCCCCCCCACACTAGAGCTGGTTCTAGGGAAGATGAGGTAGGGATGGTACAGCAGAAAATAATCAGCCAGAGACAAGACAGGGAGCTTTTACCTTTTACTGAAGCTCTGCAGACAACAGTCCAGAACCTTCCATACAACAAATACTAGGTGGTCTGACCTGTGCCAATGAGAGTTCAGTTTCTCTGCTGTATGGTAGCGTATTCCTCCTGCCGCTACTTCCCTACCTGGGTAAAGGCATCTTGAAATCCTGTGATTTTTAACATAGAAAAACTCTGGATCCTTGATCCCTTCTAGCGAGCAGGCTACTCGAATCCTATAGAAAAACGTACTGTTGTTCGTAGAAGTTTCCGGATTCAACAACATCACTGAGCTCCTGGGCAAATTTACTGTTCCTTATAAAAAGACTCCAAGCAGTCTCTCAGTTTGGCACTGACCCTGAAAGTGTAGGCGGCCTGGGGACTGATACCCTGCCAATTTGCTGCTGGCCCCTCCAGAGGTTTCAAAAGTTACCTTAGGCCTGGACCGTCTCCATTTTACACTCCTCTCACATGCTCACCATGACACCAACTGACTTTACCTCACATTTACAATCATATGAAAAAGTTGGGCACCCCTATTAATGTTTACCTTTTTTCTTTATAGCAATTTGGGTTTTTGCAACAGCTATTTCAGTTTCATATATCTAATAACTGATGGACTGAGTAATATTTCTGGATTGAAATGAGGTTTATTGTACTAAGAGAAAATGTGCAATCCACATTTAAACAAAATTTGACCGGTGCAAAAGTATGGGCACCTCAACATAAAAGTGACATAAATATTTTGTAGATCCTCCTTTTGCAAAAATAACAGCCTCTAGTCGCTTCCTGTAGCTTTTACTGAGTTCCTGAATCCTGGATGAAGGTATATTTGACCATTCCTGTTTACAAAACAATTCCAGTTCAGTTAAGTTTGATGGTCGCCGAGCATGGACAGCATGCTTCATGCTTCAAATCATCCCACAGATTTTCAATGATATTCATGTCTGGGGACTGGGATGGCCATTCCAGAACATTGTAATTGTTCCTCTGCATGAATGCCTGAGTAGATTTGGAGCGGTGTTTTGGATCATTTTCTTGCTGAAAATTACTATCCCCTGCGTAACTTCAACTTTGTCACTGATTCTTGCACATTATTGTCAAGAATCTGCTGATACTGAGTTGAATCCATGTGACCCTCAACTTTAACAAGATTCCCGGTGCCGGCATTGGCCACACAGCCCCAAAGCATGAGGGAACCTCCACCAAATTTTACTGTGGGTAGCAAGTGCTTTTCTTGGAATGCCGTGTTTTTTTGCCTCCATGAATAACGCCTTTTTGTATGACCAAACAACTCAATCTTTGTTTCATCAGCCCACAAGACCTTCTTCCGAAATGTAACTGGCTTGTCCAAATGTGCTTTTGCATACCTCAGGCGACTCTGTTTGTGGCGTGCTTGCAGAAACGGTTTCTTTCGCATCACTCTCCCATACAGCTTCTCCTTGTGCAACGTGCGCTGTATTGTTGACCGATGCACATTGACACCATCTGCAGCAAGATGAAGCTGCAGGTCTTTGGAGGTGGTCTGTGGATTGTCCTTGACTGTTCTCACCATTCTTCTTCTCTGCCTTTCTGATATTTTTCTTGGTCTGCCACTTCTGGGCTTAACAAGAACTGCACCTGTGTTCTTCCATTTCCTTATTATGTTCCTCACAGTGGAAACTGACAGTTTAAATCTCTGAGACAACTTTTTGTATCCTTCCCCTGAACAACTATGTTGAATAATCTTTGTTTTCAGATCATTTGAGAGTTGTTTTGAGGAGCCCATGATGCCACTCTTCATAGGAGATTCAAATAGGAGAACAACTTGCAAGTGGCCACCTGTAATACCTTTTCTCATGATTGGATACACCTGCCTATGAAGTTCAAAGCTCAATGAGGTTACAAAACCAATTTAGTGCTTTACTAAAGCCCGCTTTACATGCTGCAATGTATCTTACAATGTGTCGGCGGGGTCACGTCGTAAGTGACGCACATCCGGCATCGTAAGGTACATTGCAGTGTGTGACAGGTACGTGTGATTGTGATTGAACGGTAAAACGTTCATCGCACGCACATCATTCATTTCTCTAGAATTGAACGTCAGATTGTTCATCATACCCGGGGTAGCACACATCGCAGTGTGTGACACCCCGGGGACGATGAACAGATCTTACCTGCGTCCTGCGGCTCCAGGCCAGCAATGTGGAAAGAAGGAGGTGGGCGGGATGTTTACATCTCGCTCAGCTCCGCCCCTCCACTTCTATTGGCCGGCTTCCGCGTGACGTCGCTGTGACGCCGAACGTCCCTCCCACTCCAGGAAGTGGACGTTCGCCGCCCACAGCGAGGTCATATGGACGGGTAAGTACGTGTGACGGGGGTTAATCGTTTGTGCGGCACATTCAGCAAATTAAACGTGCCACACATACGATGGGGGCATTGCAAATCGCATATGATATCGTAGGCGAAATTGCAACGTGTAAAGCAGGCTTTAGTCAATAAAAAGTAGTTAGGAGTGTTCAAATCAAGAAATTGATAAGGGTGGCCATACTTTTGCACCGGTCAAATTTTGTTTAAATGCGGATTGCACATTTTCTGTTAGTACAATAAACCTCATTTCAATCCAGAAATATTCCTCAGTCCATCAGTTATTAGATATATGAAACTGAAATAGCTGTTGCAAAAACCCAATTTGTTATAAAGAAAAAAGGTTATTATTAATAGGGGTGCCCAAACTTTTTCATATGACTGTAAGTTCCTGCCCTTCTCGTTCTAGGGTGTGCACACAAGCCTTGTACCAGCTCAGGTGAACAGCCCTAGTAAGGGAGTGTAGGAAAATGTTTGTATATAGTAAACAGTAGAGAAAACCAAATCTCATTATAGCTCACAGTACAGGTTATACATATTGAAATACACATGCAGCCATTTTTTGTAGCGAATCAGGCACAGGGTGCTACACCCAGACCAGGGCCTTTCCGTGCCGAGTTGAAAGAAGTCAGCTGACACTTTCTCATTTACTTGATACTTCATTGGTATTTGACCACTGTTTACTTTCCAGAACTTTTTCATTCTTTACATTTTTTCTCTTCTGACTTACTGTCCAGACTCCTAACTTACCCCTGACTACTTTTTCCTTTCCCATATGCTGCATTATTGAAGACTAATCTTTGCAAACTACAAAGTGTATCATGGCACCCCGGTCCCCTGGTGGGCGAGTCTGACCTTACTGACATGATACACAGTAAACCCTTGTATTTTATAACTATAGACAACATTTACTCCATTATTATAACACAGGAAATAATGGTCTTGGCTTAGTGCAATGTTTGAGTCTATTTTCCGAGGTCTAATATGAACTGGCAGCTCATGAATATGATGTAAAATGATTCACATTTCCATTCACACAATGTTATTTCTGCTCCTGCCTCTGTGATTCGCATTACGGTGTTTATATTCTTGTTTTTGGGCTTTTTCTTTTTACACTTTTTTGTATTCTTGTTATTCATCGCTCTTCCTCTGATATGACATACAAATTACGGTGTTTATAGTCTTGCTTTTGTTTTTTTTTTTTTTACACTTTTTTTATTCTTGTTATTAATCGTTCTTCCTCTGATATGAGGTACACAAATTACAGTGTTTATATTCTTGTTTTTGGGCTTTTTCTGTTTACACTTTTTTTAATTCTTATTAATCGTTCTTCCTCTGATATGAGATACACAAATTACGGTGTTTATATTCTTGCTTTTGTTTTTTTTCTTTTTACACTTTTTTATTCTTGTTATTAATCGTTCTTCCTCTGAGACGAGATACACAAATTATGGTTTTTATATTCTTGTTTTTGGGCTTTCTTCTTTTTACACTTTTTTTTTATTCTTGTTATTAATCGTTCTTCCTCTGATACAAGATACACAAAATACGATGTTTATATTCTTGCTTTTGTTTTTTTTTCCTTTTTACACTTTTCTTATTCTTGTTATTAATCGTTCTTCCTCTGATACAAGATACACAAAATACGGTGTTTATATTCTTGTTTTTGGGCTTTTTCTTTTTACACTTTTTTATTCTTGTTATTAATTGTTCTTCCTCTGATCTGATACAAGATACACAAATTACGGTGTTTATATTCTTGTTTTTGGGCTTTTTCTTTTTACACTTTTTTGTATTCTTGTTATTCATCGCTCTTCCACTGATAGGAGATACACAAAATACGGTGTTTATATTCTTGTTTTTGGGCTTTTTCTTTTTACACTTTTTTGTATTCTTGTTATTCATCGCTCTTCCACTGATATGAGATACACATCATGTAAATGTCCTTTAGTTAAAAATATCAACATTTTCCTAAGCCATGATGTCTGATTTTTTCTTATAAGAACAGACAGAGGCGACCACAGATTTGGGATATCAAGCACTGACCTGTGAACGAAAACCGTTAAATAACAAAATCTATTTTATGCCGTGTGAAGTACAAACTGTACAGTGTTTCCTGAGATGGTGAAGGCAGAAAATGAATGATGGTTGGAATTCCTGTGGTCTAAGCCTGCTCCTCCATGTCATCGCCAGCGTGACTTTGGAAAGGTTTACATAAAGAACAATTGACTTATTTTCTTACAAGTAACCTTTTTTCTCTCTTTGATATAGAACCGTCATTGAGGAAAGAAACTCACCCAAACACATGGTCATTACCACAAAAGATGAATGTGATCTTCCAGTCATGCGAGCCTGAAAAAGAGAGAATAAAATGATTTATTCTGCTTGAAACCAACAAACCATGATGATTTTCAATGGATGATCATTTAAATAAAACTGGTAAACATGGTGGAAACCTGAATATATGCACTGAACACTAAGATGTCTTTCAGAGTCAAGCAGAAACTTTCCGGCAGAAGCACTGGAACGGAGGTGTAATCTGGAACGTCTCTGTACCCCTTTTAGCTCTACAGAAATTCATATATTTGTTATTTAAAGATTTGGCAAATACCCTAGAGAAATAATGGTGGGATATGTTATCTAGAGGCCTTCAGACTGCAGAAAACAAAAAAAAGAAACCTTTTTGCAGTGGTCAACTGAATGAGAAAGCCAAACAGGCTACTCTTTCTGATATATTGAAAATAGTGGATATGACGAGAGGACCCTTTCTTGGGAACCATGGAGTCTATAGGGATCAATTAATCCATTCTCTGCGTTGTTTTTATCAGGAGTATCTCCCAGTGCATATGCTGAAGGTCTACATTGAGTGTGGCATGCACATAAAAATAAAATCTTTTTTAAGAGTTAACACATTATTCGCGGACCAATGACAGACATGACAGATCCATTGAGAAATATCTTACTGATTCCTAATAGATCCTAATTGATTTAAAGTGTATAATGTTGGCTTTAAGCTATGTTTTATAGAAAGAGTAGGGCAGAAGACTGCTATTCTTAATGTTAGGGACACCATCAATAGTGTGAACACAAATCTGGTTGTTAAAGAGGTGGTCCACTACTCACCATTAGTGGCCACATCAATGTAAAGCTCGTGGAGAAGGCTTTTTTCTCAAATGTCTTGTGTAGTTAATTCTGCCTGTGAGCAGTGCTATTGCGGTCTGCTCATCCCCATCTTGTGACCCCCGAGCTCCGTGACCTCTGAGATCTGGTGAAGTCACGTCAACTTCCAGTTGACGTGACATCACGAGCTCGGCCCCAGTCTCCCTGAGTTATGGGGAGATAAGGTATGCACACTAGTGACTATGTAAGGGGAATACATGAAATAGCAGAAACTGCTGTGTGAATACTGACTTGAAAAATCCAATAGCTATATGTAAGAGTGAAAATGTGAAAAATAAATAGCCTGGATCTCAGCTTCCCATACACGGTAAGTTTTTTAACTGCATGAGAGGACACACACTAGCTAGGGACCCCAACGTAGAGAAATACTTTGGCGTAGTGTTGGGGCTCTATTGCATTGATCAATTCAGTAGCTAAATTTCTGTTGATTCATATGTTCATGGCAGTAATGCAGATTCCATTTTTCACATTTTCACTCTTACATATAGCTATTGGATTTTTCAAGTCAGTATTCACACAGCAGTTTCTGCTATTTCATGTATTCCCCTTACATAGTCACTGGTGTGCATACCTTATCTCCCCATAGTGATGTTTTTTTAGGTTTTTGCACCCAGTTCAGACTTAGAATGGTGTTCCAAATGTTATTCCTTATTTGTTACCAGTCTCCCTGAGTGACTGGGCTTTGGCTGGAGTTTCACCGCTCGTCACAGCTCAGCATCTCCCTACTCTCTACTTCACTTCAGAGCACCACAAGCAGGAGTGATGCTGGGTTGTGACGAGCTGCGAAACTCCACTCACAGCCCAGTCACTCAGGGAGACTGGGACTGACCTCGGTGATGTCACGTCAACTGGACGTTGACATAACATCACTGGATTTCAGAGGTTACGGAGCCCAGGGGTCACATGATGGGGATGAGTGGACCGCAATAGTGCTGCTCATAGGCACAATTGATTACACAAGGTATTTGAAAAAATCCTTCTGTATGAGCTTTATATCGATGTTGCCATTAATGCTGAGTAGCGGACCACCTCATTATGAAGATGTGGCACTGTGTAAAAATGAAAGTAGGGACACTACAACCACTTTTCCACTTTTTGAATATTTTTCTTGTAATTTTAGATCACTTAAAATTGCTAATAGGAAAATGCTGTCTCCTTACATATCTGGGATGCCATGGTTTGGTGACAGAATCCCATCAGAAGCCTGTACACACTCAGCCATTGGACGCACTTCTACCTTTCCAAAATCTCACATCTCACCGGTTCCATCTCCTCTGTTTCCTGTTTTGACTAACCCATCTTTTTTTGCTATGTTTGGACAAGGGTTCAGTTAGATGTTCTTTACGATCTCATATATTCAAGGCCCAACATTTCTTATTGAACAGGAAGTGGATGTCACAGACACAACTGCCATTTTACTGGTAGTTGGCAGATCACTCAACTTATTCTTTTCTTTACATCACTGGATGGTCCCTTTAAAGTACTCTCAGTGGAAAAAATTATAAAAAATTATCAGTTACATTGTTCAGAATCAGAGGCTACCTGACATGTTCTCATAGCTTTTTAACATCATGATTTTTCCATCTGAATCCTCATCACTGGTCAATTCGGAATGGAATCTAAAAATCTTCTTCTCATCTGAACAGCAAAACCAAATTTATATCCTCACACATAAATCAGCCAAGGCTAGAGATTGGTTTACGGTTAGATTTAGAATTAGATTTAGGAGGTGCAAAACACTTGCCTTGCACCAGACGATGGTAACCTTTACTACACCACTGGCTGCTATATAATTTCTGCAAAATACCACCACATTAAAAAATAATAGTGATGCGTTTTGCTGTCTGAGAGTAACTAATAAAAAGGTTCTCTGGGAAATTGCCAAGTTTTTCAGCTTCTAAAACTGATCCTTGAGCAGATCTGTTAGCACAAAAATACCAGGGTTGAATTTGGTATGTTATTGTTTACTTTGGGCAATAGCTTAGATTTTTCCCTCCTACAGAAAACCTGAACATAATGGAAAAACTCCATACTTACCTCCCGGACTGGTGTTGTTCCTGTAATGTCAGTGCTATAACTTCCAGTGGCCATGTTACATTATGTTATGTGACTGCTGTAGCGGCCATTGATTGGCTGCACTGTTTCAATATTCCACCAGAGTGGAAGTCTGCTGTGATAGAATAGTGAACACTGCAGCTGATCAGTGGCTGATAATTGGCTGCAGTGGTTAGGAAGCAGAGGCAAAGGCCCACTGCTAGGCAGAGTTCAATTACGGTACAGGAGTCGAGGGAAATAAGAGAGACGCTTTATTAACACAAACACTGCAGATTCTAACTGGGCTGCACCAAAACTGTATTAGTCCAACTATCATAAGTGTAAATACAACAGTAAACTTTACAAGAAGACTTCACTTAAAACTGACACTGTACTAACAACCTAACTAGCCTCTCCTAAATGAGCCATGCGACTGCCACGCTCTGACAACTGAGGCCAACGCTAACCCTATCGGATGTGCACACTGGTAAAGGACTCACAGTACTGTTGAAGGGGATTTAGATCACTCCCGGGAGCTCAAAGCTGGGATGGCCCATCGGAGTGCACTTTCCATCCAGGAAAGGCGGGAACTTCTCTTTTTCCACAGAACCAGGGTTCTTAGACTCTTTCAGACACCATCTCTTCTCGTCTATGGGATCGTCGACCTCAGGCGCTTCCCAGTCCAATACCAGCTTGATTGTTACCAGGGCTCTACCACAGTCTGGCTTGCAGTCTCTCTTTCGAAACCCGGCACCTCTCTTCTCTCCCAACTGCCATTCTCAGACACTTCTCAAGCGATGTCTCATTTTTCACTCTCTCAGGCAACCCGACTTCCCTTGCTTCCGCCCTAAACTCTTCTCTTACTCTTTCACCTCTTCCTGCACTTTGTGGGTAGGGATAGCCCAACTACTAAGTTCAGAGGGGAGCTCTGACTCTCCCGGCTAGTCCACAAAACACAGAACATGGGGGCACACTATCTCTTAAAGTCACAGCATGCTTATCCATTTATAGGGGAGACAACCCTACAGTCACATGACCATTAAAGGTCACAGTGTAAATATCGCGGTAGTGGCACCAGTCGGGGAAGTAAGAGCTCATTTTTTTTTTATTTAGTTCTGGTATTAGAAGAAGGTTGTCAAGTAGTGGATAATCCCTTTAAATCTGACAGCTGACACATGCTGTCTAACCTTACCAATGGCAACATACCATTTTGTACAAATAATATATATCTCTGAGTGTAAATGGTTTATCCAAACCACTTGTTGGCCGGCACATAAATCAACCTATAATCCTTCCGTAATTGTTTTTTTTCCCTCTGTTTCTCACCCACACTATAATACTTTCTTAAAATAGCTTGTACCTTTCTACTCTGAATGAGCTGTGGTGAAATTCTGCCTTCTGAAAATAGTCTTCGGACAGCTACCTAGAAATTACACTAGAGACACTGTTCCCATGAGATGGAAAAACGAACAAAAAAAAAAAGAGAACCAAGAAAAAAAAATGCTGCTGGGAAAAACTAACTAAAGTAGAACTTTATTATAGCTCATTTTCAGGAGCCTATATTTTCCTCATTTCTTCCTTAATCTACATGTCAACGTGTATGAATAGCTAGTTAGTTTACATTTTTCACAGACCAAAACCAGACTCCAACAATAACAAAATCCATTTCAAGGCGAGCTGTTTTCATGAGCCGTTAGTTAAGGGATTGGGTCTAAATGGGATAAGAATGAAGCAGTGTTACAAAATCCCCAATAATACAGCCCGCGTTCCGAGGCGATCGTTACAATACTCCAAAATGGAAGCTATATTTAAGACCCTTATAAAATTGCTTAACATCGATATTACTCTAAAATTGAAAACTGCTGTATAGCTTGAAAATAAAGAATGTGATTTGGCTCTAAAACAACCGCAATTATAGAAAGAAACATACTTAGAACGCTGCAAGTGGGACGGCGGCTTTAATAGAGTTTGTTTTTATTACATCGAAACACCAAAAGCTATTTGTTTCTAGCGGAAAATAATTTTGCTTCTCAAAGTCCATTTCATTCATGTAAATTGTCTTAGGACTCTACATTTCATCTTCCATCTTCTACTTAACTATGTTATTTATACAGTCACACTTTCCACTCATATTAAGTATTTACCAGAATCTAAGGATTTTACTTTTCCAACTTTTGAATCTGGAAAGCCACCAGTCATCTTATATCCGAGTTCTCTAAATCTAAGTTTTAATAAAGTAAAATTGGATGTTCATTCTTTTCTAATATCAATTCTACTTTTTACAATATCTTTCGTGGAGTCCAAGATTTATCAAAGATCATTTCCAATATATGTGATTGGCATGTACCTCCTTTATTATGGAACCTATGGAACCTTGTGTTGTTGGGACACACTTGGCTCACACAGCTATTAACTTCAGTTAGAAATATAAATGGGATAGGAGGATGATTCTTTACCAAGAGTAAAGCCATAAGGGAATAACAAAGTTGGTCTGACCACGTGGGCACTAGGGCACAGTCTTGGGCAGACAAAATATAGTATTACATGACAGACGAATACGATCTGACGAGGGCAGGCACAATGAGTTCAACATGGCCGTTAACAAATGAATGACCAACCCTGTAATGCATGGGCGGCTTGAGTTGGAACACCGAAGGTTGTCCAAAGAGGTCTAAGCCTCCAAAAGAACATATGAACTAGAGATCATGATGGGTCAAATACTTTAACCCATACTCAGTGTATCGGTACTATATTGGTTGATTAAGGGCTTGTGAGCTTTAATACCCAGTGTTCCAGGATAATCTTCAGTTCTTCCATAGTGATTATATTTAGAGTCAGACTTATAGCCTCTATAGTTGTCTGTATGACACACTGTATATTAGAAATGAATACAACTGAAAGGACATATCTGCTTTGTGAGAACAAAACTGAAAGCAAGCAAATTGATCTGTAGAGGATCGAGTTTGACTTTAATTTTCTGAAATTTGTGGTTTCATGCAAAATTGAACACTTTTAGATTTGATTTGTGGTTCACAAAATACTAGCGAGGAACTATTTCCCACTGAACCATTGGAGAGCAGGTCGATGTCTTTTTGGGTGTTATTGTGGGCTTCCCCATAATCGCCTGCAACTTATGGATTACCATCTCTTGTACAGTGGTTGTCAGTACTAGGGCTATCACAGATCAGCGGGTCCCGGTGGAACACAGTTTGTACAGCATTGGCGTTTTCCACCTCCAGAATCACTAGGTAAGTCTCTCTCCAGTAGAGTTTAAGCTCTTATACTCAATGAGGTCCTCGCTCTATCTCTTGTAGAGTCTAAGCGCCAATGGTCAGCAGGGTCCTCTCTCTTCACTTCTGCAAATAGATTCCTTGCGTCTCATTCTTGGGCACCTCTGCCATTCACAAGGCTTTGTGACTTGATGTACCTACAAAATAGTAATCATAATGTTGTAGGGCCTAGTAAATGAAGGAAGCCATGGATGCCGGGCTGTGAGGGCTCTGCACCACTTTGCCAGAGAAAGCCTTTGCTTGTAGTCCACTTGGGTTGGGTGTGCAACACTTACTATAGTCTTCAGGTAGCGTCCATCACCCTGCAGCCGGTCGCCATCTTGGATGGCAACTAGCATGGGAGAGCTCTGGCCAAAACAACTGTAATCATTTATTTAACTCTTTCATTTTCACAACCGACATGGCCAAATTTAGCCAGTTCTGCGGCTGAGTCCTGGGTAATTGATCTTGCCTATCCTGCTGCCTGGGATCTAGTCTTCCAGTTGCTGAGCCTTATGCGGGCTTTACACGAGACGATAGATTGTGCGATATGTCGTTGGGGTCACGGTTTTCATGACGCACATCCGGCATAGCGCACGAAGTCATCTCGTGTGACACCTCTGAGCGACGCAGTATCGCTCACAAATCCTGAGTCGTGTACTCGTCATTAACGTTTATAATCTCGTTTATTTTCATGGGTGCAATTTGTTCATCACTTCCGTGGCATCACACGTTGCTTAAGCCTCTGCTTACCCCATGTTCTTTTCTCCATGGCTATCCATGGTCCACTCATTGCCTCATATGGCATCTTGTTTCCTGACTTTCCTAGGTCCTAGGCCCATCTTGAGGAACATCTGTCTAGTCCCTGGACTCTTCAAACCCCGCCCCGAGGTGAGCCGTAGGCTCCGGACCCTTAGAGGATATCTCTGGGTTCCCCAACGGACCCAAGTTATAATGTACCGTCTTAACTCCAGGAACCCCTCTGCAGAATTCAGCACTCTCTGGTCTGTCTCTACAGCCTGCCCCAATCCCATCTGTCCCTCCTCCCACCTTTGCTCCCATCTCTCTCAGTACCCAGGAAGCACCCGATGCTGCTATACTTAGTCAATATCCAATATATATTACAATTACTATAAAATACACCTTATAGATTAAAACGCCTGTTATTTTTATTGACAGTTCTTTGCTTGACACAATACATTATATTATTTTAATTAAACTATGTGTTTAGAAATATAACTTACTATTAAAAACTAATTATTCTTTATATTTTTTTAATTTTCACACTGAGTAAGCTTTATTTACATAAAACTGGAAACATTTTTAATGGTGTTCCCAATTCGGACATAATCCAATAGTATAAGCCATAAATTTCAGCTAGAAAGAAGCCCTGACATGCTTATTTAGAAATGGAAAGACAGCTGCACTTGTACAGATCTCTTCATTTTTTCCATCTGTGCTCTGAAAATGTATGCCAACACGATCCGGAGCTCCATTCTCACGATAGATCTATTGGTCATTCGTGTCATACCATAAATGTCCTAAATAGGAGTACCCCTTTAAGACTTTTCTAAAATAATTAATATTTGTTCATATGTATAAGATGAGACGAGCAACTTATTTGGCTTAAGGTTTGCGTTGCATTGAACTGATCTGTTTCCTGAAGAAATAATGAAGACTTGAATTTCGGAGAATTGCTCATCTCCAGTGACTGCTCTTCCTGAGTTGGGTCTCATCTCATTTGGCCATTCATGTTGGTCTAAATTAGCCTCTGACCCTTTTGCACATGTTGGGCCAGAAAAAGGATAAAACTAACCAAAATACCCAAATGTCTAACATTTAAATGTGAAATTGATGTATTTCCTTACTTTACACTGTATAAGTAATATAAACCTCTAAAAGTGGAAAGGTTCAAACATTCCTGCAAAGAATTTACTAACTTACCAGAAATCATTACTGAAAACCTTCCCTGAAATGTGTTAATGTGAAAATTAAGGCTGGGAACGGCAGACTACAATACAGGAAAAATATGTTTCACATTTCTTTAACAGACTCTTTAAAGAGCACCAGTTATTTGCCGTAAATATGCAAACCTTTTTTTACCAGGTGTAAATGCCTTTCCTCTCCTAAATCTGACGTTTATTTATTGATTTATTGTCTACGTGTCTCTCCTTTTCTAAGATATGGGCCCCTCTCTCTGTCATTTTAGCCAATTGGGTGTGGTCCTCAATAAAACCCCCACAGGGAAGAGCTAAGTACCATGAAAACCACACCCACTTGGCTTAGGAACATAGAGATGTGAGAACAAAAGAAAAACCATTCCAGATGCAGGAGAACAGAGGCTTTTACACCAGGTAATATTGTTTCCATGAAAATAAGACCTACTCCAAAAATAAGGTTTAGTAGAAATTGTTGAGCTTTTTTGGAGAATGCTTAAAATATAAGGTTTCCTAAGAAAGTCTCCAAGCAGCTAAAAAAGTTAAAGAATACAGCAGGACTCTTCATCAAAGAAAGCAGACATCTCAATAATAAAGCAGACACCCCCCAAAAAAGCAGACCCCTCCCAAAATAAATTGCACTCACTAGACCCTAAACACTTACAGCTGGCAAGTGCCGATGGTGGATGGGCTCTCACACAGAGATCTGTGTCTCTGTCAGGTCCCTTGCTGTTCCAGCTCCATTGCGCTGCAGCTCTCACAAACAGATCGGGTACCAGTATCTCTCTGCGTGAGTAATACTGCTTCTAGTCACCAGGGGGAGCCAACCGTTGTTGAACCAAGAGGGACCCGACAGTGACACAGATTTGTATGTGAGAGCCCATTCACTTGCTAACTCTAATTGTTTGGAGTCTGTTAAGTGTGATTCTTTTAGAGGGTGCCTGCTTTCTTTTTTGAGTAAACTTAACAGAGGAGGAAATAATAAATTTAAGCAGGTCTTTTAAACCATAGCAAACATGGTATGTACCCACCACTATAGGATGGGTTCTGCACTATGAGAATAGCGGATCAGATAATGCAATGTGCATCTGAACCAGTAATAGGATTAATACAAAATGTAGATGTTCCAGAATGTGTTGACAGGATTAGATTTTAATAAATGTTGATTTTTTTTTTGTTCAAGAATAAATGTGGATTTTTGTTCTTGGGGAAATATAAGACATCCCCTGAAAATAAGCCCTAGCACATCTTTTGGAGCAAAAAATAACAAGACCCTATGCGGTACAAATGACATATTAATGGTAAGGTCTTTTTAAAAACAATAATGTAAATATTATACTCCTATACTCTGATAAACGTTTGAGAGCTAAAATGTCATAGTAAAACATTTCTCAAATTTGATGAATCAATGGGCAAACTTCTGCCATGAGCTATGAATACTTACATCATAAAGCGAGGAAAGCGTATGCCTAAGGCCGGGGCCACATGGGGACTACTGCAATCCTCTCATGACACTCTGCTCATGCTGGCAGCACAGCAGGAGCCGAGTGTCATGCGAGTGTCATGCGAGTGTCATTGCGACTGGGATCCGATCGTGCGATCGGACCACAGCTGCGGGAGGCGGGTCGGCACTGAGGAGGGGCGAGCCGGTGCTGAGGAGGGGAGGGCCACCGCTGTAATGCGAGTGCAGTCGATGTTTCTCTCACCCATAGACTTGTATGGGTGAGAGAGAAACAGGATCGCATTGCACCCGCAGCATGCTGTGACTGTGTTCTCGGTCCGATTGGGGCTGAGAAAATAATCACTCATGGGTTCTGGCACATAGAGTAATATATGTTTTATCGCATTCCACTTGCTCCGATTTTCACGCCGTGTGTCTTAGGCCTTAAGACAATACAGGATTCTTAATTTAGCATAGACTCCCATTTTTGGCAACAAAGGACAGCTATGGGACTATATTATATTATCGTTATGAAGTGAGCACTATAATCTATTATTTATCGGAACATGGCATGGCACTTATTCAGGACTGCTTCTAATATGTGGGAATAGTACTGCACCTTGTGATCACTGGACAATGCACGGCTCTATGTTGACACATCATTGAATTCTTTTTGCTGTTTTTGGTGCTGCGGGGCCACAATAAGGTGCTGGTTAGCTATAACTTCACTGGGCAGAGATATCAAAACTATCTAAAGAAAACTGGTCATTCTTGTCCACTGAAAACTATTGAATGTTAAGACACTTTTAGACTATTTTGACAACTGAGGCCTGAGGACACTGAGGATTCATTATGTTGGCACAAGTCCAAGCATTTTTATGGGCATTATTTAACTGTGGCTTTCTTTTTTCATTTTTTTTAATGGCCTTTAGCTCAATCTCAAGCCATGGCGACTTGATGGCAGAACACTCTGTAGGAAGATACAGTAGATCTTGTGCTGTCTAGATAGATGCACCAGGATCTTCTCCACCGTTATCTTGATGGTATGAATCCATCTGGTTACTGGTCTTTTTTCACTTTGTTCCTTCTATTCCTCCAAACATGATGTCCTTCTCCAGTGTTTGTGCACTTCCTATGATGTGTCCAAAGGAGACAAGTCATATCTTGGTGATCCTTGCTTTGAGTGGTTCCAAAATTGATATGTCTGTTCTTCTTACCATCTAGGGTATTGATAATATCCTTCTCCAGCACCACATTTTGAAGGCATTAATTCTTCTTCTGCTGTGTTTCTTTATTGTCCAGGTTTCACATCCATATGTCACTACTGAAAAGTCCAGACTATGTACGAACCGTGTCTTCTTTACCAGGGAAATGTTCCTTGATTTGAGGACCTTATCCAGTGACTTTATTGTTGATTTACCCCTAGTTATTCTCCTAGTGACTTCCGATGTCATCGCTGCATTTTGAGTGATCATTGATCCGAGTAGATTGAAGTCCTTTACAACTTCCAGTCCGTTGTCGTCCATCTCAAATGTGTCTCGGTCGTACCTGACAGTAGTCTTTATCTTTGTATTGAGTAGGAGTCAAATGTTTAAGCTTTCCTTCTTGACACTCCGTAATAAGTCCTTCATTCCATCTTTGTTTGTTGCTATCAATATGGTATCGTTTGTGTATTTAAATTTGTTGATGATTTATCCAGTAATTTTGATTTCTTTTTCTTCGGCAAGTCTAACCTTCCTGAAAATAGCTTTTGCATATGGTGACAGGATGCTGCCTTGACTGACGCCTCACTCTTCTTTGAATCATGGCGTGTCACCGTGTGCCGTCCGGACTGTTGCTTCTTGGTCAATATAAAGTTCCCTTATGAGAGTGATCAGATGGTTCAGCATAACCATATTATGGTATTCCAAGTTTCTGGTACTCAACACAGTTAAAGGCTTTACTGTAGTCAATGAAGCAACCTTCAATATTACATAATATGTATTGAGGTTGGTATATTTTACATAGGTATCATATATTGGTATATATTTATGTATGTTTACAATGGGCATTAACAGTTTGGGGTCAAACATAACTTACCAACGCTTTCTACTTTTCATGACACTTAAAGGGGTTATCCATTACTTCTATCTTCCATATTGTACATATTGTTTAACATGACTGTTTAGAATAAACTTTTATCTGTGTACACAAGGATTAACATATTTTCTGGACATTGTACTACTTTTAATCCACATTTTTCACCAGTTGCAACTTTGCTGACTCTTGCTCTAATTTTCAGTTGTATCTAAACTGGTGCAGGGGTGGGGGAAAACTATTTGTTATGATGTCTCCCATAGACAGCACATATAGACATGAGGGATTCCTGATCTCCTGTCTCTAAGTAGCACAAGTATAGAAGCAGCGTCGGCAAGGTGAACAATAAAAGGAAATACTGAGCAGTGTAGCTATGAATCCATCTCTGAGGTGAGAAAAAAAACAATTACTTGTAAGCAGCAGAATTGATTGTGTATTTCTGTCTCCTGCTTTTGCTACTCTGCTTCTGTTTCTGCTCAATTTGTCTCCTCCTTCCTCTTCTTTCTATAGTTTTCAAAAGACAATCTGTAATCTGACTCCTTAGTGATCTATCAGTCTATGCTATTTTGACCAATTTTGTCAGTTTTGCTGCTGGCAGGTTTCCAGCAGTGCAGGTCAGCTGCAGGTGCCCTGTAGCCACGCAACTCCGTGTTTAAGTAGCAAGGTTTCCCAGAAATCTTTGCTGATTATACAAAACCTTTTCTATGCTGGTTGCTTTGGTGGAAGGAGCTGCTGTGGATTTGTCCTGAAGTTGTATCTTATCCATTTTGGTTGTTATCCCCTGTTTGTCTCACCTACCCTCGTATTCTATTAGTGCAGTGGTGGGTCTAGTAAACCTTACCGTCCTACTCACTAGCCAGGACTATAGTAGGGACTTTTCAGGGCTTCAGGTTCCTGCTCGGCGACAGGTGAGGAACTTGTACAGGGTCTGGCTAAGAGTGCAGGGTACAGCAGTAGGTAAGCACAGGAGGTGTCCCATCTATCTTTTCACTAGTGTCAGGGACCACCAATGTTATTGTATTCCTGGATTCCTGGTGTCCCTCTTGTTTGTGGTGTTGTTGCAGGGTGTTTTTGTGTGACGTCAGACATCTTTTGGTCTGCATGTGCGTACCACATCTAAAAGCATGAAAAAATTTGTGAACAATTTAATTCTTTAGTACCCTTACTTCTGAGTAACAGCACCTCCTGACATGGACACGAGTTATGGCCTGTTATACATTGTAAACATATGACACAACTAGCTCAACTGACTATTAGTTTACACATAGCACATTGTTTAAGTTTTGCATTATCCTGCTTTACATGGTATCTAAATAATTGGTATTTTTGGATTTGCCCTTGTTTCCAGTGCTTGTTTTCTGTTGTGTATAATTAGATGTCATCACCCCATGCTAAGATACGATAATCAAACTTTTCAGTTCTGTTTTCGAGCTTTAAAAAACACAAGACAACAATGTCTCTGAGTCTAATCCCTGTGGGATCTATCTAGCACAACTTCTCGCTATGTAACGTGTTGCATTAATTACATTTCTCTGCTTCCTTAGCCTCGAACAATGGTTTACCCACTTACACATAGCCGCGTGGCATTCTGCAGCACAGATCAGTTTTAACTATTTTATAATGATGAAAAACAGTGTCAAAGGCAGCAGTCATACATATTCTAGTTTTATTTTCCTTAAGCAATCCTTGCAGTTATTTTCTTTGAAATCGAAATATAATTAGCTGAATGGGACCCACTTGTCGTGGGATTGTGATCACGCTGCGAATCCACAACTCGCATTTGAGATATTTCAGCTTTATATATATAAATTATGTCTTAACACTTTACATCTAATTATTGGGATTTTGGAAATAAATATATTCAATGGTCATACTACTAAACTTGATATACTATATATAGGTCACCAGATTACACAATACAGTAATAGGGAATGTACCACCAACAGAGTGATGAGAGCGATTGATAAGATGATGATCTCTGGAAGGATTGACAAATTATGTGATTCTGAGTTGGGAAAAACTCAATATTTGGGGTACAGATGAGGGAATAGGTGTAAGACAAAAATGAAGGTCAAGAGTTTATGACAATAATAGTGTCATGCTAGGTATGGGGAAGCGAATGGCGAAAGGTAAGGGAAACCCTGTGTCTAGGGTGCAGAAGATGGTGACCCATGACCAAACCTACCGCTGGTCCATGGGGTCCCTCACCACCCTAGAGAGTTTCCGCACCTTTGTACCAAGCCGGATACCTGACCCTAGGTATCTCTAGTGCTGGGCCCTAAATAGGGAATGGGTGGGATGAGCTCTTTTTCAACCCCACTAAACACTAGAGAAGACACAAGGAGGACACACAGGGGGGAAGATACTACTTATGTACAGATGAGACAGGTAGAAGTTGAGCATAGTTTTCAGTAATGGTAATACAGTGGAGTTCAAGCCACCTGCTTGCAACCAAGGCTTGAATGAACTGAAAAACATCACCAGCACCAGTCCAAGGAAGGAAGGGGTATATTAGCCCCAAGAGAGTACTGATGATCAGCAGCTGGCTGGAAGACGAGCTCCTGCTGATTCCAAAAAGGGGAAAATCCAACAGGAAAGCTATTACAATGAATACTAACAGCAGGAACAATGGAAAGTTAGGAGCATTTTGCGCAGCTAGACGCTGCTCTGGAAGGTGAAGACAGGCTTGAGGGTTAAGGGGTTAACCCCTTCACTGCATGGCCATTTTCTTTTTGTCGGTTTCATTTTTTCCTCCCCTTCTTCCAAAAGCCATACTTTTTTTTTGTTTTTCCATATGAAGGCTTATTTTTTGCAGGTTGAGTTGTACTTTTGAATGACACCATATATTATACTGGAAAAAGGGGAAAAATATTTCCAAGTAAAGTGAAGTTGCAAAAAACGTTTACCATGTTATCTATATTATAAAACTTACCATACAGTATGATTGTCAAGGTCTGTGTGAATACATAAATAACAAACTTAAAGAGGTTTTTGTTTTTTTTTTTTTTTTTTTTTTGAAGAGTGAAAAATAATTTCTGAAATTTACAAGACAACATTACCATTCGGATTTATTTTATATTTTGATAGATCTGATATTTATTTCTGAATGCAGTGATACCAAATATGTGTATTTTTTAATTTTTATTTTCAATTGGGAGAAAGGGAGTGATTTGAACTTTTGTATTTTTTTATACATTTTTAAAACTTTCCTTTTTCACTTTTTATTTTATTTACTAGTCTCCTTAGGAGATTTGACATTGTAATCATCCGATTGCTTCTGCTATTCAGTGTGATGGTTTGCATCAGCATCAGCACTGCTCTGTACAGCAGAAATCATGATCACCTATGAATAGCGGTTCGCAGTTGGCATTAACAGAAGTATCAGCTGTCCCCCGGCTGTCATTTCAAACACCAACGCCCCATGATAATGTCACAGGTGCGCCATTGGAAGCAAGGAATGACACACCCCTTGCCGGTGCATGTTATACCCTATTGATTAAATCAGTCCTCGTGTTGTGAAAGTTGTTCCCCTTCTTCCAAGAGCCGTAACTTTTTTATTTTTCAGTCAATCTTGCCATATGAGGGCTGTTTTTTGTGGAACAAGTTGTACCTTTAAATGAAACCATGAGTTTTACCATATAGTGTGCTGGAAAATGGCAAAAAAATCCAAATGCAGAAAAATTGCGAAACAAGTGCAATTGCACAATTGTTTTTGACATATTTTATTCACTGTGTTCACTATATGCTAAAACTGATGTGTCGGTGTGATGCCTCCGGTTGGTTTGAATTTGTAGACACCAAATATGTAGAGGTTTACTTTTATCTAAGGGGTTAAAAAAAATCAGACGTTTGTCCAAAAAAAGTACGCTATTTTCCACAACCCAATCATTTTTCGGGATCTATGCCTCATTGATGTCTTATTTTTTGCGCCTCAAGCTGATGTTTTAATGGTATCATTTTTGCCTAGATGCTATGTTTTGATTGCCTGTTTTTGCATTTTGCGCAAAATTTGTGGAGACAAAAAAATGTAATTTTGGAGTTTGAATTTTTTTACCGCTATGCTGTTTAACGATCAGATAAATTGATTTTATATTTTGATAGATCGGGCATTTCTGAACACGGCATACCAAATTTGTATATTTTTTTAACCCTCTAATTTTCAATAGGGTGAAAGGGGGGTGATTTGAGCTTTCAGGTTTTTTCTTTTTTTTTCTTTTTAATTTTTTTATTTTACTAGTCTCCCTACAGGTCTATAATGATCAGCAGTCTGATGGCTCATTCTTTTCTCCCGATCAGAGCAGCACCGCTCAGATCGGGAGAAATGCTCATCTCTTGTAAACTGCAGTACTCGGCTTCTTGTTGCAGGACCTGAGTCATGTCAGCTACAGGAGTTATCACATGATCCTGTGCTACCATTACAACCATCAGCTCCATGTGATCATGTCACGTGACTTCCGGTGGTGGGCGGTGAGTAAAGTAAAGTACATTTTGACAGCGCCATTTAAGGGGTTAACATGCATGGGCAGATCGCGGATCTACTCATGCCTGCCAGCCACACATGTCAGCGGTACAAATCATGCAGCAGCCAGCGGGGATTAACACTTCAACTGCTAAGACGTAATATTACTGCCTGTGGTCATTAAGTGGTTAAAGGGGTATTCCCATCTACAAGATCCTATCCTAATATATGGTAGGTATAATAATAATAGAAAATGCCTCCAACTAGAAATTTAGTTTAGTTAGTTCTTCTGATTCAAAATGTCGCTTACCTCATGTTCAGGGCATTGCAGGACCTTAAGTATCCATGGTTACGACCACGCATATAGTTACAGTTAGTCAGTTGCTCGTGGTCATAACCAGAGATACTTAAGGTCCTGCAATGCCCTACACATGAGGTAAGTGACATAGTGAATCAGGAGAACTATACTACCTATACTACATTTCTAACTGGAAGTACTGTATTTGCTAATATTATTATTATTACACTTACTACATATTGGGATAGGATCTTGGAGAAAGGAATTCCCCTTTAAGTATTGCTGCTAAAGGTGGTTATAAACAAGCTATTAATTCAAGGGATCAAGTACTGTATTTTTCGGTTTATAAGACGCACCCCAAATTTAGAGATAAAAAGATGAAAAAAAATTGGGGTCCATATTATAATCCGGTAGTCTCTTACCAGGTAGGGGTGGCAGTGGTGGTGGAGCAGAGTCACAGAAGACAGGGGAGGTGATGATCTGGGCGATGCTACGGGCGGTGGGTGTTCCAGATGCTGTCAGCTTCAAAGATGTGTCGCCTGGAGTCAGCGTGTGTAGAGATTGAGCTATCAGCTCAATGACAAGCCGAGATCTCATGTGCGCATTTAACACCTTCCGGCGCCATTCTCTTTCAGTCCGCTGCTGTGAGATCAATGGGCCAGATGTGGTGCGTGCGCAAATGAGATCTTGATCCAAGAGATTAGCGTTTCTGGTCACCAGTCGACTGGCCACGTGTGTGAAGGACACGTCAGACCACGTAGTCACACCAGTAGCATTTGACTGGGAAGCCGAGGAGCGAAATAGGGTTCACACACCCAATCCAGGAACACCCTGTTAACTCCACAGGGGTTCTGCAATACGCTGTCCGTGCGCGTAGAGGGCACAACCGGACCGGTGGCGCAGCAGGTATGCTGTCCGTGTGCGTAGGAGGCACAAACGGACAGGTGACACAGCAGCCGCAGTCCAGTTAACGCCACTGGACTACTATAGCACAACTGGAACGGCAGCAAGGAAGCACGGCGCCTGACCCTGATGTGCCGAGCCACGAATCTTGGCGTGACAGGCACCGTTCTCCTAGCCCTACCTACCGCTTCCAACAAAGCTTATGCCACCATGAACTCTAAATGAAGACTGCGCACCTCCATGTTGTCTCCAGCCCCTTTTATAATCTGGGTTCACCCCAAACCTAGGGTGGAACCACCAAGGTCCAATAGTAGAGTGCCATGTCAGCAGCGACGTCACCAGCGGCCTATCCAGAACCGCCACGTCATTGATGACCTCATGCAGCCACGCCCCAAACACTTCACCAGTCATCGTCTGACGAACAATGGTGAGGTGCCAGATCATAGGGGCGGGCCTCTGCGAGCCAGTCCGGAGTGGCCACATCATCAGGACACCTGACACCCTCTGCCCTATCAGGGCCTGCCCCCTCACGGACATGCTCAGTGAGATCCTTACCGGATCTAGCCTCTGATGCACTAAGTGCCTGAGCATGCTCAGTAGCCTGAACAACAGACTCAGAAATCAGACTATCTGCCTGAGCATGCTCAGTAGGAACATCCCAGAACTTAGACACAGCACGAAGTCCAAGTACCTGTGCAAAGAGGCTGTTAGGATTAATTGTGGGAGCATGCTCAGTAGCCTGAACTGAGGACTTAGGGGCACTTTGCACGCTGCGACATCGCAGGCCGATGCTGCGATGCCGAGCGCGATAGTCCCGCCCCCGTCGCAGCTGCGATATCCTTGTGATAACTGCTGTAGCGAACATTATCGCTTCGGCAGCTGCACATGGACTCACCTGTCCTGCGACCGTCGCTCTGGCCGGCGACCCGCCTCCTTATTAAGGCGTCACTGTGACGTCACACGGCGGGCGGCCAATAGGAGCAGAGGGGCGGAGATGAGCGGGATGTAAACATCCCGCCCACCTCCTTCCTTCCGCATATCCTACGGAAGCCGCAGTGACGCCGGTAGGAGATGTTCCTCGCTCCTGCGGCTTCACACACAGCGATGTGTGCTGCCGCAGGAACGAGGAACAACATCGGACCGTCGCATCAGCGTAATCATGGATTACGCCGACGCTGCACCGATGATACGATTACGACGCTTTTGTGCTCGTTAATCGTATCATCGAGCCTTTACACTCTATGATGTCGCATGCGATGCCGGAAGTGCGTCATTTTCAATTTGACCCCACCGACATCGCACCTGCGATGTCGTAGTGTGCAAAGCCCGCCTTAGTCTCAGAAATTACACAATCAGGCTGAGCATGCTCAGTAGGCAAAACACCAGACTTAGACTCTGGCTGGGGTAAATCGGTGCACGCATGCGCACTAGCCGCCTCTCCACACTTAGACGTAGTGGAAGGAGCAGCCAACTGGACGACCCGAGGCACGGCCAAGAACGGCAGCCGGCGCCTGGGCGCAACAGGAACCGCAGCAGGCTGCTTGAGGCTATGGCGGAGCCGGTTTGTAACAATTGCCCTTGCCTCTTGTGACCCCGCTCCACCACCCCTCGGTAAGCTACATTTTGGATTATAAGATGCACCCCTCATTTTCTTCCCAAATTTTTGGGAGAAAAAGTGCATCTTCTAACTCACTAATTCAAAAAATACAGTAGTTTTTAGGTTATTTTTTTTTACAAATGGCTTCTTTATTTTGTCCTAGTGTTTGATAAATCAATAATGGCATCCTGTGTAGTTCTTCATCTGAGGTTATATTTACCTAATTTTAAGATTTTCTAAGGAACAATTTTTTTTTTATTATTATTATGTTCTGATACCTAAACATATAGTATTCAATGAGGGTGTACTTAATTTTTCTTCCTGACTGTATTTACGGTTTCATATTTATTTATATTCTACTTTACTTGTTCATTCCTCCTACTTATAAAGAATTCTTATGCCTTTGGACTCTTTCTTTTAACAACTTTTGCTTTCGGAGATGTTTCTTATGTACCGCGTGTTGGAAGGCATGTTAACACATCCTGTCATACGTAAGGATATTCTCCTCTAATTTGTCCGTTGGCTAAGACACATGTTGGAAATATCTTGGTGTAAATATAATCCTATGGAAACAGATGGTAATCGTATAATCTACGAGTGTTGAAACTTGGACGGTTTCATGCTATCTGAATTCAGCTTTACATTTTTTTAATTAAATCTTTATTCTCATTTAAAAAGTTAAACCAGTGAAAGAATGTGAGCGCATTTTCTGCTCATTGCGATCTTATAAGGATTTATTAGAAAAATAGCATGTTTTCAATTTATATTTTACCTCCTGTATGAAGCCATTGTCTTAGATGGGAAATTATCCAACCAATTACTGGGCAAACACCACTGTAATGTCGCTGTCAGCATACTGGAGTCTGGATCTAATTGGAGTGGTAATAAAAACATGTTCCTATTTGTGTGCAGTGTACAGATATAGCTAAACTAGTCAGATCACTTTCTTTTATGGAACATGGCTCATTTTCATGCCTTTAAAATTAACTCTCCACCCCACACCCCAAAAAGAATAAAATAATAAATAATAAAAAGCAGCCCTGGGAATATTATCAGATTTGGAAGTCTTGGGGTGCTCCAGGAAAAATTAGTTCAAGAGCTTTCCCTCCATCCATCCTTCAAAAGCGATGTATCTGTATTTAAAGGGAAACTTCAAGCAGATTTATGCTACCCTAACCACAGGAAGCATGAAATCCTTAAAGGGGTGGTTCACCCATTTATTTTATTCTCTCTATCAGTGTAACTTACCAATTCAGTTGTCTTCTTAATTGCCTTTTTGTCATGTCCCCACTGGAGTCTGCTCCTGCGACTTCTGCTCCGATCGCCAGGCCACGCCGTGTTCCCACCATGGATAGTGCTGGTGATGGGAGAGGAGTCGGTGCCCGTGGCTCTGCTGAGCACAGGCTCCGCTCATCCACTAGGCTGGGTTTCCCTGGAACCTGCAGTACCACTGGCTGACTGTAGGTAGCGTGTGTCTTACAGCTGAAGTTGCCATCATTCACCTGCGTCCAATGGGAAGACACCACACCCTTCTTATTCCCCCTCCTGTCATGTGACCACTGCCAGAGATAGTTTGTATTACTGGTTCCTGTGCTGTTTGTATTTTGATTCCTGTGCGCTGAGCTTGCTTGTGTTCTGACTACCCTTCTGCCTGTCGTTTATGTATTTCGCTGAGCGATCCGGATTTGACCTCTGTTACGCTTTCTGATTACGTCCCTGCCTGCCAATTCTGTCCCTGTTCTGCAATTCCTGGTTTGACCCTGCCTGATGACTACTCTCCAGACTGCTGCCATCCACAGGTAGTGATCTCCAGGGCCCTGTGTAATTCCAAATCCCTGTATAGGGGTTAAAGGATTTCATGGTTCTAGGGCTCCTGCTTGGTGAGTGGCTTCCCTCTAGCCTGTCCATTACAGCCAGTCTGAGTCTGTGGATCCAGGCAGGCGTTACACGTCTATTTCCAGTTTTGGGACTGAGTGGCACTATCCTCCTTGTTCAGTGCCGATCACATGACCCCCGGGTGCTGTGGCCTTTGGTATCTGCTGATGTCACGTCAACTTCCGGGCTCTGAAAGTTGATGTTACATCAGCAGCTGCAACTGCCTTTGATCCCGAGTGACTGGGCTGTGGGCAGTGATTAACGCACGTCACAGCCCAGCATGAGGAGAAGGAAAGGAGGGTTTACTTACCATCCTGCAGCTGTGTGCGGGGCCGGCAGCAGGAGCGAAAGGAGAGGAAGAGGAGTCATGTCTGTCGGGTGAGTATGCTATCGCACGGGGGTGGGGGTGGGAGGATGAGCAGAGCGCAGTGTGCCACTGCAAAGGATTATGGGAGTTGTAGGAACTGAACTCAGGAAGTCAGGAAAGAGATTAAGCCCATCAGCGCTGGAGCCAGCAATGAGGATGTGCTGCTAGAGCACGATAAAAGGTAATATTGCTGAAATAACATAATAGATATGTGGAGAGGCACATATTAGCAAGATTTAGGAGAAAAAAATAAATCAGTTTTGGTAACTGGATAACTTCTTTAAGGCTCACTTTTTACATTACGTTAGCTCCCCTAATGTTCCTATTAGTGATGAGCGAGTATGCTTGTTACTACTCGGTACTCGCACGAGTATCACTGTACTCGGGCTACTCGGTGGGGACCGAGTAATCTCGCAATACTCGTGCTGTACTCGTGGTCTTCATCCCTGCATGTTGGCGCTCTTTTGAGAGCCAGCCCTCATGCAGGGATTGGCTGGCAGACCACTGCAATGCCACAGCCCTGTTAGTTGTGGAATTGCAGTGATTGGCCGGCCTGCACGGCGTGACCGAGCCTTTATACCGGCGGGCGCGCTGTGCTCTGCACACAGCCATCCAGACAGTCAGTGCAGGGAGAGTGTTGCTGCTTCAGGGAAAGGTTTGCGGCCCTTTATAGCTATTTCCGTAGCAGGGCTGCAAACAGTGTGACCAGAAGTCCTTCTCAGGACTATTGTAGTTGTATACAGGCAGGCAGGGTATAGCCAGGTCGGAGTACAGTAGCAGAGTCCTTCTCAGGACTATTGTTGCTGTATACAGGCAGGGTATAGCCAGGTCGGAATACAGGCTAGTGACCAGAAGAGTCCTTGTCAGGACTATTGTAGTAGTATACAGGCAGGCAGGCAGGCAGGCAGGGTATATAGCCATTCCTAGTGGTGACCGTATACCAGCCTTCATCATATCTGGGGCTGGTGTACACAGTCTAAAACAGTCCTGATAGTGTCAGACTTCTCAGTAATTGTCGCTCCTAAAAACCTGTTAGGTTCTTAGTGCGTCCGTGCTTGCATTTAAAAACCGCACGTGTGTGCCTGTCGGTGGCAGCGTACAGGTGCACGTTTTGCACAAACTATTATATAACTTACAAGTCTAGTGTATAATACACGTCAGTCAGCAGTGTCTGATAGTGTCAGACTTCTCAGTAATTGTCGCTCCTAAAAACCTGTTAGGTTCTTAGTGCGTCTGTGCTTGCATTTAAAAACCGCACGTGTGTGCCTGTCGGTGGCAGCGTACAGGTGCACGTTTTGCACAAACTATTATATAACGCACAAGTCTAGTGAATAATACACGTCAGTCAGCAGTGTCTGATAGTGTCAGACTTCTCAGTAATTGTCGCTCCTAAAAACCTGTTAGGTTCTTAGTGCGTCCGTGCTTGCATTTAAAAACCGCACGTGTGTGCCTGTCGGTGGCAGCGTACAGGTGCACTTGTGTGCGTTTTGCACAAACTTGGATATAACGCACAAGTCTAGTGAATACACGTCAGCACAGCATTGCAAAATGCTCAAGGGCGTTGGCAACGAACAAGGAAGTGGACGTGATGGTGGTGCAGGCAGAGGCCGAGGTCGTGGGCAAGCTCTAATTTCGCCACAACAAAGGGCCACATCTACTCGCTCGCATGTCCTGTCCCAAATTCTTGGAAACCGCAGCAGTACACCACTCTTGAACCAAGACCAGTGTCAACAGGTTGTTAGTTGGATAGCGGATAATGCTTCCAGTCAGATTGGCACCACCACAAACACTCTGTCTTCCACACGGTCAAGTGTCAGTAGCCGTGATACTGCACCGCACATTTCAGAACCTGATCCTCCTTCCTACCACCAGGCCGAGTACACGTCCACGGACATTACTGATCCCACACTTGGACACTCGGAAGAGCTGTTCACGTTTCCATTCGCACATTCTGGCCTCTCGCCAGCTCATGTTGAAGTGGGTCATGAGGAGATCGTATGTACAGATGCCCAAATATTTGAGCAGCCACGTTCTCACGAAGTTGGCAACGTGTCTCAACAAGGGGTGGACGATGATGAGACACAATTGTCAGGAAGTCAGGAGGAGGAGCAGGGTGCGGAAGAGGAAGATGACGTGGTGGATGATCCAGTAACTGACCCAACCTGGCAGGAGGATATGCAGAGCGAGGACAGCAGTGCACAGGTGGAGGAAGGCGTAGCATCCCAACAGGCAGTAAGAAGCAGGGTGGTGGCTCCAGGCAGAAGTCAGGCAACCGTTCCCCGGAACAACAACACGACACAAGGTGCCTGTACAACTGTTAGGTCTTCCCGAGTCTGGCAGTTTTTTAAGTTGGCTCCAGATGATTCTAAAAAGGCCATTTGCAACACCTGCCGTGCCAGCATCAGCAGGGGTACCAAAACTAGCAGCCTGACCACCACCAGCATGATCAGGCACATGTCAGCCAAGCACCCGACTTTGTGGGAAGTACAACAGAGTCGAGGAGCAGTGCTTGCTGATGTCACTGCTACATCTTCGCTTGTTGTGCATGTGAGCCAATCCCCTGTCCATGCTGCCTGCGAACAAGCCTCCTCCGGTCCTGCACCTGCAGTTGCCTACGCAGAAATAACACCATCATCAAGCACGTCCTTGTCCCAGCGCAGCGTTCAGTTATCCATTCAGCAAACCTTTGAACACAGGCGCAAATACACTGCCAACGCCCCACATGCCACAGTTCTAAATGCTAACATTTCGCGACTGCTTGCGCTGGAAATGTTGCCTTTTAGGCTGGTGGAGACAGAAGCATTCCGCAACCTGATGGCGGCAGCTGTCCCACGTTACTCGGTCCCCAGCTGCCACTATTTCTCCCGGTGTGCCATCCCCGCATTGCATAACCACGTGTCACAAAACATCACACGTGCCCTGAACAACGCTGTTTCACCCAAAGTCCACCTAACCACAGACACGTGGACAAGTGCTTGTGGGCAAGGCCACTACATCTCGTTGACGGCACACTGGGTTAATATTGTGGAAGCTGGGACCCAGTCTGAGCGAGGGACAGAACACGTCCTTCCCACACCAAGGTTTGCAGTCCCTACCTAAGTCAGGGTTTCACCCACACTCTACAGCTCCGGAATGTCATGCTCTTCAGCCTCCTCTTCCTCCTGCGCATCCTCATCCACTTTACCCTCCACACCAGTCCCAAGCTGGAAGCATTGCAGCACTGCCTCGGCGAACCGGCAACAGGCTGTGCTGAAGCTAATCTGCTTAGGTGACAAACCCCACAATGCAGAAGAGGTGTGGACAGCTCTGAAACAGCAGGCAGATCACTGGCTCACACCTCTGAACCTAAACCAGGAAAGGTCGTGTGTGACAATGGCCGGAACCTGGTGGCGGCTTTGAGGCGAGGCCAGCTGACACATGTTCCATGCGTGGCCCATGTGCTCAACCTTGTGGTTCAGCGGTTTCTAAAGTCATACCCAGAGCTGTCTGATCTGCTGGTAAAAGTTCGCCGCCTGTCTGCACATTTTTGAAAGTCACCTACTGCTTCAGCCGGCCTTGCCGGCTTTCAGCGCCGTTTGCATCTTCCGGCTCACAGACTGGTGTGTGATGTCCCCACGCGTTGGAATTCAACTCTGCACATGTTGGTCAGGATATGTGAGCAGAAGAGGGCAGTTGTTGAGTACCTGCATCACCTAAGCCATCGGGAAATGGGTCAAACTCCACACATAACACCTGAGGAGTGGAGATGGATGTCCGACCTATGTACCATCCTCCAAAACTTTGAGGACTCCACCAAGATGGTGAGTGGTGATGACGCCATTATTAGCGTCACCATACCGCTTCTCTGCCTTCTAAAACGGTCTCTGCTTAAAAACAAACATGATGCATTGCAGGCGGAGCGCGATGAGTTGGAGCAAGAAACAGTAGTGGGTGTGGGTGATAACACACAGCCGAGCCTGGTCTCATCACAACGTGCAGTGCAGGACTATGACAAGGAGGAGGATGAAGACATGGAGCAACTTTCCGGCCAAATTGAGGATATGACATGCACACCAGTCATATCCTCGGTTCAGCGTGGCTGGCCAGAGGACAGGGTAGATGAGGAGGAGGAGGAGGAGGAGGAGGACAGCATGTTCAGTCATCGTGTTGGTCAGGATACTGAAGTACTGGATGTTAAGAGTTTGGCGCACATGGCTGACTTTATGGTAAGCTGCCTGTCTCGTGACCCTCGCGTTAAGAACATCTTGGCCGACAATCATTACTGGTTGGTAACACTGTTAGACCCACGCTACAAGGAGAACTTTATGTCTCTTATTCCCGAGGCGGAGAGGTCAGCCAAAATGCAGCAGTTCCGGAAGGCCATAGTCACGGAAGTAGGCAAAGCATTCCCCTCACAAAACGCTAGCGGCATAGGTCAGGAATCAGTGGACAACCAAGGCGTACAGCCGAGAGGGGCACAAGTCCAATCCGCCAGAGGTAGGGGAACAGTCTTTAAGATGTGGGACAGTTTTCTTAGCCCCTCACGTACCACAGCCCCTGAGGTGCGGGGTAGTGCCACAAGAAATCCTAAGTTTGCCCAGATGCTCAAGGAGTACCTTGCAGATCGAACAACTGTACTCCGACATTCCTCTGTGCCTTACAATTATTGGGTATCCAAGGTGGACACGTGGCATGAATTGGCTCTCTACGCCTTGGAAGTCCTGGCCTGCCCTGCCGCTAGCGTTTTGTCAGAGCGTGTTTTTAGTGCCACAGGTGGAATCATTACAGATAAACGCACCCGCCTGTCAACTGAAAATGCTGACAGGCTGACTCTGATCAAGATGAACAAGGGTTGGATTGGGCCAGACTTCACCACACCACCAGCAAATGAGAGCGGAATTTAAAGTTTGTAACGGGAATTTGCCATGTACCTCCACTCACCCATGGGTACACACTTCTGGACTTTGGATAATCGCTGGACTGCTCCTCCTTCTCCTCATGCGCCACCATGATGACCGTTACAATAGTTAGGCCTTTGTTTCAGGTATACCCCCAGTGGTAAATTTTTTCGCCCATTCTTTCAGAATGGACATTACAACGACAGGAGACCCGCTCCTTTGCAATGAGAACAATGTTTTGAGGCCCTCATGCACGTCTCTATCCAGGGACAATGTGGAGCCTCCCAATTTTTGGCTGCCCTGCCTAAGGGCTATACTACAATAGACCCACTTCCTGACAATGGACACTTCAGGTTTACAGGCCCTCATGCACGTCTCTATCCAGGGACAATGTGGAGCCTCTCAATTTTTGGCTGCCCTGCCTAAGGGCTATACTACAATAGACCCACTTCCTGACAATGGACACTTCAGGTTTACAGGCCCTCATGCACGTCTCTATCCAGGGACAATGTGGAGCCTCCCAATTTTTGGCTGCCCTGCCAAAGGGCTATACTACAATAGACCCACTTCCTTACAATGGGCACTTCAGGTTTACAGGCCCTCATGCACGTCTCTATCCAGGGACAATGTGGAGCCTCCCAATTTTTGTCTGCCCTGCCAAAGGGCTATACTACAATAGACCCACTTCCTTACATTGGGCACTTCAGGTTTACAGGCCCTCATGCACGTCTCTATCCAGGGACAACGTGGAGCCTCCCAATTTTTGGCTGCCCTACCAAAGGGCTATACTACAATAGACCCACTTCCTTACAATGGGCACTTCAGGTTTACAGGCCCTCATGCACGTCTCTATCCAGGGACAATGTGGAGCCTCCCAATTTTTGGCTGCCCTGCCAAAGGGCTATACTACAATAGACCCACTTCCTTACAATGGGCAGTTCATGTTTACAGGCCCTCATGCACGTCTCTATCCAGGGACAACGTGGAGCCTCCCAATTTTTGGCTGCCCTGCCAAAGGGCTATACTACAATAGACCCACTTCCTGACAATGGACACTTCAGGTTTACAGGCCCTCATGCATGTCTCTATCCAGGGACAATGTGGAGCCTCCCAATTTTTGGCTGCCCTGCCAAAGGGCTATACTACTATAGACCCACTTCCTTACAATGGGCACTTCAGGTTTACAGGCCCTCATGCACGTCTCTATCCAGGGACAACGTGGAGCCTCCCAATTTTTGGCTGCCCTGCCAAAGGGCTATACTACAATAGACCCACTTCCTCAAAATGGGCACATTAGACTCAAGAGGCCTTCGTGTACGTCTCTTCTCAGGGACATCGAAGTGCCACACAATGTTTTCACGTAAAATCTTTCATGTAATCTCCAAAAGTAACATACACCAGCTCTATCTCACTATTGGGTATGTGCCCTTAACATTTCCGCCATGAAAATTCATTTTGGTGTCATTTTGGAAGGTTTTCTGGTGAGTCCGTAAAAATGGCGTAAAACGCGGACAAAATTGTTCACAGCTGTGACTTTTGAGTGATAAATGCTTCAAGGGATCTTCCCCATGCTGTTGCCATGTCATTTGAGCACTCTTCTGAGACTTCTGTGACATTTTTAGGGTTTCTACATGCTGCCGGGGGTCATTTCATAAAAATACTCGGGTCTCCCATAGGATAACATTGGGCTCGGTGCTCGGGCCGAGTACACGAGTATCTTGGGATGCTCGGCTCGAGCCTCGAGCACCCGAGCTTTTTAGTACTCGCTCATCACTAGTTCCTATATAAGTCCTTCCCCTTGTCGCCGTCACATGCCTAGTCCCTTACTGTCCCTCCACTCAGCCTGGATAGTGGCAAGGTCAGTGAGTACGCTAGATATCACCACTATGGTAATGACAAAAGGGGAAGGAGAACAAATAGGGGAATATAGACAAAGAATATACAAACAAATGTCTCTGCTGAAGCCAAGCAACAAGGTTGCAGCTTACAAGGTTCTAAAACCTTGTAAAAGGGAACTGTACTTTTAACAAACTTTTCATAAATCAATAGTACAAGTAAATATAATGACTTATGTAATATGTCTTAACACTGAATTCTGCTTCATTATCCACTTATGAGACACTTCTTCTACTGTCTCCTAAACTTCCACTGTGAAAAAATAGCTCAACTCCATTTTGCTTAATGCCAGTGAGGTGTCAGGTTAAACAGCCAAGGGAGAAGAAAATAAGTGAGAAGAAGAGTAAAAAAACAAGTTAAGGTAGACACAGAAAGAGCATAGTGAGCTTTCTGACAAGTCTTCAACCTCACCCAATGCTGGATTTACTTCAGATGCCATAAATCTCACCCTGTCTCGCTCGGACTGGCGAGTGTCCAACACACGGCATGACAGATGTGCATGGATCAATGACTTTCCAGCGCATGGTGAACAACACAGGTATCAATGGGATTGAAGAAGAGATGAGGACCCTGATCATAGGGAGCGGGGGCCACCTCCTGACACTTACCTGAGTCTGGTCCCTGAGCTCCCCTAACGTCCCAAAATGAGTCCTTCCCTTTATCGCTGTCACGTGCCTAGTCCCTTACTGTCCCTCCACTCAACCTCGATAGTGACAAGGCCAGTGAGTATGCTAAATATCCCCACTATGGAAATGACACACAAGGAAAGAGGTAAAACAGGGAAATATAGATAAAAGGATATACAAAAATGTCACTGCTGAAGCCAGGCACCAAGGCTGCAGCTGACAAGGCTCCAAATCTTAGCACTTGAACAACTAAGCTCCAGCAGCATAACACCAGCACCTCCAAGAGAACTTCTTCCCTCCACGGTGATCTGAAACAGAATGAGATTCTATTACCAGCATCAGGTGATGGCTCATGTGACTAGTCAAAGGAGATGGGATTGCTCACAAACTGGCTAAATTTGAGGTGAAATAACAAGGAGCTACTAGCAAGGAAAATGTAATTAATCCTTGCTGCACCAACAGAAAACAAAACACTTTTAATATCACAGAGCAATGTGAGTTGTCTCGAGTCTCTCAAACACGAGAGTCACTAGTGACATGTCCATATTTCTGCCTCTTTCTGTGTTCTGTCTAAGGAATAAAGATTAGCAATCCATCTATGTGATGTGCTGTGAATGGGGGACATCATAGCAGCTGTGATGTCGATAGATACACTAGTGGAGGAGAAGTATGATGTTTGAGCATTATATGTCACTAGGTACAAAGACAGAGAGTGGAGCCGAAGTCAGGATACAAACGAGGCGTCTAGAAGCCAGAAAGACATGTCAGGTACAAAGGGAGACAGTGGAGCCAAGGTCAGGATACAAGCTGAAGGTCTGGGAGTCACGACAGGGTCAGGGAAGCAGGAGGAGAAGGGTACTAGGAAAGAGATAGTGGGACAAGATCAAGACGGTCACTTATGGGAGCTAGCAACAACTGCTGCAACACAGGAACTATCACTGGCAGCGTTCCAGGTGAAGTAGCTCCAAAATAAAGCAGAGCAATCACCCAGAACAAGGCTCCAATGAACAGACCCCTCCCACAAGGCCCGAGACCGGGAACAACTAGTCCACTGAAGAATAATACAAAACCATGCATCAGCCTTGCAGGAGAGCAGAGCACCACCAATCAGAATCATGACAACAGCTAGTCTCGTCTATCCAGCTTGGAGTCAATTGCAAGTTAAGAAATAAACCTTACATAAGGGAAAACCAGGAAAAAATGCAGAATACACACATGTTGGCTGTAAATAGTGTTATTCCTTTAGAACTCACATGGGACAGCTTATTCTGATAAGTTACTTGAAAGTATATTTACTCTATAAACTATATTTAGCTTTTAAAAAGAAGCAGACACAAACAAGAAGGCTATAACAGTCTGGCTGCTTACAGTATTTAAGTTTATTTTTTTTAGTTATATTTAAATGCAATGAACACCTGTTTTCTTTATTGTGTATTTGCTGCCTGAATGCAAAATTTAACAATTATTTTTAATAGTCTTCATTAAAAAATATTTTTTTATGCTGCTGTTCCTGGTTGTGTCAACTTTCTCTTTTCTAGTGATCTCATCTCTGTGTGGTAGATAGAACCAGGTGGTTATACTGTACATGACAGATCAGAGTGTGGAGAGGGGAGAAAGCATTCAAGTTTTCATGAAAAACCGATCACTCAGGCTGCTATGTTAGAGAGTAGATAGGGATAAAAGAAACACACAAATCAGTTTGAAAAGAAGGCAAGAAGAGATCACAAAGGCTGTGTATGAGTGTAGAGAAAAAGGAGCAACCACAGCAGAATCTGTAAGTTGGAAAAGATTCACACTTCTTAGCATCATCCATCAACCAGATATATACTGAGATATATATGCCCCCATGAGTCAAGTTTCAAAACTAAGAGCTGTTTGTAAAAGGTAGATCATATTTTTAAACATGGTACCTGAAAAGCACAGAGCACTCTGTTTTTTCTACAAGTCACTGAAAAAAATTCTTAAAGGGGTTGTCCAGTCTTCAACTACAAATCTACAGTCATACTGTGACGCCCTGGCAAAACCAGGTAGTCACAAATAGGCCCCCGCATAACACCTTCCCTCACTAGGAAACACACAGCCAACCAGAAACCGTAGTCACCCCCCCTTAGGGAAAGATAGACACACCAGTGGGCGTGACCAGGCGGTTGGGACACGCGCAGCCAGGGTTCCAGACAGCCCGGGGTGGGAAAAACAGTAGTTAGTGAGAAGGTGTTTAGAGTTCAGTTTGGAGAGGAGTGTGTGTGAAGCCCCACAGGTGTAGTGTCGGTGTCGGTGCATTACCTTCAGGGACTCCACGTTGCTGGATCTCCGTCACTGGTAGGAAATCTTGTTTGATCGTGACGCCACTCTCAGTATTGCGGCCAGTAGGGACCGCCACTGCAGGTTAGGGGACGCCTGGGGCTGATGATATGTGCAGTTAGATGTAGGAGCCTCCTGAGAGTGAGGCAAGCCCCAGGGCCCTGTGTAGGTTTGTAGTACCACAAGTCGCAGAATAACCACACAGGCAGGAATGTCTTTCAAGGGCTTTACTCACATTTGATGGCAGGGTGAGTAGCCCGGGCGTAGCTGAGATGAACCAGGTAGGAACCAGGTATCCTTCAGGCTGACTTTATGAGGGTGACTACCGACTCGCCTTCCTTAGCCCTTGGTGGTTTGGGGTAACCCCGACTTTTAGTCCCTATGGGGGTCACCCAGGGAAGATGCTGCAGCCTCTCTCCCCTTGTTGTTTCGCCGTGTGCTTGTTCCCCGGACCAGGCCACTCCAGCCTCTTGCCTCCTGTGACCTATGGGCCCTAACTTGCGGTTACGTGGCTGCGGCTTTTGTAGTGTTGTGGTGTGGGCTTTAAGAGCCCCACACCGGCAGGTTTAGCAGGGAAAGGTGAATCTATCCTCGCTTCGGGATCTGCCGCCCGGTTGGGCCTGGTGCTCTCTAGCAGTCTCCTTACTTCCCACTCCGTGCACTCTCTAGCTGAAGCTGGCTTTCAGGCAGCACTCCTAGTTGACCGTTCTCCCCCGTCTGTAGCCACTGCGCGGGCGCTGTTAGACAGCAACAGCCCCACAGGTCTGCTCCTCACTGAGCCCTATGGAGTTCTCACTCTAACTGACTCACTGCTCCTCCTCTCCTGTTCTTGCCTACGCCACCTAGCAACCAGACTCTCCACCACACCCCTTGAGAGGAGATGGAGGCTCTACCCCCTCCACTATTCCAGTGAAGGTGAAGGCTTGCCCCCTCCTGGGATCCCCAGGGGTCCTCTCATGGGTACATGTGTGAGACCTGGTCACTATGCGCCTGTGTTCCACACCCCAGTCAGCCTTCTGGATTACCTGTATTGTACTGTTCCCAGCATGGGTGCAGTACTCAGTGGTGCCTGACCAGGTCAGGGGCGCCACATTCCCCCTTAGTTATCACCAGCACGTCCTCGGGCTGCAAGACAACATTTTAAAATGCATAAAACATTAAAACATGTAAAACATTTAAAAGCACCAGGTATCAGACATCACCACCCTCCACCCACAAGTCCGTTAACCCACCCAAAACCCTCTCAGGAGGCAGGTCACCGGTCCTTTTGGTAACCAGGTCTGGGCCATCCGTTTCCCCAGACCTTTCCTCCAATCTTCCTCTCCCGTTGGCCGCGACTTCAGCCACTTCTGGCAGGATGTAGAGGCGGCTTTCATGGGCTGGTGGTTTCAGGGTATACCTGGCCTGGTGGATCCGCGCCGTCAGCCTCTTCTGGCAGGATGCAGAGGCGGCCTCCACAGTTGGTGCTGGCCAGGTACCCTCTTTGTGGTGGTGAGCCAAGGCCCCATAAACAGGCGTGCTCTCTGGTCGCAGGTGAGCCAAGGCCCTTTTCTACGGACGGGCCCCCCTGGTTGCAGACGAGCCAAGCCCCTAAACAGGCTGGCCCTGGTGGTGGTGCCACTGGTGTAACTATTTACACTGCGAGAGTTTGTGGCTATAGCAAGTTCATAGCCTTAAGTTTATTTCTCACAATAGTTTTTGTGGGCGCATTTCTTAAACGTTGCAAACAAAACTGGTCAAAACTTTAACTGGTCAAAACTGCTTACTTTCCTTTACTTTACTCCTCTTTTTCACTAGGGCGAGGGCACGTTGGGCACTGGCACCTGTGACTTTCTTGCTCTTTGTCTCTTTCTTCATCTGTGGTTGCCTCATCTGTAGGTTCTGTGTCTTTCCTTTCTTGGTCTGCATCTGATTCCTTTTCTGTATCTGTTTCTTTATCTCTGTCTTGTCTTTCTTGTCTTTCTTGTCTTTCTTGTCTTTCTTGTCTTTCTTGTCTTTCTTGTCTTTCTTGTGGCATGGGATGGCTGTAGGGTTTGCTGGTACGTAAGGCTACATCAAGTGCGTACAATCCCCTTTCACCTTGGTGCATGGTAAACTGTACCGAATCTCCCATTTTCAGATTTCTGCCAGGGTGTCCTCTAGGCAGGTGTGCGCTGACATCTCTCCTGTTAACAAATATTCCCTTTTTGATGCCAGGTGCTACAATAAATCCATAGCCGCTTCTCAGATTAAAGTCTTCCACTACGCCATAACACAGGGGTCCTCTAGCCTGGCTTTTGGCCCTTCTCAGGGACCGTTTCTCCTGTAGGTCTCTGGCGGTGACTTCCTTCTGCTCTGGAGACTGTGGGGCTGGAGCACACTGTGTTCTGTGGCGCCGTGTCTTGCGGGCTGAGTTCTGTAGAGGGCAGCTCACAAACTCCCAGGTGAGGTCTTGGGGCTGATCTTCGTCAACAGACGGTGTCGGGTCTTCCTCATCCCAGCGGGAGTATGGCAGCATTTCTGGCTCTGAATACACATCTGCCGCGGGTGGCACTGGAGTCGGAGTCAACCCTTCTGCTTCATGGTCTCCTCTCCCCCTTAGTTCTTCCTGGCACTCCAGCTGTGGCAGTGCCGGGGATGGATGCTCTTCAGCCGGCCCAGGTGAGGGACTCTTTGGTGTAGCTGCTGCAGGAGTTAGCAGGAGACTCTTTGGGGTATGCGGAGGGGGTATGTACTGGCTCACCAACCATTGTGGAAATTTGGCCTCCAAGTCAGCCCTCATCTGCCAATATGCAGGGTCTTCACCCACCGTGGGCTGCCTATCAGGGACCTCTGTGGACCGGGGAGCGGTGTCTGCTCTGGCCTTACAGGCCGGGGAAAATGATGAGGTAGTCTTCTCTTCTTGGCGGGCCGCGCCCTGTATGGCGGCGGCCTGGTCTTGGCGGGCCGCGCCCTGTATGGCGGCGGCCTGGTCTTGGCGGGCCGCGCCCTGTATGGCGGCGGCCTGGTCCAGCATCGCGGTTGCAGCTTGCGTTGCAGTGGGCATCACCACTGCGGCCGGTTCTTGGCGGGCCGGACTGGGCATTGCAGCCGCGGTCTCACTTAGCGTCGCAGCCTCGATGGGGTCCGTGCAGGCTGAGCCGGGCGTCGCTGCAGTGACCGTAGCTTGGCGGGCCGCACCCGGCGGGGCTGCGGCCTGGTTCAGCATATCACTTGCGGCGCGGACGAGCGTCGCTGCTGCGTTGGGGTCTTGGCGGACCGGGTTCAGCAGGGTGGCAGCCTGGGTCAGCGTCACACCTGCAGCACGGATGAGCACTGCCGTGGTGGTCGGAGCCCTGCGGGACAGGCGGGGCATGGCTGCAGCAGCCTGGATTTGGCGGGCCGCTTCCAGCGTGGCTGCGGCCTGGTCCAGCGTCGCCGCGCCGGGCGCCTCTTCTGGGACCGCGGGCGTGGCAGCAGGGGTCGGGGCACTTGCGCTGGCCGGGGCATCTCTGGACTCACCCACCGGTAGCAGCATCGGGGTCTGCGTCGTCGCCGCTCGGTCTGGCAGGCGTCGCGCGGCTCCCTCCTCGTAGGTCCGCACCGCCGCAGCCATCTCCAGGAGCTCCGTGCGTTCTTCTCTGATCTGCTCTATGACCCGGGTCTCCAGTCGGTCACAGAACTGGGCCAGCTCCCGATACCACCAGGCAGCGGAGCCTGGTTCTGGGTTCCTGCGGTCAGACGCCATTTCTTCTGCGCCGTCTTCTGCACGATCTCCCAGCAGTGGACTCTTCGCTGCCTCCTGTAACAAGCTGTCCAGTTTCTGCTCTGCCTCTTTCAGCAGCTCCTCTCCCAGCAGCAGGCTTGTGGCTCTCTTTCCTTCCCGCCGTCTCTGGACGCTTCCACTCTCATAGCTGGCAAGCTCAGAACTCTGCAGGGGATCTCTGGGTAGCCACACCTCTTCGTGGGCGGTAACTTCTTCCAGCGCGGGCTGCTGTTGTTTTTCAGCGCGCTTTTCATGGTGGCAATATGGCGGCGCTTCCAATTTTTCAAGCGGACCGCCCAGGCACATGGTCACCTGTCTGAACAGGTCTAGTCCTTATCCTGTTCGTGACGCCAGATGTGAAGCCCCACAGGTGTAGTGTCGGTGTCGGTGCATTACCTTCAGGGACTCCACGTTGCTGGATCTCCGTCACTGGTAGGAAATCTTCTTGTTTGATCGTGACGCCACTCTCAGTATTGCGGCCAGTAGGGACCGCCACTGCAGGTTAGGGGACGCCTGGGGCTGATGATATGTGCAGTTAGATGTAGGAGCCTCCTGAGAGTGAGGCAAGCCCCAGGGCCCTGTGTAGGTTTGTAGTACCACAAGTCGCAGAATAACCACACAGGCAGGAATGTCTTTCAAGGGCTTTACTCACATTTGATGGCAGGGTGAGTAGCCCGGGCGTAGCTGAGATGAACCAGGTAGGAACCAGGTATCCTTCAGGCTGACTTTATGAGGGTGACTACCGACTCGCCTTCCTTAGCCCTTGGTGGTTTGGGGTAACCCCGACTTTTAGTCCCTATGGGGGTCACCCAGGGAAGATGCTGCAGCCTCTCTCCCCTTGTTGTTTCGCCGTGTGCTTGTTCCCCGGACCAGGCCACTCCAGCCTCTTGCCTCCTGTGACCTATGGGCCCTAACTTGCGGTTACGTGGCTGCGGCTTTTGTAGTGTTGTGGTGTGGGCTTTAAGAGCCCCACACCGGCAGGTTTAGCAGGGAAAGGTGAATCTATCCTCGCTTCGGGATCTGCCGCCCGGTTGGGCCTGGTGCTCTCTAGCAGTCTCCTTACTTCCCACTCCGTGCACTCTCTAGCTGAAGCTGGCTTTCAGGCAGCACTCCTAGTTGACCGTTCTCCCCCGTCTGTAGCCACTGCGCGGGCGCTGTTAGACAGCAACAGCCCCACAGGTCTGCTCCTCACTGAGCCCTATGGAGTTCTCACTCTAACTGACTCACTGCTCCTCCTCTCCTGTTCTTGCCTACGCCACCTAGCAACCAGACTCTCCACCACACCCCTTGAGAGGAGATGGAGGCTCTACCCCCTCCACTATTCCAGTGAAGGTGAAGGCTTGCCCCCTCCTGGGATCCCCAGGGGTCCTCTCATGGGTACATGTGTGAGACCTGGTCACTATGCGCCTGTGTTCCACACCCCAGTCAGCCTTCTGGATTACCTGTATTGTACTGTTCCCAGCATGGGTGCAGTACTCAGTGGTGCCTGACCAGGTCAGGGGCGCCACATGTGGACTGGAGCTAAGTGTAGCTCCAGCAGGAAAGTTCAAGTTGAACGGTACCAGGGTAGGAGCCCTGGTGCCACTGGCTAGGAGGCAGACGGTGGTCTCCGTCAGCAGGAGACAGGAAGATGGCTCGGCAGAACCGAGGTGGACCGGGTTGTAGCCCGCCGGTACCGACATGGAGAACCGACCCGGAAACCGTAGCACAAAGGGGGGTACTCGGACTCTGAAGCCAGAACCGGAAACAAGCGGACTGGTTAACTCACCGATTGAGGCCAGGACTAGAGGTTCTGTCCCACCCAAAGTCCCTCATAGAAGATGACAGCCCACCGATAGGGATAAGAGGTCAACGCCAGGGCCCATAGATCCCACGGGCCAGCGTCTGCGGGCACGGCTTCTTAGGCCACATCCAGCCGGGAGCGGACTCCTGAGTTTCACGCTAGGAAGTCCACCTTACACAAAACAGTGCAGAGAAAAGGATAGAGACCACCAGCCGGGTGGGGGACCCGAATGCAACTGGCCGCGGCACCGGCCACCATCACCTTGGTTTACCAGAGACTCGTGTGGTTTATTAACTGTGAGAACACAAACACTCCCTGCTTTTGCTATCCCCTGCACAGAGACACTGGGTCCCGGGGCCACCAACCCTACCCTCGGAGGGGTTAACAACTGGCTGCACAACATCTCCCCTGGGTGCCCTACAACAGCAGCGGTGATGTCCCACTTCACCACACACTGTGGGTGGTGTCACGAACTTACTACGGCCTAGCCCGTACATTTATGTCCCCCTTTTTATTTGGCGTGTCCGCGAGACCCCCGGGTCCGGAGGCCCTTGAGCCACCACCACAGAAGGCCCAGACCCGAGCAGCGCTGGCTGCTGGCACGGGGGTGGCACACCCATATGTAAGTAAAATCTTCTGAATCCTCACACATTGCATGCACTGCACACTTTGAGGATTCTCTGGTCCCAGTATCAAGAGAGGACCATCATGTGAGTGCAAGTATTCGAAGAGCAGAGCGCTGACCACATTCCGACTAGATGTGGCCTAGCTCAATGGAAGTGTGTCGCCCAGGATTATGGGGCACTCGGTCCCGGGTGGTGTATAACTGGAGAATGTCACTTTGGTGGCCGTTGCCCAGTTCCGTGCCCTGTGTGCTTTTTGAAAAGGGGAATATTTACAAGGGATTAGAATAATGTTCACACGTGACGCCACTTGCGGTGTTGCGGCTATGTAGATGAAGCCACCGCTGCACAATGTCCACTACTGGGGCTGGTGTTGATGGCAGCCTGGATGGTAGGCCCTCCGCAAGCAGGGCCGGGCCCCAGAAGGTAGGTGATGTGACGTGTGATGGAAGAAGGTAGGCCACACAAGGGTTTCAGTGGCCGGCTGGTTTCACCTACAGGTCCCCTTATTCCCAGTGCCGGTTTAGTAACCTGGTGGCTTCTTCCCCTGCACCTTTCTCTGGTTGGTGGGCCCCGTGGCTTGGAGCAGCTGGGGGTCCCCTCCTGGTGGTCTTCTACTGCAGTCCATATGACGGTAGCGTGAACCCTGTGGGGTTGGAGTCTCTGGTCCTGTGTCCTGTGTCCGGTTCTCCCTTTCCTACTGAGTCCCGAACTTCAAGGTCAGTGAGGTCCTTGATTGTCCCCTCACTGTGCAGGTGTTATCAGTTCTGCCTGGAGCTTTTGCCTGACCTAGGGTCCTTTACCCCGTTGGTGTGTAGTTCCAGGAGTGCTCCACTGTACTCCACCGGCAACTAACCGCCTGGGCCCTCAGGTCACTGTTCACTCCTGTCAGCACGTCTGCTCACTTTTACAGTCACTGCTTGTCTGCCCCATCACTGACTGACTGTCCACTGTCTGCCCCTCCCACCTAGTCAACTAGTGTACTGGATTGGCTCCACCTCTAGGCGGCCATCCATTGGTCTGACTCTAGCCTTATACCATTCTATGTGGGATGATTGGGAAAAACTGGGATTTTCTGCAGTGTTTGTGTGTTACCAGCACTGGTCTTCTGGATATACCTGGATATACCCTAGGGGGTAGGCCCTGCATCCTGGTGGGGATGCAGTACTTTGTAGCTCCCTGATGGCTTCAGGGGCGCTACAGACGTGTATTGAGCGAGGCGGGAAACAGTCTAGTCTGAATGTGACCAAAAATATAGTTACATAGGTTGAAAAAAGATTTGGGTCGATCTAGTTCAACGTTCATCCATTACATATTTTGTCACTAAATCATTTATAACCGACAATGTTGTGTGTACTGAGGAAATCATCCAGCCCTCTTTTAAAAGTTGTTATAGTATCTGCCATTACTACCTCTTGTAGTCAGCATTTCATAATCTTACTACTCTAACTGTAAAGAACCCTTTCCTATTTAGCTGTCGGAATCGCTTTTCTTTCACTCGCAGTGAGTGCCCCCTGGTCCTTAGCATTGTCTTTGGAAGAAATAAGTCATGTACCAGTCCTTTATATTGACCACACATGTATTTATACATATAAATGAGATCTCCTCTGAGACGTCTTTTTTCTAACCTAAACAAATCCATCATTTTTAACCTCTCATCATTCCTTGTAGTTGTCTAGTAAAGTTAACCACCTTTGAACTGACTTTAACTTCTGAATGTCCTTTTTAAAATATGGAGCCCAAAACTAGATTCCATATTCCAGATGTGGCCTTACTAGGGATTTATAGAGGGGTAACAATATGTTGGGATCACGGGATCTAATCACTCTTTTTATACACCCTAGAATCTTGTTTGCTTTTGCAGCTGCTGCCTGACATTGAGTGCTGCTGCTCAGCTTATTTGTAATGAGAATACCCAAGTCCTTCTGTTCTGTAGTCCCGAGTTTACTTCCATTTAATGTATACGCTGCTATAGGATTACTCCGTCCTAGGTGCATTACTTTACATTTATCAACATTAAATCTCATTTGCCAAGTATCTGCCCATTCTCACATCTTATCCAGATCCTTTTGTAATATTGTACTATCAAGGTCCATTTTTAACCACTTAACAACTGCGGGCAGTAATATTACGTCCTAAGCAGTCATCGTCTGATCCCCCGGCTGCTGCTGGCAGTCGGCAGGGATCCACACACATGTCAGCTGATTTGTACAGCTGACATGTGTGCCTGGCAGGCACGAGTGGAATTCCTTTCAGCCTGTGCCTGTTAACCCCTTGAATGGATCTGTCAAAATGTGACAGAGCCATTAAAATCACTGGTGCGGTAGATCTGTACTCAATGGCCTCCATCGGTATCCCAGTGACATGATCCTTGTGAGCTGATGGTTGTCATGGTAGCACAGGGTCATGTGATGACTCCTGTAACTAGCATGAGTCACTTCCTTTTTCACCCAGCCAGCTGCTGCCAGAAACAAGAGGTGAGCGTTTCTGCTGTTCTCGGCTGTGTAACTCTGATCAACAGAAAAGAATGAGCGATCAGACTGCTGATCCTTATAGCCCCCTAGGGGTACAAGTAAAATAGAAAAAACAAGTAAAAAAAAAATAAAAAAGAAATATAAACCTAAAAGTTCAAATCACCCCCCTTTCGGTCCATTGAAAATCAAAGGGTTAAAAAAAAATGAAAAAATATACGCATATTTGGTATCACCAGGTTCAGAAATGCCCGATCTATCAAAATATAAAATCAATGAATCTGATTGGTAAATGGCGTAGCGGTAAAAAAATTCCAAATGTAAAAATTACGTTTTTTAATCTCCACAAATGTTGCGCAAAATGCAATAACAGGTGATGAAAACGTAGCATCTGCGCAAAAATGATAGCATTAAAAATATCAGCTCAAGATGCAAAAAAATAAGCCATCACTGAGCCATAGATCCCAAAAAGTGAGAACGCTACGTGCTGTGGAAAATGGCACAAAACGTGCGTCACGTTTTTTGGACAAACTTCTCATTTTTTTTAATCCATTAGATACAAGTAAACCTATACATGTTTGCTGTCTACAAACTCGTTTCAACCTGAGGTATCACACCAACACATCAGTTTTACCATATAGTAAACACATGGTGAATAAAGTAGCTCAAAAATAATCATGCAATGGTACTTTTTTTTCTCCAATTTTTCCGCAATTGGAATTTTCTTGCCATTTCCAGCACACTATATGGTAAAACTTATGGTTTCACTTAAAAGTCCAACATATCCCGCAAAAAAAAACCCTCATATGGCAAGATTGACAAAAAAAAAAGTTACAACTCTTGGAAGAAGGGGAGGAAAAAACCCCCTGAAAAGCGGAAAATTGGGCGGGGGTGAAAGGGTTAATATCTTGCATAGTATGGTGTCTTCAGCAAAGACTGACACTTTACTATCAATCCCATCCACAAGGTCATTAATAAAGAAATTAAAAAGAATCGGTCCTAGCACAGATCCCTGCGGTCCCCACTGCTGACTATACCCCAATTAGAAAACGTATCATTTATGACTACTAGGTTTTCTATCTTTTAGCCAATTCCTTACCCAGTTGCATTTTCCCCTAGTCCTTGCTTCTGGAGCTTTAGTATAAGGCTATTATGTGGCACAATGTATAACATAAGGAACCACAGATGAAAGTTATAGGCAACAACTCAATGGATAACTACATTCAAGGGTGGAGGAGTCTTTACATTTACCAAAGTATGAAAAATACCCAGATAACACCATAGTACAAATGTATATGTGGGGCCCCGAGGTTCGGTGTCGGTGCAGGTGTGCATTACCTTCAGGGACTCCACGCGGCTGGATCTTGTCACAGGTAGGAAATCCTCTATTTTGATTGTCGTGACGCCACTCTCAGAATTGCGGTCAGTGGAGACCGCCACTGCAGGTTAGGGGTGCCTGGGGCTGATAGTGGGTGCAGTCAGTTGTAATAGCCTCCTGAGAGTGAGGCATGCCCCAGGGCCCCGTGTAGGTGTGTGGAACTACAAGTCGCAGAATGACTCACACGCACAAGCAGGATGTCTTTCAGGGGTTTTACTCACTGATGGTGGCGGGGTGAGTAACCCGGGCGTAGCTGGGACGAACCAGGCTGGAACCAGGTGTCCTTCAGGCTGACTTGTGAGGGTGACTACCAACTTGCCTTCCTTAGCTCGTTGTGTTTTGGGGTAACCCCTGCTTGAAGCCCTGCTGGGGTCGCCCAGGGAAGTTGCTGGTGCCTCTCTCCCCTTCTTTTTGGCCCGTTTGCTTGTAGCCTGGACCAGGTCACTCCGGCTGCTTGCCTCCTGTGAGCTATGGGCCCTCACTTTGCTACGTGGCTGCGGACTCTGTGGTGTTGTCTTGGGGGTGTAAAGTGCCCCCTCATGCAGGTTTGGCAAAGGACAGGTGGATCTATCCCTGCACCGGGACCTGCTACCCGTTTGGGCCTGGTATCTCCCTGACAGTCTCCTTACTTTCCACTCCGTTGCTCTCTCTTTAGCTGTGGGTGGATTTCGGGCAGCACTACCAGGTGACCGTTCTCCCCCGTCGGTAGTCACTGCGCGTACGTTGTCAGAATTGTGTAGAGCTACAGGGTCTGCTTCTGCTCTCCCTGAACTTCACCACTCAACTGTCTTCGGCTCACTCTTCCCTCCTCTCCTGTTCTTGCCTACGTCACCTAGCAACCAGGCTCTCTACCACACCCCTCGAGTGGAGATGGAGGCTTCGCCCCCTCCTGGGATCCCCAGGGGTCCTCTCAAAGGTAAATGTGTGAGACCTGATCACTATGCGCCTGTGTAGTCACACCTCGGTCAGCCTTCTGGATTACCTGTTTTGTACTGTCCCCAGCATGGGTGCAGTACTCAGTGGTGCCTGACCAGGTCAGGGGCGCCACATTCCCCCTTAGTTATCACCAGCACGTCCTCGGGCTGCAAGACAACATTTTTAAAATGCGTAAAACATGGTAAAACATTTTAAAACCATCAGGTACCATACATCACCACCCTCCACCCACAAGTCCGTTAACCCACCCTAAACCCTCTCAGGCGGCAGGTCACCGGTTTCTTTTGGTAACCAGGTCTGGGCCATCAGCTTCCCCAGACCTTTCTTCCCATCTGCCTCTCCCGTTGGCCGCGCCTTCAGCCACTTCTGGCAGGATGTAGAGGCGGCTTTCATGGTCTGGTGGTTTCAGGGTATACCTGGCCTGGTGGAGCCGCGCCTTCAGCCTCTTCTGGCAGGATGCAGAGGCGGCCTCCACAGTTGGTGCTGACCAGGTACCCTCTTTGTGGTGGAGAGCCAAGCCCCATAAACAGGCGTGCTCCCTGGTAGTGGTTGTACCTCTGGGGTAACTATAAACACTGCGAGAGTTTGTGGCTATAGCCAGTTCATAGCCTTAAGGTTCATGGGTTAAAGTGCAAAAGGGTTTCTCACACAAGTTCATGTGGGCACATTTCTTAAACTTGAACGTTGCAAAACTTTTCAAACTGCTGTAGTTTTCTTTACTTTTCTCTACTCCGTTCCACCAGGGCTTTTGCCTATTGGGCTTTGGCACCTGACATTTTCTGTGTTTCTGTCGTCTGTTTCTTTTTCTGTATCTTCATCTTCTGTTGTTGAGATAGCAGGTTTACTGTAGGGATTTCTGGGGCATGGTGTGACATCTAGTGCGTACCATCCGCGTTCTCCTTGGTGCTTTGTGAATTCTACTGGGTCTCCTATCTGTAGGTTTCTTCCTGGATGTCCTCTAGGTAAATGTGCTCTTACATCCCTTCTGTTCACAAAGATGCCCCCCTTTACACCAGGTGCTACTATAAAGCCATATCCAGACCTTAGACTGAAGTCTTCTACAACTCCTCGACAAAGTGGGCCTCTGACCTGGGATTTGGCCCTTCTCAAGGACCGCTTTTCCTCTAAGTCTCTGGCCGTGACCTCGTCCTTCTCCTCTGGAGACTGCTGTGCAGGTGGATCCCTTGTCCTGCTGCGGCGCCGTGTCCTGCGGGCTGGGTCCTGCCTGGCTGCCACCTCACCGCTTGCAGGCTCCCAGGTGAGGTATCTGGACAAATCTTCCTCAGCGGAGGATGTCGGGCCCTCTTCATCCCAGCGGGAGTACGGCAGCATCTCTGGCTCTTGGACTGGTGCTGCATCCACTGCTGATGGCTCTGGGGTCAGCTTCTCAGCTTCCTGGCCTCCCCTCCCCCTTAGTTCTTCTGGGCACTCCTCTTGTGGCAGCGCTAGGGATGGATTTTCATCAGCAGGCCAGGGCGGGGGACCCTTTGGCATGAATGTTGCAGGAGTCTTCCTGTGAGTATGCGGAGGGAGCAGATACCTGTCCACCATCTCCTTTGGGAAGTGGGCCTCTAGATCAGCCTTCAGCTTCCAGTATTCGGGGTCCTCCCCCAGCAGGGACTTCCTAGCAGGGACTTCCTTGGGCTGGGGAGCGGTGTCTGCTCTGGCCTTGGAGGCCGGGCTGGGCGTCGCTGCGGCGGCCTGGATTGGCGTCGCTGCAGGGACCGGATCTTGTCGGGCCGGGCAGGGCATCGCTGCGGCGGCCGGGACTTGGCGGGCCGGGCTGGGCGTCGCTGCGGCGGCCTGGACTTGGCGGGCCGAGCAGGGCATCGCTGCGGCGGCCTGGATTGGCGTCGCTGCAGGGACCGGATCTGTGCGGGCCGGGCTGGGCGCTTCTGCGGCCTGGATTGGCGTCGCAGCTGCGATGGGATCTGTGCGGGCCGGGCTGGGCGCTTCTGCGGCCTGGATTGGCGTCGCAGTTGCAGCCGGTCCTTGGCGAGCCGGGCAGGGCATCGCTGCGGCGGGGTCTTGGCGGGCCGCGCTGGGCGCTTCTGCGGCCTGGTTCGGCGTCGCAGTTGCAGCCGGTCCTTGGCGGGCCGCACCTGCGGCGTGGAGGAGGATCGCGGTGGCAGCCGGATCTTTGCGGGCCGGGCAGGGCATCGTTGCGGCGGCCTGGGCTCGGCGGGCCGCACCTGGCGTGGCTGCGGCCTGATTCAGCGTCGCCGCGCCGGGCATCTCTCCAGGGACCGCGGGCATGGTAGCAGGGGTCGGGGCACTCGCGCTGACAGGGGCAACACAGGACTCACCCATCGGTAACATCATCGGGGTCTGAGTCGTCGCCGCTCGGTCTGGCACTCGTCGTGCGGTTCCCCTCTCATAGGCCTGAACCGCTGCAGCCATCTCTAGAAGCTCCGTGCGTCCCTCGCTGATCTGCCATACGACCCTGGCCTCCAGTTGGTCGCAAAACTGGGCAAGTTCCCGATACCACCAGGCAGCGGAGCCTGGCTCTGGGTCTCTGCGTTCAGACGCCATTTCCTCTGCGTCTCCTTCTTCTAGTAGCAGGCTTCTGGCTCCCTTTCTTTCCCGACGTCTCTGAACGCCTTCGCTCTCCTCACTTGCGAGGCCAGGACCCTTCAGGGGATCTCTGGGTAGCCACACCTCTTCGTGGGCGGTAACTTCTCCCAGCGCGGGCTGCTGTTGTTTTTCAGCGCGCTTTTCATGGTGGCAATATGGCGGCGCTTCCAATTTTCCAAGCGGACCGCCCAGGCACATGGTCACCTGTCTGAACAGGTCTAGTCCTTATCCTGTTCGTGACGCCAGATCTGTGGGGCCCCGAGGTTCGGTGTCGGTGCAGCTGTGCATTACCTTCAGGGACTCCACGCGGCTGGATCTTGTCACAGGTAGGAAATCCTCTATTTTGATTGTCGTGACGCCACTCTCAGAATTGCGGTCAGTGGAGACCGCCACTGCAGGTTAGGGGTGCCTGGGGCTGATAGTGGGTGCAGTCAGTTGTAATAGCCTCCTGAGAGTGAGGCATGCCCCAGGGCCCCGTGTAGGTGTCTGGAACTACAAGTCGCAGAATGACTCACACGCACAAGCAGGATGTCTTTCAGGGGTTTTACTCACTGATGGTGGCGGGGTGAGTAACCCGGGCGTAGCTGGGATGAACCAGGCTGGAACCAGGTGTCCTTCAGGCTGACTTGTGAGGGTGACTACCAACTCGCCTTCCTTAGCCCGTTGTGTTTTGGGGTAACCCCTGCTTGAAGCCCTGCTGGGGTCGCCCAGGGAAGTTGCTGGTGCCTCTCTCCCCTTCTTTTTGGCCCGTTTGCTTGTAGCCTGGACCAGGTCACTCCGGCTGCTTGCCTCCTGTGAGCTATGGGCCCTCACTTTGCTACGTGGCTGCGGACTCTGTGGTGTTGTCTTGGGGGTGTAAAGTGCCCCCTCATGCAGGTTTGGCAAAGGACAGGTGGATCTATCCCTGCACCGGGACCTGCTACCCGTTTGGGCCTGGTATCTCCCTGACAGTCTCCTTACTTTCCACTCCGTTGCTCTCTCTTTAGCTGTGGGTGGATTTCGGGCAGCACTACCAGGTGACCGTTCTCCCCCGTCGGTAGTCACTGCGCGTACGTTGTCAGAATTGTGTAGAGCTACAGGGTCTGCTTCTGCTCTCCCTGAACTTCACCACTCAACTGTCTTCGGCTCACTCTTCCCTCCTCTCCTGTTCTTGCCTACGTCACCTAGCAACCAGGCTCTCTACCACACCCCTCGAGTGGAGATGGAGGCTTCGCCCCCTCCTGGGATCCCCAGGGGTCCTCTCAAAGGTAAATGTGTGAGACCTGATCACTATGCGCCTGTGTAGTCACACCTCGGTCAGCCTTCTGGATTACCTGTTTTGTACTGTCCCCAGCATGGGTGCAGTACTCAGTGGTGCCTGACCAGGTCAGGGGCGCCACATATAAACATTTTTATTTTAATCAATGCATAGGGTATTCATAACAATGATTTAAGAAAAAACCGGAGTGAGTAAGTGAAGGAGGGGGGAAAGAACCCCACGTGACCCAGGCAAGGATCTCAGATCTCACATAGAATCTGCAAAAAGGTTTGAAAAATGCCCACAGGTAACCCCATGCAAGTGCAAAAATAGGTGCTGACACAATAGAAACCAAGGTCTCCTGTATAGCCAGTCAAATGAGGGGCTTACCTAGCAAGCAGATCAGCAGTTAGTCCTGGTGTACACGTGGGGACCGACGTCCCAACATGTGTTTCGTCTAGTGCTTCGTCGGGGGACAATATTGTGTCAGCACCTATTTTTGCACTTGCATGGGGTTACCTGTGGGCATTTTTCAAACCTTTTTGCAGATTCTATGTGAGATCTGAGATCCTTGCCTGGGTCACGTGGGGTTCTTTCCCCCCTCCTTCACTTACTCACTCCGGTTTTTTCTTAAATCATTGTTATGTATACCCTATGCATTTATTAAAATAAAAATGTTTATACATTTGTACTATGGTGTTATCTGGGTATTTTTCATACTTTGGTAAATGTAAAGACTCCTCCACCCTTGAATGTTATTATGTGGCACAGTATCAAATGCTTTTGCAAAGTCCAATTAAATCATAAATCAGCTGCATTACCAATATCCAAATTTGCACTTACCCCCTCACAGAACCCCAACAGGTTGTTAGACACCACTTATCTTTCATGAATCCATGCTGGTTATCAATTATTATATTATTCTCTCTAATATTTCACTGCATGTCATCTCTTAAGATGCCCTAAAAAACCTTGCAGACCACTGATGTCAGACTTACCAGATGGTAGTTGCCTGGATCCACACTCTTACCTTTCTTAAATGGCATTACCACGTCAGCCATTCTCCAATCCTAAGTACCAACTCTGTTCCAAGAGAGTCTATGAAGATAAGATAAAGTGGCCTGTCAATTACTGATCTCAATTCCCTCAATATCCGTGGATGAATGCCATCTGGCTTGGGGTATTTGTTAATGTTGAATTTACTCAAATGCAGGCATACTTCTACTTGTGTTAAATTAGTTATATCGAGGTGGAGGGAAGGACTTTGATTGTGCCTTGTTGAATGATCCCTGGAACAGTCAGTTCCTTGGTGAACACGGATGAAAAGTGCCTGTTTAATATCTCAACCTTTTTTTTTTTTTACTTCATAGAGCTAACAACCCCTCTAAGGACCAAGTGATTTTCCATGTTTGTAGCTTTGGTTTTTCATTCCCTTCTTCCACAAGCTGTAACTTTTTTTTTCCTTTTTTACGATAGAGCTGTATGGGAGCTTATTTTTTATGAGATGAGTTGTTATTTTGCATAACACCATTCATTTCACCATACAAGAAAAAAATGTAAGGTACTGTAAAATTTCAGAAAGCAAAAACAAAACTAAATTGTACAATTGTTATTTGGGCTTGTTTTTACGGAATTAGTAGTAAAAATCAATTGGTATAATGATTCACCATGTCAGTATAGTTATGACAATACAAAACTGATATATCAAATTTACTTAATTAAGTGTTAAAAAAATATTTTGAAATTTTTTAAAAACATATTTTTGCTTGTGTCACCATGTTCCGAGATCCAAAATATTTTCCCTTTCTGGTTAATTGAGCTAATTAATTTGTCTGAGCTAATGTTTTTATTGATACAATTTTGAAGCAGATATACATTTTTAATGTTTTCTAATACAATTTTTGGTGGACTTATGGAGATCAAAAAACACAATTCTGGGATTTAAATTTTATTTTTCAATGCCATTTACCAATCAGATTGGTTAAGTTTATATTATTATAGATCAGACTTACAGATGTTGTGAACACACATATATTTTTTAAAATTGTGTAATATCTTTATTAGTGATGGGTGAACCTGAACGGTAAAAGTCCAGATCCATGTGGATAACCTATTTCAGCACAAAATATGCATCTCTTGGCAAAAAAACACAGTTTTCTGCAGGTGTGTGAACTGCGTGACCTCACCTGAGATCGCTGGAGCGTCGCTACACAAGTTGCTGGTGAGCTCACCAGCAACCAGTGACAAGCCCCCAGCGCCGCGTGGAAGATGCTGCGCTTGGTAACTAAGGTAAATATCGGGTAACCAACCCGATATTTACCTTGGTTACCACCGCACGGAGCTACACGTGCAGAGAGCAGGGAGCAGCGCACACTGAGCGCTGGCTCCCTGCTCTCCTAGTTACAGCACACATCGGGTTAATTACCCGATGTGTGCTGCAGCTAAATGTGCACAGAGCAGGGAGCAGCGCACACTGCTTAGCGCTGGCTCCCTGCTCTCCTAGTTACAGCACACATCGGGTTAATTACCCGGTGTGTGCTGCAGCTAAATGTGCACAGAGCAGGGAGCAGCGCACACTGCTTAGCGCTGGCTCCCTGCTCTCCTAGCTACAGCACACATCGGGTTAATTAACCCGATGTGTCCTGCAGCTACATGTGCACAGAGCAGGAGCGCAGCTACATGTGCACAGAGCAGGAGCCGTCACTGACAGTGAGAGCGGCGGAGGCTGGTAACAGAGGTAAATATCGGGTAACCAAGGACAGGGCTTCTTTGTTACCCGATGTTTACATTGGTTACCAGCCTCCGCAGAAGCCGGCTCCTGCTGCCTGCACATTTAGTTGTTGCTGTCTCGCTGTCACACACAGCGATCTGTGCTTCACAGCGGGACAGCAACAACTAAAAAATGGCCCAGGACATTCAGCAACAACCAACGACCTCACAACAGGGGCCAGGTTGTTGCTGGATGTCACACACAGCAACATCGCTAGCAACGTCACAAAAGTTGTTCGTTAGCAGCGATGTTGCTAGTGATGTTGCTTAGTGTGACGGGGCCTTAAGAATCTGCTTCAAACCCCCTGCTGAGAGTTAAAAAGGGTTAAAAAGGATTACCAAGTATGAAGATTTTGAAGCTTTGGGTAGAATATATTATATATCCTAGTTAGTGAAGTAATGTATATTATTTTTTGTTACGAGGGGGACCCGGGGAAGCGTGCCAAGATGGGGAATGGACAGCTTCCGCCGGTCAAGGTCCACTGTGCGGTGTAAGGGACCGCCGCTATGGTGGGTGAAGAGTGAGCGGGTTTCTGCTAGCGATCGTCTGGAATGTCACAGACGATCTATGTACACCGATCTGCCCTAACCCGTGAGGGTTGTATGGCACAGATCTCACGGCTCGGTGTACCTGTTGCACGGGGAAGCACAGAGGTGCCCACGCACGTGTGCCAGTGGAAGTCACGAGAATATGGCACGAGGGTAGCACAGAGGTGCCCACGCACGTGTGCTTTCAATAACCAGGTGAGTCCAATGGAGACTTGAGGAGCTCACCTGGGACAGGAACACGGCCTGTTGACGGGGGTACTGCCGGAGCAGCAAAGCAGGAACACGGCCTGCAAACGAGCTACTGCCGGAGCAGCAAGGGCCAAGCCCACGAGAGAGAGTAATGCCTGAGCAGTGGCGTGGCAGCACGCTGCCAGACATCCAAACATAGAAGGACGGTCGCGCGCCGCCATGATGGCAGGGGGAGCTTTTAAGGAGGTACAGCTCCACCCGAGGGCGGGCGCGAGGCGGAGATGACGGACTTGACCCAATCAGGGTCCACGACGTCCCAGCCTGGCCAGTCAGGATTCACCACGTCACCAGCCTTGTCATCAAGCCGTGTGACTTCAGTGAGCGAATCAGGACCCACCACGCATTGCACATGCTCACCCTCCTGCCTCTGGGAAATAGAGGCGGGATCCTCGGTCTCACAATGTGCAGAGATAACGGGAATCTCACTGCTTCCCTGAGCAGTAAACCTCTGCAGATTGCGCAGCCTCGCAGACCTTCTGGGCCGCTGAGCAGGAGAGTCTGCGGCAGGCCAGGAATGGGAGACCGCTTCACTCCTTGTAACAGGAGAACCATAGGTGTCACCCTTCTGCTGCCTCTCTGAGAAGGTATCTCCTGCACACTGCGCAGTCTGGCAGACCTTCGGCGCTGCTGAGCAGGAGTGCTCGTGGCAGGCAAGGAATGGGAGACTGCCTCAGTCCTTGCCTCAGGAGAGCCACGAGATGTAACATTACCCCCCCGTCTAAGCCCCCCCCCCTGTCCGTGCTCGAAGGCCGCTATCAAACCCGGGGCGCGGATATGATCCTCCAACTCCCAGGATCTATGCTCCGGACCACGGCCGGCCCACTCCATGAGGTAGTACCTCTTGCCCTGTATGACTTTTGTCTCCACAAGTTTTGCCACCTCAGGGTCGTCGGACGGGGAGTCGGTTTGAGCCGGCAGGGACCCCGAGAATTTATTAAGTCGTACGGGTTTCAGGAGGGACACGTGAAAGGTGTTGGCTATAGCCCAGCGTGGAGGGAGCTGGAGTCGATATGCCACTGGGTTTACCTGCTGTAGTACTTTAAATGGACCCAGATACCTAGGGGCGAATTTGGCTGCCTGTACCCGTAGGTTAACATTCTTAGAGGACAGCCATACTAGGTCACCAGGGGCGAAGGATGGTGCAGGGCGGCGGCGAACATCAGCCGTTATCACCATCCGGTCTTTAGCCCTTTTAAGAGCCTCTTGGGTGTCATCCCAGATCTCCCGGGCCTTGGTCGCCCAATCCTCCACTCTAGTATCGGGTGACGTAATGGGCATCGGAACCGGGATTCTGGGATGTTGTCCGTTATTGAGTAGGAACGGAGTCTGGCCAGAGGATTCATGGACCGAATTGTTAATGGCAAATTCGGCCCAAGAAAGGAGGTTAGCCCAGTTGTCGTGGTGCGCGGATATAAAATGGCGGAGGTAAGTTACCAAGGTCTGATTAGTCCTCTCCACTAGTCCATTGGTCTCGGGATGGTATGCGGAGGAGATGTTCAGCTCTATCTGCAGGAGCTTACAGAGCTCTCTCCAGAAGCGAGACGCGAACTGGGGACCCCGGTCGCTCACCACCTTGTCAGGCATGCCATGCAACCTAAATACATGCCGAATGAACAAGGTGGCGAGAGCACGTGACGTCGGGAGTCGTGGAAGAGGCACCAAGTGGACCATTTTAGAGAAGTGGTCCGTGATGACCCATACGACCCTGTGCCCTGCTGACTTGGGCAGATCTCCCAGGAAGTCCATCCCTACCACTTCCCAGGGACGATCCGGCACTGGCAGTGGGTGAAGAAGACCTGCCGGTCTCTGCCGGGACGGCTTATTCCGAGCACACGACATACAGGCTCCCACATATTCCTGTATGTCCTGGGGTAGTCTCGGCCACCAATAATGCCTGGTCACCAGGTCTCTGGTCCTTTTGACCCCGAAGTGACCCCCGACCTTGGAGGCATGGGCCCACGATAGCACCTCGTTCCGTAGTTCAGGGGGAACGAGGGTTTTGCCAGGTGGCACCTGGTCCAAAGAAGTGGGAGTGACCATCCTCAAGCTGTCCGGGGGTAGTATAAGACGAGGCTCCTCCTCGTCCTCCTCCAACACAACCATACAACGTGACAAGGCATCGGCCCGTACGTTCTTCTCACCGGCCAGGTGGCGGATAATAAAGCGGAACCGGGAGAAGAATAAAGACCAACGGGCCTGCCTTGGGTTCAGGCGTTGTGCTGTCTGGAGGTATGTGAGGTTTTTGTGGTCAGCAAAAACCTCAAATGGATGCTTGCACCCTCCAGGAGATGCCGCCATTCCTGGAATGCTAGTTTCATCGCCAGTAACTCCCTATCCCCAATGGAGTAGTTCCTCTCGGCCGGAGAAAAGGTCTTGGAGAAAAAGAAACACGGATGTTTCCTTCCTCGTTCGTTTTTCTGGTACAGGACTGCACCTGCACCGACCGAAGAGGCGTCTACCTCCAGTAGGAAGGGTTTGGAGATGTCTGGACGATGAAGGATGGGAGCTCTGGAGAAGTGAGTTTTGAGAGTGTGAAATGCCTCTACCGTTTCCCGTGTCCATGCTTTGGGATTAGCGCCCTTGCGGGTAAGGGCAATGATGGGTGCTGCCACCGTCGAGAAGTTGGGAATGAACTGGCGATAATAATTGATAAACCCCAAGAATCGCTGGATCGCCTTCAGCGAGCGGGGCTCAGGCCAGTTCATCACTGTCTCCAACTTCCCCGGATCCATTGCTAACCCCTGACTGGACACTATGTACCCCAGGAACGGCAAGGATTCCTGTTCAAAAACGCACTTTTCCAGCTTAGCATATAACGAATGGGTGCGGAGCCTCTTAAGTACTCGGATGACATCCCTCCGATGGGTGGTAAGATCGGGGGAGAAGATAAGAATGTCATCCAGGTATGCAACCACGGAAAGATACAAATTCCGGAAAATGTCATTCACAAAGTCTTGAAATACGGCGGGGGCATTGCAGAGTCCGAAGGGCATTACTAGATACTCGTAGTGACCGTCCCTGGTGTTAAAGGCTGTCTTCCACTCATCGCCCTCTCAGACTCGCACTAGATTATACGCCCCGCGTAGATCCAGCTTTGTGAAGACCTTTGCCCCGCGGAATCGATCAAATAGCTCAGTAATGAGGGGCAAAGGGTATTTGTTCTTGATTGTGATTGCATTTAATCCCCTGTAATCGATACAGGGGCGCAGATCCCCTTCCTTCTTCTGCACAAAAAACAACCCTGCACCAGCCGGTGAAATAGACTTGCGAATGAACCCCTTCGCCAGGCTATCCTGAATATATTTGGACATAGCCTCCGTCTCTGGAGCAGAGAGTGGATACACTCTGCCCCTAGGGGGCTCGGAGCCTGGCTTCAGGTCTATTCGGCAATCATATGGCCGGTGGGGAGGAAGAGTATCTGCGGCCCTTTTGGAAAAGACATCCCTGTAGGCCTCATAAGGTGTCGGTAAACCCGGCCCCTCAGTATTCCCTGAGGACCCAACCGACCTAATGGTAGCGGGTGGTTCGGTAGTCACGAGGTGCTCTCTACAGGATCCTGCCCAGGATGAGATCTCCCCTGTTGCCCAGTTGAGTATAGGAGCATGCTGTCTCAACCAGGGAAGGCCCAGTAGGATCTCATCCGTCCCCCCTGGAAGCGCCAGGAAGGACACCTGCTCATGGTGTCCCGGTGGTACATCCATCCTGAGAGGGATGGTGATCTGGGTGATAGGATTGAGTAGTATGGACCCGTCGACTACCCGGACCCTGAGTGGCTTGGGCAACAGAACCAGGGGAACTGAGTATCGGGTTGCCAGGGAGGTCGAGATGAAATTGCCTTCAGCGCCTGAGTCCAAGCAAGCCAGGGCAGAGAAGAGAGTAGTGCCGAACTGCAACTGGGCGCTGATAGTCAACCTAGAGGGAGAAGTAGCGTCTAGAGTCCCCCCTCTGATAGAAACTAGACGCTGTCTTGTCCCGACGGTTTGGGACATAGGGTAGCTATGTGTCCCCTCTGCCCACAGGAAAAGCAGATGACACAAGACCGAGAACCTGGGGCAGAGGAGACCACCTTGGACACCTCCATTGACTCCACGGAGTCGCCTACAGGACTGGCTGGGGGACCTGTCTGATGGAAGACGGGAGTCAGACGCTTTTTAGGCCGAGAAGACGTGGGTGCTGAAGAGACCTCGAGCCTTCGCTCCGCCTGGCGGATGTCTATGCGAGAGGCAACCTGAATCAAGGACTCTAAAGTGGTGGGCACCTCACGTGTGGCCAGTGCGTCTTTGACAAACCCTGCCAGGCCCTCCAAAAACACAGGGACAAGGACCTTATCCGGCCAGTCCAGCTCTGCGGCCAGTGTCCTAAAGTGTACAGCAAAGTCCCCGACTGAAGCAGACCCTTGCCGAAGTCGTAGGAGGCGCAGCGCGGAATCGTGGGTGACTTGAGGCCCGAGGAACACCATTCTCATGGCCCCAAGATAAGCTGCTAAGTTATTCACCACACGATCTCCGCGCTCCCACAACGGCGTGGACCACTTCAGCGCTCTCCCTGTGAGCAGGGACTGGACGAAGGCTACCTTCGCCTTCTCGGTAGCGTAAAGAGTCGCGGACAGCTCTAAGTAGGTGGTAACCTGGTTTATAAACCCACGGCACTCAGAGCTGTTGCCGCTAAAGCGCTCTGGAAGCGCAAGGCGAGGAGACCTTCCGCCCAATAGCACAGCCTGGGTAGCCGCCTGGGTGGCGACTGTCGTCAGAGTAGTCTTATCGGAGGAAGACTGCTCCACTGCTGCCAATCGTGACTCCAACTGCTGCACATAACGCAGCAACTGCTGCTGCTCTTCAGCCATAGCCAGACCTTTGGCGCGACCGTAATGTTACGAGGGGGACCCGGGGAAGCGTGCCAAGATGGGGAATGGACAGCTTCCGCCGGTCAAGGTCCACTGTGCGGTGTAAGGGACCGCCGCTATGGTGGGTGAAGAGTGAGCGGGTTGCTGCTAGCGATCGTCTGGAATGTCACAGACGATCTATGTACACCGATCTGCCCTAACCCGTGAGGGTTGTATGGCACAGATCTCACGGCTCGGTGTACCTGTTGCACGGGGAAGCACAGAGGTGCCCACGCACGTGTGCCAGTGGAAGTCACGAGAATATGGCACGAGGGTAGCACAGAGGTGCCCACGCACGTGTGCTTTCAATAACCAGGTGAGTCCAATGGAGACTTGAGGAGCTCACCTGGGACAGGAACACGGCCTGTTGACGGGGGTACTGCCGGAGCAGCAAGGCAGGAACACGGCCTGCAAACGAGGTACTGCCGGAGCAGCAAGGGCCAAGCCCACAAGAGAGAGTAATGCCTGAGCAGTGGCGTGGCAGCACGCTGCCAGACATCCAAACATAGAAGGACGGTCGCGCGCCGCCATGATGGCAGGGGGAGCTTTTAAGGAGGTACAGCTCCACCCGAGGGCGGGCGCGAGGCGGAGATGACGGACTTGACCCAATCAGGGTCCACGACGTCCCAGCCTGGCCAGTCAGGATTCACCACGTCACCAGCCTTGTCATCAAGCCGTGTGACTTCAGTGAGCGAATCAGGACCCACCACGCATTGCACATGCTCACCCTCCTGCCTCTGGGAAATAGAGGCGGGATCCTCGGTCTCACAATGTGCAGAGATAACGGGAATCTCACTGCTTCCCTGAGCAGTAAACCTCTGCAGATTGCGCAGCCTCGCAGACCTTCTGGGCCGCTGAGCAGGAGAGTCTGCGGCAGGCCAGGAATGGGAGACCGCTTCACTCCTTGTAACAGGAGAACCACTAGGTGTCACCCTTCTGCTGCCTCTCTGAGAAGGTATCTCCTGCACACTGCGCAGTCTGGCAGGCCTTCGGCGCTGCTGAGCAGGAGTGCTCGTGGCAGGCAAGGAATGGGAGACTGCCTCAGTCCTTGCCTCAGGAGAGCCACGAGATGTAACAATTTTTGCTGCAGAGTTGCTGCGATTAAATTCCACAACCTCTAGTGAGAATGTTAGGACTTGGCTGACTCTGTCCAAGTCTACACAACAAAGCTTATAAGTGAGTGGCTGGACACAGAAAATGTCAGCTAATTGTGCAGCATTTCACAATTGTGTATATACAAAAAAACCCACCAAAATATGTAATTTTTTGATGATGCAATAAATCTCAATGATTTTTTTTTAATTTAAACTGTGTACCTCTTCCAATTGCCGCTGCTCCAATGATTCTGGAAATCCACGAAGCTAGAAATCAATTTTACACTAATATGTTAATTTTGTTTATATTTTGGTAGATACCCTGTAGAATATTATAAATTATCTGGATCTATTTATGTTTTGTTAGATGACTTTTTTCTAGCTTTTCAATGCAATATCAGCTCAGTCTTCAGTAGAAGATTTTAGCAATCAGAGAGCGAGTCTGGATACCGCCATGCTGCATAACAACCCCATATAAAAGTCTGCAGCTGTTGTATATGTATGTTCTTTAAAGATTGATAAGAAGTTAAATATTTAAAGGATGTAGCTGTGGAACAGCATGCTCATAGCAACTAGTTATAGTTGTTGTTTTTTGTTTACTCCAGAGCTGCATTCATAATTCTTCAAACTTTAGTGCTTAAATCTCACAGTTTTATTTACAGACTTAGTTTCAGTACAGAGTTTGCTTTGGTGATATGTGTTTAGGAATCGTAGTCGTCTATTAGTGCTTTAGCTAATCTACTAGGGATATGCTTGTAAACAAGCTTCAAAGAACAACCTGAAGAATTGTAAATGCAGCTCTGGATTATAATACTAGCTGTACAGTCCCTGACAGAAGTTCTGTCGCTTATCCATGTTATGTAAATAAAAGCTTATAACCTGACTTTAAATTCATCCATTGGTTTCATAAATTACTCTTTTGAAAGCTGAAACCCTCCCAAAATTAGTTGAGGTTATGAAAATAAAGTTTCTGCAAAACTGAAATATTGATCATTTAATGAACACAGAATGGTGAGATTTTGGCAAGCAAAAGTTTTGTCGCCCACAGAAAGTAATGTGAAATTCAAACATATACTGTAATTAACTTCTAATACAAAGATATGTTGCCAATGTATGTAAATGCGCTATGCAATTAATGGCGCTATATAAAGGAATAATAATTATTATTATTATTATGTTGCATAACATTGATGAATGAAGTTGTGTTGCTATTAGAGCCATATTTAATATTTTGTGTGACTTGCATGAGCTTGAAGGACTGCATCTATGCGATTCAACAGTGATTCATACAATTTATTGATGAAGTCATCAGGAATAGCAAAGAATGCATTCTTACATGCCTCCCAGAGATCATCTAGATTCTTTGGTTTTGTCTTCCAAGCTTCCTCTTTCATCCTACCCAAAACATGCTCAGAATCTCAATTTGCAGACACCATGTTTCGGGATGTTGACTTTCATCAGTGTAAAGTATGAGATGTGATTTGGCTAGGTGAAAGGCTCCTCATACTTGCATGCCAGACCTGGTGTGTGAAAACTTACTCCTTAGATCCTAGTCTCTCACCAAGCCAAATCAGATCTCTTGCTTTGCACTCAGGAGGGCCAACACCCAGAAACATGTGTCTACAAATAGAGATTCTGATTTGGCTTACATCCTAAGTCGTATGGCAAGGCTCAATAAAGGGTCGATATTGACTTTTAGGATTGCTACTTCCAATTGGTGGCACTAGAGTTCCTCTCTGAAGAGGCAATTTGCATATCAAAAATAAATGAAATAATAACAGTGGATTGGATATTATAGCCAACACTTTTGCACGAAGAAATGAAAAAGTTACATAGCTGGTTCTGTCTAAAAAAAAAGCCATGGTTATATCTGTAGGAGCTTTAGGGCTGGAGCGGTCTGCAGTATGTGTTTGTATTGGCAGATCCCTGACCGGCGGGAGAAGCGGCATGTCTACAGTTTCTGTAAGTGCTGTAATGTACTCACAGCAGGCTTTTTTCTTTCTTTCATTGACTTATATTTTGTATATTTTATACTGAATTTATTGAACCTATTCTCCTTGAATGTGCAAGGATGGAAAATTCATAAAACGTGAGTCGGAGGAAAGTTTAACTTATCATTCTCCAGGCTGCGATCCAAAACGTTTTACGCTGAAGACTAAAACAAACCTTGCATAAATAACATATGCATTTTTTTTCTTCTAATTCATTGTAGATAATTTATCATACTCTCTAGATGTTTTAGTCTGAGGTATCTACAGTCTTGATTGCCCAAAAAAATGACCTAATGTCCTTTGGGTTAAATCACTGTCGATGTGGTCATTAAAAGATTATTGGAGAACGGAATGGCGTCAATCAATTTCATTGCAAGATGTGGACCATTCCAAGCAATACAATTTATTTTTTTTTTCCTGTGGCCAAGTTGGGCATTTAATAATGTTTCCAAACCCTCAATATCTGAACATTCTGTCGTTACGATGCCAAAATAATTGCTTTTTTTCCGGGTCAAAATCAAAGAGTAAATCAACATCATCTGGAGTGCAAATATTGCATGCAAAACTCCGGGTTCGAAAATACATTTTTCCACTTTAATATTTAGAAAATTACAAGATAACAACAAGATAATATTGATAGTGGCTACTATTGGTGCCTAATTTTATATTTCGGACTGCAGACTCTATAGAATGATTCCCTTTGCAGCCCAGTAAACATTACAGGTGTTCCCATGAAATGGAAAATGAAATAAATAGAGCTAAAATAGATATTACAGCCAACAAATAGAAATAATGACCTGCTTTTCGCCCAGAAATAGTACCATGTTTATCCACATTTTGTATCTTAGTTTTTAAGTAGCGGCAGTGGTTGGCGCACGGTGCCGCATCTTTAAAGGGAACCTGTCAGGTGCAATATGCATCTTGAACCACGAGCAGTTCTGGGTGCATATTGCTAATCCCTGCCTAACCATCCCTGTATCTAGTGGCATAGATAAAGAGCTCTTTAGAAAAAGTATTTCTAAAGATCTTTTATCATATGCTAGTGAGGCCAGTCACAAGGGTGTTAGTTCCCTTGGCTAGTTGGCCCCCTTAGTATGTTAGTACACCCCTGTGGGTATGCTAACATGCTAATGAATGAGCAGCATCAGAGGCATGGTCAGGCTCACCTCTGCTGCCACCGCTGGTATTTGGCTCAGTGCACATGATCAAAATATCCCCAGACTTCCGGTCATGCGCACTACACCAGTTTGAAGCCAGGACACATACACATAGCTTCATAGTACGCATGACTGAAACTTCCGGACTTCTGATCAAGTACACTGAGCCGAAATACAGTATCGGGGGCGGTGGCAACAGAGACTAGTGAGATCGACCATTCCGGTCATGCTGCACTTTCATTAGAATGTTAACACACCCAAAGGAACGTGCTTACATGCTAAGGGGGCCAACTATCCAAAGGAAGTAATGCCCTTGCGACTAGTTGCTGGCCTCATTATCATATAATGGAGGATCTTTAGAAATACTTTTTCTAATTATCTCTTTATCTATGTGTGACGAACTGGCCTATCTGGTCGTCACAGGGTATTGGGCAATCTGCCCTTCTGTGCAATATCCAACTCCTCCTTGGTTACAGGTCCCTAACCTATGGTGTTGCCAAAACCAGCTAATCAAAATCCTAGGAACACTCTGTACCACACCCACCAGACACACCAGTAGATGGCCTTAGTGGAATAGGGTTGCCACTTGGGGGGTTGGTTAAGGGGAGGTCAGGAGTGTCAGGAGTAGGCCAGTGTAGTGTTGAAGGTGAAGGAGAGAGGAGGTCAGGAGCTGGGCTCCTTGGAAGTACTAAGTAGCAGATGTTGGTCTGGGCCTGGTAGGAGCTGGACCCCCGGTCGCAGGGGATCGTGACAAGGGGCACGGTATTGTTATGGAGGACAGCCGGCGGCCTTGTACCATCACCACTGGGACTAGGGCACGACGGGGAATGTGGACCCTAGGGCAGGGAGTAGCTTCAGGCGACCTGACAATTCACCCAACGAGAACAGACCCTTCAAGATCCGCTCTCCACCCGCTCCAAAATTGGGGTACTAGCACAACGAGGGGGATAGAACTTTCCACTAAAATGGTCCAGGAAATCCCAAATATGAACCCTGAGAGCAAGATCCCTCAGTTAGCCACATTGGGGAGCGGGACCCGATTAGTGCCAAGGAAAGGTCACAGATCATCAGACAACACCAGCAGAAACGGGACCCAGACGTGCTCCCCCTCAGCGGCAGCGGTGTCCAGAACTTTGGTTTACTAAGTTGTCGGTGTCAGGTTTATGGACTGATTGAGTACGCAAGTGACCCTTACCTCCCCAACGGCATACACTATTACCGAGTCCCGGGGCATCCCCCCCACCCGTGGAGGGGTTAAACACCTGGCTGTCCACTCCATCGCCACCGGGTACTCCCAGCTGCAGCAGTGGTACTTCACCTTACAACACACCACGGGTGGTGTCACGAACTGTAAATACACCATCCCCTGGAAATACCCCCTTAATTCGAGTGACTTTACGACCCCCAGGTCCGGATGCCCCTCGAGCCACCGCGGATCCGGATCCGAGCAGCCCGGCTGCTGACGTGGGTGCGGCACATATGCTACGTAAGAAGAAGAATCTTCACTTACAAACATCCTTTTTGCAGAATTTATTCCATTTTTTTCATTTCATTTTCTTTCCAAAAAAGATTGTTTAGTACAAGATGACGCGTTTCAGTCAGAAAGTACAGACCTTTTTCAAACCATATCATATATATATATATATATATGATATGGTTTGAAAAAGGTCTGTACTTTCTGACCGAAACGTGTCATCTTGTACTAAACAATTTTTTGGGGAAAGAAAATGGAATGAAAAAATTGAATAAATTCTGCAAAAAGGATGTTTGTGAGTGCCGACCTCTTCTGGAGCCCGTCCTGGAATTTGTGCACCACGGGTAATACGTGCCCACCTGGTCTTGTGATTTATCTATGCTACTAGATGCTGGGACTGTTAGGCAGGGATTAGCAATATACACCCAGAACTGCTCGTGGTTCTGGGTGCATATTGCACCTGACAGGCTCCCTTTAATGCTAAAAAAAAGTTACTCGGAGGTTCGCCGTGATGTTGCAGGGCTTCATACAATCTGATCACAATGTTTGTTAAACTAAGAACCTCATATTCGGATGCATACATTTTTGCCTAGCGGCATTAGATTAATTTATGATTTTTGGATGTATGGTTCATGTCTGTTTCTACCGCAATGGTATCTCAGTATTCAAGTTAGTAGCATTGAACTGCAAACCTAGAATAAGGCTCTGGTAAAGCTTGATGCTATTTCTAAAAATGAGCTGAGCCTTTTTCAAATCCTGGAAAACTCCTTTAAAATATTTCCCTTTTAAGTAAAAATAACAAAAAGTTCTTATTGTCTACTGGATGACTCCAATAAAGTTACAGCTTGGTCATGGTGTCATTATGACTTTGGGATAGCGGGAATCGAGGCTTCAAAGCTGCACCTTCAGCTAGGTTACCCTACGCTATCATTAACCCAAGGGATTCTCCTGATGGTGGAGAGGCCTGAGTCTCCTTCCTGGCCCTGACTAATCCTGATCTAATTTCCCCTCTATCTCCCTCTAGGGAGGGATGGGATAGCAGTGTGTTGAAACCACAGATAAAGACAGACAAGGGAAAAAACAAAACTCTGTCACACACAGCACGCCTAGATACAAGATAAGACAATAAGAGATTAAGGAGGAAAACCAAAAGCAGGAAGGAAGCTACAAAACAGCAGGAGTAAAGGCTGCTTTACATGGTACGACCGATTGTGCAATTTCACAATCGATCGTACCCGCCCCCGTCCTTTTTGCGTCACGGGCAAATCGCTGCCCGTGTTGCACAAAGTCAGTAACCCCCGTCACACATACTTACCTCTCGTGCAACCTCGCTGTGGGCGGCGAACGTCCACTTCCTGGAATGGGAGGGACGTTCGGCGTCACAGCGACGTCATACGGCCGTCGGCCAATGGAAGCGGAGAGGCGGAGATGAGCGGGACGTAAACATCCCGCACACCTCATTCCTTCACATAGCCGGCGGCGGCTGCGTGACGCAGGTGAGCTGCTGTTCATTGTTCCCGGGGTGTCACACAGAGTGGCGGTTGCTACCCTGGAAACGATGAACAACTAAATTAAATTATATTATGGAACCTAGCGAGCAATACACGACTCACGATTTGTGAGCGATACTGCGTCGCTAGGAGGTGTCACACAGGCCGGCATCGTCAGCGATGCCGGATGTGCGTCACAAAAACCGTGACCCCGACGATCTATCGCACGATAGATTGTCTGGTGTAAAGCAGCCTTAAACTTCAAAAACGCACCAAGCAAAAAGTACAACAAAGCACAACTTTCATCAGAGAGTGTTTGGTACACCACACCTCACAGACCAACACAGAAAAAAACTATAGCTTGCATGGGTAGAAGGACTCCAACAGAATAAATAAGAGGGGAGCAGATGTGATAGGTCTCTCTGTCGCGGGCGGAGAAGGGGACGCCGCGCTCTCCCACTGCTCGGGTCCGGCTGCCGCGGCTGCTGCGGCCTGCTGCTGCTCGGTGGCTCGAGCGATGGGCCGGATCCTGGGGACTCTAGCGGCGCTCCTCGCCCGAGAGTGAAAGGGGGGTTTTGGGTGTGGGGATTGTGGATTGTCCGTGACGCCACCCACGGTTGTGGTGATGGGATGTACACCACCGCTGCTCTGGCTGGGGAATCCCGGGAGTGATGGTATGGAGCAGCCAGTTGTTGTGTTGCCCCTCCGTGGGTAGGGGTTGGGGATCCCGGGGCCCAGTGATGGGAGTTGGGATGGTGGGCAGGCGGGTAGGGGGCCTGCGGAAGTGCAGGGGCGCAGGGGCAGCGCTGTGCCGCACGGCACGGAGGTACTCACTCAGCCAGTAAACACGACACAGTTCTCGGTAAAGAAACGGCTGGTTGGACGGGTCCCTCAGACGGTTGCACCGCTAATATCCCCTGACCCCAGGTTGTTAGTGTAAGTTCTTTCCTTCGCCTCCATGCACACTCTTCCTGCTCTCCGGTTTCCAGCTGGCTCCCCGATTCAGTACCGGGGGGCCACCGCCCAGCCCCGGCTACCTGCGGTTCCACCAACTGGCTCCCCGGCTCCCTGCAGACGGCCACTACCGTCTGCCTGTCTTTCTGCACAGGGGCCCTAGGCTCCAACCTAGGCCCCAGTCTGCGTCTGCCTCTCTGCAGACTTCCTCTCTCCTTCACTCCTGAACTTCTCTGGACCTGCTTCCTCCCTCAGACCAGACAAACTCCTCGGTGGGCGTCTCATCTCCTGACTCCACCCACCTGGTGTGTCAGTCTGAGCCCAAGGAAGAAACCAGGTCTCACTGGGGTTGTCTGTGTGAACTGCTGGGGGTGGGGGTGTGTGTGTGTGTTGTTACCTGTGTCCCCTGGCTTGTCCAGGGCGACACATTCCCCCTTAGCAAAATGCAGACCATCCTCGGGCTGCCCGTCCATCACCGGTTTTATTTTTCTTTTAAACTGCAGAAGATAAGAAAAAAAACAATACAAGGATACTAACATCATCCCACAACGGGAGGCATATCAAACATTAAACACTTTTAATAACGGCAACGGGTCCTTCAGTCACCCACCCAAATAACCTAGCCTTGGTGCTGCCCCTAGGAAATGGGCAGCACCCCTTGACCCCAGTCCAGGAACGGCTCCAGATTGGTCAACGGGACCGGTACTTCGCTGCCGTTGCGGCCGGGTGGACTGCCGGAGCCGTCGTCATCTCCGTCGCGGCCGGGCGGACTGCCGGGGCCGGTGGCAGGATGGTGACAAAGGTGAGGCCTGGGGACCCCAGGTCTGGGTCCTCCCCCACAGACGCTGCGGGCTCCGCTACCGGTAACAGGGGGTAACGGGTCGGTGCATCACTGCGGCGGCCTCTTCCAGGAACCAAATGCTGGCAGAGTCCTGGCGTCCCTGCTTCCACAGCCGCGGTTCACATGCGGCCGGACGCCATCCCGTCCCCCTTAGCTTCTTTTTAGCACTTCCTTCTTCAGGGGGCGCGGCTCCACTTTCGCGCCTTTCCTGCTCGGGGAAGATGCTCGAGCGGGAAATTCTTCGCGCCAAAGATGGCGGCTTCTGAAATTTTTCGGCCGGACACCTCCGGCGGTAACAAGGCGCACCTCTACCAGACAGCAGAGCGGTAAGATCCTGTTCGTGACGCCAAGTTGTCGTGGACGGAGGAGGGGGACGCTGCGCTCTCCCACTGCTCGGGTCCGGCTGCGGCGGCTGCTGCGGCCTGCTGCTGCTCGGTGGCTCGAGCGATGGGCCGGATCCCGGGGACTCTAGCGGTGCTCCTCGCCGGAGAATGAAAGGGGGGTTTTGGGTGTGGGGATTGTGGATTGTCCGTGACGCCACCCACGGTTGTGGTGATGGGATGTACACCACCGCTGCTCTGGCTGGGGAATCCCGGGAGTGATGGTATGGAGCAGCCAGTTGTTGTGTTGCCCCTCCGTGGGTAGGGGTTGGGGATCCCGGGGCCCAGTGATGGGGGTTGGGATGGTGGGCAGGCGGGTAGGGGGCCTGCGGAGGTGCAGGGGCGCAGGGGCAGCGCTGTGCCGCACGGCACGGAGGTACTCACTCAGCCAGTAAACACGACACAGTTCTCGGTAAATAAACGGCTGGTTGGACAGGTCCCTCAGACGGTTGCACTGCTAATATCCTCTGACCCCAGGTTGTTAGTGTAAGTTCTTTCCGTCGCCTCCGTGCACACTCTTCCTGCTCTCCGGTTTCCAGCTGGCTCCCCGATTCAGTACCGGGGGGCCACCGCCCAGCCCCGGCTACCTGCGGTTCCACCAACTGGCTCCCCGGCTCCCTGCAGACGGCCACTACCGTCTGCCTGTCTTTCTGCACAGGGGCCCTAGGCTCCAACCTAGGCCCCAGTCTGCGTCTGCCTCTCTGCAGACTTCCTCTCTCCTTCACTCCTGAACTTGTCTGGACCTGCTTCCTCCCTCAGGCTAGCTAAACTCCTCGGTGGGCGTCTCCATCTCCTGACTCCACCCACCTGGTGTGTCAGTCTGAGCCCAAGGAAGAAACCAGGTCTCACTGGGGTTGTCTGTGTGAACTGCTGGGGGTGGGGGTGTGTGTTGTTACCTGTGTCCCCTGGCTTGTCCAGGGCGACACATCTCCATTACATGTGATTAAAGAAGCAGGACTTCCAGCTCCGAGTTGGTGCTATTGAAGTGAGGTGACCAGGCTCACACTGGCTTACAGGAGAGCAGGAGAATTCTCCAGTGGGCTTCGCACTGGCCCACAGGAGAGCAGGAAAATTCTCTGGTGGGCCCCCTAGCAGTACTACGTCACTTACCCCCCAAACATTATCACTAAATGGCTCAATATACTGGTTTTACTATGTACAGACAAAGGAAGCATCTCATCATTCATTTTACAAACTACCCAGTATATTATTATTATTATTATTATTATTATTATTATTATTATTATTATATACAGTAGAAGCATAGATACAATTGTGAATGTAATATTTGCATGTGGTTGATCAGTGGGTCACATAGTCAGTATTACTGGTGGGCCCTTGCTGTCCCAGTCTGAGGGCGGCTTTGCACGTTGCAACATCGCACGTGCGATGTCGGTGGGGTCAAATCGAAAGTGACGCACATCCGGCATCACTTTTGACATCATTGTGTGTAAATTCTAGATGATACGATTAACGAGCGCAAAAGCGTCGTTATCGTATCATCGGTGTAGGCTCCGACTTTTCCATAATTATGCTGCTGCGACAGGTACGATGCTGTTCCTCGTTCCTGCGGCAGCACACATCGCTGTGTGTTACGCCGCAGGAGCGAGGAACTTCACCTTACCTGCCGCCGGCGGCTCTACGGAAGGAAGGAGGTGGGCGGGATATTTACATCCTGCTCATCTCCGCGCCCTCCGCCGCTATTGGCCGCCTGTCGTGTGACGTCGCTATGACGCCGCACAACCCGCCCCCTTAGGAAGGAGGCGGGTCGCCGACCAGAGCGACGGTCGCAGGGCAGGTGAGTGCATGTGAAGCTGGCATAGCGATAATTTTCGCTACGCCAGCTATCACAAGATATCGTACCTGCGACGGGGGCGGGGGCTATCGCGTGCGACATCGCAGCATCGGCTTGCGATGTTGCAACATGCAAAGCCCGCCTGAGACTAGAAATAGTACACATCTTTTTTTTTGGTTGGTAGTAGATCACATGTATAGTCAGGAAAGCTGTTATCTTGTCAGTGCTTGGCTGAGCAAAAGTTAATTCGTGTTTTGGGACTGAATGTAAAAATCTTTTTTGTTTATTTTGTTCATCAAGAATAAGAATAAAATATACAAGAGTATCTCAATAAATTAGAATATTATCAACAAGTTACTGTAATTTATTTTAGTAATTCAATGCAAAAAGGGAAACACATATATTATATAGAGTCATTACACACAGAGGGAACTGTTCCTATACAGTATATTATATAGAGTCATTACACACAGAGGGATCTATTCCCCCCCTTGGGCAAAAAAACTTTTATAACAATCATCCTTCATTTTTTTGGATATTCCTGAGGAAGTTTTTTTCTCTTGGTCGGAACTTTAGTTTTACCAACACTTAGTCATATTCGTGGTGCCACCGGCCGGGGCTCCACGATAGTACAGTATTATTATACTCCCTCTTGTCTGTATATCTCTTTTGTGTTTTTTTGTGTTTTTTGTCCTATGCAGTAGTATTATTATTCATTATTTTTTCATACTGTCGATTAATAAAATATTAAAATATCAAATAATCCTATTATTCAGCGCTGGTTGGTGAGCTTTTTCTATCTATGAAAAATCTCCAATTTATTATCTATATATTATATAGAGTCATTACACACAGAGGGATCTATTGCTATATATTATATAGAGTCATTACACACAGAGGGATCTATTCCTTTATATTATATAGAGTCATTACACACAGAGGGATCTATTCCTATATATTATATAGAGTCATTACACACAGAGGGATCTATTCCTATATATTATATAGAGTCATTACACACAGAGGGATCTATTCCTATATATTATATAGAGTCATTACACACAGAGGGATCTATTCCTATATATTATATAGAGTCATTACACACAGAGGGATCTATTCCTATATATTATATAGAGTCATTACACACAGAGGGATCTATTCCTATATATTATATAGAGTCATTACACACAGAGGGATCTATTCCTATATATTATATAGAGTCATTACACACAGAGGGATCTATTCTTATATATTATATAGAGTCATTACACACAGAGGGATCTACTTCACGTGTTTTCTTCTGTTAATGTTGATGATTATGGCTTATGGCCAAAGAAAACCCAAAAGTCATTATCCCTACAAATTAGAATATTATATAAGACCAACTGAAAAATTGTTTTTAAACTCAGAAATGTTGGCGCCTACTGAAAAGTTTGTACAGTAAATGCCTCAATACTTGGTCAAGGCTTCTTTTGCATGATATGGCATCAATGCGGCGTGGCATGGAGGCGATCAGCCTGTGGCACTGCTGAGGTGTAATTGAAGCCCATGTTGCTTTGATAGCAGCCTTCAGCTCGTCTGCATTGTTGGGTCTGGTGTCTCTCATCTTCCTCCTGACAATATCCCATATATTCTCTTTGGGGTTGAGGTCAGGCGAGTTTGCTGGCCCATCAACCACAGTGATACTGTGGTTAGTAAACCAGGTATTGGTACTTTTGGCAGTGTGGACAGGGGCCAAGTTCTGCTGGAAAATGAAATTTCCATCTCCAAAATGCTTGTCGGCAGAGAGAAGCATGAAGTGCTCTAACATATTTATATATATATCTATTGGTCATGAGTGGCTTGACACAAGGAATGTGACACTTGTAGCCCATGTCCTGGATAAATCTGTGTGTGGTGGCTCTTGAAGCACTGACTCCAGCAGCAGTCAACTCCTTGTGAATGTCCACAAATTTTTGAATGGCTTTTTCTTAATAATCCTATCAAGGCTGTGGTTCTCCCGGTTCCTTGTGCACCTTTTTCTACCACACTTTTTCCTTCCACTCAACTTTCCACTAATATGATTGGATACAGCACTCTGTGAACAGCCATCTTCTTTAGCAATGACCTTTTGTAGCTTACCTTCCTTGTGGAGTGTGTGAATGACTGCCTTCTGGACATCTGTCAGGTCAGCAGTCTTCCCCATGATTGTGTAGCCTACTGAACCAGACTAAGGGACCATTTTAAATGCTTAGGAAGCCTTTGCAGGTGTTTTGTGTTAATTATTTTAATTTTCTGAGATAATAACTTTTGGGTTTTCATTAGCTGTAAGCCATAGTCATCAACACTAACAGAAATAAACACTTGAAATAAATCCCTCTGTGTGTAATGACTCTATGTAATATATAGGAATAGATCCCTCTGTGTGTAATGACTCTATATAATATATGAATAGATCCCTCTGTGTGTAATGACTCTATATAATATGTAATAAACACGTGAAATTGATAACTCTGTGTGTAATGATTCTTTATTTAGTACATGTATCTCGTCTTTGTATTGAATTACTGAAATAAATGAACTTTTTGATGATATTCTAATCTATTGAGATGCACTGGTATGTATATATATATATATATATATATATATATGTATATATATGTATATATATAAAAAAAAAAATATATAAATATATATATATTTATATGTACAGTACAGACCAAAAGCTTGGAGACACCTTCTCATTCAAAGAGTTTCCTTTATTTTCATGACTCTGAAAATTGTAGATTCACATTGAAGGCATCAAAACTATGAAATAACACATGTGGAATGAAATACTTAACAAAAAAGTGTGAAACAACTGAAAATATGTCTTATATTCTAGGTTCTTCAAAGTAGCCACCTTTTGCTTTGATTACTGCTTTGCACACTCTTGGCATTCTCTTGATGAGCTTCAAGAGGTAGTCACCGGAAACGGTTTTCCAACAGTCTTGAAGGAGTTCCCAGAGATGCTTAGCAGTTCTATGTGAATCTACAATTTTCAGAGTCATGAAAATAAAGAAAACTCTTTGAATGAGAAGGTGTGTCCAAACCTTTGGTCTGCACTTTATATATGTATATATATAAACATACAGCATATATATATATACACATATATATATATATATATATGAATATATATATGCTGTATGTTTATATATATACATATATATAGTGCAGACCAAATACATATATATATATATATATATATATATATATATATATATATATATATATATATATATATATATATTGTTTTGTCTTTGTTTGTAGGGAGATGTTTTTGTTCTCCACATATATTATTCTTTGGAGATTTAATTGGTCATATTGCAAAATAATCTATTTTTTGGGCTTTTTAAATGTTTTCAATATCTATTCTTCTATATCTGACAGTGCATTATCTGAATTCCTTATAGTAGACGCCTTGCAGGTGCATTGATATTGCACTTTTCTACAATCTAAATCAGATTGTGCAACATTAGAAATAATACTTGCTGTTTTTTTCTTTAAAAAGTACCGTTCTCCGCAGGCATGATCCGATATTGTAGGTCAGCTCCATTTCATTGAATTAAGTTCAGCTGCAATACCAGGCAATGCCTATTGACAAGAGTGGCAGTGTTTCTGGTAAAAAGCAGACCTTTACATACACTGTACAATTTCATGTTGAGAATTTATTATCATTTCCCTCTTTTTCTCTTTTCCGCATTATGACATTTTCATGCTTTTAGTCAATAGGACTGTGTGTTGTTTGCGATCAGTGAGCAAATTTTCCATAGAATATATACCAATTAATAGCAAAAAAAAATCTATGCAGCAAAAGAGGAAAATCTCCCCAGCAGCTGAAAAGATGGCAGCATCCCATTACCATCCAGCCTGCATCCCAAGGGACGAGAAAGAATTTAATCACTCCGGCACACTGGAAAATCATTACGCTTTTGTGTAAACTACAAAAATCATTCGAAGTAACTTGGGAAATGTGCGCTCGCTTGAATAAGGTCATATGAGGTTGAAAAAGGACAATTTGAGTCCCTTTATTCAGACTGACAATGGTTTATTTAAACCGTCTATTGTCCAGTGAAGGAATTTTCAGCACTGTAACTTATGCAGGGATGCCATAGCCAAAAAAATGCCGTGGAGCTGGTATTCATTACGCAGGACGGCAGTGCCTTTGATGAAATCAGTTAAATTGGAAGGGAACATTTTGCGGTTGGATTCGGTAGGGATGAGCTTACTTTCGGTTATGACAATGAGGATGATGAAGATGACATGTTATTCCTAATTCACAACAGTGTCCGAGGCTATAGGATTACAGCCGGATGAGCCAAGATTTGAAAAAGTCAAATTTAAGAAATATTTTTCATATGATTCATTCCAGAATTAAGAAGTGCAGTTCATATTACTTTCCATAGGGGGCAGTATTACGCAGTGTTCATGTAGTAGAGATATTTTACTTGAAGCCTCTGTATCATGAAGACACGCACTTGCCTATCAAAAGCCACCCCGACTTCTAGCTAAGTTCTGGAAGGTTTAGTCTGGACATATATTGTTATTGTACAACTATCTAGAGAAATGTAGACTTATATGCCTGCCACACTGAAAAATGACTGACCGTGTAATACATGGGTGGGTGCGCCAAAATAAGAACCACTCCAAAGGCCCCCATGTAAATTACAGCTGAGCCTGCTGATTTCGAGAGAAGAATTAAACAATTTTTTATGTATTTTGGAGCTTTCCGTCTTTCTACCGGGAAGTAGGATCAGACATGTTGAATTCTGATGCCCAATCTTTTTATCTCATTGAAAATAAGCTGCCACTAAAGGCATTTGTCAATGCAAGATTCATAACACATGTATAAATCAATGGGATGAACCCAAAAAGAGATGAACCCCCCCATACTGTCTGGTATAACGCTCAAAGAGGTAACTAAAGAACAATATATGTGGCCAGAACCACCAGATCAAATCATCCAAACACTCCTGCCTTGATAAAGCATCTCGCGAAACGCGTGATGGGCCACGTGTGGGGACTTCCTTATGGGTGAGTTGTGTTGTGAACACATTTGGACTGGGTTCCGGTTTGGGAATCCCGCTTGTGGCCAGTGCTGGTAGTAGAGTTGGTCTGCTTAACAGAAGCCAGATAGCTGATGATGATTGTGGAAATCAGGCTGCTCAGATTGGGCCTATATAATGGAGTAGTGTTCTCTTGATCTTGGCCGGTGATCAATGTTGTCTCCTGTGGTGCTGTGGACATTCTGGAGCCTGCCCTATCTTCTGTTTCCACCTTGCAGATAAGTTTTGTCTTTGTACCTCTTGTTAGTTTTTTTCCATTTTCTTGTTATTTTTATTTTTGTGGTACTAAGGCTTGTTTCCTGGTTTCTGTTTGTGTGGAGTTCTGGGTGGAGTTGGGTTATTCCCTGCTGGGAATGTCTGTGTACCCAGTTCCATATATTCTGCAATGTATTTTTGTTTTGTCATGCTTGGTATTAATTTCAGTCCTTCCTCTATATTAGTTTTTTGTTTGGATCCAAGTAACACCAGAGTACTGATATAGCGGGGGAGAGACCGTGTGGTCTCAGCTTTTTCCTATCAGGTGTGTTGTTTTTTTGTTAGGGTTTTGCGCGGCTGCAGACAGTGCTCTTTTCTGTCCTTTCCTGTATAGATAGTGTGGGCCTCATCTTTGCTGAATCTGTTCTCTACTTGCGTACTGTGTTTCATCTTGTCTCACCGGCTTTACATGTTTGGGGGCTACCTATAATCTTTGGGGGACTGCTCCGAGGCAGATTAGCTTTCTTTGTTTTTCTCTCTTTAGGAATAATTAGCTCTCCGGCTGTGTCGAGGCCACTAGGTCATCGTAGGCACGTCCCACGGCTACTTCTAGTTGTGTCGACAGTTACAGGTCTGCAGTCTGCTGAGTTTCCAACCACTCTGGTGATTCTCTGGGTTTCCGAATTTTTACCCCTTTTGATCCTCCTCGGTCACTGAATCATAACAGAGTTGTTCACTATGTGGTCGCATTAGGTGATGACTATTTGGATTTCTTGCATCTGATACATTGCATTGATTATTTACATTGAAATCTTTATTTAATTCATTTGACTTGCACTATATGTTGTTCTATTCACCACTGTCATTTGGTTGTTCCTCCACCTGGGGTGTACTCATGTATTTACTCCTTGTGACCTCTACTCTATTTATTGATTGCTATGTGTGTTTTTAAATATATCCCAATTAAGATTTGATACATTTTTTTCATTTTGGGTGATTTGATCTAGTTATTCTGGCCACATATGTTGTTCTTTAGTCACCAGAGGCATTTGGCGAGGAAAAAGGATAAAACTTGACCTTTAATATTAAAATTTAAAATGTCTGTGTCCATTAAACCTCAGCCATATTTAAAACTAAACACAAATGCCCTGAAGATAAGGTGCACTGTGCAAAAATACATACAGTGAATGGCAGTCGTCTCTAGTCAATATTAAAGAGACCATGCAAAGTTTTAGCATGTATCAATATTGCTACACACAGGAGGTACATATAATATCTAGAATTCTTGGTAGGTCACCAATTCATATGTGGGCCTTTAAGGGGATATCTATGCAAAAAGCTCTCAGAGGGACAGTGGTCAAAACTTGACGGCAAAAAATAACCCCTCAAATCGAATATAATATAACATGGACAAAAATGGAAAAATCTCACCCATCCAGGGGTTCCTATTGTCCATCAACAGTACTATTGTCAGGCGTAGTTGTAGGTAGGCATCAAAATTCCAGATCCAGGCCTATCTTGCCCTCTATAACCACAGACCCCCGCCCTTATGAAGCAATGAACTGAGGGCCCTCCACTCTGCAGGGCAAGCCACGGTATCAGACAGATTTAACGGGTAAACCAAGAAGAAACTTTATTTATCTAGGTAGCAAACGTAAGCTGCAGAGCAGCGGCGGGATAGGAGCAAAAAGGAACAAATGGTAAACGAGACAACTCCAGATACAACCGTAAAAAAACATGAAGGTCCAGCACGACATCTAAGATAAAATGTCTTTCTTCTTTATTGATCCATATTATTATTGATCCTTATTCACAATCCCAGGTACAACAGTGTATACTTTAGCTGAGGCAGGCAGCCCAGGTCGCCACAACTACTACAGTAAGCAATATAAATTCAAATAGCAATACAACAATATGCACATATACAACAGTAACCAATCCTACTCTATCCACTAATCTTGCTGGTCCCCTCTAAAGGGAATACTGTACTCTATGGAGGCCTATGCTAATTCACTCACCGCCGTACCCCAACACTACTCATGGCTCCGTCCCCAGGTATGATGCACTCTGGGACTTGTCGGTACAGTGGTGTGCACTTCAATCCAGGAGGGCGATGCAGGACTTCTTTTCCCCAATTTGCTCCACAGCTGGGCTCCTCAGGCAAGGAACTCTGGCAGGCTGGATGTCGACTCTAATATATCTCCATCCCTCTGCAGGTCCTGGAATCCACACCGACTCACTTCCTGCTTCTCTCTCCACTTCTCTCCGATCAGACCAAATAAGCTGCCAGCAGCAGGGGAGTTCCGGGCCATTCCATTATGCTCTGCTAGTGAGCCAGTCTCTTAAAGCCATAGTACAACACAATCTGAAAGTCACAGTGAAGCAACATCATTAGTAAGGACTGCACTCCCCTACACTTACAAGGGTGGTTCACAACTCAATCCCTTTCCCTATCTGTCTCACTATCTCTTTCCCTGTCTGTCTCTTTGTTTGTGTCTGTCTCTTTGTCTGTGTCTGTCTCTTTGTCTGTGTCTGTCTCTTTGTCTGTCTGTTTCCTTGTCTGTCTATCTCTTTGTCTGTCTGTCTCTGCCTGTCTGTGTCTGTCTGTATCTTTCCCTGTCTGTCTCTTTCCCTGTCTGTCTCTTTGTCTGCCTCTGTCTGTGTCTGTTTGTCTGTCTCTTTCTCTGTCTGTCTCTTTCCCTGGCTGCATTGTGACATGCCAACATTCCATTTAAGAGCATGTCTGCGCATTCTTCCGAAGTTGTGGCTGCCAGCTCCATTGACTTTAATGTAAGCAGGTTTTTTGGCGAATAATTGTAAAGCGCGAGGTTAACATTTCCCTCAAAACATAGTCTACCATGTTCCCTGAGTCAAATCGGGCATCTGTGCAAAATTTTGTGATTGTACATGCGACGGTGCAAATTCCTTTTGCGGGCATACACACACACACACACACACACACACACACACACACACACACACGTGTTGCGGGCAGGGGACAGACCACAGGTGGGAGAGAAGGCTGCTCGAGACGCTCGGATCCGGGGTTGTTGCCGTGGCTCGAGGAGTAGCCGGACCTGGGCCTGAGCACCCGTCTGTCGCCCGCAAGTGAAAAAGGGGATTTATATATACAGGGGAGGATTGTCAGTGACGCCACCCGTGGTATGCGGTGATTGTTGGTGACACCGCCGCTGCCGCTGGAGGTGATGCCCGGGACCGATGGAGTGGGGCAGCTGGATGTTATCCCCTCCACGGGTAGGGGAGGTGTTGTACCGGGGCACAAATACAGGTGGGATGGTGCTGCGAAGCGCAATCTGCAGGGTTGGACCAGGTGGTGTTGGTGTACTCCAGTTCTAAAATAACTTCACACAGAGTCCAGATGGTAAACCAAACTGATGGCAACCGGTAGCCTCCGGAGGGGTGTGCTCGAGTCTCACACCCTGGGACAGCAAACAGGGGTCCCTTCCTTCTGCACTTAGTGTTTGTGTCCGTTTTGTTAACTACTCCGCTTGAAATGGGGAAGTCCACTCCCAGTGTGTTTGTCCGTGGGAGCTGTGGCCCGTGAGAACTGACCCGTGGGATCTTAGCAGGTAATTGCGGAGCCCTCGTTGAGCTTCCGTCTTGCTCTATCCGGGCCTCCTGTGGGACAAGACCCGAAACCTTGTCCCCGGCTGGTCAATTACTAAGGTGCGTGAAGCTGTCCTTGCTCTAGGGTCCAGGTACCCTGTAGTGCACGGCCTCCAGACCGGATTCCCGCTGTCGATACCGGCGGGCTACAACCATGCCCCGGTCCACTTAAGGTCTCCTGAGACCGGATCTCCATCGCCTGTGGCCCTGTGTGCCGACTGCCACCTAGTTAGTTTGTCAGTAGTCTAGTAGTCCAGGAGCTTCAACCCCTGACTACCTTGTCACTTCACACTCCTCTCTTCACTTCTGTCACTCTCTGACTCTTTTCCATTTCTCCCTCACTGGCCCCTCCCGTCGCACCTCAGAACTCCTAGGTCAGCGTCACCATTCGCTTGGCTCCGCGTACTGGTGTGTTCCTATTGTGTTGGGGGGTGGCAAGGCTTTGCTGGCTGATGTTGTGTACCAAGATAGGGATTGTGTTGGTGGACCAAAGAGGAGAGAATCCTGCACCAGTAGAGGGGTGCAGTCTTCTGTGACACCCTGATTTTGTCAGTGCCCTTAGGCCTAAGATACACTGCATGAAAATCGGAGTGAGTGGAATGCGATAAAACATTGCATTCCACTCGGACCAATATTAGCCTAAGTGCCAACACCCATGAGCGATTTTTTTCTCAGCCCTAATCGGACCGAGAAAACAATTGCAGCATGCTGCGACTGTAATGCAATCCTGGTTTCTCTCACACCCATTCAAGTCTATGGGGCGAGAAAAAAATCGCACTGCATTCGCGGTACACTGTTGTACTGCGAGTGCAGAGCGAGAATGACAATAGCCGACAACTGAGGAGAGATGAGATAAATCCCTCCCTCCCCTCCTCAGCACCGGCCCGCCCTCCGCAGCTGCGGTCCGATCGCATGATCGGACCTCAGTCGCAGTGACACTTGCATGACTCTCAGCTCCTGCTGTACTGCCAGCGTGAGCTGAGTGTCATGCGAGGATCGCATTAGTCCCCCGTGTGGCCCCGGCCTCCATGATGAGCTCTTTATAACCACGACCACACCACCGATTGGCAGCTTTCTATGTACATTGTACATTGACAGAAAGCTGAAAATTAGTGGTGAGGGCAGAAATATAAGAGCAGGAGGACTAGGAGGCACAAGACACTTAGGGGTACTTTGCACGTTGCGACATCGCTACTGCGATATCGTCGGGGTGAAATCGAAAGTGACGCACATCCAGCACCAGTAATGACGTCGCAACGTGTAAAGCCTAGATGCGCCGATAAACAATCACAAAAGTGTCGTAAATCGGTGATCTGTGTAGCGTCGGACATTTTCATAATGTCATACCAATAGGAGATACGATGTTGTTCCTCGTTCCTGCGGCAGCACACATCGCTGTGTGTGAAGCCGCAGGAGCGAGGAACATCTCCTTACCTGCGTCCACCGGCTATGCGGAAGAAAGGAGGTGGGCGGGATGTTTACGTCCCACTCATCTCTGCCCCTCCATTTCTATTGGCCGCCTGCCGTGTGACGTCGCTGTGACGCCGCACGACCCGCCCCCTTAGGAAGGAGGCGGGTCGCCGGCCAGAGCGACGTCGCAGGGTAGGTAAGTGCGAGTGAAGCTGCCGTAGCGATAATGTTCACTATGGCAGCTATCACAAGATATCGCATGTGCGACGGGAGCAAGTACTATCGCGCTCGGCATCGCTAGCATCGGCTAACAATGTCGCAGCGTGCAAAGTACCCCTTAAGCCCGCTTTACACGCTGCAATGTATCTTACAATGTGTCGGCGGGGTCACTTCGTAAGTGACGCACATCCAGCATTGTAAGGTACATTGTAGCATGTGACAGGTACGTGCGATTGCGATTGAACGGGAAAATGTTCATCGCACGCACATCGTTCATTTCTCTAGAATTGAACATCAGATTGTTCATCGTACCCGGGGTAGCACACATTGCAGTGTGTGACACCCCGGGAACGATGAACAGATCTTACCAGTGTCCTGCAGCTCCCGGCCAGCAATGCGGAAGGAAGGAGGTGGGCGGGACGTTTACGTCTCGCTCAGCTCCGCCCCTCCGCTTCTATTGGCCGGCTGCCGCGCGACGTCGCTGTGGTGCCGAACGTCCCTCCCACTCCAGGAAGTGGACGTTTTCCGCCCACAGCGAGGTCGTATGGAAGGTCAGTACGTGTAACGGGGTTTAATCGTTTGTGTGGCACAGTCAACAAATTGAACATGCCACACATACGATGGCGGCGTTGCAAATCGCATACGATATTGTATGCGAAATTGCAACTTGTAAAGCAGGCTTTAGTCCTATAGTGATACTTTCTTGCTGATAACCCACTGATTTTATTGAAAAAGTAACATACAAGTGACACAACACTGGAATCAGGCTCTAAGCCCCTACATCATGTTGCTCTTAGATTACATGGCAAAACCTGCTGACATTTACTTTAAACAAAACCTGTCAGGACGTTTTTACTACTGAAACTAAGGGAATGGCTGTATACTGCAGACCCTAATACAACAAAAAGCTTCAAAGCTTGATTTCTCAATACTGGCACATTGGAATAGTAATCCAATGTGCCAACAGAAATCAAGCCAGAAATCAGCAGCAATCAATCTTTGAAGCCACATGCAAAATAGCTTGGATGTGTACTCAGCTGCATGGACACCCCCTAATTCACTTCCAACTACCCTGCCTGTGGCTAGACACCTAAAGGAATTTGTCAGCAGGTTTTACTATTAAATTTGAAAGCAGCATGAGGTAGAGGGAGAGAGACAGATTGAAGGGATGTGTCATTTACAAGGCTGAGTGCTGTAGCTTCAATTCAATTAGTGTTTCATCAGCAGGAGATTATCACTAAAGATCTAGGTCTCACGTGCAGGGCAGTCAGGATAATCTGTAACCACACCCCGACCACTGATTGGCACCTTACTACTAATTTACAATAAGAGGTATGGACATGGTTACCCAGGGCTTAAAGGGGTTGTTCATTACTAGGACCACTCCTTCTGAATCCCTATTTTTCCCCTTTGTAAAATAACAACACTTACACTTGCCTCTGGAGACGGCGCCGATCCAGCGATGTCGGCAGTGCCTCTCTCAGGGATTGGGTAACATTGCTATGTCACACGATCTCTGCAGCCAATCCATGCTGGCTTCATTCTCTATGACTTCAGAGAAATCACATTCCTTCGGACTAAGTGAGAGCTGCTGCTCTCCGGATATATGTGATACATCTGAAAATGGGGAGAGTGAAGCGGACACTGATTGGCTGCAGGTAGCGTGTGACAAAGCAATATCACTCAATCCCTAGGAGAGGCAGTGCTGACACCACTGGAACAGCACCAGCACCAGAGGTGAATATAAGTGTTGTTATTTTACAAGGGAGAAACAAAGGGATTCAGGAGGGGTTGTCGCCACCCATACTCCCTCCCACCCCTCAGCAGTGTTAATGAATGTACTGAGAGGTGGATGGGGAAGCAGTGAATATGCAAATTGTATTTACATATACTTGACTAGTGTGTACAAGACACTGAATTCTACAGAGCTTACAGCAAGATAACAGGGTGAGGTAGATCTCTAAAACTTACTGATACTGAAAGGTATCCTTAAAGCTGGGTTCACACATAGCGACAGCGACAACGACGTCGCTGTTACGTCACCATTTTCTGTGACGCAACAGCGACCTTGTAAGTCGCTGTTATGATCGCTGCTTAGCTGTCAAACACAGCAGAAGCAGCAGCGATCATAACGACACGCGTCGCTGTGCTACATGTGCAGAGAGCAGGGAGCCGCGCTTAGCGCTGCACTCCTAGCTACAGTACACATCGGGTTAATTACCCGATGTGTATTGCAGCCACATGTGCAGAGAGCAGGAGCCGGCACTGGCAGTGCGAGCGGCGGACGCTGGTAACGAAGGTAAATATCGGGTAACCAGGGAAAGGTCTTCCCTTGGTTACCCGATGTTTACCCTGGTTACAGCTTACCGCAGCTGCCAGACGCCGGCTCCTGCTCGCTTCATTTCGTCACTCTCTCGCTGTCACACACAGTGATGTGAGCGTCACAGCGGGAGAGCGACAACCAAAAAAATGAAGCTGGACATTCAGCAACGACCGGCGACCTCACAGCAGGGGCCAGGACGTTGCTGGATGTCACACACAGCGACAGCGACGGGACGTCGCTGCAACGTCACAGAAAATGGTGACGTAGCAGCAATGTCGTTGTTGTCCTCGCTGTGTATGACACCACCCTTAGCCCTATTTAAAGATAACATTTGTATTTACACATACTTGACTAGTTACTACATCGCATTGAATTCTCTGGAGCTTACAACAAGAGAGCAGGATAAGGTAGAGCTATAAAACTTACCAATCCTAAAGGCCCAGTCACACACAACGACTTACCAGCGATCCCGAAAACGATGCAACCTGATAGGGATCGCAGGTAAGTCGCTGGGAGGTCGCAGGTGAGATGTCACACAGTCAGATCTTACCAGCAATGCAGGAACAATACAGGTCGCAGCAGCGACCTGTATAACGATCTCAGCAGTCACTGTGACCCTGTCACACAGTGTCAAACAGCGATGTGTCCTGCCCAGCAGGACATCGCCTTTGAAGTAAATGACCTGGACCATTCTGCAACGACTAGAGATCTCACAGCAGGGGCCTGATCGCTGGTAGGTGTCACACATAACAAGATCGCTACTGCCTCACAGAAACCGTGACTCAGCTGCGATCTCGCTAGTGATCTCGTTATGTGTGACAGTACCTTTTAAAGGTCCACTTAAGCCCTATTTGAAGATAACATCTGTATTTACAGATGCTTGACTAGTTACTACATCACACTGAATTCTCTGGAGATTACAACAAGATAACAGGATAAGGTAGAGCTATAAAACTTACTGATCTTGAAATGTCTCCTTAAGCGCTATTCAAAGAAAACATTTGTATTTACACATGCTTGACTAGTCACTACATCACACTGAATCCACTGGAGCTTACAACAAGATAATAGGATAAGATAGATCTCTAAAACTTACTGATCCTGAAAGGTCTCCTTAAGCCCTATTTAAAGATAACATTTGTATTTCACATGCTTTACTAGCTACTACATCATATTGAATTCTCTGGAGCTTACAACAAGATAACAGGATAAGGTAGAGCTATAAAACTTACTGATCCTGAGCCCTATTTAAAGAAAACATTTTGTACTACAAAATCATATGGCAGATTCCCTTTAACATTTTGAACACTGATACACTACAACAGGGAAGCAATAAAAACTGCACCAAACAGGCCAGTAAGTGAGGAATCACTGGACTCTGGCTCTCTGCCCCTACATCATGCTGCTATCGTATTACACAATAAAAATTTACGCCAGATTCCTTTTAATTTCTCAGTGCTGGCACATCAGATTAGTACAAAACAGGTATTATTATTATTCTTATACTAAGACCTATACATCTATATCTCGTTCTAATACCTATACATCTATACCAGTAGTAAATTCATTCCGATAGTTTTCCTTTTGGCCGGTGTTACGTGTCTGAGCTTCATGGAACTTGTATGGGCTGCAATTTCCGGTTCGGCCACTGTTTGTCTTTCCACAATTTCCGTATCAGCTATATTGCATTGTCCAAGACAAATTTTGAACGTTTTTTCTGAATGATGAAATCAGGATGCAGGAGAAAGGATACGTAGCTGAAGAGTGGAGAAAGAAGTATAATTCTCTGATAAGACGTATTACAAAGTATCTTATATTTTCTTGTTCGATCGATCTCACGCAAACTTTTGTTGAAACGATAGCGACCATTTCAAGTCTTCGTAAAGAGTTGTGTTTGTCAATACCAATAAAGTGCGTAGAAGATTAGCTCAGAGAACGACCGGCTTAATGTGACTGAAGTTTTATTACAAAGTATCTCTCTTATCAATAAAGTTATCATTTCATAACACACAAAAGCCTCGGCTTAATTTTTTTTTTTTGATGTGCATTTCACAATTTATTTATTTTGATAAGCAATCGCATTAGGGCTGTAGTAAAACCTTGGTATAATTAAATACTTTGATACATGAATCCCTAAAGATAAGCACCAAAAATGAGATGAGATCAACTAAGTGATAAAAATATAAAAGGCAACTAAATTGAGATTGAGGACATTAAATGGCTCATTTATTACAGTACTGTTGCTGCTACTTATAGCACCCAAGAGCCTATCTTAAAGGGAAAAAAAAGCTATAAAACTACAACTTTGTAAAAATGTTATGTAAAATTAACTATGGAGAATCTTAATATCATTCAACAACTTGATATGCTTTAATTAGGAAATTTCCATGTCATTTATTGTCTAATCTAATATTCTTTTGATGCATCTACTTAAAGTATGTAATATAAACAAGCTAAAATGTGTTTTATATGTCTACCTGGCTGTTTTATCCAATACTGTATGTAATGGTGGGTGTCATCTGATAACAGCATCCGATGTTTGCTTGACCCACTAATGATCCACTAATGGGAGTAATCAACCATGTTTGGTTTTTACTATCAAACCTGTCAGAATTCCTATCTTTGAGCATCTTGCCTTTGGAGATGCTCTGCTGCATTTTCCTCTGTTACTAAGCTAACAGTTTGTTTGACAGCTCAGGATTCCATGTTGGTGCTGATTACTCAGGTGTCCCACCTGCCTGGTAATTGCTCAGGCTTCTTTACTGGGCATGCTCACCCAGGACCTCGCCAGTTGTATTTTTTGGTTCTACAGTTGTGCTGTTGGCCTGTGTCTTTGATAGTGTTCTGATCTTTTCTCTCTGACCCCGGAATGTTATTTGACTTCTCTGTGCCTGTCCCCTGTTCTGGTCGTGACCTCCTACTTTCTTGACCTCGGACTGTTACCTGACCATGTCTCTGCTTCTCCCCTGAATCTATTACGTGCTCTCCTAGATTTCTGAGCCTTGGATATTGACTTGACTAAACCCCTGTGTTACCTTGTGCTCATACGCGTCCTCCCATTACCAGGCCCCAGCTTTCCTGACTACTCCTCCGTCCATACTTCCCATAAGTAGTGGCTAGCATCACAAAACCTATTCCTTCCATCCTTTTCACCTGTACCAGATGTTTCTGGTAGTCACTTGGTGGTCCTTCACTAGGAATCCAAGAGTTATGCCCATCTGAGAAGTGTATCACATATCGATAAAATTTTAAATGATTGCCTGAAACAGATGGCAAAGTGTTGCCATCTCCATATCTCAAGAGCCTAGCCCAGTGCTGCCGGCACATGCATGAGTCTCTCCATTCATTTCTATGCAAACTTTAAAAATTGCCATTGATGCCTCCTCACACTACTCTAAATTTGCCATGTAGGTTTTTAACTCGGATAGAGTCATTTAAGTTAGGGTTCCGGTATATTGAGATCACCTTGGCACTGGTTACTGGGCTCACATGCATTGGCCAATTTTCAAGTATTCCTATAGCAGTAATGCAATACCATAGTTCCCTTATTCATTGTTAGCATTTTAGAGTGCAGCTGTATGTGTTTTGTAGTTATATTGTGTTTTCAGCTAGCACCTGTTCACACCTGTTGGATGTGTAGGTCAGTCTTTTTTATATATTTGTAGTGCATTTCTTTCTTACTGAGCACTCTGCCCTATAACCAGGCAGTGTCTATACTCCTTTTTAGCTGGATTCTAGCTGCCAGGACATATAGGTTTTTCACCCAAATAGAGGCATTTAAGTTAGAGTCCCGGTATTTTGAGATCACCTTCTCGTGGTTACTGCGCTCACATGCATTGGCCAATACATAAGCTAAGTATCTCTTTTTTCATATATTCCTATAGCAGTAATGCAATACCAGAGTTCCCTTATTCATTGTTGGCATTCTGGAGTGCAGCTGTATGTGTTTTGTAGTTATATTGTGTTTTCAGCTGGCACCTGTTCACACCTGTTGGATTTGCCGGTCAGTCTTTTTGATAAAATTGTACTAATTTTGGTTATACACATCCCAGATGAGACAACACTTTTAGCCTAACATAGAAATTAATGGATCAATTGGGGTTACTGTTATTTATGAGAAAATTATATTACTTTCTAGGGTATGTGGGGCTAAGAGCAAGACTACCAGCTCCTTGTTTTACTGCACAGAAGTTCTTTGCCCACCCTTACAAGATGTGATCGATATTAAGCTATACATTTCAATGTCCTGGGAAAGTCAAATGACACCCGAGCTTCAATTTACTCACAGAAGGCATGACGTTACCTTATACTTAAATGAATCCGTCTTGTCCTCCACATGCTGCAGGTTTCTAATGGTAGAAAAAGAAAAGGAACCCAGAACATCACTGAGCCAAAGTCAGTGATGCGGGCGTCACACGGTACGATCTATCGTGCGATCGCATGAGCGATCGTACCCGCCCCCGTCATTTGTGCATCACAGGCAAATCGCTGCCCGTGTCGCACAAAGTCGTTAAACCGCCGTCACACGTACTTACCTGCTGAGCGACCTCGCTGCGGGCGGTGAACATCCTCTTCCTGAAGGAGGAGGGACGTTCGGCATCACAGCGACGTCACACAGCCGCCGGCCAATAGAAGCGGAGGGGCAGAGATGAGCGGGACGTAAACATCCCGCCCACCTCCTTCCTTCCGCATAGCCAGCGGGTGCCGTGGTACGCAGGTAAGCTGTGTTCATCATTCCCGGGGTGTCACACGGAGCTTGTGCTGCGCCGGGTACGATGAACAACTGGCACCATGAAAAATAAACGTTTTTTTAAAAATAAGCGACGTGTACATGACTCATGATTTGTGACCAATTCAGCCTCGCTCGGAGGTGTCACACGAAACGATGTCGCAAACGATGCCAGATGTGTATCACGAAAACTGTGACCCCGACGATGCATCGCACGATAGCTCGTCTTGTGTGACGCCCGCATAAGTCTCGACCATGCTTCATTGGCATCACGAGTCATCACAATACTTCCCTATAGGTATCACTAAAGGGGGCTTTACACGCTGCGACATCGCTAATGCGAACTCATTGGGGTCACGGAATTGGTGACGCACATCCGGTCGTATTAGCGATGCCGTTGCGTGTGACACCTATGAGCGATTTTGCATCGTCGCAAAAACGTGCAAAATCGCTCATCGGTGACATGGGGGTCCATTCTCAAATATCGTTACTGCAGCAGTAACGAGGTTGTTCCTCGTTCCTGCGGCAGCACACATCGCTCCGTGTGACGCCGCAGGAACGAGGAAGCTCTCCTTACCTGCCTCCCGGCCGCTATGCGGAAGGAAGGAGGTGGGCTGGATGTTACGTCCTGCTCATCTCCGCCCCTCCGCTTCTATTGGTCGGCGGTTCAGTGACGCAGCTGTGACGTCGCTATGATGTTGAACGAACCGCCCCCTTAGAAAGGAGGCGGTTCGCCGGTCACAGCGACGTCGCCGGGCAGGTAATTAGTGTGACGGGTCTGGGCGATGTTGTGCGGCACGGGCAGCGATTTGTCCGTGTCGCACAACAGATGGGGGTGGGTACGCACGCTGGCGATATCGGTACCGATATCGCAGCGTGTAAAGCGGCCTTTAGTCAAAGCCATGCTTTATCTCTGGAATAACTGAGCCACCATGCTTCATTGTAGGCATCACCGACAAACCACCATTCTTCACTATGGCATCACTATGCTTCACCATAGGCATCATCAAGCCACTGCCATGTTTCACTGCAGGCAGGGTGTTTTTTCAGAATATGCTTTATTCCTCCAGAAATCCCAATCCGCCAATCCAAACGCTTGAAAAAATTAATGTGTCCTTTTTTTACACCTCAAAATTTTCAAATTGTGGCATCTTATTTACATAATTTTTAACATATTAATGTGACTTTTCTTGTACTTTTGGGTAAATAAGGGTGTGCTCTACGTCTTGATGCTCAAGCATAAAGACGTTCAGTGTTTCGTAATCTCCTGACTGTGCAAACTGAAACCTCAGTATCCGAGGCCAATAAATCATGCAGAAGGTCTTCTATAGTCACTTTAGGGTTTTTTGACCACCTGCCTCCTTAGGAATTTGGTGGCAGGCAGCGTCAGCTTAATTTTTTCTGGTGTTCCTTTAATTTGAATTTGTGAATTCAAACTTTATCTCTAGGATCATTCTATGCATTTGCATCTATATGTATCATTTAGGTCCAGTTCAGTCGGCCTACTGTGGAGACATGAGGATCAGTGGGTGCTCTCGTCTGCTGGCCTGGCTGTCTTCAGAAAGACCGCATGGACCAAGGCTCATACCACTTAATGACTGCACTTCTTGGACGTTGCAGGAAACTACACAGACAGCACGGTTAGGGAACCACACATTGGTAAGATTTTATTGAGTCACTAACAGTCAAAAACACCAAGATTTTCATATAAAAACTAAAGCCAGGCTATACTGGTGCTATCATTTTGATTGTATACATATCTTTGGTTGTGAGATCGGATGTATACTTTCTGAAATATAGGCAAGTAAAGTTTGTGAAATGCACTGTTACTTGATTTAAAGCAGCTACAGAATATCTAATAAGTGGGTCGAGTTTTGCTAGTTATTTTCTGTCTGCCTGCCTGTCCTTCGTCCCCCCGTCTGTCTCTGTTATTACAGGTGCAGAAGGGGGGAGGAAGGTCAGGGGGAGGAAGGACAGGCAGCAGACAGGGGCGTAAATAACTAGCAAAACCTGACCCACCTATTAGATATTCTGTAGCTGCTATCAATCAAACCAGTGCATTTCACAACTTTAATTTTTGTCTATATTTCAGAAAGTATACATCCGATCTCACAATTAAAGATATGTTTAGGATCAGCATGATCGCGCCAGTATAGCACTGGGTTTAGTTTACATATGAAAATCCTGGTGGTTGGTCGTCTTTAAAAGCTGAGCTGCAATACCCAAGGACAACCACTGCACAGCGTATGGAACCGTGACATCCTGGTCTGCATGCAGTGCTCCTCCTCTGGCTGTGGGACTTGCTCAAATCTGATCAGTGGGCAAATCTAGTATCGGACCAATATGAAATTTATATTAATGAGCTATGCTGAAGACATAGCATGAACATGAAAGTCCTGGACAGTCCTATAGGTCCATGTGCGGACTACTTTTAAAATTGACAGCACGCAAATAGAAGTACTGCCATGTGAATAAGGAACAACTTATTAATACGTCGACCAATTTTCTAAATCCTATAAAGTATATATAGAGTATTGCTGGTTTTCTATAATAATTGTCCTGAAGAAGGAGGCTGCATCCTCCGAAACGTTTAGTCCTGATTGAATAAAAAAGAAATTAATCAACTTCTGGATGTTTGATGTCAGCGCGGCATATCCCAGTTTCCTTCTTCCACATCTGTAACTAAATCCTATAAAAATATACGTGCTGTCCCCCACTTTATTTAATAAAATCCCCCATTCTGTAATCAACCCTAGGCTCCTTCTTGGTATTATGTTCTCTATTAAAGGCTCTTTCTGGTAAAAATGTCCCAATCCTAGGCCCATTCCAGTAATAATGTTCTCCATCCAGGTATAATGTCCACCTTTCCTGGGCCCCTTCCTGGTATAATATCACCCATCCTGGTATAATGCTCACCATCCTGGGCCCCTTCCTGGTATACTATCACCCATCCTGATATAATGTCTCCATCCAGTCTGCTTCCAGTAATAATATCTAATATCTCCCATTCTGGTATAATGTCCACCATCCTGGGCCCCTTCCTGCTATAATATCACCTATCCTGTTATAATGTCCCCATTCAGTCCCCTTCTAGTAATAATGTTCCACATTCTGTGCCCCTTCCTGATACAATATTGTGATGCCCCTGGACTGTCAGGTCATCACAGGGTATTGTACAATCTGCCCTCCCGTGCAATATCCACATCCTTCTTGGTTATGGGTCCCCAACTACATGGTGTTGCCTACATCAGCTAATCAAAATCCTAGGTACATTGTGCACCACACCCACCAGACACACCAGTGGACGGCTTGAGTGGAATAGGGTCGCCCACTTGGGGGGGTTGGTTAAGGGGAGGTCAGGAGTGTCAGGAGTGTGAGTAGTAGGAGAAGAGAGTGAAGTGTTGGAAGTGAAGCAGAGAGGAGGTCAGGAGCCGAGCTCCTTGGAAGCCATCTAGGTAGCAGACGGTGGTCTGGGTCTATAGGAGCTGGACCCCCGGTCGCAGGGGATCATGACCAGGGGCACGGAACTGTCGAGGAGGACAGCCGGCGGCCTTGTACCATCACCAGGCTGGGACCAGGGCACGACAGGGGTACGTGGATCCTAGGTCAGGGAGTAGCTTCAGGCAACCTGACAGTTTACCCGACGAGAACGGAGCCTTCAAGATTCGCTCTCCACCCACTCCAAAATCGGGGTACTAGCGCAATGAGGGGGATAGGACTTTCCACTCAAAACGGTCAAGAAAATCCCAAGCGTGAACCCTGAGAGCAAGCTTCCACAGTTAGTCATACTGGGGAGCGGGACCCGACTAGTTCTATACTACCGGGACCAACAGAGAAGTAAACTTAGTGCCAGGAGGAAGATCATGGATCACCAGGCAGCACCATTGGGGACGGGACCTGAACTAGCTCCCCTCAGCGGCAGCGGTATCCAGAACTTTGGTTTATCCAGTTGTCGGTGTCAGCTTACTGGACTGAGCGAGTACGAAAGTGACCCCCTTCGCACCCAACGGCACTCACCAAAAACCATCACCGAGTCCCGGGGCATTCCTCCTACCCATGGAGGGTTCTAACACCTGGCGGCCCCATTCCATCCCACCCGGGTACTCTCAACTTCAGCGGTGGTACTCTACATTACCACATACCATGGGTGGTGTCACGAACTTTACACAATCCCGTGTAAATACCCTCTTCATTTGAGTGGCCGCCTCCGGGTTCGGACACCCCTCGAGCCACCGCAGATCCAGATTCGAGCAGCTTGGCTGCTGGCACAGGGGCGGCACAATGTCATCCATCCTAGTATAATGTCCCCATCCTTTCTCCTTCTAGTAATAATGTTCCACATCCTGGGCCCCTTCCTGATACAATATCATCCATCCTGGTATAATGTCCCCATCCAGTCCCCTTCTAGTAATAATGTTCCACATTTGGACCCCTTCCAGGTATAACATCACACATTCTGGTGTAAAGTCCCCATCTAGTCTCCTTCCAGTAATAATGTTCCACATCCTGGGCCACTTCATGGTATAAGGTCCTCCTTCCTGGGCTCATCCTGTAATAATGTAAATGCTATGCTCTGCCTGTGACTGACACACTGTCAGCTGGCGATGTCTGTATTGCAGTGCAGTGACCCATTGAGTCTCTGCACCGCAATAAATTTCAGCTGAATGTGTGTGAAGCCCTGGCCTATCTGATCGTCACAGGGTATTGTGCAATCTGCCCTTCTGCACAGTTATCCGCATCCTCCTTGGTTACGGATCCCTGTTCTTTGATGTTGCAAGATCAGAGCCAGTCAAAACCCTAGGAACACTTTGCACCAAACCCACCAAACACACCATTGGGGGGCCGAAAGGGAATAGGGCCGCCCATTTGGGGGGTTGGTTGGGGAAAATGAAAAAGTGAAAAGGAGTGGAAGCAGTAGGAGGTAGAGTGGGACTATCTGAGAGGGAGAGGTCACCGGTGTGGAGCAGGGCTCCTGAAGTCTACTAGGTGGCAGACGTTGGTCTGGGCCTGGTAGGCGCTGGAACCCCGGTCGCAGGGGATCGTGTCAGCCGGCGGCCTTGAGCCATCTCCGGGCAGGGGCCAGGGCATGACGAGGTACGCGGACCCTAGGCCAGGAAGTAGCTTCAAACGTCCTGGTAATTTACCAGACGGGGGTGAAGTCTTCAAGATTCATCCCTCACCTGCTCCAAAATCAGGGTACTAATGCAACGAGGGGATAGGACTTTTCCCAAAAACACAGTCCATCAAATCCCAAGCGTGAACCCTGAGAGCAAGCTCACTCCGTTAGCCATACGGGTGAGTGGGACCCGATTAGTTCCACGCTATAGGGCCCAAACACTGAACAAGGTGCCACGGAAAAGGTCATAGGCTACCAAGCAACACCAAGGGCACGGATCCAAGCATGCTCCCTCCTTGCTGCAGCGGTGCTCATAATTCTGGTTTACAAGCTGTCAGTGTCAGTATTCTTGGACTGAGTGAGTACGCAGAAACCCTTTTCCCCCTAATGGCACCCCTTCACTTCCACCACCGGGCCCCGGGGCACACCCCCTAGCCACGGAGGGGTAAAGGCTGCTTTACACGTTGCAATTTCTCGTGCAATCACATTTGCGATCACGCCAGCCCCCATCATTTGCGCGGCACGGACAATTGCCCGTGTCGCACAATGTTGTAACCCCCCGTCACACGTACTTACCTTCCAAACGACCTTGCTGTGGGCGGCGAAAATCCACTTCCTGAAGGGGGAGGGACGTTCGGCGTCACAGTGATGTCACACAGCGGCCGTCCAATAGAAGCAGAGGGGCGGAGATGAGCGGGACGTAACATCCCGCCCACCTCCTTCCTTCAGCATTGCCGGCGGCCGCAGGTTAGCTGCAATTCATAGTTCCCAGGGTGTCACATGGAGTGATGTGTGCTGCCCCGGGTACGATGAACAACAGGGCGTGCGATTTTTAGAAAATGAGCGACGTGTCAACGATGAACGAGAAGGTGAGTATTTGTGCTCGTTCATAGCTGTCACACGCTACGATATCACTAACGATGCCGGATGTGCATCACTTACGATGTGACCCCGCCGACATCTCGTTAGATATATCGTAGCTTGTAAAGCCCGTTTTAGACACCTTGCTGCCTTACCGCCACCACAGGGCTCCCCCAACAGGAGTGGTGGTACTCCACATTACCACACACCGTGGGTGGCGTCACAAACTTCTAACTCCCCTGTACATATCCCCCGTTTTAAATTCGAGTGTCCGCACGAACCCCCGGGTCCAGAGACCCCTCGAGTCACCGCGGCTCCGGATCCGAGCGGCTCAGCCGCTGACACGGGGGCGGTACATGTGCATCCAGCTTAAATAGTCACTTGTGCCGTCCCCTCTTCTAGCACAGGCTCGGTCACAGTTGCACTTTCTGTGGCCGCAATAGTTACACCCCTGATCATACACCCCCTGAATCATGTTTTTTTTTTTTTTTTTAATATTCACAATGGTCATTTGTCCTTAAATTTTCTTTCCCACTTTTCTAGCTGGAGTGGTTTATGAGGCATGTTGCTGTAGGTCAAAAACAGTCTATTGAAAGTAATTTGGTCATGTGCCAAAAGATCAATTTTGCAGCTAAAAGCTACTTATTGTTAACCGCAGACATAGCTGATTAAGTAAAACTATAATCTCTTTAAGTAAGTGCTAGAAACCACAAACACTGCAGTCAGGTACTTAGAAAATACAAAGGGACAGCCACAGGAAATCCTCCCAGTGCTCTCCTACGGCGGAGACAGCCTGATGCTGTACATGCGTCCCGTGAAGAGGAGAATAGCATGGGGCAGCTCCACATTTAATTACTCTAAATGACACCGATGTAACCACGATCTATATGATGTCTTCCATTTAGCTTTAATTCTGTCCATTTTCTTATTAAAAATATAGACCTGGAGTCTAGATCACTATTCTTGGTCCGGAGTTAGATGTATTACGAGATTTACTGAAACCTATTAAAACTCAATTACAGATGAGCCGTGCGCTCGCCGTCAGACAGGTTAGGTCAAGGATCGAATACTTATGTTTGTGACCTTGAGGTCAATGGGTCCAATAAGAAAACATTTTTAAAAATACAAAAAAAGCAACAAAACCTCTCAGCTGATGTGTTTGTGTCACACGGAGCATCTGGCGAGATATTTACTCACATATGAAAGACTTCATATCTTTCAAGACGATCATCTATCTTGAGCCTCCTTTTTCTTTTGAATTTGAGCACATTTTTTTCCATAAAGCTTTTCCTAGGATGTCAGAATTAATAGTTTCAATACACTCACCAAGTCTCTAGGACCATCTGGTGGCTCCTGGAAAATAGGAAGATCTCCATTACACCTGGGAAGTCAGCAAATCTCTCGGAATTTAGATATCACTCTCTGAATGTGTACATCTTCAGATTCAGCCTTGGGGTGCAGACACAATGCCATGGGTGTGTCACGGGTGACAGACAGTTATGTGGTTTCTGGCAATAGAAGGTCACAGATTTTGGTGCAAAATGCTCCCTGACTTTTTGTTGTTCCTGCTGTTAGTATTCATTGGTATAGGTAGCTTTCCTGCTGGATTTTCATCTATTCCCCTTTAGGACCCAGGGGAACCCTCCTTCTGCCCATCTGATGATCAGTATTCCCCTTGTGTTTAAATACTCCCATCTTCCCTGGACTGGTGCTGGTGATATCATTCAGTTAATTCAAGCTATGGGTTCAAGCAGGTGGCTTGTACTCCTCTGTGGTATCCTTGCTGTAGCGTTGCTGAACTCCTTCCTGCCTGAGTCATCTATGGATAAATAGTTCATGCTTTTTCCCTATGTGTCCTCCTGCTGTCTTTAGTGTTTAGTGGGGTTGATGAAAGAGCTCATTCCACCCATTCTCTATTTAGGGTCTAGCACTAGGGATACCTAGGGTCAGGTATCTGGCTTGGCACATACGTGTGGAATTTATCCAGGGTGGTGAGGGACCCCAGGGATAGCAGTACATTTGGTCAGGGATCACCATCTTCCTCTTCCCTAGATGCAGGGTTTCCCTTCACTTTCGCCGTTCGTGTCGCGGGCGGGGAGGAGGGTGTCAACACTGCGCTCACCCCACTGCTCGGGTCCGGCTGCTGCTGCTCTGTGGTGGCTCGAGCAGTGGGCCGGATCCCGGGGGTCTCGAGCGGCGCTCCTTGCCCGTGAGTGAAAAGGGGGAATTGATTAATGTCCGTGACGCCACCCACGGTTGTGGTGATTGTGTGGACACCACCGCTGCTCTGTCTGGGGATCCCGGGAGTGTTGGTATGGAGCAGCCAGATGTTGGATTGCCCCTCCGTGGGTAGGGGGTTTTGATGGTCCCGGGGCCCGGTGATGGGGTTGGGATGGTGGACAGGCGGGTTATGGGCCTGTGGAGGTGCAGGGACGCAGGGGCAGCGCTGTGCCGCACGGCACTGAGGTACTCACTCAGCCCAAAGATGATGACACAGTTCACGGTAAACAAACGGCTGGTTGGACGGGTCCCTCGGACGGCTGCGGTGCTGATGTTCCCTGCAGTTAGCGGTGACAGTCTCTTCCCTGCACCTACGTTCAATGTTGGTAGCGATGGATTCCCACCGGTAACCCGCTCCCCGACTTGGATATGGGCCGGAGGAGCCCCACTCTTGCCCGCAGGCGCTGGCCCTGGGAAACTGGTGCCTTGGCGGTGGCGGTGTCTCCCCTTCACGGTTGAACGGTTGCCTTCACTCGGGATTTTGCTGCTGGGAGACCCGGAGGTCCCCTTCACTGACAGATTTGGCAAATTCGGCGACTCCTAGCCTTGCCGGGATCCGAAAGGCCCCTGCCACTGGTGCTGACTGTTCTTTGTGTATCGCTCCGGTACCGCAGGGTCACCACCCGTCCACAGTCCTTTCGGCAACCTCCGAGCAGTCTCTCCTGCAGACGGTCACCGCCGTCTGTCAACCTTGCTGTCACAGTCCGGGGCACACACCCGGACCAACTTCAGGCTCTTTGCTGTCACTTTCTCTGTCTACTTCCACTACTTCACTTCACTTCCTTCCACTTTCACTGCCCTAGCTGGACTCTCCAACTACTCTCAACTTCAACTAAACACTAACTGCCTGGTTTTCCCGCCTCCAGGGCTGTGAACTCCTCGGTGGGTGGAGACCAACCACCTGGCTCCACCCCCTGGTGTGATCATCAGCCCCTGGAGGAAGGCAAAAAGGGTTTCTGGTCTGACCTTGGTGTTCCTGCAGGGGTGTGGGGTGTGTGTGATGTTGTGACCTGTGACCCCTGGCTTGCCCAGGGCGTCACATTCGCTTGGTACATTCTCATACCTAGCGTGACACACACACTCTGAGAGCAAGAATGGATGTTAAAATAAGCATGGTCTAAAAGAAAAATCACATATTATTGGAGGGAATTGGATTTGGCAAGAGAAATTCCGTAATAAGAGAGTTGCGTGTTATGTCTTACTTCATGAGGGGGATCCTTAAGGCCTTGCATCCAGAGAAGCAGATGGAATGCAGCACAGACTGGTGACATTGATGCAGAGAGGAGAACCAGTTGGAATTACGATCTCTGTCCAGGCTAGATGGCAACTGTTAAAACCAAACCTGAAGTGAGCCACATACAGTGGGGAATAAAAGTATTTAGTCAGCCACTGATTGTGCAAGTTCTCCCACTTAAAAAGATGAGAGGCCTGTAATTGACATAATAGGTAGACCACAGCTATGAGAGACAGAATGAGAAAACAAATCCAGAAAATCACCGCGTCTGATTTGGTAACGTTGTCTTTGAAAATTATGGTGTAAATTAAGTATTTGGTCAATAATAAAAGTTCCATCTCAATATATTGTTATATATCCTTTGTTAGCAATGACAGGGGTGAAATATTTTCTGTAAGTCTTCACAAGGTTGGCACACACTGTTAGTGGTATGTTGGCCCACTCTTCCATGCAGATCTTCTCTAGAGCAGTGATGTTTTGGGCGTATTACTGGGCAACACGGACTTTCAACTTCCTCCAAAGGTTTTCTATGGGGTTGAGATCTGGAGACTGGCTAGGCCACTCCAGGACTTACATATGCTTCTTATGAAGGCACTCCTTCGTTGCAATGGCAGCGTGCTTGGGATCATTATGATGCTGAAAAACCTAGCCACGTGTCATCTTCAATGCCCTTGTAAATGGAAGGAGGTTTGCACTCAAAATTTCACGATACATAGCCCCATTCATTATTTCATGTACACGGATCAGTCGTTCTGGTTCCTTTGCAGAGAAACAGCCCCAAAACATGATGTTGCCACCCCCATGCTTCACAGTAGGTATGGTGTTCTTTGGATGCAACTCAGCATTTTGTCTCCTCCAATCATGACGAGTTGTGTTTCTACCAAACAGTTGTACTTTGATTTCATCAGACCATATGACATTCTCCCAATACTCTTCTGGATAATCCAAATGCTTTCCAGCAAACTTCAAATGGGCCCGGACATGTACTGGCTTAAGCAGAGGAACACGTCTGGTACTGCAGGATCTGAGTCCCTGGCGGCGTAGTGTGTTACTGATGGTAGCCTTTGTTACGGTGGTCCCAGCTCTATGCAGGTCATTCACTAGGTTCCCCTGTGTGGTTCTGGGATTTTTGCTCACTGTTCTTGTGATCATTTTGACCCCATGGAGTGAGATCTTGCGTGTAGCCCCAGATCGAGGGAGATTATCAGTGGTCTTGTATGTCTTCCATTTTCTTATTATTGCTCCCACAGTTGATTTCATCACACCAAGCTGCTTGCCTATTGCAAATTCAGTCTCCCCAGCCTGGTGCAGGACTTCAATTTTGTTCCTGGTGTCCTTCGACAGCTCTTTCGTCTTCACCATTGTGGAGTTTGGAGTGTGACTGTTTGAGGCTGTGGACAGGTGTGTTTTTTTTTACTGATAACAAGTTCAAACAGGTGCCATTATTACAGGTAATGAGTGGAGGACAGAGGAGCCTCTTAAAGAAGAAGTTACAGGTCTGTGAGAGCCAGAAATCTTGCATGTTTTTAGGTGACTAAATACTTATTTTCCATCATAATTTGCAAAAATATCTTGCCAAATCAAAAAAGGTGATTTTCTGGATTTGTTTTCTCATTTTGTCTCTCATAGTTGTGGTCTACCTATGATGTCAATTACAGGCAAATCTCATCTTTTTAAGTGGGAGAACTTGCACAGTTGGTGGCTGAATAAATACTTCTTTTTTTCCCCTCTGTAGATGCCAGAAACTCAGCAAAGTAGTAGAGCATTGGAACAGCAGAGCTGGAAATGATTGAGTGGGAAAGTATTATAACCCAGAGCTGGGTAAGTCAGGAGACACACATGTTGATATAGCAATGCTCACTAGTATGCCAGAGCTGGGTATGTTAGGAGAAAGCACACTTGTGGTAATGTAGCAGAGCCCAGCCTCGTAGCAGTGCTAGGTTTCTCAATATATATACTTGAAAGAACAATAAGGATCCAAGGCGCAAAATAGGCTCTTATCTGGTAAAACAATAATAAAAGAGAAAGAGGTATGCTCACCATTTTAAGTTGGTGGGTACACAGCAAGACATGATTAAAAATGGAACAGCTGCTGCAGATACACGAGTTCACAGGACAGTGCAGACAATCCAGAAAAAGGACAGAAGATGTGTTCACTCCGCGCTGCTGCTGAAGAATCTTCAAGAGGAGACCTAGGACACACCAGTGGAGATCACTTCGTGCTGCTGCTGAAGACTTTTCAAGAGGAGATCCAGGACACAGCAGTGGAGATCACTTCGTGCTGCTGCTGAAGACTTTTCAAGAGGAGATCCAGGACACAGCAGTGGAGATCAGTGATTTTAATTCAAAGCATTTCAAAGTCTGCAGTTCTTTTCCTGAAGAACAAGCTTGTAATGGCTTTGGAATGCATTGAATAAAAACCGCTTATCTCCACTGGTGTGTCCTGGATCTCCTCTTGAAAAGTCTTCAGCAGCAGCACGGAGTGAACATGTCTTCTGTCCTTTTTCAACATACATACCTATAATGTAAGAGTTCAGCTATGTAGCAGAGCTGGGACAGTCAGGTTCCACACTCATGGGAAAGTATAGGGAACCAGGGGTTCTAACAGAGCTGAGTTTGTTAGGAGGAACCTCACTAATAAAGATGTGCTGTGTAGAAGAGCCAAGCTGTTGTAGTAGAATTGGGTATGTCAAGTGGCACCTTTTGGTGATGTAGCAGAGTCCAGTGTTTTTTTCAGAACTGTGTGTGAGGAGGAACACTTGGAAACGTCGACACAGCTTAGTATCAAAATGCTGGTGTATCACTGCCTGAACATGCGTATAAGGCTCTAGAGCAGGAGTATCAAACTCAAGGCCCACAGTCCAAATCCGGCCCACCACATCATTTTATGTTGCCCACAAGTTCAAGACTCAGAAAGGATCGGCTCTGCCCTTTCCGCATATGGATAGCCAATCCTTCTGTGTCCACTGTGCCGCCCCCTGGAGCAGGCGAACTGCTCGGATCCGGGTTTTGCTGTAGCTCGAGGGTCCCTGGACCCGGGGCTCAGCGGCCACTCAATTAAAAGGGGAAGTATTTACATGGGATAGTTCGTGACGCCACCCATGGTTCGCGGTAAGGGGAGTACCGCCGCTGCCGATGGGAGTACCCGGGGAAGATGGCGTGGGGCAGCCAGGTGGTGATCCCTCCACAGCTAAGGGAGGCTCCGGGACTCTGGAGGAAGGTGGCGGATGGTGTTGTGCAGGCTATGTGGGCAGGCAGGACGCATGGAGGGCAGTGTACTTATCAGGTTGCATGAAGCTACTCCCCGATCTAGGGTCCTGTACCCCGCCGTGTTTGGTACCGGTCCGGTTACTGGATTTGCTGGTGCCAACCATTCTCCAAAACTAAGTCAGTACACCCTTTCCAATGCTCTGTGACCAGGTCTCCGACTCCTCTGGTCCCAGACCACTGTCTGCGACCCAACCAAGGTACACAGGGAGCTACAACTCCTTCAGCTCCTTACTCTTTGAGGGCTACTCTAGAACTGACTTAATCCCTCCCACCAGTCTGCCTGACCCCTAGGCGGGTGGCCCATTTCCAGCTAGACCACCCACTGGTGTGTCTGACAGGGTGTGATGTGAGGTGTGGTTAGGATTTGAGTGCTGATGGAAGCAATACCAGTGTGTAGGAATCCAGAACCATGGAGGGTGGGTTCTACACTATAAGAAACAAGAGTTCAGTTCCCTGTGATACCCTGATAGAGTCAGGGGCGTCACACCACTGCCTCTGAGTTGTTTTTTTTAAAGAGCAGTGTGGAGGTGTGTTGAAACTCAAAATCCAATATGTCACCACCCACCAGCCCCATGGCTGCATTTTAGTTTGACACTGCCAGCACTTAGCAGAAGGGGCAGAGCCATCAAAAGGGAGCTGGTGCCATTTTGGAATCTTAGCGGACGCAGCCAATGCCTAGTAGAGGGGGCAGCGACAACACAAGAACCGGGTGCCATGTTCGAAATTGAAGGTTACACAGTCATGCGCTTTAGAAAGAGGGGGTCATAAGCACACGGAGCAGGTTTTATCTTTGAAAAAAATTCAAGAACACCAAAATGACTTTTATTTTATTTGCTGTACTAAAATTGGATAAGATAAGTTATCACGTAGTCAAAAAATAGGTGAGAACTTTTGATCAAAGGGGAACTGACCGCTGGGATCTAGCACTGATCGTCAGAAAGGGGAAACTTTTATCCTTCATGTGCCAATGAGCTGCTCTTCCTAATTCTCTCAATGTTCAGTGGAAAACTACAGCTCCTGCTTTATTGAGAGAAGCAGGACGGAAAGCTAGATGTCACTTGACCATAAGTATGAAAATTGCATATGAATGGAGTGGTCATATGATGACTGCGAGCATATCTGAACCCTGACAGAGAGTTTATTACACGATGTTAGGACTGAACATGCTACAGTGCTTAATTTTATCATTAAGTGTGGACAGTCATGTGAGCGCGAGAATGCGATTTCCATACTTCTGGCCACATTTCAACTGGACTTGTCTGGCCTCACTCAATTCACTTCTATGGAGTGAGACCAGGCAACATAAGAATTCAGAATTCTGCAGTCACATAGAGTGACTGCAGACTTTCATCAAAAACTTAGACAACCCCTCAAATTTCTCCCTCCTTGCTCCTCATATTGTGTTTGCACCTATTGCCCCTTGCTTCCCATAGTGTCTGCATCCATCCCCTCTTCACCATACTAAGTCCACACACATCCCCCCTCGCTAATTTTTTTTCCACGTCCATCCCACCTTCACTCCCTATACTGTGCTTGTCTGCACTCATTTCCCTCACTCACCATACTGAGTCTGCACTTATGCCTCCTCACTCCCCATACTGTGTCCTCATACATCCCCCATGCTCCCCATTCTGCATTCACACCCATCCCTCTCTTGCATTCATCATACATCCCCATCACTTCTCATATTTTGTCCTCAAATTCCCCCCCACTCACCATACTGTGTCTGCACCCATCTCATCCCCCTCACTCCCCAATACTGTGTCTTCACACATCCCCCTTCACTCACCATACTGAGTCCGCACCCAACCCCCATCTCTCACCAAAACGTGTCCACACCCATCCCCCCTTGCCTCCCCATACTGTGTCTGTCATCCCCTCCTCACTCATCATACTGAGTTCACACTAATGCCCCCTCACTCCCAATACTGTGTCCTCATACATCCTCCCTCACTCCTCATACTGTTTGCACCCATCCATCCTTGCTCCCCATACTGTCTGCGCCCAACCCTCCCTCACCTCCTAAACTGTGTCCTCATATTCCCCTCACCCCGCTCCCTATTCTGTATTATCCCCCATTATTCCCTCACTCCTCATTCTGTGTCAGCATCCATCCCCCTTGCTCACCATACTAAGCCTACATTCATCCTCCTCAGTCTTCATTTTGTGGCAGCACCTATTTACCCCTTGTTCCCTAAACTATGTCCTCAAATAACCTACCCCAATTACAATAAATCATTCGTGTCTTCAGCCTTACTGGAGCACCTACCAGTACCACCAATGCTGTTTGCACCTCTGCGATTTCGGCGAGTGCCGTCCTCAGTTACATAAGCTGACCTGATCACGCTGCTGACAGCACCTTGACCTGGAAGTGCCTATAAATTCATCATAGTGAGCCGGTTCTGCACCTTACCGAACTGGCTATCAGCATGAGGTGCAAATGCCCCCCCTGTCCCTCCTCTGGATATTGCACTGGTATTGGAACTATATTATCATTAGTAACCAGAGTTGTTCACGCATTAGTTGTGGGTATAGAGTTGATTTCGTCATATTTCCCTCCATATCTGTGTGTTTCTAGTGTATTTTTGTATGAAGCACTTTGCGATTTTGTTTAGTCTGCTTTTGGGAAGGATTCTAGTAGCGGAGCGAGGTTCCGTTATCCACTGTCTGCCACATCTGTTACTCAACATTTCAGAAAGTTTGGCCCAGTACATTGTCACGGCTCCAGCACCATAATTAACTATGACAACTCCTGATCAGAATAGAACAAAATGACTCCTATTATAATCATCAAAGGAACACTGTAAATGTCTAGAATTAGAACATGGAGAGGACGGGAAAACAGTCGTGAATTATCAAATCTGGAAATTATAGATTAAGGGAAAGATGGTACTAATTTTGCTGAGAAAAAAGCAGTGGTAACAGATCAGTGCTGGGCTGGAACAGACGTCATGTTTGTGCAATTAATGGAGATGAATAGATGTAATGTATCTATGAAGCAAATCATGCACTTTAAGGGAATCCGTCAGAAAATGTACTAATGTTTCCTTCAGGATTTTGTCATATTTAACTCCTAATGTCCAAGCCACCTCTCCAGTTCATTCATTCCTATAAAGTAGTTATCTGCTTACCTCCATCCTAGTTATCCCTCTCTGCTTCTTGTCAGTAGCTGTGCACTTGTTCATATGCCCGGTTATCTTTATGTGTAAATACAATGATAACAGTGTAGCTTTGACAAAGGACTTTTCAGCCTGAAACGCGTAGCTGTTTGATCTATATCCACAATCATTCTGTTTTACCCCTTGGGGCTCTGTATATTTGCCTTAGAAACCTTTTTTCCTATTTTGGATTTTAGCCTAGGTTTGCAGGAAAGCCTGAAATTTCTTTTTTTTCATTCAATCGTTTGGGAGCTTTTTTTTTCTTCTCTTTTTGCTTCATTGTTCACTCTGGACAGGGTGTATTCTGTGCTCCACGGAAGGAAAGCCCAAGTACAATTGAGCTGGCTGATTTTTGTAAATTGGTACTCTGATTGAATTCAGTTCACCTAAGGTGAGGTCACTGAGTTCAATTAGTTCACCTAACATGAGTTTACGTGCAGTAACAGGTGGGGTACCAGCTGTAACCAGACATAAACTCAATGATATCCCTCTCACAGCTGCGCCTCAGTCAGTCTCTGCCTGAAGTTGCAGCGGGTAGTCATGTTCTGTGTCAGCGTCCTGTGACTTCAGGATGTAGCAGAGCCGGGATTGTCACGGGACCTCGTGTGGATTATGGCTGAATGTAGTGTTGTGGGGGTTAATAATGTAGTGAAAGAGAGTGTTTTTTGTATTTTATTTCAAATAAAGAATTTTTTTGGTGTTTGTGTTTATTTGTTTTCTCTTACAAGATTAGTAATACTGGGGTCTCAATGACCCCTCCCATTACTAATGTAGGGCTTAGTGGCAGCTGTGAGCTGTCAATAACCCCTTATATTACACCGATTGGCACCGCACCAGGGCAATTGGGGTGAGCCAGATAAAGTACCATGATTTTTGCATCTAATAGATGCAAAAAGTCTGGGCAGTTGCAGCTATTTCTTTTACTAATAACCATGGGTCTCTGCAGCCTGAGTATAGCAGCCCTTAGCTGTCAGCTTTATCATGGCTACGTATCAAAATTTGGGGGGACCGCATGCTGTTTTTTAAAATTACTTTTCTAAATAATTAAAAAAAGCCTCATATTTTGATACACATCCAAGATAAGCACACAGCTGTGGGCTGCAGCCTTTTGTTGTCTGCTTTATCTGCATTAGGTATCAATATACTGGCACAGGACCCTACTTCAATATTTTTTTATGCTTGTGTGATTCCAACTAATCACAGATGCTGTCACACAGGATCTGACTGCAACCTATCAGAGATGCGGGGGCTGCCGGTGGGTGGGGGAAGGAGTGAATATGCATTAGGGTTAATGAGGGTATCTCCGAGCAATGTGACCGCCATGCTGGAGAATTGGTAAGTATAACTGTCCTGCGTTATTCCTTATTTTCTTTCTTTTGCAGCCCCCCCTTGCCCTTACAAACACCAGCTCCTCTAGCCCTTACTAACAGATAAGTTTTTCCTCCCATTGAATTAAATGGTATTCAGATATGTTCGTCAAATACCAGGAAAGTCGGCGAACCCAAACGAAAGCTTGACAGCAGGGCCGGACTGGGACTGAAAATCAGCCCTGGCATTTGAGAACAGACAGGTCCACCTACTATGAAGTGAATGTGAAGTATATTTGTTTGTTTGCGGATTGCTTGAGGTCTATAGCACAATTACAGCATCCAAACTACTGTAGAGCCAGAAATACACTATATGTAACTTAAGTCGCCCTACAGAAAATTTAGATTGCTCTTAAAGGGACTCTGTCAAGAGGCAGGACTATATTTGTAATAAAAACTGATTTTTATTACATGCTGTCAAAAAACAATTGCAGATATGCTGCCCCCCTCCCTACATACATACTTACTTGCCTAGATGGGGGTCTTTATTACAATTATGACCACAAACAACCAGTCAAATAGATCTGGCAACATTAATCCAGCATATTTATCATAGGACATAAAAAGGAGTACAATGAGCACTAACTGGCCACTTGGAGAAAGTGGAGCTAAACCTTCAAATAGACGACATACGTAGCAGAGCCGAGTGTAGAAGAAATAGGTAGCACTCACCCAATCCATTAAAGTCCTTTATTTTGTTTGCTTAAAAATCATGGATGCAGGAGGACGAAGCATCGCTGCCCGCATCCTCCTGCATCACTGCCCGCATCCTCCTGCATCACTGCCCGCATCCTCCTGCATCGCTGCCCGCATCCTCCTGCATCGCTGCCCGCATCCTCCTGCATCACTGCCCGCATCATCCTGCATCAAAGCCCGCATCCTCTTGCATCGCTGCCCGCATCCTCCTGCATCTATGCCCGCATCCTCCTGCATCAAAGCCCGCATCCTCTTGCATCGCTGCCCGCATCCTCCTGCATCGCTGCCCGCATCCTCCTACATTGCTGCCCGCATCCTCCTGCATCGCTGCTCGCATCCTCCTGCATCGCAGCCCACATCTTCCTGCATCTATGGTTTTTAAGCAAACAAAATAAAGGACTTTTATGGATCGGGTGAGGGCTACCTGTTTCTTCTACACTCGGCTCTCTTTTATTACAATTATAGCCCTATCTGATGTTAGAGCAACGTCACCTTCAGCTCTTTACAACTCTTGGGCTGTCCGAGAACGGTGTCACTGTTGCTGCCCTGGGCATGCACAGTAAATCAATGAAGCTGGTGAACTTACAACCTCTCAGGAGTCAATGGCTTACAGTCATAGGGGTATGGACGGAGCGATAAGTCAATTTATTTTACCTTGACATTATCATATATTTGTTTACTTTAAAGGATCAAGATTAAAATATACTGACATTTGCTGGCATTTTACACGGGACACTTCTGCTGAACATGGATACACTGCAGTTAGTTATTAGTAACTGTTAAATAGGTAACCCACTACTTGGACACCCCTTCTGAAGCTTTATGTTCCCCCTCCATCTAAGGCAAATAATAACACCTATACTCATTTTTCTTGCTGTCACCGTTTCAGCGGTGTCAGCTCTGCCTCTCCCGAGGCTCACATGACATTATCTCACACAATCCCTATGGAAAATCAGCGCTGACTGTGCTCTATCCCCTGTCGTAATAATCAATACATCCAGTGGAAGTAAGAGTTGCTGCTCTCTCCTTTCCTTCTGATGTCAATTACATCTGTAGGAGGGAAGAATGAAGCCAGCTCTGATTGGTCGCAGGGTTGGGAAACATAAAATGTCACGTAAGACCTGGGAGAGGCATAGCTGGCACCACTGAGGTGTTATTTTTCCTGGTGGGGGGGTCAGAAAAGATTGTTTGAGTAGTGAGGAACAGTTTTAAGAAGAATAGCAATGTGGTGAGAATGCTCTAAAAAATTCACTGGACTGGACAAGTTATAGGTGTTATGCACGACCTAGACAATGTCTTTTTCAAATAAGGTTACCTCTCTTGTAAAACAATAATGGCATATACTCACGTTGTATAGAGACAGAGACTGATTGACAGGGAATGGGACAGCCAGATGGAATGTGAGAGACAGACTGACAGGGAATGAGAGAAACAGACAGGGAATAAGAGAGACAGACAGGGAATGAGAGAGACTGACAGGAAATGAGAGAGACTGACAGAGACAGACAGACTACATGCACAGTTACAGACACTATACATTACCACATCTTGCAGTTCCCGATCAGTGCAGAGCAGGAGAGGAGCTTCTGGGACCTGCACGGAGGCTGCAACAGCTAAAGGACCTGCCACATGATTAGTCAGATGACCTGACAGGTCCTTCACCTCAGCTTCCGTTTTGGTCCAGTACACTTCCTCCCTTGCTCTGATCACATAGATCAGTGCAGGAAGAGAGAGGGCAGCTCTCTATGAGCGACCCTTCGGCAGGACTTTAGGCACACATCAGATGTTGTCTTCTCCTGTTTCAGCCCAAAAGCTGCACAGTGACATCGGCAGCTGCAGCCTCACAAAGGCACAGTTCAAATGGACTGCAAATAAAGGAGCCGCTGGCCATGCAGTCTTAAATAGCATGCTGGAGGACCGGCCCTTGAGGAAAATGCCATGGTGACCCAACCCGCCTCTGATAAAAGAGCTGCATGTGAATCCTTGGAGTGAGTAAGTGAGCGACCCACTGCAGGCACCGGCCCATCTGGCATTTTCCAGAACTGCCCTATGGCCAGTCCGGCCCTGCTTGATAGGTTCGCTCATCTCTAGTTAGAAGATGCTGCAGTTTTAAAAAAAAAAAAATGCATGCTCTAAAAACAAATGGTATATATGAGGTTGAATGAATGTGTGAATTAGAAAAGTGTGGCTGAATTTCTTTCAATGACATGCTTATCGATGTTCAGCAGTGCATTACACTACAGGGTAGGCACCTACTATTACAAAACGTTTGATGATGCAAAAAGATAAGGCTAAACTCCTCAAGTGTGGACAGATGACCTTCCTGAACATTAAGGTGAATCCTGGTGTAAAACAGCTTAATAATTCTCAAGATTTTTTGCACAACTCATTTACACCCCAGTCTTGGCCAGCTTTGCCAAACTGACCACGGTATGGGTGAAGCAGAGATGAATGGCATATGGCTTTGTCCACCAGTCAAATTCATGAAAAGTAAAGCCACTTTAGTGGTGCAATTTACTGCAGTCTTTGATCAGTGTACATTTCTGGTGGCGTTGTATACCATTTTAGACAAGAGCTTGATTTGTAAGGTGGCATGGGCCTCTTAAAGGGAACCTGTCACCATATTATTCCCATAAAAAGTAGAGCCAGCATCTATAAGCTCTCCTATACAACTTTCTGGAATGTTAAATATAGGTACTCAATCCACATATACAGTTAGGTCCAGAAATATTTGGACAGTGACACAATTTTCGCGAGTTGGGCTCTGCATGCCACCACATTGGATTTGAAATGAAACCTCTACAACAGAATTCAAGTGCAGATTGTAACGTTTAATTTGAAGGTTTGAACAAAAATATCTGATAGAAATTGTAGGAATTGTACACATTTCTTTACAAACACTGCACATTTTAGGAGGTCAAAAGTAATTGGACAAATAAACCAAACCCAAACAAAATATTTTTATTTTCAATATTTTGTTGCGAATCCTTTGGAGGCAATCACTGCCTTAAGTCTGGAACCCATGGACATCACCAAACGCTGGGTTTCCTCCTTCTTAATGCTTTGCCAGGCCTTTATAGCCGCAGCCTTCAGGTCTTGCTTGTTTGTGGGTCTTTCCGTCTTAAGTCTGGATTTGAGCAAGTGAAATGCATGCTCAATTGGGTTAAGATCTGGTGATTGACTTGGCCATTGCAGAATGTTCCACTTTTTTGCACTCATGAACTCCTGGGTAGCTTTGGCTGTATGCTTGGGGTCATTGTCCATCTGTACTATGAAGCGCCGTCCGATCAACTTTGCGGCATTTGGCTGAATCTGGGCTGAAAGTATATCCCGGTACACTTCAGAATTCATCCGGCTACTCTTGTCTGCTGTTATGTCATCAATAAACACAAGTGACCCAGTGCCATTGAAAGCCATGCATGCCCATGCCATCACGTTGCCTCCACCATGTTTTACAGAGGATGTGGTGTGCCTTGGATCATGTGCCGTTCCCTTTCTTCTCCAAACTTTTTTCTTCCCATCATTCTGGTACAGGTTGATCTTTGTCTCATCTGTCCATAGAATACTTTTCCAGAACTGAGCTGGCTTCATGAGGTGTTTTTCAGCAAATTTAACTCTGGCCTGTCTATTTTTGGAATTGATGAATGGTTTGCATCTAGATGTGAACCCTTTGTATTTACTTTCATGGAGTCTTCTCTTTACTCTTTACTTACTCTCTTCTCTTTACTGTTGACTTAGAGACAGATACACCTACTTCACTGAGAGTGTTCTGGACTTCAGTTGATGTTGTGAACGGGTTCTTCTTCACCAAAGAAAGTATGCGGCGATCATCCACCACTGTTGTCATCCGTGGACGCCCAGGCCTTTTTGAGTTCCCAAGCTCACCAGTCAATTCCTTTTTTCTCAGAATGTACCCGACTGTTGATTTTGCTACTCCAAGCATGTCTGCTATCTCTCTGATGGATTTTTTCTTTTTTTTCAGCCTCAGGATGTTCTGCTTCACCTCAATTGAGAGTTCCTTAGACCGCATGTTGTCTGGTCACAGCAACAGCTTCCAAATGCAAAACCACACACCTGTAATCAACCCCAGACCTTTTAACTACTTCATTGATTACAGGTTAACGAGGGAGACACCTTCAGAGTTAATTGAAGCCCTTAGAGTCCCTTGTCCAATTACTTTTGGTCCCTTGAAAAAGAGGAGGCTATGCATTACAGAGCTATGATTCCTAAACCCTTTCTCCGATTTGGATGTGAAAACTCTCATATTGCAGCTGGGAGTGTGCACTTTCAGCCCATATTATATATATAATTGTATTTCTGAACATGTTTTTGTAAACAGCTAAAATAACAAAACTTGTGTCACTGTCCAAATATTTCTGGACCTAACTGTATGTTATACTCATGTAAGGAGGTGGACTTATGGTCTTGTTCCCCCCTGAAGACACCAATATTGTTCTGATGATATGTGATGTATAATGTCAAATGTAATGTGAATTTTGTATGCGTTATTTTTAAGGTAATGTGTCAAGTAAACTGTGTTGTGTAGTTATGTTGTTAGGAAGGAATGTGTGCTGCCCAGCAACAGGAAGTTAACAGGGTAGGAAACAGTTAACAGTAGGGAGTAGGCCATGGTGCTAAGGGTTAAGGTATAGGTGTGACGAAGCAGGTTGAGCCTCCGCTACTAGCATAACTGGTAGCGTTCCATGGTAAAAGATGAACTCCAAAAGTTAAAGTAACGTTTAAGTAATGTGCCTCCCTGATGTGGGATGTAAGCTTTAAATAAAATGTTATCCCTTTTTCCTTTTAGTTGCAAAAATAAACCTCTGGATGTCCTGTAGCTCGAGGACGAGCTACATTTAACCAAGGGGGAATGTGACGCCCCAGGACTATCAGCCAGTATTCCACCTCCCTATTGGTTCTGGGTCCCAGTCTTGATAGTGTTGCCTTCAACAGCAAATCAAATCCTAGATACACTCTGCACCACACCCACCAGACACACCCGTGGACGGCTTGAGTGGAATAGAGTCGCCCACCTGGGGGGTCAGGAAGGGGAGGTGAGGAGTGTAATGTGTGAAGAGTTAGTCGTTGGTCAGGGAGGAGTGAGGAACCCCTCGAGCTGTGAGGAGCTCAGAGGAGGTTGGGAGTAGTGGCTCCCAAGAGAAGCTGTCTAGGTTGCAGATGGTGGTCTGGACCTAGAGGAGTCGCCCCCCCGGTTGCAGGGGATTGTGGCAAGGTGCCTGGACCTGTCATGGAGGACGGCCAGCAGCCTAGCACTATCACCAGGACCGAAGGCAAGACGGGGTACACGGACCCTAGGTCGAGGAGAAGCTTCAGGCAACCCGACAATTCACCTGAGGAGAACGGAGACTTTATGATCTGTTCCCATCTGCTCCAGAATCGGGGCATTAGCGCAACGAGGGGGATAGGACTTTCCAATCCAAAACGGTCCAGAAAATCCTAAGTGTGAGCCCTGAGAGCAAGCTCCCACACTTAGCCACAGTGGGGAGCGGGGCCCGGCAAGTTTCAAACTACTGGGCCACCACATTGAAGTTAAACTTAGTGACAGGAGGCAGGTCACGGATCACCAGGCAACCCTATAGGAGACGGGACCCGGATGAGCTCCCCTCAGCGGCAGCGGTACCTAGAGAATTGGTTTACCCGAGTTGTCAGCGTCTGCTTATGGACTGAGTGAGTACGAGAGTGACCCCTGCATCCCACGGCATCCCACACTGAGTTCCGTACATCCCCCCTACCCGTGAAGGGCTACGACACCTTGCTGCCCCACTTCATCACCCCGGGCACTCCCAATGGCAGCGGCGGTACTCCCAATTACCGTACATCATGGGTGGCATCACGAACTATGTATATATAAATTCCCATGTACATACTCCCCCTTCATTTGAGTTGCCGCACGACCCTGGGTCCGGAGAGCCTCGAGCCACAGCAAACCCGGATCCGAGCAGCTCGGCTGCTTCCACGGGGGCGGCACATAGGGATAAAGACAGTATCCTTCTGCAAGCTCAGACTGGGCCTAGCTTGCAGCTTGAACAGACCTTTGGCCTGAATGCATTGCAAAGCCACATTACATGGGTGTTTTGTGACAAGAGAAGAGACTGGGACAAAGATATTGTGATCCTGAATGACAAACCAGGAAACAAGGAGAGTGATTTAGCCCCTCATGAAGAATAGTGTCAGGGCCAAAGACTGTCCATAGTATGGAGTGACTTACGGTATTTGGAAGGGTTCAAAGAAGGGACGTATTGCAGTAAGGCCCCGAGTAGCCGTGAGCTCTTAAAGGTAATGGGCCAATACAGTCTGGATTGTGAAATGAACGAGTGCATCAGGTGGGAGTTCCCTAGGCGTCATAATGTTTGACACTTGAGTCCAGCTATGTTGGCAAACTCTCTCGACTATTAACAAAAATTGATGTGGAATCACGGGAAGACAAAATGACTTTCATGAGCTGTTTTGTGGTGCTAGGCTGGGTGGCAGTGAAACAAACCAGATTAGTGGGGAGAGGACAACCTAGAGAGAAGTAAGGAAAGTGTGTCTGAACTTACTCTGTGAAAATGAAGCATGCGAGAAGTTGTGTACCCCGCATCTTGTTTAGTAAAATTACTATGTTATTTTTAGATCCACACACCCAGCCAGGACCCAATCTTTCATGGTTGCTTTCTGGGTCACGGGAGAACCATACCCCCCCCCACGACTACCACCCTGTGCCATGCTATACTCATCAACAGCATGATTTGGCCTGATGGGCATCTCTGATCTTGACCGGGCGCCTCCTGTCTTCTTGTGATCATCTTCCTTCTTCTCTGCTTCATGTGAATAACATGTCCTACATCACCCACAAAGTGTCTTACATTGTGCTCCTGTGCAGGCGCACTCTTTCTGCCCTGTCCAAGGCAGAGTGAAGTACTATAATGCGCATGGGTGGGGAACGACCAAAGAGTGCTGGCGCCTGTGTCATGAGGGTACCACGATGGAGAATGGTCCCTCCTATTTCTGGTGTTAGGAGATTGCAGCTCAGGGCTTCATACACACTTGCTCTGGTTAATACCGCTGGCTGTGCAGATTCTCCTTTATCCAGCTCTGCCAGAAAGATGTAGATCCTCTGGTCTTCTGAACTCTGAATGAAAGCAATAGCCAGCTGTTCTGTATTGCTAATTACCATTGCTATAAAAACTTTTCTCACAGCCCAGGTAATTGCTGGTGATAGTTTCTGCTTAGCTTGCCTCTAGAGGGAACCTGTGAGCTGTGGACCAAGAAGCCCTTCAGAGATCATTTACTGTGTGAAAGTGTCCTTTTTGGTTTTGCCATTTTGGTCTGTTCCTCATTACTATATTTTGTCATTTGGAGTGCTTTGTTTATTTGCTGTTTATTTTACCCCTGTCTGTCTTATCCTGTCTGTGTCTTTAATCTAGAGCTGGACTAGCATTCCTCCTGCTTTGGGCACTATACAGGGCTGAGTCCAGGGAAAGACAGGGACAGACACGTGATCGGCAACAGGGTGAAAGAACCCGTATAGAGACTTTAGGGAGTGAAGGGATCAGCCTCAGGGGAGTTCAAGAGGTGCCCCTGCCCCCTTTCCCTAGCGCTAGAGCCCACCATTAAATCGTGTATTCTATGTGTATGGCGCTCTCCAGAGGGTTCCTGTGTACCTGGTGGAACCCCTTTAGTCACTGCTTAACAGCATGTAAACTCCAATATTTTGTTCTGCCCTTGTCCTTGTCAGGGCAGAAGAAGTGCGCTTCTCCAGGAGAATAGAAGACACTTAGTGGATGATGCAGGACACATCATCCACACAAAGCATGAAGAAAGGAGGTGCCAGATCATGACCAGATACGCCTATCAGACTGGACCACATCATAGGTGAGTATAAAGAAAGGTCTTTTTTTTGGCTTGTAGAGTGAATTGGGGACATATACAGTATATGACACGCCTGCCCCAGGGCCGGGGGTACTCGGTACTCTGTGACCCTGGCGGTGTCTTTTGATAAATGAAGGGGATGATGACCGGAGTTGTTTTTACAATTACATAAAGTTTGTGATGCCATTTGCGGTGTGCGGCTATGAGTGGGAGTGGCTGCTGCACAGTCTCTATCACTGCTGGGGCTGATGGTGTGATGCAGCTAGGATGTTTCAGCTCTCCACAAGCAGAGCTAGGTCCCAGGGAGGATGATGGTGGTCATAGTGATGGTGGCGCTGAGGCACAGGGCGACGGCAAGTAAGCACATGACACAGGGGCTGCGGTGCAAGTTGTTTACTCACTGATTATCTTTTATGCCCGCAGGGTGCTGGTATCCACCAAGATGGGCTCCAAGTGATCCCGAACTCTTCAGATCTCAGTGCCAGTATTATGACTGGAGGGCCCTTCCTCTATGTGCTCTGTTCTGGGTGGGTCCCCATGGCTTGAAGCTACTTGGGGTCCCCTTCTTGTGTGTACAAGTCCCGTTCTGTTTGCAGGCAGCGCAATCCTGTAGTGGACTGGATCTAAGTCTCAATTCCCAGGCTCTATGTGCTGCTGTGCCCTGGACACTGTGGTGGGTGAAGATGCGTGAAATCTTCTCTCCCGGTAGATTTATTAGGAAAGCTTGAAGCGCCCCCTAACCTAGGGCTGTACACCCCGACTGCAGCAGTCCCGGGTTAACTGACACTGTTTCCCACCGGAGACCGTAACTCCTATGTCCCACGGACATCACTAGGTGAGCTCCTCTCTTCACCGAAGTCACTCCTGACTCCCCCTACAACTGTCACTAACAGTTCTTTGGCTCCTCCCACTCCCTGGTGACTCCTCCTCCCTGACCCTGAGTCCCAAACCCAGTGTATCGGGAGTCTCTAAGTGCGGTGGCATCCTATAGACCCAACCACTGTGGTGACCCCTTTTGTGACCCGACCCTGGTCCCAGTCCCGATTGGGGAGGGAAGTCTGCTGTGTGTGGTTTGTGGTGTTGTGTGGAATCGGCAGTGATCACCTAGGAATCCGGGATGAGCACAGCACCTAAAATCAGGTGCAGTATCCTGTGGTGCCTGAAGCCTCAGGGGCGCCACATATACAGCATTGCGGAATGTTGTATATGAAGGCTTATAGGTGCTGGCACTACGTTATATGGGAAAATCCTGGTGATAGGTTCCCTTTAATTAATTAGGTGCATTGTACTTTAGCAAAATTGTTCATTAAAGCACCACTGCAATATTTTTTTTCAGCTCTTAAGTGGCGCTTTAAATCTTAGGGGTACTTTGCACACTACGACATCGCAGGTGCGATGTCGGAGGGGTCATGTTGAAAGTGACGCACTTCCTGCGTTGCTCTCGACATTGTAGTGTGTAAAGCCTAGATGATACGATTAACGAGCGCAAAAGCGTTGTAATCGTATCATCGGTGTAGCGTCGGCGAAAACCATAATTACCTTGCTGCGACGGTCCGATGTTGTTCCTCGTTCCTGCGGCAGCACACATCGCTGTGTGTGAAATCGCAGGAGCGAGGAACATCTCCTACCTGCTTCACCGCGGCTCCTGTCGGCTATGTGGAAGGAAGGAGGTGGGCGGGATGTTTACGCCCCGCTCATCTCCGCCCCTCCGCTTCTAGTGGGCTCCTGCCATGTGACGTCGCTATGACGCCGCATGGCCCGCTCCATTAATAAGGAGGCGGGTCGCCGGCCAGAGCGACGTCGCAGGGCAAGGTGAGTGCATGTGAAGCTGGCGTAGCGATAATTTTCGCTACGCCAGCTATCACCACATATCGCTGCTGCAACGGGGGCGGGGACTATCGTGCTCGGCATCGCAGCATCGGCTTGCGATGTCGTAGTGTGCAAAGTACCCCTAAGTCCCCTTCCCCTTGTTATATAATCACCTTCCGGCAGCTTCACTTTTTATCGACTGCGCTCTGGTCCCATGGTGTGATCTTTGGCCTTCTGACTGGAAGGAAGTCACAAGTTATGTCACAAGCCCCCAGCGCATCTCTATGAGAGCCAGAATGAGGCTCTCATAGACTTGAGTTGTAACCTCAGCCACCACCATGAAACAGTAGAGCTGCCGGCAGATCACAAATCACAGGTGATCAACCGGAGTGAAGTTAGAAAAAGGTGAACCAGCTGGAAGGTGACTATAAGACAGGAGTCAGGGGACCTAAATTTAAAGTGGCACTACAGTGTAGAAAAAAAACCCAAAACGCTGGAGTGGTGCTTTAAAGATTGGCGTGCTGAAAGGGACTCCTTTATTTGCTTGGTAAAATAGAGAATTTATACATAGTGCAAATATTGGGGGGGGGGGGGGGGTAAATTGCTTAAATATTCACTCTGGAAATTTACACCATTTATTTCACTGGGCAAAAAAAAAACGTGGAGTCATTTCTACCGATCAATTTTTCCGCTTTTCATGTGTTGTGGATTTTAAATGCAGAATTTCTCAAAGTCCACAATTAAATTTGTCATTAAAATGCCACAAAATCCATTGCATAAAAATGTCACAAAATCCGAATGTCTTTAGGAGCAGAATTAAAGTGTGGATTTTGTGCATTACTTATAAGCAACAAGCGTATCATTCTATAAAATTAGAATTGTGCACCATCGAGGCAGCCCATATAGCTGTTAGGGGGGCATCTGGACAGAAAGAGCTATTACAGGTGGTCTTCTAACCAATTTAATGGGTGAGAAAAAAAAGTATACCAGCTTACACCTGCCTGCATTTTTTTGGCATCAATTTGGAACTGATAGGGATCTGTGGACATGTTTAATGTATTAGTGTGAATAAACCCTTACAAGCCAGTGACATACTAATAGATGTTCTAAACCACCTAGAAGAGAGTTTTGGCAGTGAGATATACTTAGCAATACGTGGGAGGGAGAATCCTCATACTTTGCAGTCATCTTCCTTGCTCTTTCCACCTGTTATACTGTAAATCTGACTGTGCATGAAATATATTTATTAAGAAGATGAAAACCAAAATTAGAAAACTCATTAATAATCCTCATATCATATCAGCCTTGTATGTTATGTCAACACAAGGTTAAGGATGTGTGCATACACTGTGTTTTTATGATGTTTTTTTATGCGTTTTTCATTGCAGATTTCTTCCAAAACCTGAAGGAAATCCTGATACCAGCAAAGTCAATGAGAATCCTGAAGTCTCATGCACACTTTATTATTTGCGATTTGCAGATTTAGTGCAGAAAATAATCTGCAAACCTATTTGGCATCAGTGTCAATATTATTATTATTATAGCGCCATTTATTCCATGGTGGTTTACATGTGAGAAGGGGTACACGAAATAGGGACAAGTACAATAATCATAAACAAAACAAGGCACAGACTGGTACAGGAGGATAGAGGTCCCTGCCCGCGAGGGCTCACAGTCTACAGGAGGAGAAAGGACCCTGCCCGAGAGGGCTCACAGTCTACAGGGGATGGGTGAGGATACAGTAGGGTGGGTGGAGGTGGTCATGCGGCACAAAGGAGGAATGAGGATTACGGCAGGTTGTAGGCTTGCTGGAAGAGGTGGGTCTTCAGGTTCCTTTTGAAGCTTGTCAAGGTAGGCGAGAGTCTGATATGCTGGGGTAGAGCGTTCCAGAGTATGGGAGAGGCACATGAGAAATCTTGAATGCGATTGTGGGAAGAGGAGATGTGAAGGGAGTAGAAAAGGAGATCTTGTGATGATCAAAGGTTACGTGTGGGTAAGCATCGGGAGATTAGGTCACAGAAGTAAGGAGGAGACAGGTTGTGCATGGCTTTGTAGGTCATGGTGAGGGTTTTTAACTGAAGTTGTTGGACAAGGGGAAGCCAGTGAAGGGATTAGCAGAGAGGGGAAGGCGGGGAGGAGCCATTAGTTGGGCTGCAAACTTTAGAATAGATTGTAGGGGGGTGAGACTGTTAGAATGGAGGCCAGAGAGCAGGAGGTTACAATAGTCTGACAGGAGATGAGGGCATGCAATAGGGTTTTTGCAGCTTCTTGGGAAAGGAATGTATGAATCCGGGAAATATTTTTGAGTTGGGGCCGGCTGGAGGTGAAGAGGGCTTGGATGTGTGGCTTGAACGAGAAAGCAGAGCCTAGAGTTACTCCAAGGCAATATGAGCATGAAATTAACCCGGGGTGTCACAGGGGCACATTCATATTCTCTTGCATTGGTTACAGGTGCATTAAATATACAGTGCCTTGCGAAAGTATTCGGCTCCCTTGAATTTTTCAACCTTTTCCCACATTTCAGGCTTCAAACATAAAGATAAAAATGTTAATGTTATGGTAAAGAATCAACAACAAGTGGAGCGTGCAATATTATTCGGCCCCTTTACTTTCAGTGCAGCAATCTCACTCCAGACGTTCATTGACGATCTCGGAATGATCCAATGTTGTACTAAATGACTGATAATGATAAATATAAGCCACCTGTGTGTATTCAAGTCTCCGTATAAATGCACCTGCTCTGTGATAGTCTCAATGTTCTGTTTAAAGGGCAGATAGCATCATGAAGACCAAGGAACACAACAGGTCGGTCCGTGATACTGTTGTGGAGAAGTTTAAAGCCGGATTTGTTTACAAAAAGATTTCCAAAACTTTAAACATCGCAAGGAGCACTGTGCAAGCGATCACATTGAAATGGAGTATCATACTACTGCAAATCTACCAAGACCCGGCCGTCCCTCAAAACTTTCATCTCAAACAAGGAGAAGACTGATCAGAGATGCAGCCAAGAAGCCCATGATTACTCTGGATGAACTGTAGAGATCTACAGCTGAGATGGGAGAGTCTGTCCATAGGACAACAATCAGTCGTACACTGCACAAATCTGGCCTTTATGGAAGAGTGGCAGGAAGAAAGCCATTTCTCAAAGATATCCATAAAAAGTGTCTTTTAAAGTTTGCCACAAGCCACCTGGGAGACACCAAACATGTGGAAGAAGGTGCTCTGATCAGATGAAACCAAAATCGAACTATTTGGGCACAAGGCCAAACGATATGTTTGGCGTAAAAGCAACACAGCTCATCACCCTGAACACACCATCCCCACTGTCAAACATAGTGGTGGCAGCATCATGTTTTGGGCCTGCTTTTCTTCAGCAGGGACAGGAAAGATGGTTAAAATTGATGGGAAGATGGATGAAGCCAAACACAGGATCATTCTTGAAGACAACCTGTTGGAGTCTGCAAAAGACCTGAGACTGGGACGGAGATTTGTCTTCCAACAAAACAATGATCCCAAACATAAAGCAAAATCTACAATGGAATGGTTCACAAATAAACGTATCCAGGTGTTACAATGGCCAAGTCAAGATCCTGACCTGAATCAAATCAAGAATCTGTGGAAAGAGCTGAAAACTGCTGTTCACACTCTCCATCCAACCTCACTCAGCTCCAGCTGTTTACAAAGGAAGAATGGGCAAGAATTTCAGTCTCTCGATGTGCAAAACTGATAGACACATACCCCAAGTGACTGCAGCTGTAATCGCAGCAAAAGGTGGTGCTACAAAGTATTAACTTAAAGGGGACAAATAATATTGCACGCCCCAATGTTCAGTTATTCTCTTTTTAAAAAAAGTTTAAAATAAGCAATACATTTTGTTCAACTTCACAATTGTGTCCCACGTGTTGTTGATTCTTCACCAGAACATTAAAATTTGTAACTTTATGTTTGAAGACTGAAATGTGGGAAAAGGTTGAAAAATTCAAGGGGGCTGAATACTTTCACAAGGCACTGTATCATAATGGTTACGTGTGGTTATTACTTGGTTTTGCACATTGGTCTGCTCATTTATATACACTGGCTTAGTTCTCCTTTTGGGAAACTCCCATACGTTCACATCCTGGAACCATTATTCACACACTTACACACCCCCACACACACTTACACACCCTGTTTAATTTCTTTTGTCATTATATTTACCCATTTACCCTAGGTATCCACTACCACCCATTATTTATTATTTATACAACCAATGTGATGGTTTGATTCAGACAACAATGTTTTTAATTTTTGGCCTGAGTCTGTTTTTTTTACATTCATTATATTCCTCTATTTTTAGTTGTTTATATGTATATCTCTTTGAATTGATATATCAATACAGGATTTGTACATTAATCACTAGAGAATAGATTCTTTATTTCTGTTGGATCTATAGAGAGAGAAAATAGATATATACAGAGTCAGACATAATAAAAGTGATCAGAAAAAAGACTAAAGGCCGCTTTACACGCAACGCTAAAGAGATGTCGTTGGGGTCACGGAATTCGTGACGCACAACTGGCCTCTTTAGCGACGTCTTTGCGTGTTACACGCACGAGCGACTGTTAATGAGCGATAATACTCACCATATCGTTGCTCGTTAACACGCTGTCCAGTTCCCAAATATCGTTGCTTTTGCAGGACGCAGAAAAAACTGCATACTAATTAGAAAATGTTTATATTTTTATAGTGGTTAGTGTGCAGCTTATTATCTGTATTATAGTCATGTATTTTTAGGCTAGCACCTAATTCACACACATAGGTCTTTTTTCTGATTAGTATGCATTTTCTTCTGACTGAGAACCCAGAACCCCACCCTATTACCAAACTCTATTCATGATTCTTTATAGCCAGGAGCCTGTCTGCTCATACTTGCAGATTTTTAATAGCACATAGAGAGTCACTAAGTTTAGATTCCGGAAAAATTAGAAATTACCTTGTCGTTGGTTTCGGGCTCATTTCATTGATCAATACATTTGCTAAACATCTCTACCATTTTCAAATATTCATAGCAGTTTTTGCAATATTAATTTTTCATGTATTTCATTTTTTCCCAGATAGCTAAATGTATTTTTCATTGTTCATAGTATCCTTATAGCAGTAATGCTTTGCCATTTTTCATGTTGATATTTTTATAGTGGTTAGTGTGCAGCTTCTTATCTGTATTATAAAATAAAATTGCACCCTGTGCAGCTTATTGAACAACCTATTATGAATAAATAAATAAATTAAGAAAAAAAACCCGACATGTGGTTCCCATCTATTTTTTTAACCGGCAAAGGTAAAGCAGACAGCTGCAGACTGATATTATCTGGCTGGTAAGGTCCATGGTTATTGGGTCCTTCACAGCCGCAAAATAGGAGCCTGAAGCCACCCCAGAAGTGGTGCATCACATAACATGCGCCAGTTCTGGTGCTTCCCCTTGGTTCTTCCTAATTGCCCTGGTGCGGTGGCAATAGGTGTAATCGTAGTTGTTGTTGATGTCAGCTCTGTAGTGTCAGCTGTCATCAATTTAAGGATTCAGCGATGTAGTGACATCTTCACTGCACAACGCGACATACACTTTGGAACCCTCAGTCTTTCCCTGGCTTAGTGGTCCCTAATATGAGGACTTGCTTCTGCTGGGTGGGTAACCTGGTGGCTCGGCAGGTTGAGCTCACTACCTATTGCATTTAAAGTACAAGGGTACATTTACCCTCTAACAGGATTTTTGGGAACCTTTTTTCTCCCTCAGCATTTTTTACAATTGAAAGGCCCCTGTGGTGTTGCTTAATGAGACAAACTGGGTTCAATGTGCCTAAGCCTTAAGGCCGCTTTACACGCAACGACATCGCTAACGCCATGTCGATGGGGGTCACGGAATTCGTAGTTCACATTCGGCCTTGTTAGCTGCGTCGTTGCGTGTGACACGTACGAGCGACTGCTAACGAGCAAAAATACTCACCTTATCGTTGCTCATTGACATGCTGTCCAGTTCCCAAATTTCGTTGCTGCTACAGGTACGATGTTGTTCGTCGTTCCTGTGGCAGCACACATCGCTATGTGTGACACCGTAGGAACGAGGAACCTCACCTTACCTGCGGCCACCGGCAATGAGGAAGGAGGAAGGTGGGCAGGGTGTTACGTCTCGCTCATCTCCGCCCCTCCGCTTCTATTGGGCGGCCGCTTAGTGACGTCGCTGTGACACCGAACAAACCGCCCCCTTAGAAAGGAGGCGGTTTGCTGGTCACAGCGACGTCGCTAGGCAGGTAAGTAGTGTGACGGTCTGTGCGATGTTGTGCGCCATGGGCAGCGATTTGCCCATGACGCACAACCGATGGGGGCGGGTACGCACGCTAGCGATCTCGCCAGCGAGATCGCAGTGTGTAAAGCGGCCTTTACTCCACATACTATTTTGGATGTGCTCCTGATATTACACATCAAGGTAAACTGGGTTCACTGTGGCCAGTTACTATTTCACGTGCCATTGGGACTTTGCCTATTAAGGTGAGCCTGGTGTAGTGTGACTAACTGCGTCATATATTGGGAGTGGTTCGCTGACCTCATTCAGTGTTGGTCAATTTGGAGAGTGCAGTTGGATATCTGCAGGTTCTGTATCATACAAATGGTCTGTTTCCATAAAATCCCTTGATGATCCCCCACTTATTTGATTAGGAGGGGGTGAGACGCGTTGGGATAAGCGGAAGGAGGGTCTTTAAGTCAAGTGGAACCTCTCAGCTTTGATCCTATATACCTTATTACAGTTCCAAGCTACAATGCTAATTCTTTGATTGCCCAAACTTGAATGGTCACTGTATAGGGTGGTTAAGTATCCATTTACATCACTTGGTGGCAACAAGTCTGGCTGTATTGTAATAGCTAAGACCGTGGCTATTGACATAACGGTTTATTTAATTGTATGTCCGTGTCTGGTATGTTTGATGTATGTTGTCTGTATCACACTTTAGGCACTTGTTGTGAGCAGTAGTGGTGGTGATACCCTTGATTAGTGGAGTTGAGGTTTATCTAGGGACAGGGATATAGCAGAGCTGTGACTAAAACTTAACCTTTATTATAACCCATAAAATACATACAATAAAAGTGCAACTGGTGATTTAAAACCAAACCTATGATGTCAAACATGCAATGTATGATGATATAGACACATTGGTGCACAAAAATGATCAAAAATTGCATATACTAGACCTATTAGGTAAAGATGATCCCAATGATATATAATCAAACCGGGCACATCCTTATTTTTCCCCCAATGGGGAGAAAATAGACAATGGGACCAATAGGCCACTATTTATAGATATACACAGATTAACTTCCTATAACATGAATGCACAGGCAGTATATATTCCACAATAAGAATCAACATATGGAATGATCTCACCCATTCAGTTGTATAAATCTGTGTTGTAGCAGTCCCATCAAATCCAGTCCTAAAGGGGGGCGAAAATGGTGAGGACTAGGCTAAAATTCCCAAAGTGATAACACTCACCCTGCAACAATAGCTCCCACCCTAACAAGGGCAGTGCACACCTGTCCCTAAGTGCTGGCCAACCTTGAGAAAAAAATCCTGGTGTCTCCCATCACCCTACGTGTTTCACCACCTCTGGATCATTAGGGGAGATATATGCACCACATAAAGGAGATAAAGGCATGTGAGACTAGGAAAAGCTCCTCTTTTTGGTGGGAGTGTGTCCTAGCCTTTATCTCCTTTATGTGGTGCATATATCTCCCCTGATGATCCAGAGGTGGTGAAATGCGTAGGAAGATTGGAGACACCAGTATTTTTTTCTCAAGGTTGGCTTTTTTCCTGACTTGTACCCTCCCTTCGTCTGCTTATCCCGGTCCCTAACTTTCCGCTCCTGTCTGTTGTTTGTGTTACCCTCTCCATACCTTATCTCTCGGCTTCCAACTCGGTTCTGTTTTCTGACTTGATTTTGATCCTCCCTTTACAGTGACTTGACTTTTCTGGCTAGACTCTGACTGTTTGACTACTCTATCGCCCCCTGGTGGTTCGTCTGTTAACTGCCTGCTGAAGTTACTCTGCTGTACTTCAGCTGCCTTTCTGTTAGAGTGTTACTTTGTTTCTCCTTCACTACTCTGCTGCCACCTAGTGGGAAATACACTGTACTAAGTCTTACTAGCCCTTTGTACAGCGTGACATATATAATATATAGAAATAGATGACTCTGTGTGTAATGACTATATAATTTGTTTCACTTTTTGTATTGAATTACTGAAATAAATTAACTTTTTGATGATATTATAATTTATTGCGATGCACTTCTATAATAAATATTCTAAGGTTTGGATGACTTAATAAAAATATTTGTCTACAAGTTACATAAAAAAAAAAATATGAAAACTTTTAAGAAGGGGTGCTATATTTTGATTAGCCGTTTGCAGGTCCAGTGGGCTAAAAATTCTCAAAAACATCAGACGTAGACCCATAAAAGAGCAAGACCCAAAGCAAAAGCAGAAACAAGCAGTTGCAGAAACCACAGATAACATAGACTTATTTTCTTGGCAGGATCTCCAGAGGTCCGGACTTGACTGATGATACAACTGTTATCTTGACACCAGGCTCTCCCATTTTAAAACTGTTTATGAGAAACAAATATCATCTGAGAAGCTGCTTGCCAGACGCTAAGTAAATCATGCTCGCAATGATGAATCCAATATCGCCAGCTGTACCCGCATTGTCATTGTTATGATGTACCGCATTCCGCCCCACTGATACTGCATCCAAATTTGGGCACAAAACCGTCCTTGATCAGCTGGCGAAGTAAAAACTAAAAGCTCGAAAAGAAAAAAAAAATCAAATAAATAAGAGACGGGGTCCAGAATATAGTATGGTATTAACAAGGTGTACATTGATTATACAAACTGCAAATTAAAACCACTCACAATGTCCAACAAACTGTTGGAACCCTGGAAGTAATGATTAATGGACATTTTCGTGAACCAAAACACATGGCAAATTGTCCCATCTGGACACTTTAAGTCTATGATGGAGACTTTATCTCTGTTTATTTCATCCCGAGCTAAAAGGCTTATAATAAATTGCAATAATCCCAGGAGCCAACCCAGAGGACAGAGGAGCTCTTCAGATAAAAACCAAAATAGAGAGTTCTGTAACCGAAGACCAGATGTATTTTTGGGTTGCGTTCTTGTACACATTTAGCCGAGGCTTTTCAAGTGGTGAAGATTTGCATGTTTGTTTTGCGATACTAATGAATATGTTTTTGATTTACATTTTAGAAAATGGAAACTTTTTTTCTTTTTTCTTTTTTTTTCTATTTTTTTTTTTTATTCCCCACACTTTGTAGCTTAATGATTTCCAGCAGGCGCTATATTGTCCTCCTTTAACCCTTCATCATTAAGAACGCAATATAATATAAAATGTGATTTTTAATTTGTTTGTTTTTGTTATTTTATATTTTTCTCATTTTCCGTTTTTTAATTCCTATTTAACCCTTCATGATTAGAAATAAAATATAATGTAAAATGTGACTTTTAATTTGTTTGTTTTTATTTTTCTCATTTTTAATTCTTATTTTATTTTTTTTTTTGTTCAGTACTTTTGATGTCTTTTTCCTCTTTTTTTCACTCTATTCTTCTTTCTCTTCCTTTCTTTCCCCCACCTTAATTTTTCCTTTAACCCTTCATCATTAGATACGCAATGTAATATAAAATGTGATTTTTTTTTTTTGTTTTTGTTATTTTATTTGTTATTTTATATTTTTTCTCATTTTCCTTTTTTTAATTCTTAATTAACCCTTTATCATTAGAAACACAATGTAATTAGGAATGATCGAATATCACGAATATTTGGCTTCGCGAATATCCGACGAATAGGTCAGCGCTATGCAAATATTCGAAGTCTATGGGAAGCCCGAATAGTTGCAATTCAGCAACTATTCGGTTTTCCCATACACTTACATTGCGCATCGAATATTCGCAAATAGACGAATAGCGGCGACCTATTCGGCGAATATGGGCGTTGACGAATATTGGAGGTATTCGATCATCCCTAAATGTAATATAAAATGTGATTTTTTTAATTTGTTTGTTTTTGTTATTTTATACTTTTTCTCATTTTCCTTGTTTAATTCTCATTTAACCCTTCGTCAATAGAAACACAATATAATATAAAATGTGATTTTTTAAATTTGTTTTTGTTATTTTATACTTTTTCTCATTTTCCTTTTTTTAATTCTTATTTAACCCTTTGTCATTAGAAACACAATATAATATAAAATATGATTTTTTTTTAATTTGTTTGTTTTTGTTATTTTATATTTTTTCTCATTTTCCTTTTTTTAACTCTTATTTTTTTTTTGTTCAGTACTTTTCATGTCTTTTTCCTCTTTTTTTTTTCCCCGCTCTCTATTCTTCTTTCTCTTCCTTTCATTTTTTTCTCCACTCCCTTAATTTTTCCGTCAAAGCAGCTTGAGAAAAGTCGTTTTTTGATTTACTCGAGAAGTATAAATGGTACATCATTTTTAATGGGATTCCTGGGTAGCAATTAGTGAATAGATAATGGGAGCGGCAGATAAATAGGAAAGAGACTTGTGAAGAACATTGTGTTCTGTGACATGACTGCTCATAATTTAAAATCTGAAAAGATATTGTCATTGCCTGAAATTAGTGGGGAAAATGAAGTAGTGAATTGTATCTTCAAGCACAGCAAACAGTCTCATTTTTCCGAAGAGAGATCTTACTTCCTTTGATATTCATCTTGCGTGTAAGAACATTTAATGAATTAAACATTTTTTTTTCTACAAAGGTTCCCTGTCTAGTATATAAGTATTCAACAAGAATCATTGAATTCATGTGAGGTGTTTAGGGATTTGCTAAGTCTTTTAATAAATGTGATCTTTTTAGTTTGTTAACAAATTTGATGTTTTGCTTTGCCAAGTTTGCCAGTATCTCGAAAATGTTCTCGTTTTGCAGTGGCTCCATGACTGTTGATGCATTAATTGTTTTGAAAGTAAAACATTTTATTCCTGGGGAAATATTTGGCCATTTAACATTATATTGGAAAACCAATCACATTTGGGTTTGTTTCATCAACATACAGGCAGGGCAATGTGGGAACATACCCTTATATCTGACGATGGCGGGTCTGACCATAGGGCTCCTGACACCAAGTCAACTCACACATATCTATAAAACCTCTTTCATACGTCCATGTTTTCGGTACGTGCGACGTCTATTTTCACACATACCGGAGACACAGAGACAAGTAGACTCCTTAAAATCAATAGGCTTGTACACACGTCCGTATTTTGCGTCACATGGCGACATGTTCGTTTTTCATCGGCAGCACGGATGTCACACGGCCCACACACTGATGTGATCCGTGTGACATCAGTTGGACACATATCGGAGAAAACATGTGTCTTTTAAATAAAATTATATTCTTTACTCCCCTGTCTCCGGCGTTGCTGTCATTGCTTCCAGGCCGCTCATGATGCTCATGAATATTCACTGCACTGCGGACTTGGAAGCAGCAGCAGTGCTGGAGACAGGTGAGTATAGACGTTCATGCTGTCCATGTGCTATACAGATATCATATTAATAGCACACTGACAGCACACGCTGAATGAAAACACGGACACACGCACACACATATTCACCTACATCACAAACTGTGCAAAACGCGCGTGTTTTGCATGGACATGTGAAAAAGGCCTTAGGCTGATGAGTTTGGGACAGGAAATCCGTGGCTGGTCCAGGCATTGTGTTCAGTACACATTCATGAATGTTGGACATCTGAAACTGGCCTAAGGCACTTAGGTTTCAGCAGAAACAGCACTGTCTTACCTTTTACTGCTGCTTTTATTCATTTACATTCTCACCTGGACTACTGCAAATTTCTATTACTAGGTCTCCCTCTCACTAAATTCTCCCTTCTCCAATCTATCATGAATCCATCGGCCAAGGTCATATTTATGTCCAGCTGCTTCATTGATGCCACTACTGTCTCAGTCTTTGCACTGGTTGCCCATCCACTGTAGAGCCAGTTTAAACTTTGTTGCTTGGCCCAAACAAGTCTTTTCTTCTCTGTAGTCCTCAGTAGTTTCTTCTTTAGCAATTTGATCTCATTTGTTCAGAAAATCTATTTGCAGTCTCCTCTGGACAGTTCATTTTGAAATGTATCCACGATATGATGTTGATGTGTTTTGTATGAGGGCTGTAATCTTAGGTGCTGTCATTTTGTCTCTTCCGAGGCTTGTAATGCTGATGAACTTATCCTCTGTAGCAGAGGTAATGCTTGGTTTTCATTTCCTGGGACAGCCCTCATGAGAGACAGTTTCATAATAGCTATTAGTGGCTTTCATGATTTCCCTCAAGGATATGTTGTATCCCACAGAGTGCCCATTTCCATGGGATACCAGAAGTATAGAGTTTTCAATGCAAATGCTGTCATTTTCTATGTATATTGTATACTGTAACATTGTGAAATCTGCTGACAGGCAGCACTCATAGGGTTAATCTTCCTTTGTGCAGCCAGCCAATGACTGCAGTTGTATGAGTCACATGCGAATGGAGGAGCTAACTCTGGCTACTCATTGAAAAATTGAGTCAGTTGGGAGACGGCACTTGAGAGAAAAATGGTAGCTGACATCCTCCATGTTCTAATCCATCACTAGGAGAATAAGTTGCCTTAGAGGTGAAGCCCAACTCAGCCCAAAATAAGGAGAGGTGAGTGAGAGTTCACAGGGAGATAGTATGAAACCCAGTGATCTGATCTAATAAAAAAGTTTTCCCTCTAAGGTCGGCCTGTCTGTACATGTGGGTCAACCTTCAACTCTGAGTGAGGAAAACACTGACTAGCTATCACTAGTTGTCAGTAAACCTGTTGCCGTCAGAAAAAAATCTTCGTTTTCAAGGTGTAGTTGTTTATGATTAAAGATTGACTTCACCAACAACTATCACTACCATGAGACTCTACCAAACAGGGCAGCCAGGGTGAAAAACCACTATATCTCATGGTATATTCCCTTTCTATTGGGAAAATTTGCGTGTCTCCGACTTAGAGGGGACACACAGTGACAAAAAGCTTGACCACCAGGACGCGGATTACAGGCCTCCGGAAACACAACCCCTGTTGTGCACTAGAGTGTCACGATGGGGACTAGGGACAGGCTCAGGGCCAGCTTTTTTTTTACCATCTTAGACCATGCACGTTAAATGTATTTTTTCCTTTGGGCACATCAGGGGTTAACTCTGTCTTCTGTTGTAGCAGCAGACTTCTCAGTTCTTCTCAGCTGTTTGCGGTTGATCACTTCCGAACTGGATAAAAGCCCTCTGCTTCCTGCAGAAGGGGCTGGTTATTTAGTTCAGTCTGGAGCCAGGCCTGGAGCTGTGAGGAGGTGTGTTATGGTCAGGAGACCGTAAAAGATCTTGCAAAAATCTCATGAAAAATGGTAGAAGATAATGCCCAAGAGTAGTTGGAAACTTATCTTGCTGCAATCCACTAACTACACAAACACAACTAGAAGTAGCGATGGAGCATTCCTAACAAACCTAGACCCCTCATCACCGCCGGAGAACTAACTAACCTCAAACATGAAATGAGTAATCCTGACTTGCCTCAGAGCAGCCCCAAAGGAAAGTCAAAAGCCCCCAACATATAGCGATGGTGATGTAAGAAAAAACAACACACAGATGGTAGATATAGAATTAAGCAAAGTGAGGCCCTGCTTGCTAGATAGAAAAGTATAGGATTAGTGTTAGTGTTAGTGTTACAGTTAGTGTTGGCCTGGGCTAACTGGACTGGTTGCCCTCTTTTTTGCTGTGAGTATATTAAATTTTTGGAGGAGTTTTTATCTCCTCTTTCTGTTGCTATTTTTTTATATTTATTAGTGTAGGGACCCACAGGCATGAGGATCCGTGATGAGTATTGTGGGCTTATGTACATTGGCCAATTTACTAACTAATACCTCATATATATTTGAAATATATTTTTTGCACCTTTTTTTAACACGGGGTGCAGCCGGGCCTCTTAATACGGCCGTGCATAGTGGAGTCTCTGTCCCTTGTGTGCTGCAGTGAGTAGTGTCCGGGTAACCCGCCTAACCTAATAGTAAGGGCGTGATAATAGGTTGCTGGCTGGATACCATGCGCATACGAGTGTGAACAGTGCCCTATGCGCGCCACTAGTGTGCAATTTACCTTGCACCTGTGAAGTGTCCATCATGTTGAGAGGTTTGTCTGCATCCTGTTGGTGCATTAGATGTGTTGGCCTGGGCTAACTGGACTGGTTGCCCTCTTTTTTGCTGTGAGTATATTAAATTTTTGGACGAGTTTTTATCTCCTCTTTCTGTTGCTATTTTTTCATTTTCACATGGAGCAGAAACAATTATCACCAGCAAAGGTTAAACAAAAACTGCCTTCCTTTATCCCCCCAGGCTGCACTCCATAGGCTCCTTGAAGCAGCAATCATCTCCTACACCTGCCTGAGTGACAGATGCAAAATCAGGCTCACTACCAACACTAGCCACCAGAGGGAGCCCAGAAACACTCCCGGGAACAGCATCATCTCTGATGACCTTCACAACAGAGGTGCTTTCTGCTGCTGCTACTACCACTGTCTCTTGCTTTGGTGTGTGTGTGAAGGTAGCTTGTTTTGTTTTTTTTTCCTTTCTATGTTTCCCCTTCCTTTACACCTTTTGTTGTTTGCTATTGTTGGTATTAGGTGGGAGTGAGTTTTGTTTGTACCCCTGTCTGTGAGTTTTGTCAATGGGGTTTTTCTACTTCTGTCCTTGCCTTTCCCTTGGGTGGTGGGTTGTGGAGGGGGGTTTTACCATGAGGAACAAGGACAGGAGACAGGAAGATCTTTGGGGCCCAGACTTCGCTACCTTTTAAGCATACCTCTGGGTTGAGGGAAAGCCTAGTGTACACTTAGTCTGAGGGTCAGCGTAGGGTCTCCCATCCAGTCACCCCCCCATTCCTGTCACTCCGGTGACAATGATGTCACCACAACCCTACTGCCCACCACATAAGGTTACCACAGACATATCTATGGATTAACTGGCCTTCATGTCTTTAACTCATGATGGACTGTCATTACTTTTTACTTACTTCAGTGGTTATTAGTATATTCTGCAATAGTTGAGGAATAGGGCTCAACACTCTATGGATCAGTGTATAAACACTATATTTTCAAAACACACCGGATGGACGTAAATGCTTTCTGAGGGTCGATAATTCCACAAATCACTGGAATCCATTAAAGGTGGCGACCTGATGAGGCTGAGAAAATTCCAAGGGGGTGGGGAGCTATCATAATAGCACAAATTGGAGCTACCTTGAGGGAACTAACATTATTTCATGTGTGTTCCTTTACTCCTTGTTTCCAAATATATTTCTTTGTGGTTTTCTTGCCTTGAGTCTGAATCTACAATGTGCAGATTCCAATGGGAACAAAGAAAACCATTGCATAGACAGGTGAATCCAAACCTGACTTGTACTGTATATGAATGTAATAAAATTATCTATTTATATAGTGCAGTCATGAATCCATATAGAAAACCGCAATGTGCATTATTTTCTAGGCCTCCAATTAATACATCTTTTCCTTTTGTAGTTACGTGACATGCATGACATTCATGCTGAACAATGTAATGCCACAGGTAGTTACAGAATGAATTCTTGACATAAAGCACAATTGTGCAGAAAATGAAAAGCTATCAATCTATTTACAAATAATGTGCCCCCCGTAACCTCCCTTACAAACTGAAATGACACATCATAAGAGCATGCTATTTTTCTTTTCACTACTATTGGCTGTTATATTAATTTTCGTCTCTTGTTCGCGGCCTGTATTGTTGACATTTTCTTGTTCACATAAAGTTGCTGCAAATTACTGTGGCTGACTACAATGACTTCCTATAGTTTTTTTTCCCATAGAGAATGGGCTGCAGCTCAAGTGAATTGATTAGATTCACATGCAGGATATGGGTTTTATAAGTATTTAAAGTGGACTTGTCAGCTACCTTTGATTTGGAAAATTTTCTTTTTGGATTATTAGATGGCAACTCAGAGGCAAACACTGACAGCTTGGAGCCCGTGTGCAAGAAATAATGCAAGGGCCTACGTTTATGGCGAGAAAGCTACATATATACTGTATATACTGTGTGTGTGTGTGTGTGTGTGTGTGTGTATATCTAATATATAAAGCTGAATGTGTGTGTGTATGTGTGTGTGTATGTGTATGTCCCGGATTGGCATCTGCACTGTCGCAGCTATATTTTGAGGGGAAATTTTAACCCCGCTCGTTACAGTTATTCACCAAAAAACCTGCCTCCATTAAAGCGAATGGAGCTGGGAGCCACAGTGCAGCCAGAACTTTAGAAGAATGCGCAGCCACGCCCTTAAATGGAATGTTGGCATGTCACAATGCAGCCAGGGAAAGAGGCAGACACAGACAGGGAAAGAGGCAGACACAAAGAGACAGACACAAAGAGACAGACTGACAGGCAAAGAGACAGACACAGGGTAAGAAACAGACATAGACAGGGTAAGAGACAGACACAAAGAGACAGACTGACAGGGAAAGAGACAGACAGGGAAAGAGAGGGAAAGAGAGATAGACAGGTTAAGAGACAGACACAGACAGGTAAAGAGATAGACACAGACAGGTAAAGAGACAGACACAGACAAAGAGACAGAGACAGACACAGGGAAACAGACAGGGAAAGAGAGGGAAAGAGACAGACAGAGAAAGAGAAGGAAAGAGACAGACAGGGAAAGTGATAGAGATAGACATACAAGGAAAGAGATAGATAGACAGACAGGGAAAGAGATTGAGACAGACGGAGAAAGAGACAGAGACAGTCAGAGACAGACAGGGAAAGAGAAAGACAGACAAAGATAGAGAGAGACAGAGAGATATATACAGAGGGGGAGACAGACAGAGAATGGGAGAGAAACAGAGAGACAATTACTATCCCGGGCGTTAATACATTCTATTTATACATTCTATCCCGGGAATGTTAATACATTCTATTTTGTTAACAGCAGTTATTAACCCGGGCTAGTATAACTAGTATAACTAGTACAGCTAGTGTGTGTGTGTATATATATATATATTTTATTAGCTGTACCTGTGATGCCCTGGCCTATCAGGTCTTCACAGGGTATTGTGCAATCTGCCCTTCTGTGCAATATCCACCTCCTCCTTGGTTACGGGTCCCTAACAATTAGTGTTGCCAAAACCAGATAATCAAAATCCTGGGAACACTCTGCACCACACCCACCACACACACCAGTGGACGGCCTGAGTGGAATAGGGTTGCCCTCTTCGGGGTTTGTTAAGAGGAGGTCAGGAGTGTGAGGAGTCAATCAGTCAGTCAGAGAGTGTAGAGTTGGAGGTGAGAGTGAGAGGAGGTCAGGAGCTGGGCTCCTTGGAATTACTAGGTAACAGACATTAGTCTGGGCCTGGTAGGAGCTGGACACCCGGTCGCAGGGGATCATGACAAGGGGCACAGAACTGTCGAGGAGGACAACCGGCGGCCTTGTACCATCACCGGGCTGAGACCAGGGAACGACGGGGTACGTGGATCCTAGGTCAGGGAGTAATTTCAGGCAACCTGACAATTTCCCCGACGAGGATGGAGCCTTCAAGATCCGCTCTCCACCTGCTCCAAAATCGGGGTACTAGCGCAACGAGATAGGACTTTCCACAAATACGGTCCAAGAAATCCCAAGTGTGAACCCTGAGAGCAAGCTCCCTCAGTTAGCCATACTGGGAAGCGGGACTCGACTAGTTTTAGGCTACAGGGATCATCCAGAAAGAAACAAGGTGTCACGGGAAAAGGTCACAGATCAACAGGCAACACCAACAGGAACGGGACCCAAACGTGCTCCCCCTCAGCGGCAGTGGTGTCCAGAACTTTGGTTTACTACAGTTATTGGTGTCAGCATTATTGGACTGAGTGAGTACACAAGTGACCCTTACCTTCCCAGCGGCAAATCGCTGTCCCCATCACCGAGTCCCGGGGCATCCCCCCTACCCGTGGAGGGGTTAAACACCTGGCTGCCCACTCCATCGCCACCGGGTACTTCCAGCCGCAGCGGTGGTACTCCATCTTACCACAGACCACGGTTGGCATCACGAACTACTGTATATCAATCCCCCTGTAAATACCCCCCCTTCTTTCGAATGGCCGCGAGACTCCAGGGTCCGGATGCCCCTCGAGCCACCGCGGATCCGGATCCGAGCAGCTCGGCTGCTGAAACGGGGGTGGTACATACCCTGCCATGCTTCGCTGTGGCACATTCTCATTTAACAGATGAGAAATTAAACACAATCTACGTCATTTTACATCTCTATACTGTTGGCGTTGTTTCGCCTCGGTTCCAACCATATAGCGCGGTTGTTAGTCTACCGTGAACAGTTGAAATTTTCCGTGGTTGTGCGCATGCGTGAATTGTGATGACCAAGCATATAGCGCGGTTGTTATTCTATTGTGAACAGTTGAAATTTTCCGCCGTTACGCGCATGCGTAGATCGCGATGAGTGCACCAAAACACTTACGGGGCTCGGGGAAACATTGGGGGACAATCGGTAGGGAACTTTCTGAGATAAGCGGATCCTTACAAACGCATGTAAGATTCTTATTTATTAGTGTATATATATTGTGAGACTGTGACCGGGGTTATCTATGACGGCCGGTATGTCTCGCCCCGGTTGTGCTCACTCCATGATAGCAAGTAAATCCACTCTAGGGTTAATGCTGTTTCCTTACAGGCTGAAGGAAGGGTTAAATGGAAACAGGAACAAGGGCAGGTGTGCTGGGTGTGAGGGAGTGAACACAACTCCCTGAGTTCTCTGCTGGAGAGGCACATGTATCTTGTTGTGGACTTTTGTTTTGGACATTAAACCGTGTGCTGTGTACCATAATGCCTGGATCCCGTGTCTTCTGCTGCGCAGACGACCACGCTACCTCACATATGGTGGAGAATCGGCGGGCATGACAGCCGGTGAGGTGTAGCATCCATTCCTGGTGACCCAGTAGCACATGTCCTGGATTCGAGCGGCTATACTACAGCCCAAACCCGGCGACGCCATGGAGGACATACTAAGGCAGCAGCAACAGACTAATGCACAGCTACAAGAGGCTAATGCACAGCAACAACAGGCTAATGCACAGCAGCAACAGACCAATGCACACCTGCTCCGCGCGTTGGAACGTCAGCAGCAATCCTTGCAAATGCAGGAAAAAAGGCACCAAGAACAGATGGTTCTCCTGGCCAAGTCGATCCGTGCCGGACCGGCAGCAACAACCCCGGGACCGGGTGACGACGGCAGCGTCCGGAAAGCGGTGAGACAAGCGTTGCAAAAGATGACCCCGGGGGATGATGTGGAAGCGTTCCTGGCGGTGTTTGAGCGGGTGGCCGAGCGGGAAAAGCTGCCGACCCCCCAGAGGGCTGAGGTATTGTCGCCCTATCTGACGGGGGAACCCCAAAAAGCGTACCTGGACCTCTGTACCGAGGACGCCATTGACTATGTGACCCTGAAAGCCGAAATACTGGCTCGGTTGGGGGTGAATACCTATGTGCGGGCTCAGCGGGTAAATCAGTGGTTCTATGAGGAAGCCAAACCCGTACGCTCCCAGGCCTATGACTTGTTGCATCTTGTAAAAAAATGGTTGCAGCCTGACACTCTGAGCCCGGCGCAAATGGTGGAAAGGGTAGTAGTGGATCGTTTTGTGCGCACTTTACCCGTCACCGTTCAACGGTGGGTAGGACAGGGTGACCCGAGTACCCTGGACCAATTAGTGTCCCTGGTAGAGCGGCATGTGGCTACGCAGGACTTGATACGGGACACTGAGACTTTGCGTACCGCCCGTCGGTCCGGCCCCTCCAAGCCTAGGGCCAAGGACCCACCGCTGACAACGGTGCAGGAGTCCCCTACCGTCCTGTCTGAGGCCGCGGCCGCCATTCCTGAGGTCCGGAAGGTTCTGTACCCTAAACGACAACCCGTCAAGGGGGTTTCCGTCCCCATTAGATGTTGGCGGTGCCAGCGGGTGGGACATATGGAAGCCCAGTGTCCACTCACCACGGAGCCCATGGATTGTGGGGTTACCCGGCGGGGTTCAATGTATGCTCAGGTGGTGTGTACCGCTGACCTGGTCTCCCCAGAGACGGAGCCCCACTTGTGCCAAATACAGGTGAATGGATGTCCGGTTACAGGATTGTTGGATTCCGGAAGCTTAGTGACCCTTGTGCGATCCACCTTGAGGGCTAAAGTAAAGGCCACAGGACGTACCATGGGGGTGGTTTGCATACATGGGGATCGCCGAGACTATCCCACGGGGATTGTCACCATCACAGCACCTTGCGGTCAGGTGCAACATGAGGTGGGACTTCTTAACACTCTTCCTTATGACGTGATCCTAGGAAGGGATCTGCCCTATTTTTGGACTTTATGGAGGGGACCCCCTAAGTCCCCTCAGATATTGGACAGTCCGGGACCTGAGCCCTACAATCCTGAATCCGGGACGCCTGCCGTAGGGGTCACCATGATAGGGACAGAGTGTGAACCCGATAGGTCACCCCTAGAGGTATTGGCAGGAGAGGCTGAGATGGTTGAGCCCATCCTGGAGTTGGAGGCGTCCCCGGATACGTTTGGGACAGCCCAACTCCAGGATCCTACGTTAATACATGCCCGGAGTCGGGTGACAGTAGTTGACGGGGTGGCACAGCTGCCCGGTGCCCAGGTAAGGTACCCCCATTTCGCTCTTAAGCAGGATTTACTCTATCGGGTAGATGAAATATGGGGCGTGGGGGTAGAACAGTTGGTGGTGCCCCAGCCGCATCGCCGGCGGGTCCTCGACTTGGCTCATAAACACCTGATGAGTGGCCACCTAGGGGTCAAGAAAACGCAGGAGCGAATATTGCAAAGGTTCTATTGGCCCGGGGTCTTTGGGGAGGTAAAACGGTTCTGCGAAACCTGTCCGGAGTGTCAGCTTACCGCACCCCTGACCCATTTTCGCAGTCCGTTGGTACCGTTACCCATTATAGAAGTCCCTTTTGAACGGATAGGGATGGATCTGGTGGGGCCCCTCGTAAAGTCCGCTCGAGGGCACCAACACATCCTAGTGATCGTTGACTATGCCACCCGGTATCCCGAGGCGATACCTCTCAGACATACTGCAGCAAAGCTTATAGCTCGGGAGTTGTTTGCTGTGTTCTGCCGGGTGGGGTTGCCCAAGGAGATCCTTACGGATCAGGGGACCCCGTTCATGTCTAAAGTGACCAAAGAGCTATGCCGGCTACTCCAGATCAAGCAGTTGCGTACGTCTGTGTATCATCCTCAAACGGACGGTTTAGTCGAGCGTTTCAATAAAACCCTGAAAACCATGCTAAAAAGGGTGATCTCCAAAGACGGGAAAGACTGGGATATGATGCTTCCCTATTTGATGTTTGCCATACGAGAGGTGCCACAGGCATCCACGGGGTTTTCGCCTTTTGAATTGTTATACGGGCGACATCCCCGGGGATTGTTGGACCTGGCAAAGGAAACATGGGAGCAAGAGCCCACCCCCCATAAAAGTGTGATTGAACACATTTTGGGTATGCAGAACCGCATAAGCGCGGTCATGCCAATTGTGAAGGAGCATTTACAGGAGGCTCAGGCCGCGCAAAGCGGCCGCCACAATAGACAAGCCACCGTGCGGACCTTTAAACCCGGGGATCGGGTGTTGGTATTAATCCCCACGGCGGAGAGTAAATTCCTGGCTCAGTGGCAAGACCCCTACGAGATAAAGGAAAGCGTCGGGGTGGTTAACTATAAAGTATTGCAGCCCGGTAGGCGGAAACCTGAACAAATATACCATGTCAACTTATTAAAACCTTGGCAGGAACGGGAAAGCCTGATGGCTGTTTTTTCCCCACCTCCCTCCTCTTCGGGTCGTTCACATCCGGCTCCAGCGAACTCCGGAGAGGACGAACCGGAAGTAAGGATTGGAGAAGCCCTCACCAAGACTCAGAGGCAATTCAAAAAGTGTAGGAAAGCAGGTTAATATACCGCGCCACACCACAGAAGCCAAAAAATGTTAAAAGTAAATCCCTTTTTCTTTATTTTCACAGGTCTACGCGTTTCAGGGACATATCCGTCCCCTTCCTCAGGACAATGTACAGAAAATACTATATATATATAGTATTTTCTGTACATTGTCCTGAGGAAGGGGACGGATATGTCCCTGAAACGCGTAGACCTGTGAAAATAAAGAAAAAGGGATTTACTTTTAACATTTTTTGGCTTCTGTGGTGTGGCGCGGTATATTAACCTGCTTTCCTACACTTTTTGAATTATCTAATCACCGCGGGACCGCTGCCTCCCACACCATCACATCGTGATTTACATGCTTTGAAAGGGGTTGTGACTGGCACAACCGAACCAGGTGAGTGTACCTGCCAGTATCCACTTCCACGTGTATACCGGGTAAGACCCTATTTGCGCCTTATCTTTCCACAGTTATCTCATTTACAAGACTCAGAGGCGAGAGGCCAGACGGTTGGTTCAGCAGAACCCCGATGTCTTCTCCGAGCTGCCCGGTAGGACCAGTCTGATACGACATGATATTGTCACCGAGCCCCACCTGAAGGTACGCCTGAAGTCATACCGGGTACCGGAGGCTCGACGACAAGCCATATCGGAGGAAGTAAAGACAATGTTACGCCTGGGGGTCATCGAAAAATCCGAAGTGAATGGGCTAGTCCGATTGTCCTAATACCAAAACCCGATGGCTCCTTAAGGTTCTGCAATAACTTTAGGAGATTGAACGAAATATCCAAGTTCGATCTCTACCCCATGCCCCGGGTGGATGAGCTGATTGATAGGCTGGGACAGGCGCGATATTTTACCACGCTCGACCTGACCAAGGGGTACGGGCAGGTGCCACTGACGGAGTCCGCCAAGGAGAAAACCGCTTTTGTTACGCCGGAGGGTCTCTTCCACTATGTTGTCTTGCCTTTTGGGTTACATGGCGCTCCGGCCACGTTCCAGAGGTTGATGGACTTAGTGCTGGAACCCCACCAGGCGTATGCATCAGCGTACCTTGATGACATCATTATTTACAGCTCCGATTGGCAGACCCACTTGGAACAGGTACAAGCGGTGGTGGACGCGCTTCGGACAGCCGGATTGACAGCCAATCCCAAGAAGTGTGCGTTGGGACTCACGGAAGCCCGCTACTTGGGCTACGTGATAGGCCAAGGAGTGATTAAGCCCCAAATTAACAAGGTTGAGGCGATCCAGAAGTGGCCTAGACCCCTGACCACGAAGCAGGTTAGGGCCTTCCTGGGTATTGTGGGGTACTACAGGAGGTTTGCAAAGGATTTTGCGGGACTGTCAGCCCCCTTGACGGACCTTCTCAAAGGCAAGAAGTCCGTCATGGTGCGCTGGACTCCGCAGGCTGAGGACTCCTTCCGGGCCCTGAAGGAGGTCCTGTGCGGACAGCCCGTTCTTGTACACCCTGATTTCCGGAAGGAGTTCATAGTACAGACTGACGCCTCAGAGGTTGGCCTGGGGGCAGTGCTGTCTCAGGTGGTTCAGGGGGAGGAACACCCCGTCACCTTCTTAAGCAGGAAGCTCACCCCTCCCGAGCGGAATTATAGCGTAGTGGAGAAGGAGTGCCTGGCGATCAAGTGGGCCTTGGAGTCCCTACGCTATTACCTGCTGGGACGGCAGTTTCGCTTGGTGACGGATCACTCTCCCCTGGTCTGGATGAGGTCCGCCAAGGAACGGAATGCCCGGGTTACCCGGTGGTTCCTTTCTCTGCAGAACTTCCGGTTTACGGTTGAACACCGGGCCGGTAGGTTACAGGGCAACGCCGATGCCTTGTCCCGCGGCCCGTGTTTGATGGCAGGAGTTCAACCCCGCTCGCTTGAACTGAGGGGGGGGGTATGTGAGACTGTGACCGGGGTTATCTATGACGGCCGGTATGTCTCGCCCCGGTTGTGCTCACTCCATGATAGAAAGTAAATCCACTCTAGGGTTAATGCTGTTTCCTTACAGGCTGAAGGAAGGGTTAAATGGAAACAGGAACAAGGGCAGGTGTGCCGGGTGTGGGGGAGTGAACACAACTCCCTGAGTTCTCTGCTGGAGAGGCACATGTATCTTGTTGTGGACTTTTGTTTTGGACATTAAACCGTGTGCTGTGAACCTTAATGCCTGGATCCCGTGTCTTCTGCTGCGCAGCCGACCACGCTACCTCACAATATATATATATATATATATATATTATATTCACACATTTATATATTACGTATTTTCCTCTCGTGTTATGTACAGCAACATACCGTACCTTACATATCGGATTCTCTTTTCTAATGAAGGAGCTAATAAGCATGTCTACTGGTTCAGATGCTGCTCTATCAGTAGTCAATTTATATCTAACGAGAGGATTATATAATAAAGAGGGCGCTGTGAATAACAAAAATAATGATAATACGCTATATAAGGCCAGCTTAACATGTCCATGTAAAAAAGCATGTATTGCACTGTCGTTTTGGACATCCGTATCGCTATCCGTGTGTCATCCGTGTCTCCCGTGTTACATCCATGTGCTGTCCGTATGTTCTTGTGACCCGATTACGTGTCATCTGTGTGACCGATACCTGAAAAAAGCTAATAATACTGAAATGAATGTTTTTTTTATGTGTAGAAGATGTGAAAAGCCATAAAAATGATAGGAAAATGTTAGTTAGATCGTAGATACAGTAGATAGATAGACAGGTACAGTAGATAGAGAGATTAATAGAGAGATAGATAATAGATGCAGTGCATAGATAGAAAGATAGATAGAGAGACAGAGAGATAGTTTGAAAACCTATTTAGCAGCGTTAATAAATAATTTTAGAAAAAAAAATGTGGGTTTTTTCCTAATCTTCATAACCAGCACAGGTACAGCAGCACTGCAGGCTGCAACCCTCAGCTGTCAGCTGTCCCTTGGCTGGTTTTAAAAAATAGAGGGGATTCCATGCTGATTGAACAAATAATTAAAAAAAAACAGAGTAGGGTCCATTTTTTCAAAACCAGCCAAAGGACAGTAGACAACTGGGGGCTAATATTTTTTGTGTGGGAAGTACCATGGTGCTCGCAGTCACCCCAGAGGTGGCGCATCTATTTGATGTGTCAAATCTGGCGCTGTACTTGGCTCTTCCTTTTGCCCTGGTGTGGTCGGAAATGGGGTATAATTAGGGATAAGCTGCAGTTAACTCATACTGTCACCGCTCGTCGATGCGTGCTGTGACTCATACACTACTGTGTGACCCGCTGCAGTGACCTGTGCTGACCTTATTAGGTCATCTCAGTTCACTGCAGTGGTTCTCACAGCAGTATGTGAACTGCAAATGAGGAATGTTCTGCTCTTAACTGGCTGGGATAGCAAGTCTTGGACCCCCTTTTGTATTATGCCAGATCTTGGATTAAGGTTCTTGCAGTGAAATAAATTAGTGAATGATGGTGTCTTTTGTCTTTATTTCTTTAATCATTTTCTCTATTTATGGCTTTCAGATTTGCTTTTGGGGAACATCGTGGGACATTGTTATGGATTACGTTGGACTTTTTTTTTTTAAATACATTTTTAATAAACTGGAAAACAAGGAAGGTGGTTGGGTGGTGTTTAGGCTTCTTTCACATTGCGTTTCAGTGGCTCCGTCGGGCATACGTCCGAAATCCCTCCCGATCCCCCACAAAACGTGTTTCAGACGTATGCGCCGACAGGGCCATTGAGTATAATGGATCATACAGAGCAATCGTGTTCTCTGTCTTGCACAATTTTCGGGTCTATACGCTTTTTGCAGGCGGATACCCAGACGTAGCAGACTACGTTCGGGTGTCCGCCTACAAAAAGCGCATACACCCGAAAATGGTGCAAGACAGAGCACACACTTGCTCTGCCTGCTCCATTATACTCAATGGCCCTGTCGGCGCATACGTCAGAAACACGTTTGTGGAGGGAGGGGCGGGATTTCTGACGTTTTCCGCGATGGAGCCACTGAAACGCATAGTGAAAAGAGCCTAATTCAAATAAAGTAATTTGTTTTTTTATTTCTACTCTATTAATAATGGGGGTGTTTGATAGATGCCAACACATTACAAATACCAGGGCTTGATGCCAGCTGACAATTCACAGCTGGCATCAACCCCATATATTACCTTGTTTGCCACTACACCAAAGCAATGGGAGGTAGATGCGCCATGTGGTGTGGCCTGCTATTTTTAGGCTGGTAAGGGCCAAATAACTATGGCCCTTCCCACCCTAAAAATATCAGTCCCCAATTGTCTTCTGTCCCTTGCCTGGTTTTGAAAAATGGGGAGACCCTACGCCATTTTAAAAAAATATTTGTTCATATAATCATAATAAAAAAATCAGGGTGGGATCCCCTCTATTTTTGATAACCAGCCAAGGGACAGCTGAGGGTTACAGCTTGCAGCTGCTGCTGTACCTGTGCTGGTTATGAAAATTGGGGGGCCCACTTCATTTTTTTTAATTAGTCATTATTTATGCTAAATAGCTCTACAAGCTATCTAGCTATCTATCTATACTGTATATCTAGGTATATCTATTCATCTATTCTATCTATTTCACCTAAAAAACATTTATTACAGTAATATCCATTTTTTTTCCTGTACGTGTCACACAGATGTCACGCATATGCCATCTGTGTGATGGCCCTATTTGACCCGTGCTGTGGGAAAAAAAATGACTTGTCTCCGTGTGAATCTCCTGGCTACGCAGGTGTTTCACATGGACACATGGCCCAGGTGAAAACACAGAGGTGTGAAGATCTCTATTAACTTTAATTAGTATACATCTGAACGTGTCAACGATACATGTGAAAACGGACACCAGACGTATCGGAGACACAGAGGTGTGAAGGAGGTCTAAAACATAACTAGAGAGAACGCTACATATTAGTCTTTTCAGAATTCTCTGACCCCATATAAAGGATGGTTGTAATTAGTGATGGGTGAATAGTGAAATATTCGGGTTCCGATTATTCGTCTAAAATATTTTGTACTGTTCGCATATTGATGCCCCAGATGTGTGCTTTATCATGGCTGGATATTAAAAATAGAGGCTCCCCCAAGATGTTTTTTTTTAAATTATTTAAATACATAATAAAAAAAATGATGTGTGCTCCTGCCCATTTTTGATAACCAGTGCAGATAAAGCAGACAGCTCAGGATGGGAAGGTCCATGGTTATTGGGCCCTTCCCAGCCTAAAGCCTGTTACCAGAGTTCACAGCCTCCAGATGTCTGGACAGCTGGGAACTCCAAGAAATTTAAAGGCTCCCTTATACGCTCCTTTAATCATTATGGGTCTGACAGCTGCTGGGAGACCAGGTGACTGTGAACTACGGTAACCTTTGTTACCAGCGCTCACAGCCACTGGATCTCATGGCAGCTGTCAACCCGGTAACTTTAAGGGAACCTTTAAAATGTCCTGGGGTTTGCAGCTGCTGGGACATCTGAAGGCTGTGAATGCTAGTAATACTTCACAGCTTCCAGGTGTCCGAACAGCTGGGAACTCCAGGAAACTTAAAGACTCACTTAAAGGCTCCTTTAAAGTTTGAGGGCCCCACAACTGCTGCAAGACCCAGTCGTTGAGAAGTCTGGTAACCTTTCAGGTTACTGGAGCTCACAGTTACCGGGTCTCACAGCAGATGTCAACCCAGTAACTTTAAGGCAGCCTTTAAGGGAACATGTAACATTCCTTGAGTTGCCAGCTTTTGGAACTTCTGGAAGCTGTGAATTCTTACTAGAGTACCCTTAAAGGCTCCTTTTAACATTTCTGTGCCTAACCGCTACCAGACTATCGGACTGTTGTGTAGTTGTGTCCCGGAATCCAACAGTTAAACATTTGGCAATCAAGCAGTCAGGTCATCAGAGTTCACCTGCTGCTCTCAGTGAACTCAGTTGAGGTCGCTGCCGGATTGCCAGACTGTCAGATTGTGGGACACGGCCACATAGCAGTCCAGCAATTGACAGTCAGGTCACCGGATTTCACACTCGGAAACCTCCTCGCTGCTTTCAGGAAACTCCATTGAACACCCTGCAGGATTGCCAGACTGTTGGATTGTGGTACACTGGCCACACAGTAGTCTGGTTAAAGCACCACAATTGGTGCATCTAATGGATGTCAATTGTGGCTGGTATTTTTAAGCTGGGGATTGCCAATAACCATGGAACTTTAAAGCCTGAGAATACCAGTCTCCAGCTGTCTCCTTTACTTGCGCTGATTATCACAAATAATGATGGCTACAACATTACTGTGATTGACAGGTAATGCCCACATGTTTAGTGGCTAAAAAACAGGCACCAAACATGTGGGGAGGGGACTCGTAACTCATGAGGAGAATACTAAAACTTACTTGACTAGTAACAAATATCCCAAATACCTTAATTTTGTGCAAGTAACAAAGAATACTGAATATATTCGCTATCACTAGTTGTAATATAATAAAACAGTTAAAAAGCAAAGGGGCTGAATACATTTGCAAGGCACTGTATCTTCATAGGAATGGACTGAGTTATTATTTTATATATTTGTTAATAAAGGGGTGGTGCAACTGCCAAGTTCCAGCTAATATTGTAGAATCACATTTTTAAGCTAAGGTGGCCAAGTTTTCTCCATCAAAGAAAAACAGACTAGCGATGAGCAAATGTATTCGCCACTATTCGGTATCTGACGGATAACAGGCTATTCGTGACATTCGGTATCCGACGGCTAAGGCTACTTTCACACATCTGGTTTTTGCTCTGCGGCACAATACGTCGCTCTGCAGAAAAACCGCAACCGTTTTTTTTGCCGCCGGTTGCGGGTTTTTTTTGCATAGACTTACATTAGTGCCGTATTGTGCTGCATGGGCTTGCGTTCGGTCCGGTTTTTGCCGCATGCGGCAGATTTAGTTGATGCCGCGGCCGGATGGAACGTTGCGTGCAACGTTTTTTGCTCCGGCAAAAAACCCGCATCGCGCAGCATCCGGCTGCTGCGGCGCATTTTTCAATGCATGCCTATGGACGCCGGATGTGGCGCGATGTGGAAAAAAATGCATCCGGCCGCCGCATGCGGTTTCTTCCACTGCGCATGCTCAGTAGCATGCCGCAACCGAAAAAAACGGACGGGCCGCATGTAAAATCTTATGCAAAGGATGCGGTGTTTTCGCCGCATCCGTTGCATAGGTTTCACAGCCGGATTGAGCCGCACTGCTCAAACCGGATGTGTGAAAGTAGCCTAAGGCTACTTTCACACTTGCGTTGTGAAGCATCCGTCACAGTGCGTTGTGTGACGCATGTGACGGATGCGTTGCAAATAGTGTGCTAATAAAGGCAACGGATTCCTGTGAAAGAAAGTTTTGCGTTTTTTTGTTTTTTTTTTTGTTTTTTTTTTTAATGTTTTGCCAGGAAAGGAGATTTGCGGTCGGGAGGAGAGAGAGAGAGGTGACCACAAATCCCCTGAGTGACTGCAGTGAGCTGCGGCCACAGCTGAAATCCTCCACCTGAGAGCAGTGGCTACGAGTAACCTGAATGGCATCACAAATCTGAATATTTCTACACCATTCTCTACTAATAATTCTGAATTCTCTCTCTTTCTCCTTTGCACGGATCATCTATTTTTCCACATATAGCCAGTTCCAATGACAAAGGTCACTGCGTTGACTGAAACGTCTTGCAATATTTGAACTGGTCTATATTTTGAATAAAATTTTCCTTTTTGCATCCATTTTGGAGTGCCTGGTCTTATTTTAAAAATATCAGCCAGCAGCTGCCCGGAATTGCCGCATCCATTAGATGCAAAAGTCCCGGGACTCTACCCGGCTCATCCTGAATTGCCCTGGTGCAATGGCAATTGGGTTAATAAGGAGTTAATCTCAGCCCATTGCTGCCACTATGTCCTAGGTTAATCATGGCAGGCGTCTGAGACACCCCCACAATTAACCTGTAAGTTAAAGAAAATAAACACATACACCCAAAAAATCCTTTATTTGGAATAAAAGGCGAAAAAAAACACCCTCTTTCACCACTTTATTAATCCCAAAACATCTCTCCAGGTGCGGCGTAATCCATGAGGTCCCACTACGCATTCATCTCTGCTACATGAAGCTGACAGGAGCGGCCGTAGAACACCGCCGCTCTTTGTCAGCTCCACGCAGCAACTGAAGGGAGTCGCACGATCAGCGGTGACGTCACTCAGGTTACCCACGGCCACCACTCTCAGGTGGAGGACAAAAAGGCCACGCGGCTCACTTCAGTCACTCAGGGGATTTGCAGTCACCGGTGAGTCCTTCACCTGTAATCGCAAATCAGGCTGCGGCACAAAGACAGAGCCGCACGATGACAATGAAGTCAGGTGAAGTTCATCTGAGTTCATTCTGATCGTGCGGCTCTGTCTGGCAGCCAGCCATGCTCTATGGGGATGTAGCAGAGCCGAGTGGGACCTCACTGTCAAAAATGCATCCAAGATGCATTCAAAATGCATCCAAAATGCAGCGTTTTGGATGCATTTTGAAACAAACATGCAGTGCAAAGTATGAGGAAGGGAATGTGAAGGAGCAGAGCTGCAGTGTAAAGCATGGGAAAGGAAATGTGAATGAGCAGAGCTGCAGAGTAAAGCATGGGAAAGGAAACGTGAATGAGCAGAGCTGCAATGTAAAGCATGACAAAATGATAAGTGAATGAGCAAAGATTGCAGTGTAAAGCATGGGAAAGGAAACATGAATGAGCAGAGCTGCAGTGTAAAGCATGGGAAAGGAAACATGAATGAGCAGAGCTGCAGTGTAAATGGAAAGAGAGAGAGAGAGACCAGGCATGATTTCAGCACAGCCGTTCTCAAAGCACGAAGTGATCTCACAGCTGCTCTCTGCTCATGTACCCAGCATTATTGTGAAGGAGGGATCGCAGGGCATCAATGCTGCGCCAGGTACAGAGACACCGGGGAACACTGGGGGGGTCATGGGGGGTGACTTAGCTGGACCCGGGGAGGAGTGTTCTGTCGCATGTGTCATGGCAGAGGAAGAGAGTGAATGTGGGGTGGCACGGTGGTGTGCGCACTGCCATCTTGGATGATTGGATGATTGGGAGGGGGTTGGGGTCGGGGGGCAGATATGCAGTCATGCACCTTCTAAAGGCTGTCTCCATACTGTTTCTGCCTTTTCACATCCATTTCAGCCTTTTCCTCAGTCGCTATATATATATATATATATATATATATATATATATATATATATATATATATATATCAGCTGGTAAAACAAAGCTGGTATTAACCCCATTATTACCCAGCGCATTATTACCAGGGCTGCTGGAAAAGTTGGATACAGCACCAGAATATGGCACTTCAATGAGTGCGCCATTTTCTGGGTCGGCTATGGACTGCAATTTTCAGCAGGGGGGGCTCAAAGATTGGGTCACCCTGTGCTGCGGATTCCAATCCCCAGCTGCCTAGTTGTACCTGGCTGGACACAAAAATTGGGTGAAGCCTACATCATTTGTTTTTAATTATTTCATAAAATTCATTAAATAAGCTGGGAATCAAAAATATAGGGAAGCCCTTTTTTTAATTATTTCATGAAATAATTAAAAAAAAACCTCAACGTGGGCTTTGCCCAATTTTTGAGTCTAGCCAGGTACAACTAGGCAGCAGGGGATTGGAATCCGCAGTGCAGGTTGGCCCTAACTTTCTGGGCTCCCCGCTGCGAATTGCAGTCCGCAGCCGCCCTGGTGCCGTGTGGCTCACTGGGGATAATGGGGTTAGGGCCAGCTGGGTATTATCAGCTGGCCCTAAGCCCGAAATTCATGGTGTCATGCCAGTATTAGACATGGCCACCATGAATTTCTAGTAAAGATTAAAAAAAAAAAAAACACAACACACAGAAAAATATTTCATTAGAAATAAAACACAACACAATTAGTGACTCCATCTTTATTGAAATAAAGCACCCCCCCTCCTCTGCCGTAGTCCTGGGTCGAGCGATCAGATGATGTGTCAGGTTCAAGGACGTGAATCACATGACACATCAGCTGATTGTATAAAAGCCGTTTATACAATCAGCTGATGCATCAGTAGAAAAAAAATATACACTTCTGTGCAGACTCCCATCCGATCGCTCCAGGAGCCCCCGGTAATCAGCTGATGTGGTCACCTGTAATCAGGTGATTCAGTCACATGACTGCATCAGCTGTTCAGCATCAGGTCCTGCAGCGATGGGATGTGTCCTGGGAGTCTGCACAGAAGTGAGTATGCTACTTTTTTTTCCTTCTGTTTACTTTCGATTTCGCTTTGCAGTGAATGTACAAGCAGAGATAAGCTGCTGTACAAATGCTGTAAAGCGAAAGTGCATGTCTCCTGTCCCATCGCTCCAGGAGCCGCCGGTAATCAGCTGATGTGGTCACCTGGTGATCAGGTGATTCAGTCAGGTGACCTCATCAGCTGATCAGCATCAGGTCCTAGAGTGTTTTGATGTCTCCCGGGAGTCTGCACAAAAGTGAGGATGCATATTATTTTTTTATCTCTCTCTATCACTCCCACCCGCTCCCGATCTCTCCCGCTCAGTCCGACGTGAATTATTCTGGTTTCCCATAGACTTACATTGCGCATCGAATATTCGCAAATACTCTAATAGCGGCGACCTATTCATCGGATATCCATTGAAGCGGATATTTTGCTATTCAATCATCCCTAAAACAGACCAATTACTGTATATGCTAATCAGATTCTGATAAGCTGTGATCAAACTGTGATCAGAGTAGAATCTCTTTTTCTCGGGTGTGAAGAAGAATAAAAAAAAAATACTCAATTTTCTCAATTCTGTCAGTCTGTGAAAATCGAACCACACCCAGATGTGCGGTTACATTTTTTTTTTTGAATGGTTATGTGCCATCTGATTTAGAGGCAAATCGTGACAGTTGTGATTTTTTTTTTGCTGGAACCACTTGGCCCGATGAAAGAAAATGGACACGTTCATTCCCTCACTGTATAACATTGGTCTCAGAGCGATTCAATGCTTTGTCTAATAGCACTGAGACCGAAAATATGTTTCATCATGAGTAATGATGGGCGATCCCGAACTATAAAGATCGGGGATCATACCGATTACATAGTGATCATGTACACGATCCCGATTACGAGCTTTCCTGGGAAGCTCATGTTACAGATCCGGTCCAGGGGCTGTAAAAAACCCCCACATTATTAAAAAACATTATGATCATACTTACAGGTCCCGCGACGTGTCCTGCAGACTCTGTTTCCCGGCTGCTTCTGCTTCTACGTCCGATCATTGCTGTGCCCACCGGTAAGCATCACTGCCTAAAGGTGTTGTGAATACTTTTTCCAGTTTGAGGCTCCCTCTTGTGGTCAGTGCTGGCAGTGCAGTTGACTTGTGGAATGAGAGCCACACACCTGTGGAGGACTGGCAATCAAACCTTTATGATTGGGACTATATAACTGAGTAGTTTTTTCTGTTACTTGCTGGTGTTCAATTGATTTCCTGTGTGTTAAGGACATTCTGAAACCAGCTCTGCTTTCTACCAGAACTCCTCTCAATATAAGTTGATCTTTGTACCTCTGCTTATTGTTTCCACTTTCTTGTTGTTTTTTCTGTTTTGATACTATTGCTTGATTCCTATTTTGCCTGTGTGGAGTTCTTGGTGGAATTGGATCATTCCCTGCTGGGAGTGTCTGTATATTTACATCCATGATTCTGCAATGTATTGTGTTTTGTCATGCTTGGTATTAAATTCAGTCCCTCATCTATATTTGTGTTTTTGGATCCCAGTAACATCAGAGTACTGATATAGTGGGGGAGAAGTCGTGTGGTCTCAGTTTTTTTCCAGGTCAGGTGTGCTGAGATTTTTTAGGGTTTTTACGGCTGCAGACAGTGCTCTTTCCTATCCTTTCCTATAAAGATAGTTTGGGACTCATCTTTGCTGAATCTGTTTTCTAGCTTTGTGTTGTGTTTTCCTATATCACCGTAGTCGTTACATGTCGGGGGCTATATCTTTGGGGATTAATCCGAGGCAGATTAGCTTTCCTTAAACTTCTATTTGTAAGAATATTTAGTGTTTTGGCTGTGTCGAGATGACTAGGTCATCGTAGGCTCGTCCCACGGCTACTTCTAGTTGTGTGTCAGGATTAGGTCTGCAGTCTTTTAAGGTTCCAGCCACTTTTGTTACTTTTTGGGTTTCCATATTTTTTGATCCTCCTCGGTCGTTGAATCATAACACATATGACATTCTCCCAATACTCTTCTGGATAATCCAAATGCTTTCCAGCAAACTTCAGACGGGCCCGGACATATACTGGCTTAATCAGAGGAACACGTCTGGCACTGCAGGATATGAGTCCCTGGCGGCGTAGTGTGTTACTGATGGTAGCCGTTGTTACGGTGGACCCAGCTCTATGCAGGTCATTCACTAGATTCCCCTGTGTGGTTCTGGGATTTTTGCTCACTGTTCTTGTGATCATTTTGACCCCACAGGGTGAGATCTTGCATTGGGGGAGACCTCCAAGGGGTCTCTTTCAGGGTCTCAGAGGAAGGATTTCAGATCAAAACTGCGCAGATGTATATGAATCAGGAAAATGACCACACAGAGACATATCTCTATTTGGGAGAAGCACAGTAGAGGTCTTCTAACCCTTGTATTCAAAACATTGCATACAGTATATATACAGCTTACTCAGTACATCCACGTTATCTATTAACCAGACAACTAGCTTGGCCTTAGTTCATTCCTTGTTTGAACAGTCTTTCCTATATGTCAGCAACATCCCTTCAGGTGCGTCTGGATGAGGACAAAAGTCTAACTAAAGACTTGCTTTTAACCAGTTTCCTGTGTATTTGCTCTACTTAGTTCTAACATGACTAGTTTCGATTACACATTCTCAGCACTTCAGTCAAGTATACGTGGCAAAACAGTATAAGGCTAAGTTCACACTTCCGTTGTTTTGCATCAGTCACATGAGTCGCTTGACGCATGTGACTGATGCGCTGTACAATGGATGACAAAGAACAGAATTCTTTGTCGGATTCCGTTGTGTGCGGGAGGCGGAGTTCGGGGGGCGGAGTTCGGGGTGGGTGGAGCCGAGCGGGGCCGTGGCATTGAGTACGTCAGTGCCGCGGGGACTGCTGGACAGGTGAGTGTGAGTGTAAGTGTGAGAGTGTGTGTGTGTGTGTGTGTGTGTGTGTCTGTCTGTGTATATATGTATACATGCTGTGTGCGGGGGCGGAGCGAAAGGGGGCGGAGTTCGGGGTGGGTGGACATCAGTGCCGCGGGGACTGCAGGACAAGTGAGTGTAAGTGTGAGTGTAAGTGTGTGTGTGTGTACATGCTGAGTGCGGGAGGGGGCGGAGCCGAGCGGTGAAGTGTCTGGCTCCGTGCACAGCCAGGGTAAATATCGGGTAAAAGCAAAGCACTTTTTGCTTGGTTACCCGATATTTATCTTGGTTACCAGCATACACCGCTTAGCGCGGGCTCCCTGCACATGTAACCAGTGTAATACCGGGTAACTAACCAAAGTGCGTTGCTTAGTAACCCGATGTTTATCCTGGTTACCTGTGCGGGGAGCCAGAGAGCGCATGCGCAGCGAAATCTAACGGATCCCACTGCACAAAAAACTTTACATACTGCGTTGCTCCCGCCCGGCTGTCAGTCAAAAAACGACTGACCGCGACGCAGCGGATGCAATGCAGCATCATCAGTCACAATCCGTCGCCAATAGAAGTCTATGGGGAAAAACTGGAATCCTGCAAAATATTTTGCAGGATACTGTAATTCCTCAAGGCGACGGATTGTGACTGATACAAAACAATGGAAGTGTGAACTTAGCCTTAGGATTACATATGAAGACAGATCATCTTATTATATAGACAACTGATTCATAACCTAGGCCTTCACACTTGCATGAAATCATAGCCATGTGGCCAGTCTGGTGTGAATGTTGTACAGACATTGGCTTACAGACTGGTCACATGACTATGACATCATGAAAGGTCCTGTTAACTGAACTTTGATTGTCACTGTGCAAGTGTCGCATCTCATCACGGTGTACAATCTCCTGACAGGAGCGGTCAGCAGCATGTATTTCCATGCAGCTGAGGCGCTTCTGTCCTGAGAGCGACAGGCTTTGCGGGGTGATGCAATTCGAGACGCAAGTGCAATCATACCCTCACTGTCAGCCTGCATCTTGCTCTGTACAGAGCGATGTAGCAGAGCTGACAATGCTCTCTACTTCTCACTGTGTATAGACTGTGTCTGTACAGATTGATGGAGCAGAGTTGACATTGCTGTCCCTGTGGATTACGTCGAACTAAGGATTTTGTTTACAATGAAGATGGAGTCTCTAAATTTTTTTTTTTTATTTCTAATACAAATATTTTTACTCATTTTACTCAAATTACTAATTTTTCTCAAAAATATACCTTTATGCAAAATATACCTTTACTTTTATACAACTACTGTATATATTGCGTACATACATATAATATATATTATGTATGTACGCAATGTATAGTTGTATAAAAGTACATCATTTAAAAAAATAACATAGTGCTCTCTGGTATTTTTGATTCTCAGCGCAGATACAGCTGACAAAAAAAAAAAAATTAAAAAAAATGCGTGGGCTCCCGCCATATTTTGATCGCTAGTCAGGTAAATTGTTTTTTATCTTTTACCTTTTCATGGCTGGTTGCAAGTGCATTGGAAAAAAATTTACCTTTTGACAACTTAGGTTTTTGTAGAATTCAATTTGACTCAAATAAATTTGCTTCTCTAAAACTGCGAGACATACAGTATGTATTTTTTACGAGGTCTAAATTTCACTCGTGGATATTGCTTGACTCAAGTGTCCATTAGGCTTATTAAAATAAACAACATATCTTGATGTGTCTTTGCTCAGCCCCTCCTTTGGACCTTTCATTGACATTGATGATAATTTAAGGAAGCTATCCACTTCTTTTCCATTGATGGCCTAGCCTTAAGGCTCAGTCACACTAAACAACTTACCAGCGATCCCAACAACGATACAATCTGATAGGGATCGCTGGTAAGTTGCTAGGAGGTCGCTGGTGAAATGTCACACTAAGCGACGCTCCAGCGATCCCACCAGCAACCTGACCACGTCGCTACACGTGGAAGCATGCTGCACTTGGTAACTAAGGTAAATATCGGGTAACCAACCCGATATTTACCTTGGTTACCAGCGCACACTGCTTAGCGCTGGCTCCCTGCACACCAAGCCACAGTACACATCGGGTTAATTACCCGATGTGTACTCTGCTACGTGTGCAGGCAGCAGGGAGCCGGCTTCTGCGGATGCTGGTAACTACGGTAAACATCAGGTAACCAAGAAGCCCTTCCCTTGGTTACCCGATATTTACCTTCGTTACCAGTGTTTGCCGCTCTCACACTGCCAGTGCCGACTCCCTGCTCCCTGCACTCCTAGCCACAGTACACATCGGGTTAATTACCCGATGTGTACTCCAGCTACGTGTGCAGAAGCAGGGAGCCGGCACTGACAGCTGAGAGCGGCGGACGCTGGTAACGAAGGTAAATATCGGGTAACCAAGGGAAGGGCTTCTTGGTTACCTGATATTTACATTGGTTACCAACGTCCCCAGAAGCCGGCTCCTGCTGCCTGCACATTTAGTTGTTGATCTCTCGCTGTCACACACAGCGATGTGTGCTTCACAGCGGGAGAGCAACAACTAAAAAATGGTCCAGGACATTCAGCAACAACCAACGACCTCACAGCAGGGGCCAGGTTGTTGCTGGATGTCACACACAGCAACATCGCTAGCAAGTTGTGCCTCAGCAGCGATGTTGCTAGCGATGTTGCTTAGTGTGATGGTACCTTTAGGGGTACTTTGCACACTACGACATTGCAGGTGCGATGTCGGTGGGGTCAAATCGAAAGTGACACACATCCGGTGTCGCTGTCGACATCGGAGTATGTGAATTTGTCGATTAAGAAGTGCAAAAGCTTCGAAATCATATGATCGGTATAGCATCAGTCATTTCCATAATTTCAGAAGGACCGATGTTACGATGTTGTTCCTCGTTCCTGCAGCAGCACACATCACTGTGTGTGAAGCCGCAGGAGTGAGGAACATCGCCTTACCTGCGTCCCGGCTGCAATGAGGAAGGAAGGAGGTGGGCGGGATGTTTACGTCCCGCTCATCTCCGCCCCCCTGCTTCTATTGGCCGCCTGCCGTGTGATGTCGCTGTGACGCCGCACAACCCGTCCCCTTCGGAAGTAGGCGGTTCACCGGCCAGAGCGACATCGCAGGGCAGGTAAGTGCATGTGAAGCTGCCGTAGCGATAATTTTCGCTACGGCAGCTATCACAAGATATTGCAGCTGCGATGGTGGCGGGGACTATTGCGCTCGGCATCGCTACCATCGGCTTGCGATGTCGTAGTGTGCAAAGTACCCCTTAGGATAGGTCAGCAATGTCTGATCAGCCGGCATCTGAGACCCGACACCCCCACCGATCAGCTGTTCTCGATAGTGGCAGTGGCAGTGGATCGGTTCCAGAGTTGCCCTGTCATCTGATAGTTGCGGTTGGGTACTGTACATCTGTGACGCCCTGGCCTATCAGGTCGTCACAGGGTATTGTACAATCTGCCCTTCTGCACAGTATCCAATCCTCCTTGGAGAAAGGATTGGGTTTCCTCTGGGAGGCAAATCTCTCCGAAGAAGTGTTTGTCACGCGGCGAGATGTCAAGCAACATCTCCCCAGTGGCCACCCAGGTCACAACCTGGAGGCCGGAGAATTGGTCAGTTACACCTGGCACTGGGGTGAACGTGGCTGGTACGCCCTAAATGTGAAGCGGCTCACTATAATTGATGAGCGAGTAGCACCAGCCGCCGCCGTTGATTACCAGTCTCCCAGTGAGCGGTACTAAGTTGAAAAATTTTATAATACCAGTAGTTTTACGATGCCATAGAACTGTTAGGTATCGGTGCTTTCGTTTATTGTTTTCCACAGTTTGTTATTTTTCATATAGAAAATGTTAGTAAATAAGTGCCTAATCAACCAGTTTTAATGAAAAGAGTGCAAGTTACCAGATTTGCTAAAAAATTGTCAAAATGTGTACACTCAGTACATGGACTCCGTTAAAGTTTTTATATATAAGTAAATATGAACCATGGTCATAAGACTGGCGTGACCAACGCAAACTTGTGTATTGTACATAGTTGCACCTCCTGTGCCAACCAGAGTCATCTAAAGACAACACCCGGGACCTTAACCTGGTCACGGACCCGCGGATAGGTTTCCAGGGGTTCAGATTGTTTGGGTGGTGGGTTATTGGGTCCGGAACGTTGGGACTGGACTGTCGCAGGAAGTGAATGCAACGGAGTAGGTCGAGTCTCCGTTACCATTGAAACCAGTAACATCCCACAGTTGAACGGTGAACTCTTAAAAATTTAGTAACGTTTAAGTAAAGTGCCTCCCCTGTGTGGGATGGAACCCGTTAATAAAAGTGTGTAATGTTTAAAATGTTCCTTTTTATTCTGCAGTTAAAAACAAAAATAAACCTCTGGTGTCCTGTAGCTCGGGGACGAGCTACGTTTAACCAAGGGGGAATGTGACGCCCTGGCCTATAAGGTCGTCACAGGGTATTGTGCAATCTGCCCTTCTGCACAGTATCCAATCCCCCTTGGGTACGGATCCTGGTCCTTTGGTGTTGCTAAGATCAGAGCCAGTCAAAACCCCAGGAACACTTTACACCATACCCACTAGACACACCATTGGGGGCCTGAAGGGAATAGGGCCACCCACTTGGGGGGTTGGTAGGGGAAAGTGAAAAAAGTGAAAAGAGGAGTGTTGTGTTGGAGGTGAATGAGAGAGGAGGTCAGGAGCAGGGCTCCTTGAAGCTACTAGGTGGCAGATGTTGGTCTGGGCCTGGTAGGAGCTGGAACTCCGGTTGCAGGGGATTGTTTCAAGGGGCACATATTGTTGAGGAGGGCAGCCGGCGACCTTGAGCCATCTCCGGGCAGGGGTCAGGGCACGAAGGGGTACGCGGACCCTAGGCCAGGAAGTAGCTTCAAGCGTCCTGGTAATTTACCCGACGGGGTGAAGTCTTCAAGATTCATCCCTCACCCGCTCCAAAATCGGGGTACTAGTGCACCGATGGGATAGGACTTTCCCTACAAACACAGTCCATCAAATCCCAAACATGAACCCTGAGAGCAAGCTCATACCGTTAGCCATACGGGTGAGCGGGATCCGATTAGTTCCACACTATTGGGTCCAAACAGTGAACAAGGTGCCACGGAAGGCCACAGGCTAACAAGCAACGCCAAGGGCACGGATCCACGCGTGCTCCCTCCCTGCTGCAGTGGTGCTCAGAATTCTGGTTTACAAGCTGTCGGTGTCAGTATTCTTGTATATAGAAGAAAGATTCCGGTCTTTGTGAGCGCTAGTAATAGATCTTTGGTCTTTGATCTTTTAAGAAATTTGGCTTTATTATTAATAACATAAAGCTCTTGTATTAACACAACGCGTTTCAGCAAGATACACTTGCCATCCTCAGGTGCCACATCTGAGGATGGCAAGTGTATCTTGCTGAAACGCGTTGTGTTAATACAAGAGCTTTATGTTATTAATAATAAAGCCAAATTTCTTAAAAGATCAAAGACCAAAGATCTATTACTAGCGCTCACAAAGACCGGAATCTTTTTTCTATATGCCTACTCCCATAAGGGAATCCGGGTAGAGCTGTTGCGAGTAATAGAATCCATCAGATCATTTGAACTAACAGCGGGAGGACACAGGTCCACACAGAGCTCCAGGATTCAAGAAGTCGGTGAACCTGAAGCCAGCAGCGGCAACAAACCTGGATCCACCCAGCAGAACAATGGATAACACCAGCTGAGACAGTCCCTCATCCCCCAGAGGAATTATACATCTAACACCGGGGTTGTGCGAGGGCGCACAACCTAACCAGGTGAGCAATTCTATAATATAAATATACAGAAATCACTCCACGGGTGCTTCTCATATGCGCTATATTTTTATCTCTACGGTGTCAGTATTCTTGGACAGAGTGAGTACGCGAAACCCTTCCTTTTCCCAATGGCACCCCCACTCCTGCACCAACACCGGGCCCGGGGCACAAACCCCCTACCCACGGAGATTTTTTTTCATTGAAATAGTAGAATAATAATTCTTCCCATTCCTATTAAAAACATATATGAGCTCTTAATGTTTCTTAATATACAGTAAACATCTTGCATTTGAATCTAAGCATGATTATGTAAGATGAACAGTTGCTTTTCTTAGCTTCATAGATAAAACAGCTTCACCATATACAGTTAGGTCCAGAAATATTTGGACAGTGACACAAGTTTTGTTATTTTAGCTGTCTACAAAAACATGTTCAGAAATAGAATTATATATATAATATGGGCTGAAAGTGCACACTCCCAGCTGCAATATGAGAGTTTTCACATCCAAATCGGAGAAAGGGCTTAGGAATCATAGCTCTGTAATGCATAGCCTCCTCTTTTTCAAGGGACCAAAAGTAATTGGACAAGGGACTCTAAGGGCTGCAATTAACTCTGAAGGCGTCTCCCTCGTTAACCTGTAATCAATGAAGTAGTTAAAAGGTCTGGGGTTAACTACAGGTGTGTGGTTTTGCATTTGGAAGTTGTTGCTGTGACCAGACAACATGCGGTCTAAGGAACTCTCAATTGAGGTGAAGCAGAACATCCTGAGGCTGAAAAAAAAGAAAAAATCCATCAGAGAGATAGCAGACATGCTTGGAGTAGCAAAATCAACAGTTGGGTACATTCTGAGAAAAAAGGAATTGACTGGTGAGCTTGGGAACTCAAAAAGGCCTGAGCGTCCACGGATGACAACAGTGGTGGATGATCGCCGCATACTTTCTTTGGTGAAGAAGAACCCGTTCACAACATCAACTGAAGTCCAGAACACTCTCAGTGAAGTAGGTGTATCTGTTTCTAAGTCAACAGTAGAGAGAAGACTCCATGAAAGTAAATACAAAGGGTTCACATCTAGATGCAAACCATTCATCAATTCCAAAAATAGACAGGCCAGAGTTAAATTTGCTGAAAAACACCTCATGATGCCAGCTCAGTTCTGGAAAAGTATTCTATGGACAGATGAGACAAATATCAACCTGTACCAGAATGATGGGAAGAAAAAAGTTTGGAGAAGAAAGGGAATGGCACATGATCCAAGGCACACCACATCCTCTGTAAAACATGGTGGAGGCAACGTGATGGCATGGGCATGCATGGCTTTCAATGGCACTGGGTCACTTGTGTTTATTGATGACATAACAGCAGACAAGAGTAGCCGGATGAATTCTGAAGTGTACCGGGATATACTTTCAGCCCAGATTCAGCCAAATGCCGCAAAGTTGATCGGACGGCGCTTCATAGTACAGATGGACAATGACCCCAAGCATACAGCCAAAGCTACCCAGGAGTTCATGAGTGCAAAAAAGTGAAACATTCTGCAATGACCAAGTCAATCACCAGATCTTAACCCAATTGAGCATGCATTTCACTTGCTCAAATCCAGACTTAAGACGGAAAGACCCACAAACAAGCAAGACCTGAAGGCTGCGGCTGTAAAGGCCTGGCAAAGCATTAAGAAGGAGGAAACCCAGCGTTTGGTGATGTCCATGGGTTCCAGACTTAAGGCAGTGATTGCCTCCAAAGGATTCGCAACAAAATATTGAAAATAAAAATATTTTGTTTGGGTTTGGTTTATTTGTCCAATTACTTTTGACCTCCTAAAATGTGGAGTGTTTGTAAAGAAATGTGTACAATTCCTACAATTTCTATCAGATATTTTTGTTCAAACCTTCAAATTAAACGTTACAATTAGAGTTGAGCGCGGTTCGTGGTTCGTGGTTCTCCAGTTCGCGGCTCGAGTGATTTTTGGGCTGTTCGAGATCGAACTAGAACTCGAGCTTTTTGCTAAAAGCTCGATAGTTCTAGATACGTTCGAGAACGGTTCTAGCAGCAAAAAGCAGGGCTTTTTACAGCTACAGTGAGCAGGAGCCATCGCTGGCAGCCTGCCACAAGCTGGTAACCAAGATAAACATCGGGTATCCAAGCAAAGCGCTTTGGTTAGTAACCCGATGTTTATCTTAGTTACGTGCAGGAAGCCCACACTTTCCCGCTCAGCTCGCTCCACCCCCTCCTGCCCGCGGCATGTACACATACATACACATACACAAACACACACACACACACACATCCACCCCCCCCCCCGCCCGCCCGCCCGCCCGCCCGCCCGCTCGCTCGCTCGCTCGCTCGCTCGCTCGGCTTACCTGCGGTGATGAAGTCCCGCCATCCCGACCTCAGCGCTGTCACTGTCCTCCATGGCCGCCGCTTGTCACATCACCTCTCGCTTCCGACCCGAGACTGACACTGGCGGTGACGTCACGGACCTCTCGCGATACTTGATGTGAAGGCGCCGGTCATTGACCTCAGTGACAGGGGCTGTCAGTGTGCTGGAGATCAGCGCAGGTAATGTACCTCACTGACAGCAGCACTTCTCATGCCCTGCAGTGACCTGGGCTGACCCATTGATGTTAGCTCAGGTCACTGCACTGCTCTCCCAGCCAATGGGGAACATCCTGCTCTTCATTGACTGGGACAGTGTGCATCGTCATGGCAACCCCTTGGATTACACCAGACCTGGATTTGTTTTTCAATCTAATAAATTGGTTAAAGAGGGAATGTTTTGGGGAGTGTTTTTTCAAATAAAAATGTGTTTGTCGTGTATTTTTTTTTATTACTGACTGGGTTGGTGATGTCGGGTATCTGATAGACGCCTGACCTCACCAACCCCAGGGCTTGATGCCAGGTGACATTACACATCTGGTATTAACCCCAAATATTACCCCGTTTGCCACCGCACCAGGGCGCGGGATGAGCTGGGGCGAAGCACCAGGATTGGCGCATCTAATGGATGCGCCACTTCTGGGGCGGCTGCGGCCTGCTATTTTTAGGCTGGGGAGATTCCAATAACCATGGACCTCCCTAGTCTGAGAATATCAGGCCCCAGCTGTCTGCTTTACCTTGGCTGGTGATCCAATTTTGGGGGACCCCTACGTGGTTTTTTTTTTTAATTATTTATTTAATTTAAAATAACAGCGTGGGGTGCCCTCAGTTTTGGATTACCAGCCAAGGTGAGGTTGCCAGCTGTGGTCTGCAGGCTGCAGCCGTCTGCTTTACCCTAGCTGGCTACAAAACTAGGGGGAACCCTATGTCATTTTTTTTTTCATTTTTTTGGCTAAATACAAAGCTAAGCACCCCTTAGTGCCACATGAAAGGTACCAAAGGGTGTTCCACTTTTTCTCCATTTTTTTCTCCACTTTCTCTCCACTTTTTCTCCACTTTTTCTCCATTTTTTTCTCCACTTATTCTCCACTTTTTCTCCTCTTATTCTCCACTTTTTCTCCACTTTTTCTCCACTTTTTCTCCTCTTATTCTCCACTTTTTCTCCACTTTTTCTCCACTTTTTCTCCATTTTTTTCTCCACTTTCTCCACTTTTTCTCCACTTTTTTCTCCACTTTTTCTCCTCTTATGCTCCACTTTTTCTCCTCTTAATCTCCACTTTTTCTCCACTTTTTCTCCACTTTTTCTCCACTTTTTTCTCCACTTTTTCTCCTCTTATGCTCCACTTTTTCTCCACTTTTTCTCCACTTTTTCTCCACTTTTTCTCCACTTTTTCTCCACTTTTTCTCCACTTTTTCTCCTCTTAATCTCCACTTTTTCTCCTCTTATGCTCCACTTTTTCTCCACTTTTTCTCCACTTTTTCTCCACGTTTTCTCCACTTTTTTCTCCACTTTTTCTCCTCTTATGCTCCACTTTTTCTCCACTTTTTCTCCACTTTTTCTCCACTTTTTCTCCACGTTTTCTCCACGTTTTCTCCACTTTTTTCTCCACTTTTTCTCCTCTTATGCTCCACTTTTTCTCCACTTTTTCTCCACTTTTTCTCCACTTTTTCTCCACGTTTTCTCCATGTTTTCTCCACTTTTTTCTCCACTTTTTCTCCTCTTATGCTCCACTTTTTCTCCACTTTTTCTCCACTTTTTCTCCTCTTAATCTCCACTTTTTCTCCACTTTTTCTCCACTTTTTCTCCACTTTTTCTCCACTTTTTTCTCCACTTTTTCTCCACTTTTTCTCCTCTTATGCTCCACTTTTTCTCCACTTTTTCTCCACTTTTTCTCCACTTTTTCTCCACTTTTTCTCCACTTTTTCTCCACTTTTTCTCCTCTTAATCTCCACTTTTTCTCCTCTTATGCTCCACTTTTTCTCCACGTTTTCTCCACTTTTTTCTCCACTTTTTCTCCTCTTATGCTCCACTTTTTCTCCACTTTTTCTCCACTTTTTCTCCACTTTTTCTCCACTTTTTCCTCCACGTTTTCTCCACGTTTTCTCCACTTTTTCTCCACTTTTTCTCCACTTTTTCTCCACTTTTTCTCCACTTTTTCTCCACTTTTTTCTCCACTTTTTCTCCACTTTTTCTCCTCTTATGCTCCACTTTTTCTCCACTTTTTCTCCACTTTTTCTCCACTTTTTCTCCACGTTTTCTCCACTTTTTTCTCCACTTTTTCTCCTCTTATGCTCCACTTTTTCTCCACTTTTTCTCCACTTTTTCTCCTCTTAATCTCCACTTTTTCTCCACTTTTTCTCCACTTTTTCTCCACTTTTTCTCCACTTTTTTCTCCACTTTTTCTCCACTTTTTCTCCTCTTATGCTCCACTTTTTCTCCACTTTTTCTCCACTTTTTCTCCACTTTTTCTCCACTTTTTCTCCACTTTTTCTCCACTTTTTCTCCTCTTAATCTCCACTTTTTCTCCTCTTATGCTCCACTTTTTCTCCACGTTTTCTCCACTTTTTTCTCCACTTTTTCTCCTCTTATGCTCCACTTTTTCTCCACTTTTTCTCCACTTTTTCTCCACTTTTTCTCCACTTTTTCCTCCACGTTTTCTCCACGTTTTCTCCACTTTTTTCTCCACTTTTTCTCCTCTTATGCTCCACTTTTTCTCCACTTTTTCTCCACTTTTTCTCCTCTTAATCTCCACTTTTTCTCCACTTTTTCTCCATTTTTTCTCCACTTTTACTCCACTTTTTCTCCACTTTTTTCTCCACTTTTTCTCCTCTTATGCTCCACTTTTTCTCCACTTTTTCTCCACTTTTTTCTCCACTTTTTCTCCTCTTATGCTCCACTTTTTCTCCACTTTTTCTCCACTTTTTCTCCACTTTTTCTCCTCTTATGCTCCACTTTTTCTCCACTTTTTCTCCACTTTTTCTCCTCTTAATCTCCACTTTTTCTCCACTTTTTCTCCACTTTTTCTCCACTTTTTCTCCACTTTTTCTCCACTTTTTTCTCCACTTTTTCTCCACTTTTTCTCCTCTTATGTTCCACTTATTCTCCACTTTTTCTCCACTTTTTCTCTACTTTTTCTATGGTCGGTCTACCCATTAGCTCTGCCATGCATAGTGTAGCTCTACACCTACTGCACATGTTACTTTATGATTGACATCTCTTTCGTACCAGAGCTGTCTAAGTCTACTCTGACCCCATATTTGTCATTACTATATTGTCCTTGTACTGTATTATGACATTTGTATCATGTGTTTCATTTCTTGCTGTGTTGCAATTTTTTTGCTGCATCCCAATTGTACCTCTACATTGTTCGAGTTTATGTTATTGTTCTCTCACTCTTATGTGATACTGATTATTGTCATTTTTCATGATTACATGCAGATAAGTCCAATCTGACGAAGGCTCAGGCCGAAACGTCATTTGTAACTTGTTTTGGACAAAAACATATATGCTTATGAAAAAAAAATTTTCTTAATACGGACCAATAAAGAGTGATTTTGCATTACTATCCGTTGTGACTTACTGACTTAGTCTGGGAGATATAGAGTGCCGAGGTTACTCACTAATTTTATCTATTATTACCTCTGAGCACCTATATACCAGTGAGCAGAGCTTCCTCTACAGTAGTTCTCCTGATTAGGCATGCCCTTACCTCATGAGCAGGGCATTGCAGCTTTGGTAGCAACCATTACGACATGGACTCTGCTGCTGTGGACCCGGGGAGAGTGAGTGCAGATTCATTGCACCCACACTCCTCACATGAAGGGTCCGCACTCCTAGAAAATGGGGGATACGTTCCCTGAGTGTCTCCCCCCCCATATTCTAGACGGTCCAGAGTCGTCGTGGGACCCCTTTATTTTTTTTCTTACAATAAATTGGTGAAAGAGGAAATGTTTTGGGGACTGTTTTTTCAAATAAATTTCTTTTGTCGATTTTTTGTTTTTGTTAGTACTGACAGTTTATGATGTTGGGTATCTAATAGACGCCATGACATCACAAACTGCTGGGCTTGATCTCAGGTGACTTTACAGCTAGTATCAACCCGATTTATTACCCCGTTTGCCACTGCACCAGGGCACGGGATGAGCTGGGGTGAAGCGCCAGGATTGGCGCATCTAGTGGATGCGCCACGTCTGGGGTGCCTGCGGCCTGCTATTTTTAGGCTGTGAAGGCCCAATAACTATGGACCTTCCCACCCTGAGAATACCAGACCACAGCTGTCCGCTTTACCTTGGCTGGTGATCCAATTTGGGGGGTCCCCTACTTTTATTGTGTAATTATTAATATTTATAAAATAATTATAAAAAAGAGCCTGAGGGGACCTCCACATTGGATCCCCAACCACGGTAAAGCTGCCAGCTGTGGTTTTCAGGCTACAGCCGTCTGCTTTACCCTAGCTGGCTATCAAAAATGGGGGGACCCAACGTAATTTTTTTTTTTTAACTATTTTTTAAATAGAAAAAATTAATGGGCTTCCCTGTATTTTGATTGCCAACCAAGGTAACGGCAGGCAGATGGGGGTGGCAACCCATAGCTGTCTGCTTTATCTGCGCTGAGAATCAAAAATACCGTGGAGCGCTACGTCATTTTTTTAAAGATTTATTTTTACAGCACTGTGATGTCCAGCAATCAAAATACAGGGAAGCCCATTTTATTTTTAGTTATTTAAATAAATAATTAAAAAAAATATATGTTAGCTCCCACTGCATTTTTTGTATTGCTAGCTAAGGGTAATCCAAGCAGCTACTGGCTGCTAACCCCCACTGCTTGGTGTTACCTTCACTGGCAATGGAAAATCCAGGGAAGCATTTTTTTTTTTTTTTGCCAAAAAGCTACAAAAAAAGGACGTGAGCTTCGCCATATTTTTGTATGCTAGCCAGGTATAGCAGGCAGGTGCTGGAAGAGTTGGATACAGCGCCAGAAGATGGCGCTTCTATGAAAATGCCATTTTCTGAGGCGGCTGCAGACTGCAAATCGCAGCAGTGGGGCCCAGAAAGCTCAGGCCAACCTGTGCTGCGGATTCCAATCCCCAGCTGCCTAGTTGTACCTGGCTGGACACAAAAATGGGGCAAAGCCTACGTCATTTGTTTTCTAATTATTTCATGAAATTCATGAAATAATAAAAAAAGGGCTTCCCTTTATTTTTGGTTCCCAGCCGGGTACAAATAGGCAACTGGGGGTTGGGGGCAGCCGTACCTGCCTGCTGTACCTGGCTAGCATACAAAAATATGGCGAAGCCACATAATTTTTTCAGGGGGCAAAAAACTTCTGCATACAGTCCTGGATGGAGTATGCTGAGCCTTGTAGTTCTGCAGCTGCTGTCTGTCTGTATGGAGAAGAGCAGACAGCAGCTGCAGAACTACAAGGCTCAGCATACTCCATCCAGGACTGCATGCAGAAGTTTTTTGCCCACCAAAAAAATGACGTGGGCTTCGCCATATTTTTGTATGCTAGCCAGGTACAGCTGGCAGCCACGGGCTGCCTCCAACCCCCAGTTGCCTATTTGTACCCGGCTGGGAACCAAAAATATAGGGAAGCCCGTTTTTTTTAATTATTTCACTTATTTCATGAAATAATTAAAAAACAAATGACGTGGGCTTCGCCCTATTTTTGTGTCCAGCCGGGTACAACTAGGCAGCTGGGGATTGGAATCCGCAGCACAGGTTAGCCCGAGGTTTGTGGGCGCCTCTGCTGCGGATTTCAGTCCGCAGCCGTCCCAGAAAATGGCGCTCTCATAGAAGCGCCATCATCTGGCGCTGTATCCAACTCTTCCAACAGCCCTGGAGCCGGGTGGCTTGTTGGGTAATCATGAGTTAATACTGGCTTTGTTTTACCAGCCAGTATTAAGCCAGAGATTCTTAATGTCAGGCACGTTTGACCCGGCCATTAAGAATCTCCAATAAAGGGTTAAAAAAAGACACCACACAGAGAAAAAATACTTTAATAGAAATAAATACACAGACACATTAGAGACTCCATCTTTATTACCCCTGTCAGCCCTCCACGATCCTGCTCTTCTGTCTTCTTTCTTTCTAGTGTAGTAGTAGTGACGATTGTAGTGAGGGGCATCACTTGGGGCTGGGGAACCTCCATCCTAACTACAATGCTCACTACAATCGGGAAGCAGCGTGCAGCCTTCACTCCGTGAGTGATCACTGCTGGCTGCTAGCGGTAACAGCGGTAACGCTGACAGACGCGTTACCATAGCAACGGTGCTCCCGGAGCCGCGGTTAGCGGTGACGTCACCGCTAACTGCGTTGCTATGGCAACGGTGATCTCCGTTAATGACCGGCTGTGTCAGCCGGTCCCTAACGGAACGGGGAGTCGACCGTGTGCTAGAGCATGTCGCCGGTACACGGCGATACACATATGTGCACCGTGTACCGGAGAGATGCACTCGCAGGTCCTACATGACGTGTCATAGTCATGTGACCAGTCTGTAGCCAATGAGATAATAGCCACGTGACTGGTCACATGGCTATTTTGACGTCACGATAGGTCCTGCTTCTCTGCTGGCAGTGCAGGTCACCGGGAGGATTCAGCGATCATCGGATGGAATAGCGGCAGGAGACAGAGTGCAGAAGGGATCGCGAGGACCGGTAAGTGTTATGGCAATGTTTATTAACTGTTTGTGTACATTTATAATGCATTTTTATGTGTTTGTGATTGCCTCCCATTATAGCCTATTGGTTCTAGTTCGGTTCGTCGAACGTTCGACGAGCCGAACTCGAGCCAGACCCCCCGTTCGGCGAACCGCCTCGAGCCGAACCGGGACCGGTTCGCTCATCTCTAGTTACAATCTGCACTTGAATTCTGTTGTAGAGATTTCATTTCAAATCCAATAAGGTGGCATGCAGAGCCCAACTCGCGAAAATTGTGTCACTGTCTAAATATTTCTGGACCTAACTGTATCTGACATCACAAATGACATTTCTAATTCTCCATATTGCTGCTGATCATGGAGCAGAAGGATAATGTATTATGAAATATGTGATAAGTGCACTTCTGTCTCGTAGCCAATTTTCTCCTGAACAAAAAGCTCTGTATCAGCATTTTTTAGCAAATCTTTCAAAATTAGATTTGTTATCATTAATACTGTATTCTTGCTAATATGGCAATACATTGTGGGTTATATGTGATCATAGAGAATAAAACATTATGGTGTATACCTACTGAGTCAAGAGTAGATGTCCAATGACATTGGGAACTTGAAAGATTGATTACATGCTTGATGGACCATCCTAGGGGTGCATTCAGATGAACATATAAAACTGTCCGAGATCGATCGACAAAGCTCAGACTGGCCGTCTCCCGGTCTGAGCGTGACAACTGCATAGAAATATTTGAAGCTGTCTCGCCCGGGTCGGGTCATTGCTGCCCGATCTCGGTCCAATTTGTACAGTCATCTGAGTGCACCCTAGCTTTTACTCAGTTTACACGTCAGGATTTTGAGTAAAAATGAGCGAACCTGTGGAAGTTCGGTTCGGTGGCTGCAGCTGGACCAACCCTACACGGATTTGGACTTGACTTAAACCACAATAGAAGTCACTGATTAGCAGTTCGTGTCTCCGCCCACATACAACGAGCCATAGGAAGAACACTTCCGGGGGAGGGTTGGCAAAGTTTTTCCATTTTTTTGTTTTTATTTTTTTGGTTGCACACTACATCTGATCACGTTGTTGTTACCCCCAGTGTGCGCCATTCAAACACTGCTATCACTGGGCTGAGCACCGAGCGTACCAGAGCACAGCGATGTGACACACCCCACCAGGGCCTGTTTTGGGGGACACTCAACATTGCCCAACTTCGTGACCTTGGCGGCGTCGTTTAAATGGGGGAAAATATTTACAGGGGATGATGCTTCGTGATGACACCTGTGGTCTTTGGCCAGTTATGGCTGACGCTGCTTAGACGGGACCGCTGGGGCAGATGGTGACGCAGCAATGATGGTACAGCTCCCCACGGGTGGGCAACCGTTTGCAGTTGTTAGCCAGTGGGATGTTTGAATAGCGCGGGGCTGGTGGCTTGGTGGCTCAGATAAACAGTCCAGTACACAGCGGGATGCAGTCACAAGTTCTTTACTCACGGTTGACAGTTCCAGATTATCACATCCGGACAGTCAAATGCTGCCCTTGGAGTGCTGGCTCCTGCGGTGACAGGATCCAGCCAATCCCCAGGTAATTCGGAGGCCCAAGACCAGTGTACCTTATTTGTGTCTCTTTCCTGATCGTTTTCCCACGCTGGCTTCGCCCTCCTGATCTGCATCTCACACATAGTACCCTGAGCCAGTGTCTGTGGACCCTGTTTTGGAAAGCGAGCCCGCGGGTGGATTTCTCACTTCCCGTGGCCCTAGGACCCCTTCTTCCTTTTCTTCCACCTGGCCCTAGGACGAGCTCCTCCGGCTCCAGTCCCCAGGACCTCTCCCCTCCTCTTCCTACTTCCTACTTCGTACTCCGTCTAACTCGTTCTTTTTAGTTTAACTTTCCTTCTCCACACTCCATTCTAAGTGTCCACCCACTAACTAACCCCATCTCCAGGTTGGCTCCGGGACTGTGCTCTCCCTAAGGTGCAACTCGCCCTAACCACTGCCTGATGGAGTATAGCTGTACTAAGAGTGTGTGTGTGTTCATGGTCTGTGTACTCCTCCTTACCAGGGAATGGGATATCACACCTCTGGCTAAGATGCAGTACCTCTGTGGCGACTGGACCCTTAGGGGCGCCACAGATGCTCACGTCAGTTTGCATATATAAGCACCCGAAATCCGAACACAAACTCTGTTTTTATTTACAGTCGGTGTTCGGCCTGAAAACCGAACACCGAATATGGGGTTTGCTCATGTTAATTCTAAGGATTATGCTTTGCAGTTAATAATTCAGAAGGCGTTAGCCACTTATTTGGTATCATTGTACTGAACTTGGTTTAAAATTGCAATGACATTGCTTCTGAGACTCAACGTGCTATACTAACCCTTGAATCAAATTTCCTCGAGTCTAGTCAAACCTTAGGTATTAGTGCCAGTGATAATGTACAATAGTCTAATATTGTGATTGCATTATAGGGGCAGAGAAGGACGGGGACCAACTGCAGCCACTTCCCATAAGAAGCTATATAGATCTGTACCTCCCCGTGCTCGGCTGCAGCCGAGCCGCTCGGATCCAGGCTTGTTGGTGGGTGGCTCGAGTGCCTCCGGACCCGGGGTCACTTAGCTCTGAAAGGGGATGTTGGCGCTTTTGGTGGGGGTTAGGTAGGTGTGTCGCGGGCGGAGGAGGGGACGCCGCGCTCTCCCTACTGCTACTCGGGTCCGGCTGCCGCGGCTGCTGCGGCCTGCTGCTGCTCGGTGGCTCGAGTGGTGGGCCGGATCCCGGGGACTCTAGCGGCGCTCCTCGCCCGTGAGTGAAAGGGGATTTTGGGGTGTGGGGATTGGTTATTGTCCGTGACGCCACCCACGGTTGTGGTGATTTGTTGACACCACCGCTGCTCTGTATGGGGATCCCGGGAAGGATGGTATGGAGCAGCCAGTTGTTGTGTTGCCCCTCCGTGGGTAAGGGTTGGTGATCCCGGGGCCCAGGGATGAAGTGGGAGATGCAGGGCTTGGTGGGCGCAGGGACGCGGGGGCAGCGCTGTGCCTTTGCGACAATATGGTACTCACTCAGCCTGAAACGTTGACACAGTTTTCGGTAAAACACACAGCTGGAAAGACGGTTCCCACGGACGGCTGCACTTGCTTTCCCCAGTAGGTGACGGTGATCTCCCTTTTCCTGCACCTAATGTTCCTGTATTGGTAGCGATGGGTTCCCACCGGTAACCCGCTCGCCGGCTTGGATATGGGCCGGAGGAGCCCTACTTTGCCCGCAGGCGCTGGCCCTGAGAAACTGGTGCCCTGGCGGTGGCGGTGTCTCTCCGTAATGGTCGGACTGTTGCCTTCAATCGGGACTTGGTTGTTTGGAGACAGACGTCCCCTTCACTGACGGATTTGGCAAATTATGGCAACTCCTAGCCTTGCCGGGATCCGAGAGGCCCCTGCCCTGGTGCTGACTGTTCTTCGTATACTGCTCCAGACCGCCGGGCCACTACCCATCCGCGGTCCTTCCAGCAACCTCCGAGCAGTCCCCCTTCAGACTGTCACCGCCGTCTGCTGACCTTGCTGTCACTGTCCTGGCACACAGCCGGACCAACTTCAGGCTTTACTACTATCACTTCAGCTTCTCTCTTTAGCTTCACTACAACTTCACTTCTACTTTCCTAAACTTGAACTCCACTGTTTTACTCTTTCCACTTCCTCCTCCAAACTCTATCTTGTTCCTCACTCTTTCACTTCCCTCACTTGACTGCCTGGTTCCTCCCGCCTCCAGGGCTGTGTACTCCTTGGTGGGCGGAGCCAACCGCCTGGCCCACCCCCTGATGTGAACATCGGCCCCTGGAGGAAGGCAACAAGGATTTTGGTAGCCTTGGTGTTCCTAACTGGGGTGTAGGGTGTGGTGGTGTGATGACCTGTGACCCCTGGCTTGCCCAGGGCGTCACAGGTGCACAGCCAGAGCCGCGCTTGAGTTCGTGACGCCGCCACGGGACGTGGTGAAGGTAGACACCACCGCTGCAGTTACGGGGCACTCGGGAGAGATGGTAGTGCAGCCAGATGTTAACCCCTCTGTGGGCAGGGATGATGGCCCCAGGACCCGTTGGGGATAGCTGGGCGGTGCAGGGCGATGTGCGCGGCCGGAGGGCACTGTTGTACTCACTGTTATTGACACACACAAGTCACTGGTAAACCAAGTTGATGGTGGTCGGTGCCCGCAGCCGGCTGCGGTCGGGTCCCCCACCCGGATGGTGGTCTCTGCCTTTCTCCTGCACCGTGTTGTGTAGATTTAGACTGCCTGCGCTTCAGCGATGGGAGTCCACTCCCCGGCTTTGTGTATGTAGGGAGAGCCCGTTTGCCCGCAGACGCTGTCCCGTGGGATCTCTCTGCCTGTGCGGTGGCTTTCTATCCCCCTGGGTGGGCTGTTGTCTTCAGTCGGGACTTGGGTGGGAAAGGACCTATAGTCCAGACCGCAATCAGTTAATTAACTAAGGCCAGTGGATTCTGGACCTCGTTTCAGGGTCTGAGTACTCCCCTGTGTGCTCCGGTTTCCGAGTTGGTTCCCCGGGTCGGAAACCGGCGGGCCACTACCCTGTCCTGGTCCACCACGGTTCCACCGAGCTGTCTTCCCGGCTCCTGCAGGCTAAGACCACCGCTTGCCTCCTAGCCAAGGTGTGCGGGCTACGACCCTCACACCTGTCAGTCCGTCACAGGCCTGTCCTACAGGCCTGACCTCCTCCACTCATTGTGACGTTGTTGTTGGCTTCTTCCTGCTGCTGGTTTGTTGTGTTGCTGGGTTGCGTTTTTTCTTTTAGGAGCCCTTGAAAGGCCGGAAGGTTAAATGTTGTTTGTTGTAATCTGTGAAAGATACCCACATAGACAGTGGTAGCGAATGATCAAGTAGAGTCAAGGAAAGAAGTCAGGTCAGGGCAATTTCAAAGAGTATGTGGCCCCATCCTGTGATTGTCGCCATCCTGGTATGTGGCCCCATCGTGGCATAGGCAGGATCCTTGTGTATGCAGCATCCTGGTATGTGTCCCATCCTGGTATAGTCTCCATCCTTGAATGGCCCTCATGATCGTATGTGGGCTGATGCTTTGATGTGGCCCCATGCTGGTATGTGCCCCCATCGTGGTGCAGCCACCATCCTGACATGTGCCCCTATCCTGGTCTGTGTGTGCAATCTGGTGTAGGCAGCCTTCCGGTGTCCCTTGTACCTGTCCGCCAGCTGTTCACTCCTGTGCGGCGTCCGCTCCGCCTTTTAACTTTGGCCGTTGGTGAGTTGCAGGCTGTGGCGTTGGGAGGTGTGGGTTGGCCTGGTATGTGGGCTGATGCTGTGATGTGGCCCCTTGCTGGTATGTACCCCCATCGTGGTGTAGCCACCATCCTGACATGTGCCCCCATCCTGGTCTGTGTGCGCCATCTGGTATAGGCAGGCAGCATCCTGGTCTGTGTCCCATCCTGGTATAGTCTCAACCCTGGTATGGCCCCCACCCTGGTATGTGGGCTGATGCTGTGATGTGGCCCCATCCTGGTATATGGCCCCATCCTGTGATTGCAGCCATCCTGGTATGTGCCCCCATCGTGGTATAGGTAGGATCCTTGTGTATGCAGCATCCTGGTCTGTGTCCCATCCGGGTATAGTCTTCATCATTGTATGGCCCCCATCCTGGCATGTGGGTTAATGCCGGTATGTGGCCCCATCCTGGTATGTGGCCCCATCGTGGTATACAGTTATGTCCAGAAATATTTGTACAGTGACACAAGTTTTGTTATTTTAGCTGTTTACAAAAACATGTTCAGAAATACAATTATATACATAATATGGGCTGAAAGTGCACACTCCCAGCTGCAATATGAGAGTTTTCACATCCAAATCGGAGAAAGGGTTTAGGAATCATAGCTCTGTAATGCATAACCTCCTCTTTTTAAAGGGACCAAAAGTAATTGAACAAGGGACTCTAAGGGCTGCAATTAACTCTGAAGGTGTCTCCCTCGTTAACCTGTAATCAATGAAGTAGTTAAAAGGTCTGGGGTTGATTACAGGTGTGTGGTTTTGCATTTGGAAGCTGTTGCTGTGACCAGACAACATGCGGTCTAAGGAACTCTCAATTGAGGTGAAGCAGAACATCCTGAGGCTGAAAAAAAAGAAAAAAATCCATCAGAGAGATAGCAGACATGCGTGGAGTAGCAAAATCAACAGTCGGGTACATTCTGAGAAAAAAGGAATTGACTGGTGAGCTTGGGAACTCAAAAAGGCCTGGGCGTCCACGGATGACAACAGTGGTGGATGATCGCCGCATACTTTCTTTGGTGAAGAAGAACCCGTTCACAACATCAACTGAGGTCCAGAACACTCTCAGTGAAGTAGGTGTATCTGTCTCTAAGTCAACAGTAAAGAGAAGACTCCATGAAAGTAAATACAAAGGGTTCACATCTAGATGCAAACCATTCATCAATTCCAAAAATAGACAGGCCAGAGTTAAATTTGCTGAAAAACACCTCATGAAGCCAGCTCAGTTCTGGAAAAGTATTCTATGGACAGATGAGACAAAGATCAACCTGTACCAGAATGATGGGAAGAAAAAAGTTTGGAGAAGAAAGGGAACGGCACATGATCCAAGGCACACCACATCCTCTGTAAAACATGGTGGAGGCAACGTGATGGCATGGGCATGCATGGCTTTCAATGGCACTGGGTCACTTGTGTTTATTGATGACATAACAGCAGACAAGAGTAGCCGGATGAATTCTGAAGTGTACCGGGATATACTTTCAGCCCAGATTCAGCCAAATGCCGCAAAGTTGATCGGACGGCGCTTCATAGTACAGATGGACAATGACCCCAAGCATACAGCCAAAGCTACCCAGGAGTTCATGAGTGCAAAAAAGTGGAACATTCTGCAATGGCCAAGTCAATCACCAGATCTTAACCCAATTGAGCATGCATTTCACTTGCTCAAATCCAGACTTAAGACGGAAAGACCCACAAACAAGCAAGACCTGAAGGCTGTGGCTGTAAAGGCCTGGCAAAGCATTAAGAAGGAGGAAACCCAGCGTTTGGTGATGTCCATGGGTTCCAGACTTAAGGCAGTGATTGCCTCCAAAGGATTCGCAACAAAATATTGAAAATAAAAATATTTTGTTTGGGTTTGGTTTATTTGTCCAATTACTTTTGACCTCCTAAAATGTGGAGTGTTTGTAAAGAAATGTGTACAATTCCTACAATTTCTATCAGATATTTTTGTTCAAACCTTCAAATTAAACGTTACAATCTGCACTTGAATTCTGTTGTAGAGGTTTCATTTCAAATCCAATGTGGTGGCATGCAGAGCCCAACTCGCGAAAATTGTGTCACTGTCCAAATATTTCTGGACCTAACTGTAGGCAGGATCCTTGTGTATGCAGCATCCTGGTCTGTGTCCCATACTGGTATAGTCTCCATCCTTGTATGGCCCCCATCCTGGTATGTGGGTGTCTGTGTGGGGTGGTGTTTGTGTTGCACGGTGTATTTGTATTGCGTTGTATGTGTGTTGCGGTGCGTATGTGAGGCAATGTGTGTGTGTGTTGTGGGGGTGTGTGTTTTGTGCGGTGTGTATTTGTGTGCCGCGGTGTGTGAGTGGGTGCGTGTGATTGTGGGGCGATATATGTGTGCTGGGGTGTTTGTGTGCTGCTGTGTGTGTGGGTGGTTGTGTGTGGGGGGGCGCGTTTGATATGAGCGGGGTTGTTTGTGTGTGTGTGGTGCGTTGGTGTGTGTGCATGGTAGTTTGTGTGTGCCGGTGTGTGTGTGTGTGTTTGTGTTGGGCTGTGTAGGAGTCGTAGTGTGTGTGTGTGTGTGTGTGTGTGCGTGGCTTCATTTCCCGCTGGCCATGAATAGTAATGATTGGCTCATGAGCACTCCGGGACGCAGCTCTCCCACTAACCACGGATGAATGCTGGCTACTTAAATATTAACACTGAAGTGAATGTTAAGTAGCTGCTCATGAATAGTAATGAGCGGCTCATCAATAGTAAAGAGCGGCTCCTTAACATTCACAGCAGTTTAATATTTAAGTAGCCATGTGCTTCCCCTGCATTTATCGTTGATTAGTGGGAGAGCTGTGTCTCCTGTCCCCGTTCCTCTATGTGTCTCTGTGGTGTGGGGAAGCCCTGCAATTCCGCAGCTGCGTCTCCTCTTGTCCCCATCCCTCTGTGTCTCTGTGGTGTAGTTGGGTCACTGACCTGCGCTTTGGGGCCTCCTATGGGTTGGGGCTTACTGTGCTCCATCGCGTTGGGTGTAGGGAGCTTCCATGGCGATGTCCCTTGTACCTCTCCACCGGCTGCGTCATGGCATTGTCAGGGATTCGGTGAGTGGGCGTGTCCTAATTGAGCGGTCGTCGCTGCTGATTGTGTGTGGGTAGAGTAAGGTGTGGGTGTGTGTGGGGTGTGATGCAGGGCCGCTGCTGATTGGGTGAGGGTGGAGTGAGGGGTGGGTGTGGGGGAGTTCGGCCTGTTGGAGCTGTGTGGGCGTGGTTTAGGCGGTTTAAACGTATGACGTCATTTCTTGGACAGACAGACAGAGAGACAGAATAGGGCAATTATATATATATATATATATATTATTATTAATAACATAGATTGACTTCACTCGAATACTCATTTTGGGTAGTTTACAATCATCAGGTTGGGGTTTGTCTTCACCATCTTCCCTCACCATCCCTCAGTAGGTCATTATTTAAGCTCCTTACAATTCCTCATAATAATTGGAAATGATTTTCTAATCAGTAACAAAGTCAGTGGTTAAATATTTATATTATGTAAATTGCACATTTATCCCTCATGATAAATTAAAATGATGAAATTTATAGGAACATCTGATGATTCTTAATTTTCACAAGAAATTACAACACATGTCTTATTGGTAGTTGTTGTTTTAGTTAAATTATTTTTTTTTTCTGAAAGGGTTGTTTTGGGACTTAATTATTGATAAACTTATACTCAGGAGAGGTTATCAATATCAAATAGGTGGTGGTCCAACTTTCGACATTGCCACCAATCAGCTGATTGAAGGAGCCACAGAACGCGAGACATTTTACAATTCCATGCACTGTTCAGTGACCGAGAATCTCCCAAACAATGGGAGGAGGAATGAGTCAATGAGGGAGGAATTGCAGAACAATTACGGACTACTGGGGACGTTTCATCCAGGTAAGATAAAAGTGTGTGGTGGCAGGGCTGAGGCATTATCCCAACCCGGAACTGAACACCATTATGTCTAGGACTACTGGGGAAGGACATCATGGACCAAAAAATAGAAAGAACAAGGTGAAGAGGAAGACCAGCAACCCAATGGCTTGATGCTATCAAGATAACGGCAGAAAAGACCCTGGTGGACCTATCTAGGCTTACACAAGATTAATCTTCCTAGAGAGCATTCATCCATCAAGTTGAGATCAAGCTGAAGGCCGATAAAAGAAGAAAGAAGAGTTCCTCAGCTCTATCACTCATTGGGGCTTCATCAATTAAACCCTAAAAATGAAATTTCAGATGAATGACCATCTGTATAAAACATAGATGGCTTGAGTCTACCAGAGAGGAAGCCAGTTCCTGAATGGTTGAGAGGGTTTTTATCCCCCTTCTATGTTGTCCATATGACCTATTAGGTTATATAGGTTTTCATGTGACAACCCCATTAAGGAGACATTGTAGGTCAATACCTAAAGTAAGTTATGTTGCATTAAATGGGTTGTCTAGTTTCGACAACACCTGTTCACATGAAGGATCCCTTGACAGTGTGATAACTGACAGTTCTACAGTGGAATATGGACTTTTACATATAGGTAGTTGTAGAAAAATATCCTAGAACTATAACTTTTACTAAACTAAACCTTCGAACTTAAGAAAATATGTTTTAATGAATACCTCAGAAACCTACTGTATACAGTACTATACAGTATTAAAAAGGTTGTCCCATAAATGATATTTATCATCTTTTCACAGAATATATGGTCTATGTGTGACCACTGGTTTCTAGGCGGTCCAGAATCTGATACACCCAACGAGAATGGGGTTACCCAGAATATCCACTATTAATAGAGCAGTGGTTACAGATACTTCCTACTACTCCACTTTTACAAAGGATTTTGGGACCTTTATTCTTGTGATCGGTCCTGGTACCAGGAGTAGACAATTCATTTCCCATAAGGGCAACATGGGAAAATGTGACTGTTGTGAAGGGTCAAACCAATAGGCTGAAATTAATTCTGCTCAATATTAATATTAACATATTAATTACAATTGTAATGAATATGTTATATTAATATTAGCATTTAATATTGAGCAGAATTAAATATGTTGACACCCCATATATACCATATGAGCCCACACACAGCCCTCTTATATACACTATAAGTCCACACATAGCACATATATAACCCCACATTGCTTTCTACATACAGTATGAGCCCCCACATAGCCTTCTATATACAGTATAAGCCCTCACATAGCCTCCTATATACAGTATGAGCCCTCCCATAGCTTTCTATATGCAGTAAGAGCCCCCAAATAGTCTCCTATGAATGAACCCCCACATAGCCTCCTATATATAGTTTGAGTCCCACATAGCCTTATATTCAGTATTTGCTTCCAAATAGCTTTCTGTATACAATGAGTCCCCGCATAGCCTTCTACATACAGTATGAGCCCTCACATAGCCTCCTATATACAGTATAAGCCCCACATAGCCTTCTATAAACATGAATAGAGTAGATATCCAGCAATCTGGTCCAAAATAGGTTAAAAATTCTTTCTTTATTTCATGTTCAAGTTAAAAAAAATTTTTCCATCATGAATTCATAGGAATAAACGTGAGACATTTCTCTCACGTTTATTCCTATGAATTCATGATGGAAATTTTTTTTTTAACTTGAACATGAAATAAAGAAAGAATTTTTAACCTATTTTGGACCAGATTGCTGGATATCTACTCTATTCATGCTGATGCTGAGGTCTGCCTACCTCTCTCTTTCCGTGCACGGTCTGGATTTGATCTCAGGTACAGGTGAGCGGGGTCACCCCCTTCCTCTGTCTGGGTACCTTCTATAAACAGTATGAGCTGTCACAAAGTCTCCTATATACAGTATTAGCTCCACATAGCATCCTATATACAATATGAACCCCCATATAGCCTTTTAATAACAGTATGAACCTCACATATCCCCTATATACAGTATAAGCCCCTACATAGTCCTCTACATACAGTATGAGCCCTCACATAGCCCCCTATATACATGCCAACATTTCATGCATACAGTGACTTGCGAAAGTATTTGGCCCCCTTGAATTTGGCAACTTTTACCCACATTTCAGGCTTCAAACATAAAGATAAAAAAAATTAAATTAATAGTGACGAATCAACAACAAGTGGGACACAATTATGAACTTGAACAAAATGTATTATTTTAAACATTTTTAAAAAATAAAAAACTGAACAGTGGGTGATGCAATATTATTCGGCCCCTTTAAGTTAATACTTAGTAGCGCAACCTTTTGCTGTGATTACAGCACAAGTCACTTGGGGTATGTGTCTATCAGTTTTGCACATCGAGAGACTGAAATTCTTGCCCATTCTTCCTTTGAAAACAGCTCGAACTGAGCGAGGTTGGATGGAGAGCGTTTGTGAACAGCAGTTTTCAGCTCTTTCCACGGATTCTCGATTGGATTCAGGTCTGGACTGTGACTTGGCCATTCAAACACCTGGATACGTTTATTTTTAAACCATTCCATTGTAAATTTTGCTTTATGTTTTGGATCATTGTCTTGTTGGAAGACAAATCTCCGTCCCAGTCTCAGGTCTTTTGCAGACTCCAACAGGTTTTCTTCAAGAATGGTTCTGTATTTAGCTCCATCCATCTTCCCATCAATTTTAACCATCTTCCCTGTCCCTGCTGAAGAAAAGCAGGCCCAAACCATGATGCTGCCACCACCATGTTTGACAGTGGGGATGGTGTGTTCAGGGTGATGAGCTGTGTTGCTTTTACGCCAAATATATCGTTTGGCATTGTTCCCAAAAAGTTCGATTTTGGTTTCATCTGACCAGAGCACCTTCTTCCACATGTTTGGTGTCTGCCAGGTGGCTTTGGCAAACTGTAAACAACAATTTTTATGGCTATCTTTGAGAAATGGATTTCTCCTTGCCACTCTTCCATAAAGCCCAGATTTGTGCAGTGTACGACTGATTGTTGTCCCATGGACAGACTCTCCCACCTCAGCTGTAGATCCCTGCAGTTCATTCAGAGTGATCATGGGCTTCTTGGCTGCATCTCTGATCAGTCTTCTCCTTGTTTGAGATGAAAGTTTGGATGGATGGATGGCCGGGTCTTGGTAGATTTGCAGTGGTATGATACTCCTTCCATTTCAATATGATCACTTGCACAGTGCTCCTTGGGATGTGTAAAGTTTTGGAAATCTTTTTGTAACCAAATCCGGCTTTAAACTTCTCCACAACAGTATCACGGACCTGCCTGTTGTGTTCCTTGGTCTTCATGATGCTCTCTGTGCTTTAAACAGAACCCTGAGACTATCACAGAGCAGGTGCATTTATACGGAGACTAGATTACACACAGGTGTATTATATTTATCATCATCCGTCATTTAGGACAACATCGGATCATTCAGAGAACCTCAATGAACTTCTGAAGTGAGGTTGCTGCACTGAAAGTAAAGGGGCTGAATAATATTGCACGTCCCACTTTTCAGTTATTTATTTTTAAAAAAGATTTAAAACAAGCAAAAAAAAATCGTTCAACTTCACAATTGTGTCCCACTTGTTGATTCTTCTCCATTAATTTAACATTTTATATCTTTATGTTTGAAGCCTGAAATGTGGGTAAAGGTTGACAAATTCAAGGGGCCCAAATACTTTCGCAATGCACTGTATGTGATAAAAAAAAACAGCACATACAATCTCATTCCCGTTCTAGTGGTGCTCTATTCCTGTCTCTGGTACTCGAACTTCCTGCACAATACAAGTGATGATGTGATGTCATCACATCTGCTGTTGCACATGCTAATTGATGGAAGATGGAGCCAACAGCAATGTCCTTCACCAATGTATTTATTATTATTATTATTTATTATTATAGCGCCATTTATTCCATGGCGCTTTACAAGTGAAAGAGGGTATACGTACAACAATCATTAACAGTACAAGACAGACTGGTATAGGAGGAGAGAGGACCCTGCCCGTGAGGGCTCACAGTCTACAGGGAATGGGTGATGGTACAATAGGTGAGGACAGAGCTGGTTGCGCAGTGGTCTACTGGACTGAGGGCTAATGTAGGTTGTAGGCTTGTTGGAAGAGGTGGGTCTTGAGGTTCCTCTTGAAGCTTTCCACGGTAGTGGAGAGTCTGATGTGCTGAGGTAGAGCGTTCCAGAGTATGGGGGATGCACGGGAGAAATCTTGTACACGATTGTGGGAAGAGGAGATAAGAGAGGAGCAGAGAAGGAGATCTTGTGAGGATCTAAGGTTGCGTGCAGGTAGGTACCGGGAGACTAGGTCACAGATGTAGGGAGGAGACAGGTTGTGCATGGCTTTGTATATCATGGTTAATGGTTATTTACCGCTATCTGCTTTCTGAGGATGCAAATAACAGGGATATCGGCAACTGGGTGGTGGCAGATGGAAAGTGGGCGAGGGAATGGTGTAGCCCATGGGCCACTTTTCAGCCCTTTGGCTGTCTTGATTCAGTACAGACTGGAACAGCAAGAGGGCAGGATGTGGCTTGCAGGCCTCACTTTACCCAGCCCTGATTAGACCCACAGCTATCATACATTAATAACCTATACCATGGATAGTTTATATACCATATCTTACTTATAGTAATCCCTCAAAAAAAAAGTAATATTTGACCATCAGTGCATACAAGGTGCTATTATAATACAATGGCCCACTATCAGGAGAATATGATGACTCCTGGTCCTGCTGCATAGAGAAAAGTCATAATTGGGATCACATAGTGTAACAAATACATCCAATGAGTGTGTTGTGGGTAAGTCACTGATTAACAATCCTGAGTAGGCAAAATTAAGAAAGTAATGGAGATAGTTTTAGAGAAGTAACATAATTACTCCGGATTCATCGTGCAGCAGAGGATTTGTACCATTTCCTTTCATAGGAGTTGGGGAGGTTCCACTTGTTAACTACAATGAAGAGACATGTGGAACAAGAACTTCACTGTACGTCTGATTCATCTGCTAAGCGGAGCCATATGGACTCCACGCATGAGTGAAACAAGATCTTGGCGGCGATTAATTAAAACGCACATTTCAAGACCTACATTTTTCTTTTTACAACCTCTTCATTTATGTTTAATATCGTGTCGCGTACTTATAGACTTCTAATTAAAATGCTATTTCCCATGGATATTAAAGGAATATACTGTTCATCACGAACAACACATTAAAGGAATGCTAGATCTAAAATTCAGAAGAATGTTTAATGGGCAATATCGTGAACGTTATGTAACACCCAGATGGGAAGCTTTGGCTACAAAGAACACATGGGATGACTCTAGGAGGAGTAGATTAAAGAAACCACAAGGAACGCTGGACAAACATTGGATGGGGAATCTGCGAGCACATGAATATTGACTAAGTAGAAAGAAGGGAATATTATACCAACTTGTGGTTTTTGGTTTACAAGGATGAGAAATGGTTAAGAGACCAAGATTGATGGTCATACAGACAACAAAGCTGTCCAATCTGAGACAACATGCAAGACGAATAAAAAAATATTGACAATCACTGGTCAAGCATGATGTTCATTCTGATCTACTCTAATTATTAAATGCAAGATAATTAAGAAATCTAACCTTGATATTTGGACTACACCAGGAAGCAATGCTTGAATATAAATTTACTTCATTCTAGGAAAAATGTATAAATTACTGTGTGTAGTGGTAGTGGATTGAAACTAATTAGATTTGGATTCAAGACTAGAGATGTGCGAACCTTTCAGAGTTCGGTTCGCGCATCTTTACCGAGCTTCCCGGTGTTCGCTGAGCTGTTCAACAGATCAACGCATATACCCAACCCATTGAATTCAATGGGAGGCCAAACTTGTGTGTTGTAAGGTGCAGGGGGGCTATTAAAGAAAGACAGACAATAAAGCAAGACATACTTACCGAATCTCTGGCATAGCTGTAACTGTTCCTGCAGCTGTACTCCCGGGACTGCTCATTATCCCTCATACATTTTTACTGCTTTCCCCACCCACCGAAATCTCTGAATGGCTGTAGTCAGACCCCACCCCCAGACAGTGTCTGTGATTGATTGGAATCACAGACCCTGTCTGAGGGTCTATTATATTGTGGCGTAAAAGAAATATATAAATAAATAAAATGGAGTAGGGTCCTCCATCTATTGATACCCAGCACAGATAAAGCTCATGACTACAGGCTGAAGCCCCTGCTGTGCGCTTATCTTGGTTGTGTCTCAAAATAAGAGGAACCCCATGCGTTTTTTTTTTAATTACTTAAATAAATAATTATAAAAACCGATGTGCGGTCCCACCAATTTTGATACCCAGCCAAGATAAATCCCAGCAGCTGGAGGCTGGTATTCTCAGGCTGGGGAGATCCATGGTTGTTGGGCACCCCAAACTAAAAACAGCAGCCTGTAGCTGCCTAGGATTGCCGTATCCATTTGATATGACAGTCCTGGAAATTTACCCGGCTCTTCCCATGCGGTTTTCATGTGATGGTAATGAGAGTTTTTGCTAGGAGGTGTAGATTTGATGCAAGAATATGGTGTAAAAATTTCAGCACCAAATCTGCATCTCTTGGCAAAAAAAATGCACAAAAACTGTTTTGATGCTGTTTTGGTGCCGTTTTCTGCCAGGAGGTGCAAATTTGGTGCTGAAATCTGGTGCATTCATTTCAGCACCAAGTTTGCACCTCCGGGCAGAAAAGCACACCGAAACAGCGGCAAAAGTTATTTTGATTTTTTTTGCCAAGAGATGCAGATTTAATAGGGACATTTTTACACAGTATTCCTGCATCCAATGTACATCTACTGGCAAAAAATGCATCTCTACCGCATCATAACACATGTGGTTTTCATGCAGTTTTTTGTCAGGAGGTGTTGAATGGGTGCAGGAATATGGCGTAAAAATGTCAGCACCGAATCTGCATATCTTGTCAAGAAGCCCTGCATTTTTCTGCCAGGAGATGCAGGTCTGTGAACTTAGTGACCTCACCTGAGGGTGAGGTCACTGAGTTCATTGAGGTCCCCAGAGGTCAGGTTAGAGATGAGTGAACCTTTCAAAGTTCGGTTCGCCGATTTTTACCGAGCTTCCCGATGTTCGCCGAACAGTTCATCAAACAGTTCGGTGAACATACTGAGCCCATTGAATTCAATGGGAGGACAAACTTATGTGTTGTAAAACGATGTAGGAGGGCTGTAAAAGAAAAACAATAAAGCAGCACATACTTACTGAGTCTCCGGTGCAGCTGTAACTGCTCCTGCGGCATTACATTCAGGGCCACTGATTATCCCTCATACATATTCACTGCTTTCCCCGCCCACCAGTATCTCTGATCAGCTGCAATCAGACCCCGCCCTCAGACAGCATCTCTGATTGGTTGAAATCACAGACCCAGTTTACGGGTCTATCGTGGTATAAAAGAAAAATATACAATTTGAGTAGGGACCCCGATCTAGTGATACCAGCACAAATAAAGCCCACGGCTACAGGCTATATTGTATGTGTATAAAAATAAGAGGTACCGCATTAAGATTTTTTAATTTAAATTAATTAAATAAATAATTAAAAAAACGGTCTGCGGTCCCACCTGATTTTGATAACCAGCCCAGATAAAGTTTGACAGCTGGGGCTGGTATTCTCAGACTTGGGAGACCCATGGTTATTGGGCCCCTCAGCCTAAAAATAGCAGCCTGCAGCTGCAGATGCAATAGTCCTGGAACTTTACTTGGCTTTTCCCAATTTAACTGGTGCAGAGGCAATCGGGTAATAAGGGATTCATTGTAGCTCACACCTGCCACTAAGTCCTAGATTAGTAATGGGGAGGGTCTATGAGACCTCACCCCCATTACTGATCTGTAAGGGAAAGAAAATAAACACAAACATCAACAAAAAAATCCATTATTTGAAATAAAATACAAAATACACCCTATTTCACCACTTTATAAACCCCCAAAAGGCCCAGTTCTGACGTAAGCCACAAGAGGTCCCACAATGATTCCAGCATTGCTACATTTGAAATGACAGTGAGCAGTCATAGAACATGACTGACTTCTGTGCACTTCAGGCAGAAATCACTGAGCCTCAGCGATCAGCAATGAGGTCACTCAGGTTAGTTGGGCCACAGCTGGAGGTTCCCATAGTACCTCACGTGAGGTCACTGAATTAACAGACCTGCATCTCCTGGTAGAAAACGGCAAGTATCCATGTACCAACTCCAGATCCTGAGTTCTCCATGTAACTCTCCAGATCCGGCCATCCGGATAATTAAAAAAATAAAAGGAAAAAGCAAGTAAATAGGGATTAACAGGAGCAGTATAATAATTGAGTCCCCCGCGCAGCTGTAACACTATTTTACCCTCATCCATATTCACTGCTTCCCCCGCCCACCAGCAGTCCAAGCATCTCTAATTAATCGCAGTCAGACTGCACTCCCACCCTATGTGACAGCGTATATGACTGCTTGGAAGCATACATGCTGTCTGCATATCTAAAGTGGTGTAAAAATAAATAAATTGGTGTAGGGTCCCCTGATGTTATGATACCCAGCACAGACAAATCATACGGCAACACACTGCACCCCCAGTCATGTATTTAGCTTGGTTGTGTATCAAAATAATAAGGACCACACAAAGCTTTTTTTAAAAGCCGACAGCTGGGGGCTGGTGAGGCTGAGGAGACCAATGCTTATTTCGCCTTTAGCTTAAAAATAGCAGCCCGCAGCCATCCAGAATTGTCGTATCCACTAGATGAATGCCTAACTGTCCCAGCATATACTAGCATACATAAAAAGATGCTTTATGCTATGCTAATGAGTGCAGGGACTAGTTGCAATTGAGTTAGTTCCTGTGTTTATTCTTCCCTGTTAGCATGTTAACACGCCCACAGGGGCATGCTAATGATGGTCACCACGGGGTCTTGGGAATACTCGTCACCGGACTGGTGAGGGTCAGGGAATGTCACAGGTGGCCCTGCCCAGTTTCGTGACCCCGTCACTGTCAATACAAGGGATGAAAGATAGGGATGGCGATGATGAAGGGGTTGAGGATGTTGAGAGTAGTTGTCTTGTGACACCACCTGTGGTGTGCGGCAAGGAATAAGCCCCCACTGCGGGTGATGTCCTCTGGGGTGGATGGTAACGCAGCTCCGATGGTTCAGCTGGTACAGATAGAGCTAGGCCCCAGGTAGGATGATGGTGGTGGTAGCGCCTGTTGGCACTGAAGCGTCTGGCAATAGCGCCGGCAGGGCTGATACAGTGGCTGCAGTTCAAGGTCTTTACTCACTGTATGATAGCCACCCTCGGAGCACCAGTTTCTGACGTGATGGGCCCCAGCCGATCCCGGGATGAGCTTCCTGCTCCAAGCCTCAGGCTGTGAGGAGAAATAAATTGAAAAAAATGGTGTTGTGTTGCCAGAACTGTAGTCTCAACTTGACTGAAGATTGTGTGAAGGTTGCTCCTACTTCTACCCCAAGTGGTACCCCCCAGGTGGTTGTCCTAGTGACCAGGAAATTCCCATGCTTTGTGATGCCACCCCCAGCTTACTCTAGTTCAGTCCCCAGTGAGAAGGCACCTAAGCTGTATGTAAAGTGAAATGTGGAAACACCAGTGATTAACCTCCTCCTCACCTGAGATGAATACTGCACCTTAAATGAGATGCAGTACCCTGTGGCGACTGAAGCCTCAAGGGCGCCACATTAACATGCTATTCAATGCCCATTGCCCAGCATCATCAGCGGTGATGCACATACCTGTGTCTGTTGTCACCGTATCAGACGCTGGGCAGTGCACATGATCAGAAGTCCCGACACTTCCAATCATGCATACTAGACCTCTCTGAAACAGGATGTGTACTCCCGACTTCATAGTGTGGACGACCAGAAGTGTCGGGCATTCTGATTATACACACTGAACCTAAACCCGATGTTTTGATGCGATGTCAATGAACACAGGTACGTGCGTCACCACTGATGACACTGGGCAGTAGGCAATGAATAGCATGTTAGCACGCTCCTGTGGGTGTGCTAACCTGCTAAGAGGGCAGAATGAGCTCAGGAACTAACACCCTTGTGAATAGTCCATTCGCTTATTTGCATATCATAAAGGATCTTTAGAAATACTTTTTGTAAAGATCTCTTTATCTAGGCTGCTAGATACAGGGACGCTTAGGCATGGATTAGCAATATGTACCCAGAACTGCTCGTGGTTCTGGGTGCATACTGCACTTGACAGGTTCCCTTTAAATCTTTATCTGTTGATATTTTATTAAATGAAAGTTAGATCTATGGTGACCGTGTAATTCTATCACCACCAAAAGCAAGAATAGGGAAGCTGTCAATATAATGTGAAAACATTCATCTGAAATCATCTTGTGCGACTTGTATAAATATCATCAAAGGGAAGTACAAAGGACTAGTGATGTGGCTGGAGGATTGCAGGATAAGCCTAAATGTCTTGGACGCATCTCCAAACATTCCCTGTAAAGCAGAGATCTCCAAACCACGGGCTGCCAATGTCACTATTCATAAGCCGTGGTCTGGAATAAAGAACGTACCTTATTTACAAAGACTTCTATTTCTGAACGGTTAAAAAGGTAAAAAAAAAATAAAATAAAAAAATATTTAAATAGTTTGTAAAGCAACTTGCCAGTCACTGTCATGAAGTCGGTATCTGCAGGAGGCTAATGATAGCTTTGTGCGTCTTCTGCGGCTTTCATGTGTCATGTAACTGCATATTATTTTGATTGAACTTCTAAAGAGTATATATTTGTTTAACTATGATTCTATAGCTGGCAAAAAAAATGTATAAAATCATAGGCAAGAAGAAAATGATGTCACCGAAAAGCTTAAATAAAAATCGAAAAAGAAAAAGAACAATTTAACCAAAAATCTCGGAATTCTAACCATCAGACATATCAATCCCTATCCATAGACATATAAATATATACATTTGATATACTAATATTTAAGCACCAGGGGTCTTCCACCGCATTCATGTACTTAGAAATTAGTTATTACAATAAATTATGCTGACCCCATCAGGGCCTCTGGAAAGACTTGATTTTGTAATGGAGGGAAGCTGAAAATATCATTATTCCAAATATCAAAACAGTTTAGAAACCCAAAAACAACAGAGTTAAGTCCTGTTATTTTGATTAGGTTTCTTCGATTATTTTCCTTGAGGAATCTCATTTTTTTTCCCTTACCAAAAAATGTGTTAGAGATTACATTTTGTTTAGCAAGAAAAACCGATGTTAGGCTTAACTTTTATTGAGAAATGGCAGTAAATTAATTGCAAATGAGAATATTTTGGCTCAGGGTTTAAAAACAACTCTAAAATTGCAAAAACAGACTGGAAAAGAAAAAGAAAAGAATAGAAAAAAAGAAAAAAGTTACCCAGTTAGGAAATGTACTTGTAACCCTTTATTGATCACCCATTGACATTTTATAGGTTCAAGACACTACCTTATTAGTCAGAGAATGAAATTTGTAGATCATTTTTTTAATTTCCCTATGAAAAAAATCTATAGGATGGTGTCACGGGGTCTTTCTTCGATATCACACAATCAACAAAGTGAGAGATGATTGAACAATCTAAAGAATAGTTATTCCAAGCAAGTTAGAAAGTTCATCAAATAATCCACGACAGAGAGGGTAAAGTAGTCCAGTAATGGGATAAATGTCCCAGGGATCAGTCAAAATCCTCCAGCAGTCCTTTTACAGGGAAATCGCGGTTTCCCAATGGCTCTCTGGGGTGCTGCCTGTAGCCACAGCTTCTCCCCCAGAGGATTAATCTTCTTGCTTCTCTCTTGAAGTTCTCAGACAGACTAAATAATCCCCTAGACAAGCAGAGAGTTTGTGTGTATTCCAGGCCCCCCTTTCCCACACCTAGGGACAGAAGTACTGCAGGGGGATATACAGTAAACCTGCAGACAGGACAAATAATACATACAATGGACAAAGCACCACGCCTAAAATACGAACCTACACAAAATGATACACAACCCCCCATATTCCACTATCACAGATTGATAAATCAGAGCTTCAGCAATTCTTTGTCATTATCCACATAAATATAGTCAATTATATAAATTCATCAATATGTGATAATAGATATCACAATATGAAAACATTAGTAGATAATAATAAGTACAGACACCAATGTGTCATTTCTCCTGGACGAAGAATTTCGTGTGAAATACACGTCGAGTGCGATGGGACCTGGCCCTTACATGTGGTTCTCTGGACTGGCAATCATATGTACACTGTGGCACTTATGTTGTGGTATTTATAACTTACGGTTATCTTATGACACACTGGTGTCTGTACTTATTATTATCTAGCTATGTTTTGATATTGTGATATTTAATAGCACATGTTGATAAATTTATGTAATTGACTACGCATAGTTATACAGTTAGGTCCAGAAATATTTGGACAGTGACACAAGTTTTGTTATTTTAGCTGTTTACAAAAACATGTTCAGAAATACAATTATATATATAATATGGGGTGAAAGTGCACACTCCCAGCTGCAATATGAGAGTTTTCACATCCAAATCGGAGAAAGGGTTTAGGAATCATAGCTCTGTAATGCATAGCCTCCTCTTTTTCAAGGGACCAAAAGTAATTGGACAAGGGACTCTAAGGGCTGCAATTAACTCTGAAGGCATCTCCCTCGTTAACCTGTAATCAATGAAGTAGTTAAAAGGTCTGGGGTTGATTACAGGTGTGTGGTTTTGCATTTGGAAGCTGTTGCTGTGACCAGACAACATGCGGTCTAAGGAACTCTCAATTGAGGTGAAGCAGAACATCCTGAGGATGAAGAAAAAAGAAAAAATCCATCAGAGAGATAGCAGACATGCTTGGAGTAGCAAAATCAACAGTCTGGTACATTCTGAGAAAAAAGGAATTGACTGGTGAGCTTGGGAACTCAAAAAGGCCTGGGCGTCCACGGATGACAACAGTGGTGGATGATCGCCGCATACTTTCTTTGGTGAAGAAGAACCCGTTCACAACATCAACTGAAGTCCAGAACACTCTCAGTGAAGTAGGTGTATCTGTCTCTAAGTCAACAGTAAAGAGAAGACTCCATGAAAGTAAATACAAAGGGTTCACATCTAGATGCAAACCATTCATCAATTCCAAAAATAGACAGGCCAGAGTTAAATTTGCTGAAAAACACCTCATGAAGCCAGCTCAGTTCTGGAAAAGTATTCTATGGACAGATGAGACCAAGATCAACCTGTACCAGAATGATGGGAAGAAAAAAGTTTGGAGAAGAAAGGGAACGGCACATGATCCAAGGCACACCACATCCTCTGTAAAACATGGTGGAGGCAACGTGATGGCATGGGCATGCATGGCTTTCAATGGCACTGGGTCACTTGTGTTTATTGAGGACATAGCAGACAAGAGTAGCCGGATGAATTCTGAAGTGTACCGGGATATACTTTCAGCCCAGATTCAGCCAAATGCCGCAAAGTTAATTGGACGGCGCTTCATAGTACAGATGGACAATGACCCCAAGCATACAGCCAAAGCTACCCAGGAGTTCATGAGTGCAAAAAAGTGGAACATTCTGCAATGGCCAAGTCAATCACCAGATCTTAACCCAATTGAGCATGCATTTCACTTGCTCAAATACAGACTTAAGACGGAAAGACCCACAAACAAGCAAGACCTGATGGCTGCGGCTGTAAAGGCCTGGCAAAGCATTAAGAAGGAGGAAACCCATCATTTGGTGATGTCCATGGGTTCCACACTTAAGGCAGTGATTGCCTCCAAAGGATTCGCAACAAAATATTGAAAATAAAAATTTTTTTTGGGGTTTGGTTTATTTGTCCAATTACTTTTGACCTCCTAAAATGTGGAGTGTTTGTAAAGAAATGTGTACAATTCCTACAATTTCTATCAGATATTTTTGTTCAAACCTTCAAATTAAACGTTACAATCTGCACTTGAATTCTGTTGTAGAGGTTTCATTTCAAATCCAATGTGGTGGCATGCAGAGCCCAACTCGCGAAAATTGTGTCACTGTCCAAATATTTCTGGACCTAACTGTATTTTCACTCTTTTTATATATGTGACAGTGTAATTATCTTTGTGCCATACCAGTTGAGTTTACCAGGTGTCTTCCCCGTTTATTCCTTGTACCTGTTGTAGTTTTAATATGGTCTTTTACTTTTTATCATTTTTTTTTAATAAAATGTATTAGTTTTATGGGGATAGGCATTGGCTTGCTTTTCTCTTTGGTGTTATTATTCAGATAAAATAAAAACTTGAATAGAAAACTGGCCACCGGATTGAACATGGGGTTTTTAGAGCAAAAGGTGACCAGAATCTCCACGTTTTTGAGGAGTTTTACATTTTTGAGGAGGATTTGGAGAGTTTCCAATTAGTTTTCGTTCACTTTCCTCTCCAAAAACTCCTCCAAAAACTTCATGAGCACATAGTCAATAGGAGGAATTCATCATGTCTTTTATTCTAGAAAACTTGCTTAAAAAGAAATACATTTTTGAGGAGGATTTGAAGAGTTTCCATTCAGCTTCTGTTCCGTTTCCTCTCCAAAAAGTCCTCAAAAACTTTTTTGAGCACATTAACAATAGGGGTAATTTATCATGTCTTTTATTCCAGAAAATGCTGAAAAAGAAGGACGTTTTAGAGCATCACCTCAGTGTGCAAAAATTCATTGACATAGTATTTGATTAATGGCGCTGATTCTTTTAGAAAAAAATGCATTACCAACCCCTCTTCACCAGGTCAGATCCATTGGAAGTGGTGAAAACCAGAGCAAAAATTTAGATTTCTGATCCAGAGGGCTTAAGCATGGATCAAATTCAGGTGTATGACTTAATGAATTTGGTGAACCTTACTTCTTTAAACTTTTGATGAAGACTGGTGCATAAAATGTCCATCTTGAGGAATTCCCAGGTCTTGTTAAATTAAGTAGAATGATCACCTATTATCTAGATGTCTAATCATGGAAGCCAATTACAGTGGAACCTCGAATTAAGAGTAACTTGGTTTGACAGCGTTTTGCAACACAAGCAAAGCGTTATAAAAATTTGTAACTTGGTTTAAGAGCAATGATTTGCAATAAGAGCAAATACCGTGTATACTTTGAGCTCTGTCCTTTCACCGTGCTCTGACCTGCTGTGCAGACAACTCTCTGTACATATATACTGTATACTGTTTACCATTATGCAGTACAGTATATACTATATATATCATGCCTATCAATTTGCATTTGTGGATACAGTATTTTACTTTCTTATTGATAACCATTACAGCACATTGTTTTTACTGTAATCCAATTGCCTGGGCAGTATTCCTACCCCACATTTGGCTTAGTTTTGCCCTTATTTTGAGGAGAATAGATTTGTCGTCTGTTTTTTGTGCGTTGTACTAGAATAAATATTGTCATATTTATTCATAACTAGCTGCAGTACCCGGGCGTTGCCCGGGATAGTAACTGTCTCTCTGTCTCTCTCCCAGTCTCTGTCTGTGTGTCGCTGTCTGTCTGTCTCTCTGTCTGTCTCTTTCCTTGTCTGTCTGTCTCTGTCTGTCTATTTCTATCTCTGTCTGTATTTGTATCAGTCTATCTGTCTCCATCTCTGTGTCTGTCTGTCTCTCCCTATCTCTGTGTTTGTCTCTATGTGTGTGTCTGTCTGTCTTTTTCCCCGTCTGTCTCTTTCCAGGTCTGTCTCTTTTCAGGTCTGTCTCTTTCCCTGTCTGTCTCTTTCCCTGTCTGTGTCTTTCCCCATCTGTCTCTTTCCCCGTCTGTCTCTTTCCCCGTCTGTCTCTTTCCAGGTCTGTCTCTTTCCAGGTCTGTCTCTTTCCCCGTCTATCCCATTCCCCATCTGTCTCTTTCCCCGTCTGTCTCTTTCCAGGGCTGTCTCTTTGCCTGTCTGTCTCTTTGCCCGTCTGTCTCTTTCCAGGGCTCCCTCTTTCCAGGGCTGTCTCTTTGCCTGGCTGACTCTTTCCAGGACTGTCTCTTTCCCGGTCTGTCTCTTTCCCAGTCTGTCTCTTTCCAGGTCCATCTCTTTGCCCGTCTGTCTCTTTCCCGGTCTGTATCTTTCCCGGTCTGTCTCTTTCCCGGTCTGTCTCTTTCCAGGTCCATCTCTTTGCCCGTCTGTCTCTTTCCAGGGCTGTCTCTTTCCAGGGTTGTCTCTTTCCCCATCTGTCTCTGTATGTGTCTCTGTCTGTCTGTCTTTTTCTGTCTCTCTATCCATCTCTCCACCAACATCATAAAACCTCACACATAAGCTTCAACTAACAGTTTATTTTGTTCCTATTGCAACCACTGACAGTTGCTATTAATAACATATAGCTCCCACCTCCATTCAGTTTATTGGCGGCAGGATTTTAAAGACTAACTGTAAAGCACGGGGTTACATTTTTCTGTCTAAACATAGTCTACGACGTTCCCTGGGTCACATGAGGCGTCTGTGCAAAATTTCGTGATTGTAAATGCGACGGTGCGGATTCTTTTAGTGGACATACACACATACACACATACACTCAGCTTTAAATATTAGATTTTTTCTCTCTATAGTGTACCTTCTGCACACCAACAATTCTACTGTACGCTAACATGCAGTTTAATTTGTGTTATATCTTTTTACTGTACAGTATTTTGTGTTAGTGTAGTGTGATAATGTTATATGAATACAGTACATTATTTTGTATTACTGTAATAAGTTTGTATAAATATAGTAAATATTTTTGGGTTGTGGAACGAATTGTCTGTGTTTCAGTTATTTCCTATGGGAAAATTCGCTTTGATATAAGAGTAACTTGGTTTAAGAGCACACTCCCAGATCCAATTATGCTCGTAATCCAATGTTCCACTGTACTGGTTTTAGTGATGATTTCCAAGCAAGTTATTGTAAATCTCTGTATTTTATGTTTTGGGATGTTGTCGCATGTGACTATAGGATTGCAAGGGACAAAAAGGATCCTCTTCCATTCCTCACTCTAGGGGACCCTAGGCTATCCACATATGAACAAGAAAATCAAGCTTCTAAAATTCCAGAAGTTTATTAAAAAATGGATATTAAAATTATGATGACAGCAACGTGTTTCAAATGCTACAGTGAGTCTTTTTTCAAGCGTTGATTTCTTCATGATTTTAATATCCATTTTTTAATAAACTTCTGGAATTTTAGAAGGTGGACTTTTTCCTTCATTTCTGGGTATCCACGTTCGGTTCAATGGACATTCCTTGCTTCAACTGAGTCGGTGGATGAGCTGGATTTCCCCTTTCCTTTTCCCATTCTTGTGACTCTAGGCTATCCCTGTCCCTAGGATTACCCTTGAGGGTGGAGACACCTGGATCTCATACTTTGCCATACTCCTAAATAAAGCTAATCTGTTTCCCCCCAGGGAAGGAAGGGGCAGGAGCGTAAGGGAAATAACAGACAGAACAGACAGGAATAAATAGATGTACAGTCATACTGCACTTTCTTAGGAATTAATGCTAAGAAACTAAAATGAAGAGCTGGTGAAGGAAAGCAATAACACAAAGACACCAAAAGAAAAGAAAAGGTTTACACCAAAACCACTCGCAACAATATAACACACAACCACCAGTAAGCCTTGGTAAATCCACCTCTCCAGACCAGAATAGAAAAGCTGTAGCTGGCACTACAATAACAGTCCAACCAGCTTATAATTTAGGAGAGTAGCTATGACTGGTTCTCCCATAGCATGTGACTTAGGTCGGTGTCACACTTGTGAGTGCCTTGTGTGTATCTCGTGCGAGTCTCGCGGTGCATCCCCCGGCATGGACTCATACTCTCCTCACAGCAGCGTCTCAGCTGCATAGAGATGCATGCAACCGACCCGATCCTGTGAGCAGAGTGTGAGTCTGTGCTGGGGAATGCACCGCGAGACTCGCACGAGATACACACGAGGCACTCGCAAGTGTGACACTGGCCTAAAGGAGATTAACAAGCAGCCCAGCAGAGATTAACTCTTTCTAGCCTGCTTATGAGCTACAAGTCTGTGAGTTGACATAGTTTCTCAGCACTGATCACAGACATCAGAGAAGTTATATTGAGGAGTGTAAAATCTGGAGGCGCCACAGATCCTGATGCCCCCATGACTAGAGTTGAGCGCGGTTCGCGGTTCGAGGTTCTCCAGTTCGCGGCTCGAGTGATTTTGGGGGCTGTTCTAGATCGAACTAGAACTCGAGCTTTTTGCTAAAGCTCGATAGTTCTAGATACGTTCGAGAACGGTTCTAGCAGCAAAAAGCAGGGCTTTTTACAGCTACAGTGTGCAGGAGCCATCGCTGGCAGCCTGCCAGAAGCTGGTAACCAAGATAAACATCGGGTATCCAAGCAAAGCGCTTTGGTTAGTAACCCGATGTTTATCCTAGTTACGTGCAGGAAGCCCACACTTCCCCGCTCAGCTCACTCCGCCCCCTCCTGCACGCGGCATGTACACACACACTCACACACACACACACGTCCCCAGCCATGCAGTCCACGACACTGACGTCCTCCTGGCACTCTGCACACATGGTCCCGCTCGGCTTACCTGCGGTGATGAAGTCCCGACCTCAGCGCTGTCACTGTCCTCCATGGCCGCCGCTTGTCACATCACTTTCTCTCGCTTCCGACCCGAGACTGACTAGCGGTGACGTCACGGGCCTCTCGCGATACTTGGCTGTGAAGGCGGCGGTCATTGAACTCAGTGACAGGTGCTGTCAGCAGTGCTGGAGATCAGCGCAGGTAATGTACCTCGCTGACAGCAGCACTTGTCATCCCCCTGCAGTGACCTGGGCTGACCCATTGATGTTAGCTCAGGTCACTGCACTGCTCTTCTAGCCAATGGGGAACATCCTGCTCTTCATTGACTGGGACAGTGTGGATCATCATGGCAACCCCTTGGATTACACCAGACCTGGATTTGTTTTTCTTTCTAATAAATTGGTTAAAAAGGGAATGTATTGGGGAGTGTTTTTTCAAATAAAAATGTGTTTGTCGTCTATTTTTTTTATTACTGACTGGGTTGGTGATGTCGGGTATCTGATAGACGCCTGACCTCACCAACCCCAGGGCTTGATGCCAGGTGACATTACACATCTGGTATTAACCCCATATATTACCCCGTTTGCCCCCGCACCAGGGCACGGGATGAGCTGGGGCGAAGCACCAGGATTGGCGCATCTAATGGATGCGCCACTTCTGGGGCGGCTGCGGCCTGCTATTTTTAGGCTGGGGAGAGTCCAATAACCATGGACCTCCCTAGTCTGAGAATATCAGACCCCAGCTGTCTGCTTTACCTTGGTTGGTGATCCAATTTTGGGGGGACCCCTACGTGTTTTTTTTTTTTAATTATTTATTTAATTTAAAATAACAGCGTGGGGTGCCCTCAGTTTTGGATTACCAGCCAAGGTGAGGCTGCCAGCTGTGGTCTGCAGGCTGCAGCCGTCTGCTTTACCCTAGCTGGCTACAAAAATAGGGGGAACCCTACGTCATTTTTTTTTTTCATTTTTTTGGCTAAATACAAAGCTAAGCACCCCTTAGTGCCACATGAAAGGCACCAAAGGGTGCAAAATTACAAAATGCAGGAGAGTGGGACATTATGTGTCTTTCTGCCATTATAATGACAGAAAAGACTGATATGAAGTGTACAAGCACAGGAAAATCACCAGAGCGCTCTACGCTGTGAAAAGCAGTAGAAAATGGCACTGGAGTGAACATGTGACCGCCTCATGTAGGTTGAAGCTAAGGATCCTGGGTAAATTTATGTATTTTCCCTCTTTCAGTTTTTTTGCAGTACACAAAAAAAACGGAAGGCACACGGATGACAAACAGATGACATACGGACCATCTACGGAACGGAAACGGATGCCACACGGATGCACCTGTGAAAAAAAACGGACTGTTTTTTTCAGACCACAAAAATGGATCGGTCGTGTGAATGTAGCCTTATTCTGATCTGCCGTTTATAAAGAGCAGGCAGAAATAAGTGAATAACGCCCCTCAGCGTCAGAAAATCTCCGGGGTTTCCAGGCTAGCTGAGACCCTGGAGATCATGATTCAGGACGGTTTTTCCGGTCTCCGCTCACGTGATCACAGGTATACACCGTACACCGATGATCACGTTACAGTAAATGACAGCGCCGGTAAAAAATTATTTATCTCCCATCTGGCATGAACAAACATGATAAATCTCCTCCCCGGTCCCCCCAGGTCCCCTCCGGTCCCCCGGTGTCGCCAAAGTGCCCCCCTGATGCCCTCCCAGAAATCCAAGATGGCCGCGCGCACAGCAGCGCGCCGGCCGCATTCACCCTACTCCTCTGATTTCTGTCGCATGTGCCATGACACATGAGACAGAAAACTCCTCCCCAGGCCCTGCCAGGTCACCCCCTATAACCCCACCGGTGTTCCCCGGTGTCCCACGGTACCTGTGCAGCGTTGATCCCCACACGGCCCTCTCCTTCACAATAGACGCTGCCGCATGCACAGAGCGGCTGTCAGCTCAGCTTCCTGTGTTGAGACACAGTGAGTGGTGGTTATGCATCTGTAAGCTAAATGGGCGGCACGGTGACTCAGTGGTTAGCACTGCAGTCTTGCAGCGCTGAGGTCCTGGGTTCAATTCTCACCAAGGGCACCATCTGCAAGGAATTTGCATGTTCTTCCCGTGTTTGCGTGGGTTTCCTCCGGGTACTCCGGTTTCCTCCCACACTCCAAAGACATACAGCGATATGGAATTAATAACGCTATATAAATGAATAAATTATTATTATTACTGCAATGCCCTACTCATGAGGTAAGGAACATAATTGATCAGGAGAGCTATATACTACATTTCCAAATGGAGGGATTTGCTTTTATAGTTTCCCTGCTGAACGACTACCAAACATAGTTACATAGTTACTTAGGTTGAAAAAAGACCTAGGTCCATCTAGTTCAACCTTCCTCCACCAGTTCTACATTTAGTCACTAAGTCATTTATAACCAACAATGTTTTGTGTACTGAGGAAATCATCCAGCCCTTTTTTAAAAGCTGTTATAGTATCTGCCATTACTACCTCTTGTGGTAGTGTATTCCACAGTCTGACCGCTCTAACTGTAAAGAACCCTTTCCTATTTAGCTGTCGGAATCGCTTTTCTTCCACTCGCAGTGAGTGCCCCCTGGTCCTTAGTACTGTCTTTGGAAGAAATAAGTCATGTGCCAGTCCTTTATATTGACCACACATGTATTTATACATATAAATGAGATCTCCTCTGAGACGTCTTTTTTCTAAGCTAAACATATCTAACTTTTTCAACCTATCATCATATCGGAGGCCTCCATTCCTTGTAGTAGTCTAGTTGCCGCCTTGCCGCAAGTGATTTATAGAGGGGTAACAATACGTTGGGATCACGGGATCTAATCTCTCTTTTTATACACCCTAAAATCTTGTTTGCTTTAGCAGCTGCTGCCTGACATTGAGTGCTGCTGATGAGAATACCCAAGAATACCCAAGTCCTTCTCCTGTTCTGTAGTCCCGAGTTTACTTCCATTTAATGTATACGCAGTGTGAGGTAGCACGGTCGGCTGCGCAGCAGAAGACACGGGATCCAGGCATTAAGGTTCACAGCACACGGTTTTAATCCAAACAAAAGTCCACAACAATATACATGTGTCTCTCCAGCAGAGAACTCAGGGAGTTCTGTCCACTCCCTCACACCTGGCACACCTGCCCTTGTTCCTGTTTCCATTTAACCCTTCCTTCAGCCTGTAGGGAAACAGCATTAACCCTGGAGTGGATTTACTTTCTATCATGGAGTGAGCACAACCGGGGCGAGACATACCGGCCGTCATAGATAACCCCGGTTACAGTCTCACATACCCCCCCCCTCAGTTCAATCGTGCTGGGTTGAACTCCCGCCATCAAACACGGGCCGCGGGACAAGGCATCGGCGTTGCCCTGCAACCCACCGGCCCTATGTTCAACCGTAAACCGGAAGTTCTGCAGAGAAAGGAACCACCGGGTAACCCGGGCATTCCGTTCCTTGGCGGACCTCATCCAGACCAGTGGAGAGTGATCCGTCACCAAGCGAAACTGCCGTCCCAGCAGGTAATAGCGTAGGGACTCCAAGGCCCACTTGATCGCCAGGCACTCCTTCTCCACTACGCTATAATTTCGCTCGGGAGGGGTGAGCTTCCTACTTAAGAAGGTGACGGGGTGTTCCTCCCCCTGAACCACCTGAGACAGCACTGCCCCCAGGCCGACCTCTGAGGCGTCAGTCTGTACTATGAACTCCTTCCGGAAATCAGGGTGTACAAGAACGTGCTGTCCGCACAGGACCTCCTTCAGGGCCCGGAAGGAGTCCTCGGCCTGCGGAGTCCAGCGCACCATGACGGACTTCTTGCCTTTGAGAAGGTCCGTCAAGGGGGCTGATAGTCCCGCAAAATCCTTTACAAACCTCCTGTAGTACCCCACGATACCCAGGAAGGCCCTAACCTGCTTCGTGGTCAGGGGTCTAGGCCACTTCTGGATCGCCTCAACCTTGTTAATTTGGGGCTTAATCACTCCTTGGCCTATCACGTAGCCCAAGTAGCGGGCTTCCGTGAGTCCCAATGCACATTTCTTGGGATTGGCTGTCAATCCGGCCGTTCGAAGCGCGTCCACCACCGCTTGTACCTGTTCCAAGTGGGTCTGCCGATCGGAGCTGTAAATAATGATGTCATCAAGGTACGCTGATGCATACGCCTGGTGGGGTTCCAGCACTAAGTCCATCAACCTCTGGAACGTGGCCGGAGTGCCATTTAACCCAAAAGGCAAGACAATATAGTGGAAGAGACCCTCCGGCGTAACAAAAGCGGTTTTCTCCTTGGCGGACTCCGTCAGTGGCACCTGCCAGTACCCCTTGGTCAGGTCGAGCGTGGTGAAGTATCAATCAGCTCATCCACCCGGGGCATGGGGTAGAGATCAAACTTGGATATTTCGTTCAATCTCCTAAAGTCATTGCAGAACCTTAAGGAGCCATCGGGTTTTGGTATTAGGACAATCGGACTAGCCCATTCACTCCGGGATTTTTCGATGACCCCCAGGCGTAACATTGTCTTTACTTCCTCCGATATGGCTTGTCGTCGAGCCTCCGGTACCCGGTATGACTTCAGGCGTACCTTCAGGTGGGGCTCGGTGACAATATCATGTCGAATCAGACTGGTCCTACCGGGCAGCTCGGAGAAGACATCGGGGTTCTGCTGAACCAACCATCTGGCCTCTCGCCTCTGAGTCTTGGTGAGGGCTTCTCCAATCCTTACTTCCGGTTCGTCCTCTCCGGAGGTCGCTGGAGCCGGATGTGAACGACCCGAAGAGGAGGGAGATGGGGAAAAAACAGCCATCAGGCTTTCCCGTTCCTGCCAGGGTTTTAATAGGTTGACATGCTATATTTGTTCAGGTTTCCGCCTACCGGGCTGCAATACTTTATAGTTGACCACCCCGACTCTTTCCTTTATCTCGTAGGGGCCTTGCCACTGAGCCAGGAATTTACTCTCCGCCGTGGGGATTAATACCAACACCCGATCCCCGGGTTTAAAGGTCCGCACGGTGGCTTGTCTATTGTAGCGGCCGCTTTGCGCGGCCTGAGCCTCCTGTAAATGCTCCTTCACAATTGGCATGACCGCGCTCAGGGCCGGCGTCACCACGCGGCATACCCGGGCAAGTGCCGGGGCCCTGGACTGACAGGGGGGCCCACTCACGCTATCTAGGACACCTGCAGTACGTCGCGCCGTTCATTTTCCCTGTCGGCCTTCGTACTGCCTGCTATTTGCGTTCCACTGTGGAACGCAAGACGGGTGGGGGGGGGGCACATCTCTCCTCCCTCCTCCCCTACTTGATTACTAGTGCGTAACGCATGCTGGGATGGGACCACCTCCTCTCACCTCTTTGATACGAGTGGAATGTATTGGAGCCGTGCGTCTCATTCCTGCTGCTGTCAGAACGCCCCCGTACGTCGTTTCCTCTTACGACAGCACAGTGGGCGGGCCTTCAAAGAATGATTGTCGTCATCAGCAGCAGCAGCACACACACAGATGCACTTCCTGCTACCACAGTGGAACGCACACCGGCAGCGCCTCGTTCAGGACCTTGTTGTCACTGACGACCGGCCGACTCAGTCACGGCAGACGCAGTACAGTACGGAAGCAGGTCCAAACCGTCCGGGACCGGTTCATTGGAGTACAAGAAGCCCAGGTTAGAAGAGCTACTCTTGGAGGCCAGAAGTGCATTGCCATTGTTTTTTTTTCCTTTTATTTTGATTTATATTGTACCTATGTGTGTTTGCCAGCTTTTTTTTTTTTTTAAATAAACCTGACATTTCATATCTGTATGTAGCAGAGTTGTATGTGTTTGTCTGTATGTAGCAGAGTTGTATGTGTTTGTATGTAGCAGAGTTGTATGTGTTTGTCTGTATGTAGCAGAGTTGTATGTGTTTGTCTGTATGTAGCAGAGTTGTATGTGTTTGTCTGAATGTAGCAGAGTTGTATGTGTTTGTCTGTATGTAGCAGAGTTGTGTGTGTTTGTCTGTATGTAGCAGAGTTGTATGTGTTTGTCTGAATGTAGCAGAGTTGTATGTGTTTGTCTGAATGTAGCAGAGTTGTATGTGTTTGTCTGTATGTAGCAGAGTTGTATGTGTTTGTCTGTATGTAGCAGAGTTGTATGTGTTCGTCTGTATGTAGCAGAGTTGTGTGTGTTTGTCTGTATGTAGCAGAGTTGTGTGTGTTTGTCTGTATGTAGCAGAGTTGTGTGCGTTTGTCTGTATGTAGCAGAGTTGTGTGCGTTTGTCTGTATGTAGCAGAGTTGTGTGCGTTTGTCTGTATGTAGCAGAGTTGTGTGCGTTTGTCTGAATGTAGCAGAGTTGTGTGCGTTTGTCTGAATGTAGCAGAGTTGTGTGCGTTTGTCTGAATGTAGCAGAGTTGTGTGCATTTGTCTGAATGTAGCAGAGTTGTGTGCATTTGTCTGAATGTAGCAGAGTTGTATGCGTTTGTCTGTATGTAGCAGAGTTGTGTGTGTCTGTATGTAGCAGAGTTGTGTGTGTGTGTGTGTTTGTCTGTATGTAGCAGAGTTGTGTGTGTGTGTTTGTCTGTATGTAGCAGAGTTGTGTGTGTGTGTTTGTATGTAGCAGAGTTGTGTGTGTGTCTGTATGTAGCAGACTTGTGTGTGTGTGTGTGTGTCTGTCTGTATGCAGCAGACTTGTGTGTGTGTGTCTGTATGTAGCAGACTTGTGTGTGTGTGTGTCTGTCTGTATGCAGCAGACTTGTGTGTGTGTGTGTGTGTCTGTCTGTAAGTGTATATGACTGTATAGATTTGTCTGTTTATATGTATTTTTGTGAGTTTGTCTTTAAATATGTATATGTACATGTTCGTATCGGTGTCTGTGTGTGGATGGGGCCCACTGGGACTCTTCCGCCCGGGGCCCACAAAAACCTGGAGCCGGCCCTGACCGCGCTTATGCAGTTCTGCATACCCAAAATGTGTTCAATCACACTTTTATGGGGGGTGGGCTCTTGCTCCCATGTTTCCTTTGCCAGGTCCAACAATCCCCGGGGATGTCGCCCGTATAACAATTCAAAAGGCGAAAACCCCGTGGATGCCTGTGGCACCTCACGGATGGCAAACATCAAATAGGGAAGCATCATATCCCAGTCTTTCCCGTCTTTTGAAATCACCCTTTTGAGCATGGTTTTCAGGGTTTTATTGAAACGCTCGACTAAACCGTCCGTTTGAGGATGATACACAGACGTACGCAACTGCTTGATCTGGAGTAGCCGGCATAGGTCTTTGGTCACTTTAGACATGAATGGGGTCCCCTGATCCGTAAGGATCTCCTTGGGCAACCCCACCCGGCAGAACACAGCAAACAACTCCCGAGCTATAAGCTTTGCTGCAGTATGTCTGAGAGGTATCGCCTCGGGATACCGGGTGGCATAGTCAACGATCACTAGGATGTGTTGGTGCCCTCGAGCGGACTTTACGAGGGGCCCCACCAGATCCATCCATATCCGTTCAAAAGGGACTTCTATAATGGGTAACGGTACCAACGGACTGCGAAAATGGGTCAGGGGTGCGGTAAGCTGACACTCCGGGCAGGTTTCGCAGAACCGTTTTACCTCCCCAAAGACCCCGGGCCAATAGAACCTTTGCAATATTCGCTCCTGCGTTTTCTTGACCCCTAGGTGGCCACTCATCAGGTGTTTATGAGCCAAGTCGAGGACCCGCCGGCGATACGGCTGGGGCACCACCAACTGTTCTACCCCCACGCCCCGTATTTCATCTACCCGGTAGGGTAAATCTTGCTTAAGAGCGAAGTGTGGGTACCTTACCTGGGCACCGGGCAGCTGTGCCACCCCGTCACCTACTGTCACCCGACTCCGGGCATGTATTAACGTAGGGTCCTGGAGTTGGGCTGTCCCAAACGTATCCGGGGACGCCTCCAACTCCGGGATAGGCTCGACCATCTCAGCCTCTCCTGCCAATACCTCTAGGGGTGACCTATCGGGTTCACACTCTGTCCCTATCATGGTGACCCCTACGGCAGGCGTCCCGGATTCAGGATTGTAGGGCTCAGGTCCCGGACTGATCAATATCTGAGGGGACTTAGGGGGTCCCCTCCATAAAGTCCAAAAATAGGGCAGATCCCTTCCTAGGATCACGTCATAAGGAAGAGTGTTAAGAAGTCCCACCTCATGTTGCACCTGACCGCAAGGTGCTGTGATGGTGACAATCCCCGTGGGATAGTCTCGGCGGTCCCCATGTATGCAAACCACCCCCACGGTACGTCCTGTGGCCTTTACTTTAGCCCTTAGGGTTGATCGCACAAGGGTCACTAAGCTTCCGGAATCCAACAATCCAGTAACCGGACATCCATTCACCTGTATTTGGCACAAGTGGGGCTCCGTCTCTGGGGAGACCAGGTCAGCGGTACACACCACCTGAGCATACATTGAACCCCGCCGGGTAACCCCACAATCCATGGGCTCCGTGGTGAGTGGACACTGGGCTTCCATATGTCCCACCCGCTGGCACCACCAACATCTAATGGGGACGGAAACCCCCTTGACGGGTTGTCGTTTAGGGTACAGAACCTTCCGGACCTCCGGAATGGCGGGCGCGGCCTCAGACGGGACGGTAGGGGACTCCTGAACCGTTGTCAGCGGTGGGTCCTTGGCCCTAGGCTTGGAGGGGCCGGACCGCCGGGCGGTACGCAAAGTCTCAGTGTCCCGTATCAAGTCCTGCGTAGCCACATGCCGCTCTACCAGGGACACTAATTGGTCCAGGGTACTCGGGTCACCCTGTCCTACCCACCGTTGAACGGTGACGGGTAAAGTGCGCACAAAACGATCCACTACTACCCTTTCCACCATTTGCGCCGGGCTCAGAGTGTCAGGCTGCAACCACTTTTTTACAAGATGCAACAAGTCATAGGCCTGGGAGCGTACGGGTTTGGCTTCCTCATAGAACCACTGATTTACCCGCTGAGCCCGTACATAGGTATTCACCTCCAACCGAGCCAGTATTTCGGCTTTCAGGGTCACATAGTCAATGGCGTCCTCGGTACAGAGGTCCAGGTACGCTTTTTGGGGTTCCCCCGTCAGATAGGGCGACAATACCTCAGCCCACTGGGGGGTCGGCAGCTTTTCCCGCTCGGCCACCCGCTCAAACACCGCCAGGAACGCTTCCACATCATCCCCCGGGGTCATCTTTTGCAACGCTTGTCTCACCGCTTTCCGGACGCTGCCGTCGTCACCCAGTCCCGGGGTTGTTGCTGCCGGTCCGGCACGGATCGACTTGGCCAGGAGAATCATCTGTTCTTGGTGCCTTTTTTCCTGCACTTGCAAGGATTGCTGCTGACGTTCCAACGCCCGGAGCAGGTGTGCATTGGTCTGTTGCTGCTGTGCATTAGCCTCTTGTAGCTGTGCATTAGCCTGTTGTTGCTGTGCATTAGCCTGTTGTTGCTGTGCATTAGCCTGAGCCAGCTGCTTTAGTATGTCCTCCATGGCGTCACCGGGTTTGGGCTGTAGTATAGCCGCTCGAATCCAGGACATGTGCTACTGGGTCACCAGGGATGGATGCTACACCTCACCGGCTGTCATGCCCGCCGATTCTCCACCATATGTGAGGTAGCACGGTCGGCTGCGCAGCAGAAGACACGGGATCCAGGCATTAAGGTTCACAGCACACGGTTTTAATCCAAACAAAAGTCCACAACAATATACATGTGTCTCTCCAGCAGAGAACTCAGGGAGTTCTGTCCACTCCCTCACACCCGGCACACCTGCCCTTGTTCCTGTTTCCATTTAACCCTTCCTTCAGCCTGTAGGGAAACAGCATTAACCCTGGAGTGGATTTACTTTCTATCATGGAGTGAGCACAACCGGGGCGAGACATACCGGCCGTCATAGATAACCCCGGTTACAGTCTCACAGCAGCTATAGGATTACTCCGTCCTAGGTGCATTACTTTACATTTATCAACATTAAATCTCATTTGCCAAGTATCTGCCCATTCTGACATCTTATCCAGATCTTTTTGTAATATTGTACTATCCAGGTCAGTTTTTAATATCCTACATAGTTTGGTGTCATCGGCAAAGACTGACACTGTACTATCAATCCCATCCACAAGGTCATTAATAAAGAGAGTAAAAAGAATCGGTCCAAGCACAGATCCCTGCGGCACCCCACTGCTGACTATAGCCCATTTAGAGAATGTACCATTTATGACTACTCTTTGTTTCCTATCTTTTAGCCAATTCCTTACCCAGTTGCATATTGTGTCCCCTAGTCCTTGCTTCTGGAGCTTTAGTATAAGGCTATTATGTGGTACAGTATCAAATGCCTTTGCAAAGTCCAAATAAATCACATCAGCTGCATTACCAATATCCAGGTTTGAACTTACCCCCTCATAGAACCCCAACAGGTTGGTTAGACACGACTTATCTTTCATGAATCCATGCTGTTTGTCAGTTATCATATTATTTTCTGCAATATATTTTTGCATGTTATCCCTTAAAATGCCCTCAAAAACTTTGCATACTACTGATGTCAGGCTTACTGGACTGTAGTTGCCTGGATCTACCCTCTTACCTTTCTTAAATATCGGTACCACATCAGCAATCCTCCAATCCTGAGGCACCAACCCTGTTACAAGTGAGTCTAAAAAGATGAGATACAGCGGTCTGTCGATTACGGAGCTCAATTCCCTCAATATTCGGGTGGTGGACTTTGATTTTTCACTTGTTGAATGATCCCTGGTACAGTCAGTTCCTTGGTGAATACAGATGAGAAATGCCTATTTAATATCTCAGTCTTTTGTTTGTCCTCTATAACTAACTTGTTATTATATTTTAAGGGGCCGATACTATCCTTTCTTTTCCTTTTGGCATTAATGTATTTATAAAAGATTTTGGGATTTATTTTAATGTCATTGGCGATTTTTATTTCAGTAGCTAATTTTGCTTGTTTGATTTCTTTTTTACATTTCCTATTGATATCTTTATACTCCTGCAATGCTATTTCTGTATTCTCAGCCTTTAAGATTTTAAATGCCCTTTGTTTTTGTTTTATTATACTTTGTACAGTCTTATTTATCCATAGTGGTTTCTTTTTATTCCTGGACATTTTATTACCAGAGGGTATACGTTTTTTACAGGACTCTAGTAGTATATCCTTAAACTTACCCCATTTATGTTCGGTATCCCCAGTTACCATGACTTTGTCCCAATCTACACATTTAAGCTCTTCCCTTAATTTGTTGAAATCAGCTTTCCTAAAATTCCAGGTTTTAGCATTCCTCCTTTGAAATGTTCTATTGAATATTATGTTGAAGCTTACCATATTATGATCGCTATTGCCCAAGTGCTCCCGGACCTGTAGATCTGAAATTGTATCCGGTCTATTTGACAGGACCAGATCTAGCAAATTATCTCCCCTGGTCGGTTCACCTACCATCTGAGAGAGGAAATGGTCTTGAATGGTAGATAAGAATTTACAGCTTTTAGCACAACTAGAAGATACTATGTCCCACTGAATGTCTGGATAGTTGAAATCCCCCATAATAAGAACCCGATTATTATTATTAGCTGCCTTTTCAATTTGTTCCAGCATTTCACCCTCTATTTGTTCAGGTATGTTAGGAGGCTTATAGCAAACTCCAATTAGCATTTTTCCATTATTCCCCTCCCCATGTACATTTACCCATACTGACTCTACATTGTTGCTGTTCCCCTCAATGTCATCATACAACACAGGTTTTAGGTTAGATTTAATAAATATACACACCCCACCACCTTTTTGGCCTTTCCTGTCCTTCCTAAATGTACTATAACCCTGTATGTTTGTCACCCAGTCATGGCTTTCATCCAGCCAGGTTTCCGTAATGCCCACCACATCATAATCCATGGTTGACATAAGAGTCTCCAATTCATTCATTTTGTTTGCAAGACTTCTTGCATTTGCCAGTAGACATTTAATCCTATTAACACTTTTATTACTCCTAGCCTCCCTACGTTCCTTGTATGTCCCATCCCCCCCTAATCCTTCATTGACCCCTGCCGTCTCCCTGTCTCTGTCTGCTCTATCTATCCCCTTATTTGCTCCACTACCCTCCCTCCCCCCCGATCCTAGTTTAAAAGCTCCTCCATCCGTCTGACCATTTTCTCCCCCAGCACAGCTGCACCTTCCCCATTGAGGTGCAGCCCGTCCCTACTGTAGAGCCTGTAGCCGACTGAGAAGTCGGCCCAGTTCTCCATGAACCTGAACCCTTCCTTCCTGCACCAATTTCTAAGCCACATATTTATCTCCCTAAGCTCCCGCTGTCTTTCTAGTGACGCTCGTGGCACCGGTAGTATTTCTGAAAACACCACCTTGGAGGTCCTGGACTTCAGCTTCTCTCCTAGTTCCCTGTAATCATTTTTAAGGACCTTCCACCTGCCTCTAACTTTGTCATTAGTACCAATGTGCACCATGACCGCTGGGTTTTCCCCAGCCCCACCCAGCAATCTGTCTATCCGATCCACAATATGCCGAACCCGAGCACCCTGTAGACAACACACTGTTCGGCATTCACGGTCTCGGCGACAGATGACCCTGTCTGTCCGCCTAATTATAGAGTCCCCTACCACCAACATCTGTCTGGGCTTTGCTGCACTCCTATTTCCTTCCTTCCTACAGCAGTTGTTTTCCTGGTTGCTAGGAACAACATCCTGCTGTAGTGACCCTAGTCCAGGCCCTTCATTCCTAATATCAGCCAAACAGGCATATTTACTAGGTTGTGCCAGGTCAGGACTAGGCTCCCTGACACTTTTCCCCCTACCTCTTCTTCTAACTGTTACCCAGCTACCTACCTCTGGGTCCTGATCTTCCCCACTTCCACCCTCCTCCATATCACTGGCCCCAGCCAGAGAAAGCTCAGTGAGCTCTAAACTCCTCTCCAGGTTTGCAATGCCCCTTAGTGTTGCAAGCTGCTTATTTAGATCAGTTACCTTGGCTTCCAAATACGCAACATGCTTGCATCGAGTGCAGACATAGTCACCCTCGAACGGCTGCTCAAGGCATGCATACATCTGACAAGATACACACCTGGTAGCATTGTTCATGGAGCACCTATCAAATGGGGATAAACAGTAAAGTAGAAAAACAAAGAGAAAAAAACGAAAAAAACCCAATGGGAAACGTATAAGGATAAATTCAAACTATGTTCTTGTGTCAAACTATGTAATTGTGTTGAAACTATGCACTTATCTTAAATTCAGCACTTTACTTCAGTTCAGCACCTCGCTCGCTCGCCCTGGGTGGTTTATATAGATGTACAATGACTATCAGAAGCTGCTAGAAGCTTCTAGAAACAGGTGTGACTAATCCTACTAATTAAATCACAAGACTAACTTTTTTTTTTTTTTTCCCCTTTTCACAGAATCACAAACAGACACACAATTCCCTAATGAAATTCAACAATTACAGTTATCACCACTATGTAATTGTGTTGAAACTATGCACTTATCTTAAATTCAGCACTTTACTTCAGTTGAGCACCTCGCTCGCATGAGAGTCCGTTATACGCCACAAGAAAACACATCTAAATAACGAGCTCTGTTGTTAAGTATTCATTCAGCTGGGTAACTGGACTTAAAGGGGTATTCCATCTCCAAGATCCTATCCCCAATATATAGTAGGTGGAATAGCAATAATATCAGCAAATACCAATATTTGGAAATGTAGAATAGTTCTCCTGATTAGGCATGCCCTCACCTCATGAGCAGGGCATTGCAGCTTTGGTAGCAACCATTACGACATGGACTCTGCTGCTGTGGACTCGGGGAGAGTGAGTGCAGATTCATTGCACCCACACTCCTCACATGAAGGGTCTGCACTCCTAGAAAATGGGGCATACGTTCCCTGTCTCCCCCCCATATTCTAGATGGTCCAGAGTCGTCGTGGGACCCCTTTATTTTTTTTCTTACAATAAATTGGTGAAAGAGGAAATGTTTTGGGGACTGTTTTTTCAAATAAATTTCTTTTGTCGATTTTTTTTTTGTTAGTACTGACAGTTTATGATGTTGGGTATCTAATAGACGCCATGACATCACAAACTGCTGGGCTTGATCTCAGGTGACTTTACAGCTAGTATCAACCCGATTTATTACCCCGTTTGCCACTGCACCAGGGCATGGGATGAGCTAGGGTGAAGCGCCAGGATTGGCGCATCTAGTGGATGCGCCACGTCTGGGGTGCCTGCGGCCTGCTATTTTTAGGCTGTGAAGGCCCAATAACTATGGACCTTCCAACCCTGAGAATACCAGACCACAGCTGTCCGCTTTACCTTGGCTGGTGATCCAATTTGGGGGGGACCCTACTTTTTTTGTGTAATTATTAATATTTATAAAATAATTATAAAAAATGAGCCTGGGGGGACCTCCACATTGGATCCCCAACCACGGTAAAGCTGCCAGCTGTGGTTTTCAGGCTACAGCCATCTGCTTTACCCTAGCTGGCTATCAAAAATGGGGGGACCCAACGTCATTTTTTTTAACTATTTTTTAAACAGAAAAAATTAATGGGCTTCCCTGTATTTTGATTGCCAACCAAGGTAACGGCAGGCAGATGGGGGTGGCAACCCATAGCTGTCTGCTTTATCTGCGCTGAGAATCAAAAATACCGCGGAGCACTATATCATTTTTTTTAAAGATTTATTTTTACAGCACTGTGATGTCCAGCAATCAAAATACAGGGAAGCCCATTTTGTTTTTAGTTATTTAAATAAGTAATTAAAAAAATATATACGGGCTCCCACTGCATTTTTTGTATTGCTAGCTAAGGGTAATCCAAGCAGCTACTGGCTGCTAACCCCCACTGCTTGGTGTTACCTTCACTGGCAATGGAAAATCCAGGGAAGCATTTTTTATTTTTTTTGCCAAAAAACTACAAAAAAAGGACGTGAGCTTCGCCATATTTTTGTATGCTAGCCAGGTATAGCAGGCAGGTGCTGGAAGAGTTGGATACAGCGCCAGAAGATGGCGCTTCTATGAAAGTGCCATTTTCTGAGGCGGCTGCAGACTGCAATTCGCAGCAGTGGGGCTCAGAAAGCTCAGGCCAACCTGTGCTGCGGATTCCAATCCCCAGCTGCCTAGTTGTACCTGGCTTGACACAAAAATGGGGCAAATCCTACGTCATTTCTTTTCTAATTATTTCATGAAATTCATGAAATAATAAAAAAAGGGCTTCCCTTTATTTTTGGTTCCCAGCCGGGTACAAATAGGCAACTGGGGGTTGGGGACAGCCATACCTGCCTGCTGTACCTGGCTAGCATACAAAAATATGGCGAAGCTCACATAATTTTTTCAGGGGGCAAAAAACTTCTGCATACAGTCCTGGATGGAGTATGCTGAGCCTTGTAGTTCTGCAGCTGCTGTCTGTCTGTATGGAGAAGAGCAGACAGCAGCTGCAGAACTACAAGGCTCAGCAAACTGCATCCAGGACTGTATGCAGAAGTTTTTTGCCCACCAAAAAAATGACGTGGGCTTCGCCATATTTTTGTATGCTAGCCAGGTACAGCAGGCAGCCACGGGCTGCCTCCAACCCCCAGTTGCCTATTTGTACCCGGCTGGGAACCAAAAATATAGGGAAGCCCGTTTTTTTTAATTATTTCACTTATTTCATGAAATAATTAAAAAACAAATGACGTGGGCTTCATCCCATTTTTGTGTCCAGCCAGGTACAAATAGGCAGCCGGGGATTGGAATCCGCAGCACAGGTTAGCACTAGGTTTCTGGGCGCCTCTGCTGCGAATTGCAGTCCGCAGCCGCCCCAGAAAATGGCGCTCTCATAGAAACGCCATCATCTGGCGCTGTATCCATCTCTTCCAACAGCCCTGGAGCCAGATGGCTTGTTGGGTAATCATGAGTTAATACTGGCTTTGTTTTACTAGCCAGTATTAAGCCAGAGATTCTTAATGTCAGGCACGTTTGACCCGGCGATTAAGAATCTCCAATAAAGGGTAAAAAAAAAGACACCACACAGAGAAAAAATACTTTAATATAAATAAATACACAGACACATTAGAGACTCCATCTTTATTGCTCCCTGTCAGCCCTCCACGATCCATGGTCTTCTGTCTTTCTCGTTCAACAAATGCAGCTCTGCTCCATCACTGCTGCATGAGGGAAGACGCTGCACGGGAAGCAGCGTGCAGCCTTCACTCCGTGAGAGATCAGTGCTGCTGGCTGCTGGCGGTGACAGACGCGTTACCATAGCAACAGGGCTCCGATCATGTGATTCCCGGAGCCGCGGTTAGCGGTGACGTCACCGCTAACTGCGTTGCTATGGCAACGGTGATCTCCGTTAATGACCGGCTGTGTCAGCCGGTCTCTAACGGAACGGGGAGTCGACCGTGTGCTAGGGCATGTCGCCGGTACACGGCAATACACAAATGTGCACCGTGTACCGGAGAGTGCAATGACAGGTCCTACATGACGCGTCATAGTCATGTGACCAGTCTGTAGCCGATGAGATAATAGCCACGTGACTGGTCACATGGCTATTTTGATGTCACGATAGGTCCTGCATCACTGCTGGCAGTGCTGGTCACCGGGAGGATTCAGCGATCATCGGATGGAATAGCAGCAGGAGGGATCACGGGGACCGGTAAGTGTTATGGCAATGTTTATTAACTGTATGTGTACATTTATAATGCGTTTTTATATGTTTGTGATTGCCTCCCATTATATCCTATTGGTTTGAGTTTGGTTCGTCGAACGTTCGCCGAACTGAACTCGAACGAGACCTCTGTTTGACTAACCGAACTCGAGCCGAACCACGGCTGGTTCGCTCATCTCTACCCATGACAGTCTATGATGCTTGCAAAAACATCCTTGTGATAGATGTATTAAAGGTTTCGCAGAAGATTTTGTAAAGGAGAAGGGTAATTCTCAACATTAATTTCTCAAACTTTCCAGTTTTCTACCTGTTGGGGGGGGGGTAAGCTCCTGATTGATTGACAGTTTGGACCAGCAGAATCATTGTGCAACCTGCCCGAAGTAATGCTACAACCGGAGGCAATTTTGCCTCTGCACCATTGGGAGAGACGTAAATTGTACATTTTTCTTGTTTTTATAAGCACTTTGCAATTTTAAACATTTATTATGTTGAGAATAACCCTGAAATGTTGCGAATAATAAACTGTATTGTTACATGTTTCTAACTATATTTACTTTCTCCATAAAACCAATCACTGTCACTGAAGTGTAGACACAAAGATTACATCGTGTGATGTTATGTTGGGTTTGGATTTACAGACGTAAGATAATTTTACCAACCAAAAAACAACAGTGTTTAATGCTGCCCAAGCAATCCGTTTCTTTCATAAAACAAAAAAAAAAGATTTATTTTTAATAATTTAGTTTATTAATTTTGGCAAGAAATTCTCATCCGGTTGCCAAAAACATTAGGTGGCTCTGTAAAGCCGTGTAGAATACGGCGTGCGTTGTTGGAATCTCGTGTCCCTCGATACTGCTCCGAATGCCTCCCTTCTACAACCCTACAGTCTGCAGGCTGGGAGTTTAGGAATGATTTTCTCAACGGGGAATACATTGCCCAAGAAGAATATCCTTTTCAAGTGCAATGTTACCACACACACAGATGGATAATTCCAAGCTATAATTAAAGTTAAAGCAGACTTCACAGCTGAGCACTACATTTTATTTCATGTTTTGCATTAGGGACCCTGTAAATAATTCATGCCCGCACATTTAAATGTTCTCTGAAAAATCTTTTTTAGAATATTTTTTATTGTGTGTGACAGTATTAATTGTGTGAAATATTCTAGGGCATTGCTCCAGCAAATGCTTATCTTTATTTGATTTGTATCTTAATTCCATCTTTACTGGCTTGGAATCTTGCCATGATCTAATGAATTCATCAATCGTTTCGACTTCTAAACCTGTTGCTTATAGGAAATAGTCATGAAAAGGTGTAATTTATTTATTTGCAATACTTGTTTAGGCCTCTTTCACACGTTAGTGATTCTGGTACGTATGTTGCAGTTTTTATACATACCAGAGCCACGGACATACGTAAATCAATGGGTCTGCGCACACATCAGTGATTTTTCACTGACTGTGTTTCCATGCGGAGTAGAAGTGTGTCCGTGTAGACAAGTCTGTTTTTTTCTGGCATCACTGATGTCCCATGGACCACACTATGGTCAGGTCCGTGAAACACGTACCAGAAAACAACGTATCTTTGTCATAAAAAGCTTTTTATACTCAATTTCTCCAGCAATGCTGTGTTCGGCCGCTGCTGCCTGCTGCTTCCAGCCCGGTTAATTACTCTCAACAGCAGAGCCGGAGATTCAGCCCCAAGGACAGCAGGAGCAGGGACAGGTGAGTTTGGAGTACCTGATATGCATGTGCTATCACTGATCACGGATCACGGATTGTATATGGAGAACACACGTTTTCCATGAAAAAACGGCACATGGAGGGACATTTGCATTTTTAATTCGTCACTGAAAAACATCTGTTTTTCATTGACGTGTGAAAGAGGCCATATATAGCACCATCATATTTCACAGGCATTATATTCACTGTTTGAAAAGAAGGGGTTTTTAGCTCACCTGATCATTGTATTCCAGGACTTGTAGGGTGCACGCGGTCCCTCAGACAGGCCAGTCTGATGTGAAGATAGCAAGAAAAAGAAAATCGGACCCAGCACCAATATCCAGTTTAAAAAATGAAAAAAAATCCTTTATTCCAGCATTATTTTAAAAGGGGGGATAAGATTCCATAACGCACAAAGATAAGCATGAAACTTGAAGCGTTTCGGACCTTACATATTAAAAACAAGAAAATCCTTAATCATGATTATTATCATTGATTAAGGACTTTCTTGTTTATAATATGTAAGGTCCGAAACGCGTCAAGTTTCATGGTTATCTCTGTGCGTTATGGAATTTTATCCCCCTGCTGGGTCCAATTTTCCCTATCTCGCTATTATCTTCATTGTCACCACTGGGACTCATAATTAGTGTTGAGTGAGTGTGCTCTCCACTGCTCTTATCGAGTATCGGGGTGTTCCGGTACTCGCGGTGACGCTGCGCTCTCCCACTGCTCGGGTCCGGCTGCTGCTGGTGCTGCTGCTCGGTGGTGGCTCGAGCGGTGGGCCGGATCCCGGGGACTCGAGCGGCGTTCCTCGCCCGTGAGTGAAAAGGGGATTTGATTGAGGGAATTGGATATTGTCCGTGACGCCACCCACGGTTGTGGTGATATTGGTGACACCACCGCTGCTCTGGACGGGGATCCCGGGAGTGATGACAGGGAGCAGCTTTGATGTTAGTTCTCCCCTCCGTGGGTAGGGGGTTGGTTGTCCCGGGGCCCGGTGATGGGGTAGGGATGGATGGCAGGCAGGTTACGGGGCCTGGTGAGGTGCAGGGTCACGGGGGCAGCGCTGTGCCGCACGGCACGGTGGTACTCACTCAGCCAATGATGAGGACACAGTTCTCGGTCAAACACACGGCTGGATGGATGGGTCCCACAGACGGCTGCGGTGTTGTTTTCTCCCGGCAGGTTAATGGTGACTGCCTTTCCCTGCACCTAGATACGGTAGATGGTTCCAATGGGTTTCCACTGGTAACCCGCTCCCCGGCTTGGATATAGGCCGGAGGAGTCCCTTTTGCCCGCAGGCGCTGGCCCTGAGAAACGGTTGCCTTGGCGGTGGTGGTGTCTCCCTCACTTGGTTGGACTGTTGCCTTCTGTCGGGACTTGGCTGTTGGGAAACCCAGGAGGTTCCCTTCACTAACGAATTTGGCAAATTCACGGCGACTCCTAGCCTTGCCGGGGTCCGTAAGCCCCTGCCAGATGGTGCTGACTTCTCTTTGTGTACCGGTCCGGTACCGCCGGGCCACCGCCCGTCCACGGTCCTTACGGTAGACTCCAATCGGTCACTCCTGCAGACGGTCACCACCGTCTGCCAACCTTGCTGTACCGCCCGGGCCACACACCCGGACGCTGTCAGTTAGTTCCTCCACTACCACTTCACTTCCTTCCACTTTCACCTCCAAAACTAAACTGTTTGCTTTCCCGCCTCCAGGACTGTGAACTTGGTGGGCGGGACCAACCGCCTGGCCCACCCCCTGGTGTGGACATCAGCCCCTGGAGGAAGGCAACAAGGGTTTTGTGTTCTGACTTCGGTGTGCCTGCTGGGAGTGTGGGGTGTGTGGGTGTTGTTCTCTGTGGCCCCTGGCTTGTCCAGGGCGCCACATTCCCCCTTAGTTAAATGCAGACCGTCCGCGGGCTGCCCGTCCATCACCGGTTTTATTTTCACCAACTGAAAAATATAAAAAACGGTAACACACATACAATTATAATAACTTCTTCCCACATCGGGAGGTACTCTTACTTAAACGTTACTAACGGTACTAAACGGTTACGGCTTCCGCTCTCTCCCACCCAAGCAACCTGGCCCTGATGCTGCCCCTAAGCAAACAGGCAGCACCCCTTGACCCCAGTCCTGCACAAGTTGCCCGAGTGGGTTCTGTCCTTTTCAGGGGACCCACGTCCATGGGGAGCCCCTGAAACCGCCAGAGGATCGCCACCGGTTTTAGTGGTGGCTGGGCCCCAGCCTGCTCCACTGCGGGCCCTTCCTCCAACCTGCCTCTCCGGAGGCGGTAACGGTAGAAGCCACAACAACATTATTTACATGCCACTAGTTTGTGGTTGCCCTGCCAGTTCTCAGGCCTGTTCATAAGGAGTCCTTTATGCAAAATGGTTAAGGGGGGTCCTAACGGGGACCAGTTGCCGGCAACGACCGGTTTCAAGCAGGCTGACAATCAGGTGCAAATCAGGTGACTTTTCCACGGTATCATTCACTTATCATTCATTTTCAAAACTTTTCAAACTGCATTTTTAACACACAATGTCCCCCCCCCCTCTAAATAGTAGTTTCCCTGTACCTAAGTGGGGGTCTACCTAGGTTGGGGCGAGTGGACCTCCGGGGTCCGGTGTCAGTGGTGACAGGCAGCGGGGGAGAGGGAACAATCAGTTCCTCTTCCCTGTTATCGTGTGGGGCAGGCGGAGGCATAGGGGAGCTGGGCACAGGTTCATCCCTGGGCACTGGCACTGGCTCACGGTTGACCGCCTCCATCACTTTTTCATCCTCGGGTTGTGGGAACAGTATCACTGGAAGAATCACCGCGCCGTTCTGTGTAGGCCAGTCCGCTGGGAAGTCACCCATCACGGTGTGGATTACCTCTTTTGCCTCTTCCGCTGGTGGAGGAACCGGAACTTCAGCTGCTGCCCTCACTGCTGGTGGGCACCTCTTTAGATGGTCCCGGGAAACCGTGGCCAAAGTGCCCCCTTGGTCACGACTGATCTGGTAGGCCTTCCCATCTTCCCATCCTGTGGGCTGTATGACGTATGGGGTTTGTTCCCATTGATCATCCAGCTTGTGGGTCCTCTTCCGCTTCAGCACTACATCCCCAGGCTGGAAAGGGCCAGCAGACGCCCTCTGGTTGAAGCGCTGCTCCTGCTGTTCCCGACTCCGACTCAAGTTCTTCTCAACATATTCCTAAATCTGTCGGTATTGCACCCTCCGCCGAGTTTCCCATTCAGCTGTCGAAGGGAGTGCTTCTGGGGCTTCCAATCCCATGTCCAGATCCACCGGTTGCCGGCCGGGGCGAGCCCTCATCAGGTATGCTGGGGTGCACTTCGTTGAGCTGGAAGGAATATTGTTGTACATGTCGACCAAGTCAGGTAGCTTCTCCGGCCACAGGTTCCGCTCTTCTAGCGGCAACGTCTTGAGGAGGCCCAGGACCAAGTGGTTCATCTTTTCACACATGCCGTTGGTCTGTGCATGGTAAGGCGTGGTCTGGATATTCTTGCAGCCGTACAACTGACAAAACTCATGGAACACCTCCGCTTCAAAGGCCGGGCCTTGGTCAGTAAGCACCTTCTCAGGGTATCCACGTGGTCGACAGAAATAAGCCTGGAACGCTCTAGCGGCGGTACGGCCAGTTAGGTCTTTGACTGGGACAACCACCATGAACCTTGAATAGTGGTCTACTATGGTCAGAGCGTAGGTGTACCCACTTCGGCTGGGGGTGAGCTTTACATGGTCCAGGGCGACCAGCTCCAGCGGTTGATGTATAGCGATCGGGTGTAGGGGCGCCTTCTGGCTGGCCTCGTCCTTCCTTCTCAGCGTGCAAGGGCCGCACTCTCGGCACCAGGCCTCTACAGACTCCCGCATCCTGCTCCAATAGAACCGCTCTCTCAACAGTATTTCCAGCTTCTTCCATCCGAAGTGTCCGGCAACATCATGGTACGCTTGTAGAACGGTGGGCACATTAGCTTGGGGAATCACCAACTGGCGGATTTTCTCATGAGTCTTCGGGTTAATCAGCTCACGGTACAACTTCCCCTGGTGTAGATACAGCCGGGTCCCTTCTCGCCACAGGCGTTGGGCTTCAGCTGGGGCGGCAGGGTCTATTCCAGCAGTGCCTTGCTCCACCAGGATCTTGACTAGGCAGACAGCGGGCGCCTGGTTCTGAGCTTCCTGCCACTCCTGACTGGGCAGCGGGTCCAGGTTCACCCGTTGTTGGTGGACATGCACCTTCTCAGTTGGTAGCTGGTGGAATGCAGGCAACTCGATCTCTTCGAGGTCGTCATCCTCGCACCCTTCTTCCGACAAGTGGGGCATCCGAGAGAGTGCATCAACATTAACGTTGGCACGACCGGCCCTGTATTTGATGGTGAAATCGTAGTTGGCTAGCCGGGCCACCCACCGCTGTTCCAACGCGCCCAACTTGGCCGTGTCCAGGTGGGTCAGCGGATTGTTATCCGTGAAAGCGGTGAACTTTGCTGCGGCCAGGTAATGGCGGAACCGCTCGGTGATAGCCCACACCAGCGCCAGGAGCTCGAGCTTGAAAGAGCTGTAGTTCTCAGGATTCCTTTCAGTCGGTCGGAGCTTTCGGCTAGCATAAGCAATCACTTTTTCCTTCCCGTCTTGGACCTGGGATAAGACTGCCCCTAAGCCCACATTGTTAGCATCGGTGTAGAGGATGAACGGGTTGCTGTAATCAGGATACGCTAGGATCTCCTCTCCGGTCAAGGCCGCTTTCAGCTGGCGGAAGGATTCCTCATGCCTCTCTTCCCACACCAGTGGGGCTCCGAGGGGTCTACCACCTTTGGTCTGTCCCACGAGGAGGTCTTGCATGGGGGCAGCCATCTTCGTGTACCCCTTGATGAAGCGACGGTAGTACCCCACCAGACCCAGAAACTGCCTTACTTCCCTCACTGTGGTTGGTCTCGGCCAGTCTTGGATGGCAGTGATCTTTTCGCGGTCGGGGGCGACACCTTCTGCACCCACCACATGCCCCAGGTACTGCACTCTGGGTTTCAGCAGATGACACTTGGAGGGCTTCAACTTCATCCCGTATTTGGCAAGGGACGCGAACACCTCGGCCAGGTGCTCCAGGTGGGCTTCATATGTCTGGGAGTACACAATAACATCATCCAGGTATAACAGGACGGTCTCGAAATTTAGATGCCCCAGACAGCATTCCATCAGCCGTTGGAAGGTTCCAGGGGCGTTGCACAGCCCAAACGGCATACTATTGAATTCACAGAGCCCCATTGGGGTGGTGAAGGCAGTTTTCTCCCGGTCCTCGGGTGCCACGGCCACTTGCCAGTACCCGCTGGTGAGGTCAAGGGTAGAGAAGTAGTTCGCGGTTCTCAGTGCGGCCAAGGACTCTTCAATACGGGGCAGTGGGTAAGCATCTTTATGCGTTATCTGGTTAATCTTCCGGTAATCCACGCACATCCGCATGGTGCCGTCCTTCTTCTTAACCAGTACCAACAGGGCGGCCCAGGGACTACAGCTGTCCCTGATAACCCCTGCCTCCCTCATGTTCCTCAACATGTCCTTGGCACATTGGTAGTGTGCAGGGGGAATAGGCCTGTACCTCTCTTTGATAGGGGGGTGTTCACCGGTGGGGATATGGTGTTTGACCCCTTTAATCTGCCCAAAGTCTAGGGGATGTTTGCTAAAAACTTGCTCATACTCCCGTACCACCCGGTATACCCCTTCTTTGTGATGTGTAGGGGTATCGTCAGTGCCTACATGTAACTGTCGGTGCCACTCATCTAACTCCCCTTGGGGCGGGTGAGTGCTGGCAGTCGGTGGTGAGGTTGGGGGAACTGCCTCGCGGATGGTGTGGGAATCCAGAGTGAGCAACTTGGCAAGTGTAGCATACCGGGGAAGCCTGACTTCTTCCTCCCCACAGTTCAGCACCCTCACAGGCACTCTCCCCTTCTTTACATCTACTACCCCTCGGGCGGCCATTACTGTGGGCCAGTGCTCGGAGGGCATGGGCGCTATCATGGCAGGGTAGTCATGCCCTTGGGGCCCTACTGCTGCCCTACACCAAATCATCATCTTGCTCCTAGGGGGCACAATCAACGGGGAAACATCCATCACTCTCACCCCACCAATCTCTCCTCCTGTCGAGTTCACATGCTGGCGGTACATCAAGGCTCGGATCTCACGCTGCACAGCTCTCTGTCAGCTCCCCGCCGCCGTGGCGGCCAGCTGCTGCAGTAGGGTCAGCACATCACTCATACAGTGCTCCATCACATTAGTTCCTAGCACTATCTTCGGGTTATGATCACTGGGTTCATTCATTATCACAATCATACCCTGGTGTTGCAGTTCAGCTCGTCCCACAGTCATGGCCACTTGCTTGTATCCCACTTGGGTCAATGGGAGTCCATCAGCAGCAATCAGTGTTATACTGGCATCTGGGGGAGCCAGCTCGTCTTTTCCCCAATACCGTTGATACAGTGTGTATGTTATAGTGGTTACCTGTGATCCAGTGTCCAGGAGAGCTATCACCGGTATGCCGTCCACAGCCACGGGGATGATAGGCCGGGCCCCGATGTACCGGTCTCGCCAGTCTGGGGGGCCATGGGGTTCTACTCCTGAGGATTGGCCCGTGGCCCCAGGGGTTGCTTGTTTAACGGACACCGTCGGGAGTAGTGGCCGGGTTTGCTGCACCTGTAACAGATTGGGGGCCCGTTCCGTGAGCTATTGGCCCTTCACCGCTGCATCCAGGGGACGTCCTCCGGGCTTTCGGCGAGCTGCATCTCCACCGGTGCCTGGGATCTGGTTGGAGGCTGGAGTGTGGCGAGAATCTTAGCAAGGTCACATCCATGCGGCGAACTCGAGCAGCGAGCTCTTCCATCGTCCCGCTTGGGGCTGCAGGCACTGGAGGTGCCGGTGGGGTAGGAGCCACCACAACGGGAGCAGTCTCAACTGGCCACGGGGTTGGCTCAGGAGCTTCCAATGCGGGGGGTTACAGAGCTTTGATGGCCCGTTCCTTTAATACGGCAAAGTCCACGTCAGGGTGTTCTAGGGCCCACAGCCGAAGCTGCTTACGGTCCTCTGAGGACCTCATCCCCTGCACAAACTTCTCACTTGACATCTTGTTACTGTCCACACTGCTGATGGTGTCCACCCGCTTCAGTGTGCGGAGTGCGGTTTGCAGGCGCAGAGCATAGTCCTGAATGCTATCTGCGGGCCGTTGTCGGCATTGATAGAACTACATCCGCAACTCTGCCTCGGTACGGGTCTCAAATTCAGTCTGCAGCTTTTCAAATATGGTGGCTACAGAGGACCGGTCCCCCTCGGCCCAGGTCTCCGCCTTTTGCTCAGCCGCGCCGGTTAGCTGCCTCAGCACTAGCGCTGCACGTTGCTTATCAGTCAGGGGGTACAGTTCTAGCAGGGGACTACGTTTTTTCCGGAAAACCTGCAAGGCATCAGGTTTCCCATCGTACTGCGGTAGCCAGGCAGCTCCGGGCACATAGGGCAAAGAGAACGGCATCACCTGAGCGAGAGCTGGGGCCGCGGCGCCCCCCGCCAATGCGGCCGGGACCTGGGCAGGCCCATTTCCATTTACGGGTGCTCCCGCGGCTGCGTCCGCCGCTCCTCCCGCGGCTTTGTTGCGCGCAGACATCTTGTTTCTGTCCCCCTTAGCCTCTTTCCGGCTCCTCCTCTATCGGGGCGGGGTTTAGGCCTTCGCGCCTTCACTACTCGAGGAGACGCTCGAGCGGAAACTCTTCACGCCCAAGATGGCGGCTTTTCAAATTTTCCGGCCAGACACCTCCGGCGGTCACACAAGGCGCACTTCCACCAGTTGGTAGAACGGTAGGATCCTGTTCGTGATGCCAAATTGTCGCGGGCGGAGGAGGGGACGCTGCGCTCTCCCACTGCTCGGGTCCAGCTGCTGCTGGTGCTGCTGCTCGGTGGTGGCTCGAGCGGTGGGCCGGATCCCGGGGACTCGAGCAGCATTCCTCCCCCGTGAGTGAAAAGGGGATTTGGATATTGTCCGTGACGCCACCCACGGTTGTGGTGATATTGGTGACACCACCGCTGCTCTGGACGGGGGTCCCGGGAGCGATGACAGGGAGCAGCTTTGATGTTAGTTCTCCCCTCCGTGGGTAGGGGGTTTGTTGTCCCGGGGCCCGGTGATGGGGTAGGCATGGATGGCAGGCAGGTTACGGGGCCTGGTGAGGTGCAGGGTCGCGGGGGCAGCACTGTGCCGCACGGCACGGTGGTACTCACTCAGCCAATGATGAGGACACAGTTCTCGGTCAAACACACGGCTGGATGGACGAGTCCCACAGACGGCTGCGGTGTTGTTTTCTCTCGGCAGGTTGATGGTGACTGCCTTTCCCTGCACCTAGATACGGTAGATGGTTCCAATGGGTTTCCACTGGTAACCCGCTCCCCGGCTTGGATATAGGCCGGAGGAGCCCCTTTTGCCCGCAGGCGCTGGCCCTGAGAAACGGTTGCCTTGGCGGTGGCGGTGTCTCCCTCACTTGGTTGCACTGTTGCCTTCTGTCGGGACTTGGCTGTTGGGAAACCCAGGAGGTTCCCTTCACTAATGAATTTGGCAAATTCACGGCGACTCCTAGCCTTGCCGGGGTCCGTAAGCCCCTGCCAGATGGTGCTGACTTCTCTTTGTGTACCGGTCCGGTACCGCCGGGCCACCGCCCGTCCACGGTCCTTACGGTAGACTCCAATCAGTCACTCCTGCAGACGGTCACCACCGTCTGCCAACCTTGCTGTACCGCCCGGGCCACACACCCGGACGCTGTCAGTTAGTTGCTCCACTACCACTTCACTTCCTTCCACTTTCACCTCCAAAACTAAACTGTTTGTTTTCCCGCCTCCAGGACTGTGAACTCCTCAGTGGGCGGGACCATCCGCCTGGCCCACCCCCTGGTGTGGACATCAGCCCCTGGAGGAAGGCAACAAGGGTTTTGTGTTCTGACTTCGGTGTGCCTGCTGGGAGTGTGGGGTGTGTGGGTGTTGTTCTCTGTGGCCCCTGGCTTGTCCAGGGCGCCACAGCGGTGCTCGGATGTGTTGTCGTGAAACAATGACCCCAAAGCACAGGATTCTTTCACTGCATGATGTGAGCAGGTACCCCACAGAGAGCCATTTTCAGTTTCTGAATGGCTCTTAATGGGGTTAAAACAAAATTTTCAAATGTAGTATGTCAAAACAAAAATAAAACCTTTCCTTCCCTCCCCCAGAAATGCCCTGTTTATGGTAGGCTGTATGTGTTGGACGAAGAGCCAAAGTGACCAATCATTCACTTCCATTAACCCTTCACAACCAATGATGTACTGGTAAGTCATTGGTCATGTAGTGGTAATCATCTCTGCACATTTCTGTGATTTGAACAGCAGTTATGTGGGGCTATCAAGTGTGCGTGGATCCGTGATCCACCTGAGCCTGCTTGCCACTTAGATCGCACTGTTAAAATGTGAGTGTGATTTAAATGTCCACAGCAGGGATCGCGCCGTTCTCCAGCTCCGTCAGCGGCCCCATGATGTGATCATGGGAAGCCGATGGTTGCCATGGTAGCAACGGGCCATGTGATGACTCCTGTCCCTATCATGACGTATTTCCTACGCGAGCCAACAGAGCTCACTGCATTTCTGCTGATCAGTGCTGTGCAGCTCTGATCAACAGAAATGAACAAGCAATTAGACTGTGGATCCATAAAGTCCCCGAGGCTAGTAAAATAAATAAAAAATGTAAAAAAAAGTTTTTAAAAATATGAAAAAATAATAAAAACAAGAAATTCAAATCACCCCCATTCGCCCATTGAAAATAAAACAGTTAACAAAATAATAATTTTTTTTAATGCCTTAGATTAAAGCAAAAGTATACCTGTTTGGTATCTATGAACTTGTACTGACCTGACAGTTAGTTTTACAATATAGTGAACATGGTGAATAATATATCCCCAAAACAATCATGCAATTGCACTTTTTTTGCAATTTCACCGCACTTGGAATTTTTTTCCTCTTGTCCAGTAGACTATATGGTAAAAATAATGGTTTCATTTAGAAGTGCCTGCACCGTCTAATAAACTAAAGATTCCTGCACAGCGGTACGGAGTGCGGTCCCTCATTTCCTTCACTCATCCATCATTTAGAAGTGCAACTCGCTCCACAAAATATAAGCCCTCAAAATGAAAAACGGAAAATCGCCCGGGGGTGAAGGGGTTAAACTTGTTGTTCAAGCTAAGCCCGACCTAGCTGACCAGCTCAGCTCGAATAATGAACACCCGAGCATTTTAGTGCTCACCCATTACTAATCACAATTAAATTCCTTATCAATATGTCTTTGGAGTGTGGTAGGAAACTTGAGCACCCAGAGAAAACCCACGCAAACACAGGGAGAACATACAAACTTCTTGCAGATGTTGTCCTTGGTGGGATTTGAACCCAGGTCCCAAGTACTGCAAAGCAACTATGCTAAGCAAACCACTGAGTTATTCTGGGCTGAATTTATTTATTTATTTGGACCATGGGGGAACACTATTCTCCTTAAGGAGACTTTGCAAGCCAGTCTGGCTGCTAGTAAGGGGACTTATAGCTGCCATGCCACTCTAGGAAATATTCAAATTGTCTCTCCAGTAAATGAAACAAACTCTAGCGCAGCGCTACCTATTGGAAGTAGCGATTCTAAAAGTCAAATGTGGATTTTTAATAATCCTTTGCATATGACTTAGGGGCACTTTGCACACTGCAACATCGCAAGCCGATGCTGCGATGCCGAGCGCGATAGTCCCCGCCCCCGTCGCAGCTGCGATATCAAGGTGATAGCTGCCGTAGTGAACATTATCGCTACGGCAGCTTCACACGCACTTACCTGCCCTGCGACGTCGCTCTGGCCAGCGAACCACCTCCTTATTAAGGGGGCGGGTCGTGCGACGTCATAGCGACGTCACACGGCAGGCGGCCAATAGAAGCGGAGGGGCGGAGATGAGCGCGAAGTAAACATCCCGCCCACCTCCGTCCTTCCGCATAGCCGGCGTGAGCCGCATGACGCAGGTAAGGTGATGTTTCTCGCTCCTGCGGCTTCACACACAGCGATGTGTGCTGCCGCAGGAACGAGGAACAACATCGTAACATCGGTCCTTCCGAAATTATGGAAATAACCGACGCTACACCGATGATACGATTTCGACGATTTTGTGCTCGTTAATCGTATCAAAAAGGATTTACACACTCCGATATCGACTGCGACGCCGGATGTGCGTCACTTTCGATTTGACACCACCGACATCGCAGCTGCAATGTCGTAGTGTGCAAAGCCCGCCTTAGAAAATATATGCCAGATCAGCATCCCAATTTGCAGACACGGTGTTTCAGGGTGCTTGCCCCTCGTCAGTGTAAAGTATGGGGTGTCTGATCTGGCTCATGAGAAGCTTTGTGGGGACCACGGGGGAATACTATTCTCCTTAAGGAAACTTTGCAAGCCAGTCTGGCTGCCAGTAAGAGAACTTATAGCTGCCATGTCCCTCTAGGAAATATTCAAATTGTCTCTCCAGTAAAGGAGACAAACTCTAGCGCAGCGCCACCTATTGGAAGTAGCGATTCTAAAAGTCAAATGTGGGTTTTTAACAATCCTTTGCATATGACTTAGAATATATGCCAGATCAGAATCCCAATTTGCAGACACAGTGTTTCGGGGTGCTTGCTCATCGTCAGTTCAAAGTATGGGGTGTCTGATCTGGCTCATGAGAAACTTTTAGAATCGCTACTTCCAATACTTGGCGCTGTGCTAGAGTTTGTCTCCTTTACTGGAGAGACAATTTATTTATTTGTTCTTGTTATTTCATTTCATTGCTTTCTCTAACGGTATATCTAGCACTCCCTCCATCCAGTTGGCTTGGCCGATAGGTAAAGTGAAAAGGAAGTCAAGAAAAAGTGAACTAAGAGCCATTTTTTTTAGAGTTGAGTGCAGAAAGCATTCTGTGGAGGTGCTCAAAGGTCACGAAGTCCCACAGTGCTTTGTGTTCTTGCGTGCAAGCACCAAACTGCTTGGGTCTCACCAGAGCTGGAAGACCAGGCTCATGTTTAGAGGCCGGGGGATTTCAGTATGGACACTGGGGATCAGAAAAAGTGGCGAGGACAGGATGGGTGATGGTGAGGAGTTGAGGGTCCGGACCATATGAAATTTTTTATTGATAGCCCTTTATGGTTCAATAAAATGGCGGCCAGTGGATTTTTGTAAAATGTGAGTGGTATTCAATTCCACTCTAATTTAATCTGTCATCTCTAATGATAATATAATAATGCTAACACAATGTCACTATAGTAATATCATACAATGCCAATATAATAGAGCTAAAGTACCAATTCTAGGGTCCCTAATTTGCCAAAGTTAATATAATTGTGTAGGTATTGTCATGGCGAGGACAGAAGCTATACCTACTGTATAGTAGAATACAAAGAGAAGGGGAAAGAAATGTTTTATTGCTAGGGAAAGGGGGAAGTGGTGACCCCTGGCAACAACCTGCAGCTCACCCTCACTGCCCTCACTTACCCCATACAAGCTCTGCACCTGTCACTGAGCTGGATGCCAGACCCTAGGCAACCCTGATCTGGGCCCTATTTAAGAAGGGTGGGTATGAGCTCTTGTCAACACTACTAATAAGGGTGGCAAAAGGAAATAATACAGTCGAAAAAAGAATGCTACCATTTGAGCATCTGAGCCCAGGTAGATAGGAAAAGTCAAACACTTATCTGGGGAGCAGCTACTACAGAAGTCTCTGGAGCAACAGGAGACAATGGCTGCAGACCACAGCTAGGAACAACCATAAATCGCACCCAAACCACCCATCCCAGGGTGAGGTTAATAACGGAAGTCAAAGGCTGGCAACCTAGAGGAAAAACTGACAGTTTCCCAGGGTCATAGAGTCCACTGCTGCTGAAACAGGGAACTGTGAGATAACATGTGATAACATTTCTACACCTATAGGGACATTTAGTTGCTCGGTTGCAAACTTGGATACCTATGCTGCAATGCCTTGCACATGAGGTAAGAGACATGGCTATATCAGGAGAAATATAATACATATGTAATTGGAGGTATTTGCTTATATTATTGCTCCTACTACGTATTGGGATAGGATGTTGGAAATAGGAATACCCCTTTAATTATATGCAGTCAAATAAATAAATATAAAAAAGTCCTCAGATGTGGATAATAGAGATGAGTGAATACATTTGAGTGGAATTGAATTCTATAAACATCTCCATTCCCCAAAATGCAGATTATTTGCAATATGCTTTCACATTGATTCAGTAAAATGGTGGCCACTATTACCATTTTTTGAAGTGTCCTTCAAAATGTTAAAAAATGAATAAAATACTTATTCTTATTCTCTGCGGTCCTTACCGTCACCTGTCCAGTTTTTACTGCATTTTCAAATTGCTCCTGATGACATTGAAATCTTGAAGCTTTCACACTGGTCTGGAACTTTTGGTTTGGATTAGGCCCGGGAAGGTTCGGAAGATCACAGATTTATGGCGTCACCAATGTGTTCCGTGACCTTGTGCACATACATAGAACCCTCCTGATCAATGTCAATGACGTATCTCCCAGCCAAGCAAGAGCAGCACGAGGATTCAGCACTCAGTGTCTAGACGGGTGGTGGTGAGGAGCGAAGAGGCAGGAGAGGTGAGTTAGGTGAGTAAAAGGATTTTTTACAACATATTGCCAGAACCCAAATCATAATTAGGGACATTAAAGGGAACCTATCACCAGATTTTGACCTACAAAACTAAAACTAGCACCTTAAGGAGCGCCTGTGTTGCATTCTATAAAGGCGCACATTACCCTCTGACCCTCCCTTCCTGTAGACCACACAAATACCTGTTTAAAATCTCCCATCATGTATGTAAATTTTCCTGTACAATGGGCATCCTAATCTGCGCCTCATGTCCCTCCTTTTGCCGCCCTCCGATTCTCATTGATGGTGATTACGCCTCAGGCACCATCCACGTAGGTCGGCAAAATCTCCATATTCCCGGCTTGCGCATGCGCATTCCACTCTGCCCTATTGCGGACAGTGACAAAGACATAGCTGCGCCTGCGTGAACCAGTGAGTTCTCTGCACAAGTGCAAGATTTTGCCCGGCGATGTGGATGAAGTTTTCTGACGTCATTCACATTGTTGAGTAAAATTTTGCGCCTGCGCAGAGAACTCGCCAGTTCACGCATGCACACCTATATTTTCGGCTCTGCCTTCAAGCTGGAAATATGTAGGGATTTTGCTCACCTACATGGATAGTGCCCGAGGCATCATCCACATGTGATGTGATAATGCCTGCCTACGTGGATGGCACCCGATGTATCAACTACATCAATCACCACAGGAGGACGGAGAAAGGAGTAGAAGGTATCGGACCGGAACGGACAATTTACATACATGACGGGAGATTTTATAAAACAATTTTTGTGGTCAACAGGAGGGGTCAAGGGGTAATGTGCACCTTTATAGAATGCAGCACAGGTGCTGTTTAAGTTAGTTTAGAAGTCCAATATCTGGTGACAGATTCCCTTTAAAATTGAGGAGAAAAGCTGCTCCTCAAATCAAATTTCCTGGGAAAAAACAAAAATGTGCTAACAAGCGAATTCAAATTTTGCCTGATCTGCTTATCTCTAGTGGAAATCTCTTATAAATAGAACATCTATAGGAAACGGACATATGAAGGAGCTAAGACTAGAAAGACACCAACAGAAGAAGAAGAGCCCAAGGCCATGGCAAAGTAGTAACATACCAAGGTACGTGCTTGTAGGTAGATATATTTTCTCTAAATGATGGACCTCTCGAATATCAACACCGTAGTGCGCAAGTGGGCGATTACAGTTTGTAGGTGTTATGTTTATCCCACACGCCGCTCGCAATAACATTCTGTATGGTAAAATATTCATCGCACCATCATTTTCCACCTGATATCTCTACAGCCGAGCAAAGTAAATTATGTATCCCTTTACTTAAAATGATATTTCAAATTAATTTCTCGGAGTTCCATACCTATGCTTCAGCTGAAAGTTATTAATGTGAAAAGGCCAATAACGTCCTGCTAGCATTAGATCATTCCTTGGGATTAATTACCTTTTTTAAGAAAGCTTTTATAAAATGCATTACAATTTTTATTCTTTATACCAGTAGGATTCTAAAACATGTCAGTAGGGTTAAGTGATAAGGGAAAATGTGTCTTCTTCTTCCAAGTACGTTCCGAAAAGATTTCGAGAAATATATTGAAAAGTGTATCCTGTAGGGGGCAATTAAATTTTAAAGGATTTAGTTTTTTTTTTTTTTTTGCTAAAGTTTCTTTCTTACTAATATAAAAGTTACTTTTTCTATCCTGCTATGATTTATTAGACCGTGTTATAATATTGCAATGCTATTATGTCCTGGAATGTATTGGGGGAAGTGTTAGCCACCCATATGGCTCTGAGAATTACTTTCTTGGTGGGATGTCTATCTAAGGACAATAATATGTTCCCCAAAAGGTTCCATAATTATTAGCAGAGTTGACAAGTTGTGCGGCTTTAATAAATACATGAAGTATTTCTATTGTTCTGTTGGATTGTTTTGATGTACTTTGTCGAGGAAAAAATAATTAAAATCCCTTTGTCATTTGTAATTGAAGTGAAAATAATCTGATCCATCGGTTGATGTCTAACATTTTCCTCATATGGTTTTGAGATTTGTTCTGAGGATACATTGATGTCAGTGGGCTCGAGGTCTAAATATCAGCCATGTTTCTCATTATCAGTCATCAAGATGTTTTGTGTTTGTCCCCATTGTTATTCTCTTTCCAGAAGAAAAAATAACTGAATCTCATCATTTTTGGTTAAAGTGACAGTATTAAAATATGCTGGAAACATGGGATGAATTTTCTATGTGACAAGATTGAACTGGTGACTGCTATTGTCATGCACTCTAAAGACCCCTATAGTCCACAGAACCAGACCATTTGGGCAGGAATATGTGACTGACTATATTATGTACCGTATTTTTCAGATTATAAGACGCACTTTTCCTCCCAAAAATTTGGGACAAAAATTTGGGACAAAAATGAGGGGTGCGTCTTATAGTCCGAATGTAGCTTAGATGGGGGGTGGGGAGAGTAGTAGGAGGCAGGTGCGATGCTGTGGGCTTTGTGCTGGAGGCACTGTGCTGTTGTTGGGGCTGTGCGGCAGGTGCTGCTCTGTGTGATAGATGGCACTGCTTTGTGCGGCAAGCGGCACTGCTCTGTGTGGCAGGTGGTGAGGCAGAAGACGTCAGCAATGCAGGCTTCAAAAAATGGCACCCGGAGTTGGCGCATGTGCAAATGGAGCTCTCGGCTCAAGATCTTTGGCCAACTGATGTCCCAGCAGCAGACTTAAGGAACATGGCACCCATAGGTGGTGCTTGTGCAGATGAGATCTCGGCTTGTCATTGAGCCGATAATTCAATCTGCGCACTCGCAAACTCCAAGTGCCATTTCTTTGAAGCCCGCACCACTGACAGTTTTTGGATGTTTTCTCTGCCTGATAGTGCCACCGAGCATCTAGGACACCCACTGCTCCGCCTGTAGCATTGCCCTGCTCTACGACTGCCCCTGCCTCCTGTGACTCCTGCTCCACCATCGCTGTCGCTCCCCCCGGAAAGACACCACCGGATGAGAAGACGGAACCCCTTTACCCTTTTTTTTTCCCTCTAAATTTGGGGTGCGTCTTAAAATCCAGTACGTCATAAAACGAAAAATATGGTATAGAATGTGGTGATGTTGGGGGATTAGAAAGAAATGTTGATTTTTGCTTGATTATTTTGATGCACATTTGCATGTGAAGCCTCCATACTTCTAACCTGAAGGGGTCAGTGCCTTTTCATAAAAGTCCCATAGATCACAGTCCCCAAAATTAATGTCATATACCACGAAGATGCAGTTCATTCATAATAGGGTCTGCAAAAGAAAGGAGCCTCAGCTCTTTTTTGGTCCCATGTCATTTGCTTGATACAGTGAATTTGTGCAGCACTGCCTTCAGATTAAAGGCCCTGTCACACACACAGATAAATCTGCGGCAGATCTGTGGTTGCAGTGAAATTGTGGACAATCAGTGCCAGGTTTGTGGCTGTGTACAAATGGAACAATATGTCCACAATTTCACTGAAACCACAGATCTGCCAAAGATTTATCTCTGTGTGTGACAGGGCCTTAAGGCCAGGTGTACATGTTCAATATTTGGACAGTATTTTATATAAGTATTTGTAAGCCAAAACCAGGAGTGGAACAATCAGACAAAAACTATAAGAAAAACCACTTCTGCATTTTTTTACCCACTGTTGGTGATTGTAAAAAACTCACCAAATATACAACGTGTGCATGTGGCCTCAATGCATTGTTACCAAACACAGGAGATGTTTAAGTGACCCATCGAAAGAGGGCGTAGAGCAAAAAAAACAAACAAATATCAGAACCTTTTGTCATAGGTATAAACCATGACACCATAATGGAGGTCCATATTGATATGGTCTATGGATATGGTCTATGTCGTTTACGTATACCTCTGCCCAGATACTTTCTGATGGGTAGTAATTAGAGTTGAACAAAAACATTCAGGGTTACCTAGTATAGTGTTCAGTCTGGGTCTTCGTGGTGAAAAGACCTGGGTAATCTTGGAGTCATGGAGCTTAAAAGGGTTTTCCTCTATTAATGTGACCATCTTTCATTTGTCCTAACTATTCCTAACTAACAATTGCCTAATATACTTCTGCTACCTACCTTGCTCCTGTAAACTGATCTCTCTGCGGCTTCTATATTCCTATGTTGATGTTTTAGCTTTGAGCCTTCCGGTCTGGAGACTAGAATTGGAAAAAGTTCTGTTTTTTTGCTGAATTGATACTGCCATTTTTATTCATGTGTATGTTCATGAGATAAAAATATACAAGGTTTTTTTCAAGTCAGAGCAGCACTCGCATAGCTGGGTGCCAGCTCCCTAATTCACATTAACCTTTCTTTTTTTCTGTAGATAAGGAAGCATGTCTTTTCTGTTATTAAGAGAACCATAATTAAGACCTCAGGGTTGAAACACGTTGTATTTTTGCTGAATTGATACTGCATTTTTTATTCATGTGTATGTTCCTGAAATAAAAATATAAAAGTTTTTTTCAAATCCAATTTCGGAGTGCTGCTGGTCCCTTTTTTTCATGATGGTAGAATACTCCTGACTCACCGATTCAATGAGAAATGACAACTTTTTTTAACTTGAAAAATCAGTTTTCGAAATCAAAAGCGAGGTCCTGTGCACAAAAAAAGTTATGTTTTAACTAAATGCAGTACTTGCTTCACATTATTATCCCACAACTGCCAGACGGCATCTGAAATTAGGATGCATAGCGCTCTTATGCATCAGTTATGTTATCGAGCCATGTGTTTGACAAGCAAATATAGATCCGTCTTGTAAAAACATAAAGATACAAAGCAGAAGTTAGAGAAGTAAAATAGTTATCTTACAGCCTCCATATGGTGAGGTATAAGTGAAGGGAAAGTGAACTCAGTTCACTTCAAAATGAAAAAATATTAATAAAAGGAACAGTATCATATATATATATATATATATATATATATATATATATATATATATATATATATATACTACAGGGCTGAATCTGGTGGAGAGGGCAACCAGGCATGTGCCATGGGAACTTAGTGCAAGGGAAGTCAACAAGCCTTGGCCAAGGTATGTAGAACCATGACTAGCTGGAAACAAAAAACTAAACCATTACCCTGGGAAAAAGGAAACCTGGAGTTGAATCCAAAGAGCTGTCCACCTAAGACGAGGTCATGTGATTTTACAGCTTCATGAGTTGATGTACTACCACAAAAGCCAGGTTTCCTCCTTGGGCCTAGTCCAGAAGAATCCTATGGTGGGCCAGTCTAGTGTAATAGCTTCGATGTAGGAAATACATGAAGAGAAGTGTATGTGATCCACCTAATCAGGGCCTCTACTTGTCACATAAATAAGGATATTGTTAGGTTTTAGTAGTTATATATAAGAGGAATGTTATCTTTCTCCTAAAGTTATAAATAATTGCAGCTGATTGGAGATTAGTTTGAACATCTGCAAAGTAGATACTTGGAAACAGATGGATGTATAAAGTGAGAGAGATAGAACAAACTCGAGATCCGCTAGATAAATTCTTTGTAAAACAAGTAATTTCTTTTACACGTGGGGTAATAAAAAAACTATTCCAAACTCTAGAAGCCAATCAGACATTTACATCTCCTTCTAAGTACAGATTGATAAATATCTGGTTGGTCACTCATTGAAGTAATGGTTTGTGAAATGACACAAAAGGTCCCAAGCGAGCAATGATAAAGTCTGACCCATGATATAAAATCTACATAAGATCTCTCCAATTGTAACTTAGGGCTACTGTCATGTGGAACATTGACGCTCTAAGGCACTTTTGCAATTGCCCCCTTGCTTATTTGCTGGTGCAGTTACAATCAAGGGGAGAAAATATCACAACTGGGGTGGTGTAGCCTGGAGTCATGGGGGCTCTGCCTTGCAGCATAGATCTTGTGAGGCACCAGGTCACCTGCCCTGCTGGTACAATGTCGCTGTGGCGGCGGTTGGCGTGTGGTTACGCACCTTTGGGGCTTCAAATAAGTTAGAGGCCCACTCAGAGGTTCTCTGTGACGTTGCCATGGGCTTTATACAATCTGATCAGAACCAAGAACCTCATGATCAGGTATATACATTTTTGCCTGGTGGCATTAGATCAATGTATGATTTTTGGTTGTGCAGTTCATGTCTTTTTCTCCAGCTATATTACAATACCACAACTAGAACTCCTACAAATAATAATAACAATAAAAAAAACAACAACTCTACACTACCCAATCTATCCTTAAAATTACTCCCAATACATACAGTATCAAATTGATTGTGATCCGACACCCCTACTAATCTGTTAGTTATAGGGCATGCTCTGTTCCGACAATTGACGGACCCCCTTTAATTTTTATCAAGAGCAGCTCAGAAAATTCTCAATTGCCTGTGCCTGGTACTGTAGCTCAATCCTATTGACTTGAATGGAGGGAGCAGCAGTACCGGTCACTGTCACCACAAATACTACAGTGCAGGGCATGGTAATCAATGATCAATTAATTCATGATTATGGGCAGGAGTTGGACTTCCACAAATCTGATCTTTCCTAAAAATAGGCTAACCATGACATCAACGTAGTGTCCTCCACCCTGGCACTGAAAAATGGCAAAACATTTGTTATATGGAGACACCATTCCTGCTGCCTCCTCCACTGAAACCTCAAGAGCAGTGGCAAGTCTAAACCATGGCTGCTAGGCAGCAGTCAATTTGTAAGCTGGGTAATCAGAATTCTGGCCAAAGTGGAAGAGGCACCAGGCGCCAAATGGAGGTCACCAGGTAAGGTGACCATACTTGACAAATTTATCGTTACTTTCTGTTTTAAAGATGCAGTGTTTTGGGGTGATTGCCACTCATCAGTGCAAAGTGTGAGATGTGATCTGGCTGTGTTTTGTATTTTTCTATTGTAAAAGGGGTTGTCTACTACTCGGACAATTCCGTCTCAATCCATATGTTTCCCCCCAGTAAAATAATAACACTTATACTCACCTTCAGTGTTCCAGTGTTCCAGCAGTGTCAGCACTGTCTCTCCCAGGGATAGCATATCGATGTGTCGTCCCGCAATCCCAATGGCCTATCAATGGCCGCTTCACTCTTTCCACCGTCAGACAAATATCTTACATTCGAGCAAGCAAGCGCTGCTGCTTTCTCTATTCCTCCGGATGTGTGTAATACATCTGAAGGCAGGAAGAGTGAAGCGGTCACTGATTTGGCTCCTGGGATTGCGTGGCACTAGTGCACGATCCCCGAGAGAGAAACAGTGCTGACACAGCTGATATGCTGGAACACCGGAGGTGAGTAGAAGTGTTGTTATTTTACTGAGGGAAAACATATGGATTGAGAAGTGATTGTTTAAGTATTGGACAACCCCTTTCAAGTTAGTAAAGTTTTGACGTCTGGGACCCCATCATACCAAAAATAAAAGCGCAGAAGCATAAAAAGTGAGGTTATGTATCATTGTCCTGCACATTTTATGACCAGGAGCCCTATTCTGGTAAGCAAATATAAAGCAATCACAGGTACTGAAAGATTACCACAACCCAAGGGCTCCACGTGTGCCATAAGTTACTGCCGGTAGGCTGGAATTTGAAAAGGGTAATTTATAGAAAAAGCTTTTTGCCCAAAAATTAAAATAGGTAACTTTTTCATTAAGATATATATATATATATATATATATATATATATATATATATATATACACACACAGTATACGGTATTTATTTTATTTTTTAAATAATTTATCACTGATCAAAAGGTCTAGTGGATCTAAACAGTACAGCGCCATTCACTGTGATGTGGCCTCTCTGAGGTACTGCAACTCAATTCTTATTGAAATGAATAATAATTTTATTCATTTATATAGCGCTATTAATTCCACAGCGCTTTACATACATTGGCAATACTGTCCCCATTGGGGCTCACAATCTAGAGTCCCTATCTGCATGTCTTTGGAGTGTGGGAGGAAACCGGTGAACCCGAAGGAAAAACACGCAAACACGGGGAGAACATACAAACTCCTTGCAGATAGTGTCCTTGGTGGGATTTGAACCCAGGACCCCAGCACTGCAAGACTGCAGTGCTAACCACTGAGCTATCGTGCCAGAAACTGAGCTGCAGTACCTGATCATGGCCACCAGATAGTGAATGAAGGTGCACTTTTCTGGCTCTGAACAGTTTTGGACCCTCACAGATCTGATATTGATGACCAATCCTAAATATACATCACTAAAGGGGTTGTCTGATACTTTAACATTGATGGCCTATCCTCAGGATAGGTCATCAATGTCTGATCTGCCGGAGTCGGTCACCTGGCACTCTCTCCGATCAGCTGTTCTCAGTGTCGGTGATGGTAAACTGTGGCCAGAAATCAATTTAAATCAATAGGAGGTGGATATGTGCAGAACCCGGCAGAAGACGGGTGCAACTCTAGAAGTGACCATTTCTGGCCACCTGCTATCACCGCTGGCACCAAGAACAGCTAATTGGTTAGGATACCAGGTGTGGGATCAGACATTGATGGCCTATCCTACAAATAGGCCATTAATGTAAAAGTAATGGACAACCTCTTTAACATCATAAACTAGGAAAAACCCTTTTAGTCCAAAAATAGGCTAGTCCTTAAGGAGTTAAGCCACCATGGAGACTTTGCTAGAATATTAAGTGTTTTTTGAGAAGTATACAAAAATTGCTGTATAATATGATGGACATATATCCAGTAACCTTCATTGTTCTGGAGGGAAATAACTACTGTTTAGCATCGCTTGGAGCTCATTAGGTTGGATTTAGAAAATCATTAAAATATTGATTCCAGTTCCTTCACATGCTATTAAAAAAAATTTAGAACAGATTTATATGTTTAGAGAATTTGTGCCAAAGCAGAACTTTATGAAAGTTTATGACCTATTCAGAGAGTGCAAATTGAATTTTAGCCAGGGCAAATGAGAATCTCCCCTATCTGTAATGAAGGGATCGATAGTAAATTTGTATGAAAAATTTATAAAACACATCATTGAGAGATTTTTTTGTTGGCTACATTTTATATTAAGAGGTCTGCTGAATCCAAGCAATTATCCCGCCTTAGGGTCGATTTATAGTAAAAAAAAAAAAATAATAATAATAATGCATGCTGCTGTGTAACAAAGAGCACAATCCAATAATATTAAATAAGAGGCCATAGAAGGAGCCAAGGGTTTGCTGTATTTATGTGCATATTACATTAAATATTAAATTGATATTGCTATGCAGGAAGGATATATGGCAAATGACTATCTGAATATTAAGTAAATACATTGTTATAGCACCAATAGCACATTTGAAAGGGATGGCATTGGCCATGGGAGGGATAATGGGCACCCATGGAAAACAGATTACAAGTATAATGAGATATTTAGACACAGTGTTGCATGGCTACAGTAACTGCAATAACCTATAATAACCAATTAAAACGATGTTAGAGTTTCTGCAAATATAGGTTATTCTTTTTAGAATGAAAAAGTGATACAATGTAATTTTTTATGCTACTCCATTCAGTCCCTGCAACTTTTTGTAATGGGACCAATTTCTCTGTTTTGGGTGTTGATTGCCACAATGTTACTTCGTGATAGCAAAGGACAGGGGGCTTCTATGCTATCCTTTATGCTCAGGGACCCTAGGCTAACCCTCACCTCTGGATTACTCCTACTGGTGGGGATGCTGACGTCTCGTGCCTTACTATATTCCTGAGAAATGCTATTCCAATATCCCACCTCCCCTAGGGAGGGACAGGGCAGGAGGGAGATGGTAAACAGATAAGGACAGACAAGGGAAAACCAAAACTCTAACATACTGCACAAACATAGGAATAGACAGAGAGAGACCCAGGAGAAAAACAAGAGCAGGAGGGTAGCAGCAAAAAGGCAACAAGAGTAAATTTCACAACTGCATAGAGCAGTAACTATCACACCAGATAGGGAGATACAGGGGGCTCCCATGCTGTCCTTTATGCTCGGGGACGCTAGGCTATCCCTCACATCTGGATTACTCCCAATGGTAGAGATGCTGGAGTCTCTTGCCTTACTATAATTCTGAGAATTGCTACTCTAATATCCCCCGTCCCCCACAGGGAGGGGCACGGCAGGAGATAGATCGTAAGCAGATAAAGGCAGACAAGGGAAAACCAAAAAGCTGACCACTGCACACACACAGGAATAGATAAAGAGAGACTCAGGAGAAAAACAAGAGCAGGAGGGTAGCAACAAAAAGGCAACAAAGGTAAACTCCCCAACTGCACAGAGCAACAGTTATCACACCTGGGGTGGAACAATCGCGATCGCAGGGGTCACCACTGCGACCGGCCTGGGGTTCAGAGGGCCCAAGGAACTCAGCACTTGCTTCAGCATCCAAGTGAGCAGATCCAGCTGAAATATATTGCAGCACTGACCGTCTGGTCCCTGCGTTGCAAACTGCGGTGTCGCAGGAGGCAGCAGCTCTAGAGCTAACATATCTCCCGGCTACTTAAGCAATTGTATATTTACGGCTCTCCACGCCCATAAGCCCACCTACCTCTTTCCACTGAAGCTGGTGCTGAGAGGTGGGCGGACTTATGGGCACAGTGATTACTGTCCGCTGGCTTTGTGCATCTGCTGGGCGATGGTTTAGCCCACTTGGAAATCGGTGGATTCCCCACTGGGCCTCTGATAGTCTCTGCCCCAGCATACAGCACATATGCTGCATATTCCATCTATCAGAAGTGGGGAGAAATGCTGATCATTGCCTCCTCTGCAGCACAGCCATGCCTTGCACTCACTGCTCCGGAGCATCACGGGAGTAAGCCCCACCCACCGGCAGTAAGACCCGCACACTGGCACGGAGCTGCTGTGGAGTCTCAGGCCTGTGCAGGGAGTGCTGCAGAAATATGAGAAACTTCTGAGGAGATTGTACCCCCCGTCCTCTGCACTGCCATTGCTCTGTAGTTAAAAGAGAGAGGAAGTAGAACGGGGCTTTCAAACACCGCGCCAATGATCACTGATGATATCTTGGATTAATGTAAACTTTTATTTTTCCATAGGTCTGCGCGTTTCGGGAGGCTCAGCTCCCTTCCTCAGGACCTATAGGCATAAGATACCTCAATGTAGACCTGTGGAAAAATAAAAGTTTACATTAATCCAAGATATCATCAGTGATCATTGGTGCGGTGTTTGAAAGCACCGTTCTACTACCTCTCTCTGTTATCAACCGCCTGGGGTACTGCTGCCGTGATCCAGATTTATGCTGTTACAGGTGTTGTGACTGTCACAACCCTACTTGGTGAGTAGGACTGCCCTTATACCGCTCCTAGTCTACCGGGGTAAGACCCTATTGCGCTTTTTCTCCACGGGCCCCCTATTTTTCATTGCTCTGTAGTTGGCAGTAGTAAGAGGGGGAGGCTCCAGAGGAACACAATGCGACCTCAATTGAGTACTGGAGCTCCCTGAATGATAACTCTTGCCCCACTACCCTCTTCTATCCTATTTGGTCTCACAGCTGCATTCTCTTGCACCCCCTCCCCCTCTTCCCTCTTCTATCCTCCTATTTACTTCTCACAGCTGCACTCTAATGCCCCCCCTACCCCACAGCTACACTGTCCTGCCCCCCTCCTCCACAGCTGAACTTTCCTGTCCCCCTCCTCCACTTCCCTCTTCTATCCTTCGATTTGCCTCTCACAGCTGCACTGTCCTGCCCTCTCCCCCACAGCTGCATTCTCCTGCCCCCCTCCCCCACTCCCTTCCTATTTGCCTCTCAAAGCTGCAGTCTCCTGCCCCCCTCCCCTCTTCTTTCCTCCTATTTGCCTCTCACAGCTGCACTGTCCTGTCCCTTTCCTCACAGCTGCACTCTTGTGCCCCACTCCCCCACTCCCCTTCTATTTGCCTCTCACAGCTGCACTATTCTGGCCCCTCCCCCACAGCTGCACTCTCCTGCCCCCTCCCACACTGCCCTGTAATTAATGATATGCCTCACCGCTGTCCTGTGATGGTGGCCGGGTCTCCTCATCTTCATGGTTTGCTGCGAGACATCCAACCTTCTCATTTCTTTGTATATACAGTGTGTACAAAATACAGAAATATACAGTATATAGAAATCTAGTGTATATGTCTGCATTTGTGTGAATGTGTACATGTGTGGCATTTATAAAATTCAGATACTAAAAAAAAGTAGAATTAATACTAAAAGTGCCAAAAAAACTTCTTAAAAATACCAAAATTCGTGTACCATTAAAAAAACAACTACCATTTTTAGATGCAACATGAATACATTTATAATCTTGTTTATAGCACAAATATAATGTACAGCAAAAAAAAAAAGATGGATAAGGCTATATACCAGGATGGGGGCAAAGATACAAGCATAGGATGGGAAAGCTAAGTGCTGAGGGAAAGAGACTCTTTCCCTCAGCACCCAGCTTTCCCATGCTCTGCTATAAATCTTTAACTCAGCACTCAGTTTTCCCATGCTCTGATATCCCTCAGAACCCAGATTTCATATATTCTGCTATCCATCTTGTCCTCAGCTCTCAACTGATGCTGGCTCACCCTCCCATGCTCTGCTATACATCTTTCTCCTAGCACTCAACTTTCCCATGTTTTGCTATACATCTTTCCTTCACCAACCAGCTTTCCCATGCTCTGATATCAAGGACAAGCTGGGTGCTGAGGGAAAGGTGTATAGCAGAGCATTGGAAACTTGGATGCTGAGGACAAGATGGATAGCACAACATGGAAAGCTAAGTTCTGAGGGAAAAAAAGATATCAGAGCATGGGAAAGCTAGGTGCTGAGGGAAAGAGCCAAGAGTCAGCATAATCATCCTGTAACCCGGGGGGGGTCCCCGATCCAAATTTTGCACCGGGGACTATCAAACTCTAGTTACGCCACTGATCACACCAGTTGGTCTGGAGAGGTGTAGTGATCCAGGCTGCAATAAACTATAGCTGGAACTAATGGAATTGTTTAGCCAGCATATATAGGAGGATAGCAAATGTGATTGGCTCCCCTACAACATGTGATCAAAGATGACTGACAAGCAGACCAGCAAAGATTTTCTTTTGCTAGCCCATCTATGAACTAACAATTTGTTGGTCGACGCTCGAGTCTTCCTGCGCTGATTACAGACCTCAGAGATGTTATCAGACAGAATGTCAGAATCAGCAGTCTGAACTGATCTCGACGCCGCCATGACAGTTGGTGAACTTTGTGAAAATCTCTGTGGGACTTTGATACACAGGAGCCCAATCAATGACTGTACTGTAAGTAGACGTACACTTGTGTGATTATCACTCAACCAGGATAATAATAATAATAATAATAATAATAATTTTATTCATTTATATAGCGCTATTAATTCCATAGCACTTTACATACATTGGCAACACTGTCCCCATTGGGGCTCACAATCTAGAGTCCCTATCTGTATGTCTTTGGAATGTGGGAGGAAACCGGAGTATAGAGGATAGAGTTGTATACAGCAAAATACAAAATTAAAATATGTAAAAAGAAAAAACAAATAATGTAACATCTCTGGTCTAAATTTCCACCTCTCCATTTCTCATATTTTGTCTCATTAAATCTGAGAAACATATAAGGACATTTTCTCTGTGTTTCTCAGTAATCGTCCCTCTTCCCCTCACTGTACTGTGTGTGGCTGCAAAATGACCAGTTGCAGCAGGAGCCTCTCCCCTCTCCTCTGTGTACACAGGATTTCTAAGCTCCATGCTTTTGCTAAATGTTATTGTCACAGTTCTGATGCGTGGAGCATCTTGTGTTGTTATGCTTTGCCATGCTCTCCTGCAAAGCCAGTACTTACCATCGTGCCGAGCTTTTTGCAGGTTTGGATGCTCTTCTGTTTGTCTTGAACACCTATGGATGGGTTGTCTCTCTGCTCTGGGTTCTACGCTGGTCCTGGGAGGTGCCTACACAAATGCTCCTTGTTCCTAGTGATTGCTCTGCTTCATTAGGGAGCATGCTCGTCCGAAACGTCACCAGTCTTGCGCTCTCAGCTCCCGTTGTGTTTAGTGTTCTGATCTTGGCTTTCGACTCTGGACTGTTGTTGACTCTTGTCTGCCTGCCTCCCTATCTTTGTCTTTACTTCCTGGCTTCTAACCTCGGACCTCCTCCTGACCACGTTCCTGCCTTCTCCCTTTATACTGTACGTGCTCTCCTGGAATCCTGACCCTTGGCTTGTATCTTGACTTCGTCTTTGTCTGCTCACAGTGTCCTGTCATTACCTCTTGGCCTCTGACCTCAGCTTGTCTGACTACCTCTCCATTCCATTCATGGAAGTAGTGTCTAGCGCCACCTTGTGACGGGCATCAAAGTTATCACCTGTATTTCCATGAAAAAAAGAATGGATGGTTTGGATTTTAACCCCTTCCAGGATTGATAAGAGACTGTTTTAAGAACACAGTATAAATCCAGTGCACTGATAGTGGCTGGAAGCTTCTTTTATTTATTCACTCACATATTTCTAGGTTTATGTTCCTATAAGTGATGGGTATCTGTTGTACCTGCATTGAATTTTTGCTCTTGTTTAGGGAAATTGGAGGTTTGCTCTAGGTAACTGGTGCCGTGTTTTGAGCATTTGCTGTTGAATGTTCGGCAGCTTTGTACCTGTTGGCTTGAAAAATAATGGAGGTGTGCATCGGTGGGGTCTTAGAGATAAAAGATATTGTCCAAACAGCCTGTTTCTAAATCTTATATCGTATATAGAAGAAAGAGGCTCTTTACTGTACTGATTGCTTTTGCCTCTCAGGTTGGCTGATTTTTATTTCCCTTTCCATACCAATACCATGAGCTTTGAGACAATTCTGGCCCACCTGTACAGTTCTATGAATCCTGTTCTTCTTGACAGGGACATACAGTATGTACCATTTGTACTATTAGTCTCCCCATATGGAGCAAGTGGTCCAAGTGTGATCTCAACCTCTGTGTTATCCAAAATTACCACCTTGCAAAGGTTGAGAGAATCCAGTCAGCAGGTTTATACTTTTCAAGCTGAGATCAGCATAAACTAGAGACAGAGATTCTGATTCCAGCAATGTGTCACTAACTGGGCTTCTTGCTGTAATTTTGTTAAAATTACTGTCATCTTTTGCAGCTGCAGCTGTGTTAGTCTTCTCAATGATGAGTTTAGTCTAACCATGCCCCATTATTTAATGACAGTTTTCTACCTATACTATGCAAAAACAGAAAACTGCTAATCAATGATGGTTGTGAGGGTAGCCAGTAGAGTTGAGCGCGGTTCGCGGTTCGAGGTTCTCCAGTTCGCGGCTCGAGTGATTTTGGGGGCTGTTCTAGATAGAACTAGAACTCGAGCTTTTTGCTAAAGCTCGATAGTTCTAGATACGTTCGAGAACGGTTCTAGCAGCAAAAAGACCAGCTAATTACTAGCTGGCTTTCCGCTGTAATAGTGTAAGTCACTCTGTGACTCACACTATTATGACATTTCAGTGTATAGTGTGCGGGAACAGCGCATTCAGATCACTGCTGTATGGATAATGGCGATCGCCATTTTTATTTTTTTTTCCTTGTCTTCCTTCCCTAAGCGCGTGCGTCTTGTGGGGCGGGCCAGCATGTCAGCCAATCCCAGACACACACACAGCTAAGTGGACTTTTAGCCAGAGAAGCAACGGCATGTGTGATAGGATGTCCATGTCACATGTCCCTGCATTATAAAAACGGACATTTTCCTCCAGCACGCCATTATCTGCCTTCTGCGTCCTTGGTGTCAGTCACCGCTGGCGCAGCGCCTATGGCCGATACTGCTGTATACGCTCCATACACAGCACTGGACAGCTTAGGGATAGAAGTTTCTATTAGTCCTTGTAAGGGCTCGTACCGGCAGGGTCAGAGCCATAGGTGACAGGTCCGTGAAAACAGAGTTTAACAGCTACACAAGATGACAGCGTCTGTGTAGCTAAGGTCAGGGATTTCCTTGCTGCATTTCCCCATTAGGAGGGATAGAAAGGCAGGCTTCCTTTCCTCTACCCAGAGACCCACAAACCTGCCACTGTACCCTCCTGCCCTTTGCACACTCAAACTCATTGTTACTAAGCCATTATACTAGCAAACACTGAGTGAACTTAGTAGCATCCTAAACGTGGCTATTGGACTTCTGTAGAGTCCCACTAGTGCAAAGATATTTGCAGCACGTCTGCCTGCATTGCACACTCCAACTCATTGTTACTAAGCCATTATACTAGCAAACACTGAGTGAACTTAGTAGCATCCTAAACGTGGCTATTGGACTTCTGTAGAGTCCCACTAGTGCAAAGATATTTGCAGCACGTCTGCCTGCATTGCACACTCAAACTCATTGTTACTAAGCCATTATACTAGCAAACACTGAGTGAACTTAGTGGCATCCTAAACGTGGCTGTTGGACTTCTGTATAGTCCCACTAGTGCAAAGATATTTGCAGCACATCTGCCTGCATTGCACACTCAAACTCATTGTTACTAAGCCTATATACTAGCAAACACTGAGTGAACTTAGTGGCATCCTAAAAGTGGCTGTTGGACTTCTGTATTGTCCCACTAGTGCAAAGATATTTGCAGCACATCTGCCTGCATTGCACACTCAAACTCATTGTTACTAAGCCATTATACTAGCAAATGTGGCGCCCCTGACCTGGTCAGGCACCACTGAGTACTGCACCCATGCTGGGGACAGTACAAAACAGGTAATCCAGAAGGCTGACCGAGGTGTGACTACACAGGCGCATAGTGATCAGGTCTCACACATGTACCTTTGGGAGGACCCCTGGGGATCCCAGGAGGGGGCGAGGCCTCCATCTCCACTCAAGGGGTGTGGTAGAGAGCCTGGTTGCTAGGTGACGTAGGCAAGAACAGGAGAGGAGGGAACAGTGAGCCAGGCAGTTGAGTGGTGAAGTTCAGGGAGAGCAGAAGCAGACCCTGTAGCTCTACACGATTCTGACAACGTACGCGCAGTGACTACTGACGGGGGAGAACGGTAACCTGGCATTGCTGCCCGAAATCCACACACAGCTAAAGAAAGAGCAACGGAGTGGAAAGTAAGGAGACTGTCAGGGTGGTACCAGGCCCGCAGGGGTAACAGGTCCCAGTGCAGGGATAGATTCACCTTTCCCTTGCCAAACCTGCTTGAGGGGGCACTTTACACCCCCAAGACAACACCACAGAGTCCGCAGCCACGTAGCAAAGTGAGGGCCCATAGTTCACAGGAGGCAAGCAGCCGGAGTGACCTGGTCCAGGCTACAAGCAAACGGGCCGAAACGAGGGGAGCAGTAACTTCCCTGGGTGACCCCCATAGGGACTAAAAGTTGGGGTTACCACAAACCACAGAAGGGCTAAGGAAGGCGAGTCAGTAGCCACCCTCACAAGTCAGCCTGAAGGACGCCTGGTTCCAGCCTGGTTCATCCCAGCTACGCCCGGGTTACTCACCCTGCCATCAACAGTGAGTAAAACCCCTGAAAGACATTCTGCTTGTGTTGAGTTATTCTGCGCCTTGTGGTTCCACACACTTACACAGGGCCCTGGGGCTTGCCTCACTCTCAGGAGGCTATTACAACTGACTGCACCCACCATCAGCCCCAGGCATCCCTTAACCTGCAGTGGCGGTCTCCACTGACCGCAATTCTGAGAGTGGCGTCACGACAATCCTAAATAGAAGATCTCCTACCTGTGACCAGACTGTTCCATCCACGTGGAGTCCCTGAAGGTAATGCACCGACACAACACTGGAGGGGCTTCACACATCCACTGAGTGAACTTAGTGGCATCCTAAAAGTGGCTGTTGGACTTCTGTATTGTCCCACTAGTGCAAGGATATTTGCAGCACGTCTGCCTGCATTGCACACTCAAACTAATTGTTACTAAGCCATTATACTAGCAAACACTGAGTGAACTTAGTGGCATCCTAAAAGTGGCTGTTGGACTTCTGTATTGTCCCACTAGTGCAAGGATATTTGCAGCACGTCTGCCTGCATTGCACACTCAAACTCATTGTTACTAAGCCATTATACTAGCAAACACTGAGTGAACTTAGTGGCATCCTAAACGTGGCTGTTGGACTTCTGTATTGTCCCACTAGTGCAAAGCTATTTGCAGCACGTCTGCCTGCATTGCACACTCAAACTCATTGTTACTAAGCCATTATACTAGCAAACACTAAGTGAACTTAGTGGCATCCTAAACGTGGCTGTTGGACTTCTGTATTGTCCCACTAGTGCAAGGATATTTGCAGCACGTCTGCCTGCATTGCACACTCAAACTCATTGTTACTAAGCCATTATACTAGCAAACACTGATTGAACTTAGTGGCATCCTAAACGTGGCTGTTGGACTTCTGTATTGTCCCACTAGTGCAAGGATATTTGCAGCACGTCTGCCTGCATTGCACACTCAAACTCATTGTTACTAAGCCATTATACTAGCAAACACTGAGTGAACTTAGTGGCATCCTAAACGTGGCTGTTGGATTTCTGTATTGTCCCACTAGTGCAACGATATTTGCAGCACGTCTGCCTGCATTGCACACTCAAACTCATTGTTACTAAGACATTATAATACCAAAAATTGAGTAAACTTAGTGGCATACAAGAAGTGGCTGTTGTACTCCATTAGTGCCCCACTGGTGCAAATCTATGTGCAGCACGTCTGCATGACACCCTCCTGCTCTGTTTTTAATAAGCTATAATGATAGCAAAAAATACTGCCGTTTAGTGGCATACAAGAAGTGACTATTGGACTTCCATTAGTGTCCCACTGGTGCAAATCTATTTGCAGCACCTCTGCATGACACCCTCATGCACATTTTGCTACGCTAATGTTATAGCAAACTCAGGGAATTCCTTGCTGCATTTGATCATTCGGAGGGATAGAAAGTGAGGCTTTCTTTAGCTTTTCCTTCTGTTCATAGACAGCATCTCCAAGTCCACACCCGAAGAGCAATTTCTCCTCCACGTGTAAGTGTGGAGAGGCAGCTAGTGCGCATGCGTGTGCCGATTTACCCCAGCTGCAGCCTAACTACAGTGTTTCGCCTAGTGAGTATGCTCAGCCTGACTGTGCCATTCCTGAGGCTAAGTCTTCATTTCGGGATACAGCGCATGCTCCCACACTTAGTGCGAAAAGCCTCTTTGCACAGATACTTGCATTCCGTGCCGTGTCTAAGTCCTGTTTTGTGACACCATGCTAAAGCTGATAGTCTTTTTTCAGAGACTGTATTTCATGCTACTGAGCGTGCTCAGGCACTTACTGCATCAGAGACTAGGTCCGGTAATGAACTCTTTGGCCCTGCCCCTGATGTGGGGGACCCATATAGACCACAGGGCATCAAGTGTCCTGACGATGTGGCCAGGTCACTCCCAAATGGCTTGCAGACGCCCGCCACTATGACTTGTCACCTCATTATTGATGGTCAGACGATGACTGGTGAAGTGTTTGTGTCGTGGCAGTCATGAGGTCATTATTGAAGTTGCGGTTCCAAATAGGACGCTACTTATGCCACTCATGACGTGTCACTCTGCTTTTGTCTCCAGGAGGTGCATTGTGGTCCACCCTGGTTTGGGGCGGACCCAGCTTATAAAACGGGCTGGAGCCAACAAGGAGGTGCGCAGTCTTCTATTATGCTCCGAAAGAGCACACCTCCATGTGTTGAATCCATTGCGGCTTTAGGCCAGAGGTAGGCAGGGATAGGGCGTCGATGCAGGCCGCCACCACAGTTGGTAACGCAGAACGGTTAAGACCAGCTCCTGTCCTACAAGTCCTGCTTGTGCAGCCCAGTGGCATTAACAGGCCTGCTGCTGCTGATGCGCCTGCTGTCCACAGGTGTGGCCCCAATGCACACGGTCAGCGTACTCAATGGCCCCTGTGATGTTAACAGGGAGTTCCTGGGCTGGGTGGGCGTGTGGACCCTGTGACGCTAACAGGGCTCCCAGTCTCAAGATCCGAGTGGCGTCTAACTCGGTTCAGGCAACTATTAGTTTCATAGCCACACAGATCTGTATCCTCCACCAAACCTTCCAGTTGCCAACCTCTCCTTTTCCATCTGGGAGCACGGTGGACACTGACTGTTGATGGGGATATATACCTTTCTCTTTCTTTTCTTATTAATTTTCGTTATATAGCGGTAACATAGTATATACCACCTTATCCAAATCTGCCAGTCCCACCGTAACAGATGGTGTTTCTTCATCAAATGTTACTTTTGCTTAACCAACAAACCCACGGACAAAATCTTTTTTCCCCTTTCCAACACACCTGTTCCCCTTTCCACCAGCATTTGTCCTTTTTCAACTCATTTGGTATATGACCAAAAGTGCAACTCTGCAGGGACACCGTACTCAACGCCATCTCAGCCCAGCAGCCAGCCCTCGGTCACTCAGATGTGGACAAGTAAAAGACCATTTCCTCCTATCCATGACAAAGCGTTGAGATTCACTCTGTTCAGCACTGGTGTTTACTGGAAAAGCAGATCTAAGATTGCATACCACATTCTGCAGATACTCCTGTATACGTGCGTCCCTTTCTATGGCAGGAATTATTTCGCCAAATTTTGTCTTGTACCGGGGATCTAACAGTGTGGCAACCAAGTAGTTAGCATTACTTCGAATTCGTACAATCCGAGGGTCATGTTGTAGGTAGTGCAGCAAGAAGGCGCTCATGTGTCTTGTGCATCCAGGAGGACCAAGTCCTTGGTGTGTTGGTGGCAGAGAGGTGAGAATCGTGCCTCCTTCCTCTGCCCTCTCCCCCCAACCTCGCACAACCGAAATGTGAGCAAGCTCTCACTCATCAGCTGAGTCTTCCATGCCCATCGCAAGTTCGTCCTCCATTTCTTCATGGCTCCTGCACCTTCCTCAACAATTTTTGCTGATACTATGCGCCCTTGTTAATCCCTATCCCCCACCATGACTGCCGCCTAGGTGCCGCTCACCGTCTGGACCTTGTAGATCTTATTATCCCTTCTGCATATGACTCCTCCTGTACTTCCTCACCTTCCTCTTGGACCAACACCTGACTCCGAATAATGCTTACAGTGTGCTCCATCTTGTAGATGACCAGAATTGTCACGCTGAGAATGGCATCGCCAGTGCTAAACATCTTCGTCGATATTTGTAAACTGTGTAGAAGGGTGCATAGGTCCTTGATCTGACACCACTCCAGCAGCGTGATCTGCACCACCTCTGGATCAAGTTAGCCCAGGGTATACGTCATAATGTATTTCAGCAGGGCTCTGCGGTGCTGCCACAGACGCTGCAACATGTGCAGATTCCAATTCCTGCATGTCGGAACATCGCATTTCCGGCGTTTAACCGCCAGACCCTAAGACTTCAGGAGCGATGAAAGTTGTTGAGCTGCTGGGTGCGAAGGATGAAAGTGAGCACATAGCAGCGTGCCCGCTGCACAAGGCCATGTAGGCCGGGATGGTGTTTTAAAAATTGCTGGAGAATCAGATTCAACACGTGAGCCATACAAGGCACGTGTGTCACATTGCCCTGACGAAGGGCCGCAGACAGGTTTGCATCATTGCCGCACACGGCTGTTAAGTCACCAACGTAGTCCACTCAATCAATTTGTACTCCAGTCACCAGGTGACAACGTGTTCCTTTCGTGCATTGTGCTGATGATGGGAAAGGAGTCGATGCCTGCGGCGCAGGTGGACGCAGGTTATGGTCACCCACTGGGTTGCGTTACCTTGACAGATACAGAACCACAGGCTGAATGTAGGTGGTGGGTATCTCACAGATGAAGTACCATCATTCAGCTACAACCAATGGGAAGACACCACACCCTTTTTTAGGCCCCTCCTGTCTGCAGACCACTGCCAGACAAAGCTATGAACCTCTTGTTACTGTTACCCCCAGTTCAGTTTTATGAGTTTGTGTGCTTGTTACCTGACTACTTTTCCTGCTTGCTGTTTATGTACCTCGTTGGCCGATCCGCATTTCACCTCTGCTTGTTTTCTGATTAAGTCCTGGCCATCCCATTCTGTTCCTCTTCCTCAATTAATGTTTTTGACCCTGCATGACTACTATTCTCTGGAACTGCAGCCTTCCACAGGTATTGATCAACTTGGGCCCTGTGTAATTCCAAATCACTGTATAGGGGTTAAAGGGTTTCAGGGTTCTGGGTGTCCAGCTTGGTGAGTGGCTTGCCTCTAGCCTATCCTTTACAGCCCATCTGAGTGTGTCGATCCAGGCAGGCGTTACACCGTGCCCTCTGCAGAAGGCCATGTAGGCCGGGATAGTGTTTTAAAAATTGCTGGACAACCAGGTTCAACACGTGAGCCATACAAGGCACGTGTGTCACATTGCCCTGAAGAAGGGTCGCAGACTGGTTTGCATCATTGTCGCACCCGACCTTCCCTGACTGCTGGTTGAGTGTAGACAACCATTGATGAAACTCGGTCTCACTCTCCAGAGCTAACCGTCCACAATTCCTCAGCGGTGTCTCACATTTCCCCTACATTTCAAAGTAAACATTTGACCGCCTGATGGCCTTGAGCTCTGCTGCCAGCATAGTAAGGAGGTGTGTGGTATTCCTTGGGCGCAGTTACAAGGAAGGGTGGCCTGACCACACAGGGTTTGGGACGAGGTGGAGGACCCACACGAGGTTGAGGAGGCAGAAACAGTGGAGGAACTTGTACATACAGAGGAAGGATTGACACACAAGTCGTGGGGACGGCAAGACTTGTACAGCAAACCCTTCTCCATCTCTCACCATAGTTACCCAGTGCCCAGTCAGCAACATGTAACTCCCCTGTCCATGCCTACTGGTCCAAGTATCTGTGGTGAAATGCACCCTGTCACACACAGAGTTTCTCAAGGAATCGGTGAGGTTGTGTGCGACCTGCTGTGGTAGCGCGGGCACGCCTTTCTTGGAGAAGGAGTGACGACTGGCCATCGGCTCTTGGGGCACTGCAATGGGCATAAGGTCTCGAAAATCCTCGGTCTCAAAAGGGTGTAAAGGCAGCCTTTCTGTTGCCAACAAGTTGCAGATGATGAAACTCAACCTCTTAGGCATGTCATGCCCTTCGAAAATCATGTAAAACACAGCGAGGGGACTCCAACCACAGTCTCCCTTGTTTCCACTAATTGGGCCACACACACCCCACTTGACTGGCATCAGTTGATCCCCCTTTTCAAAATGAAAAAGATGCTTTGCATGAAGCACTCTCAAAAATACGCGTGCCTTTCCCGTCCCCTGGATGACCCAGGGGAAGAAAAGTCCTCTGAGAGCCATGATTTGTTCATTTTGGTTCTTTTAGAAACACAGCGAGGGGACTCCAACCACAGTCTCCCTCGTTTCCACTAATTGGGCCACACACACCCCACTTGACTGGCATCACTTGATCCCCCTTTTCAAAATGAAACAGATGCTTTGCATGAAGCACTCTAAAAATACGCGTGCCTTTCGCCTCCCCTGGATGACCCAGGGGAAGAAAAGTCCTCTGAGAGCCATGACTTGTTCATCTTGGTTCTTTTTTCAAAAGCGAGGGGACTCCAACCACAGTCTCCCTCGTTTCCACTAATTGGGCCACACACACCCCACTTGACTGGCATCACTTGATCCCCCTTTTCAAAATGAAACAGATGCTTTCCATGAAGCACTCTCAAAAATACGCGTGGCTTTCGCCTCCCCTGGATGACCCAGGGGAAGAAAAGTCCTCTGAGAGCCATGACTTGTTCATCTTGGTTCTTTTTTCAAAAGCGAGGGGACTCCAACCACAGTCTCCCTCGTTTCCACTAATTGGGCCACACACACCCCACTTGACTGGCATCACTTGATCCCCCTTTTCAAAATGAAACAGATGCTTTGCATGAAGCACTCTCAAAAATACGCGTGCCTTTCGCCTCCCCTGGATGACCCAGGGGAAGAAAAGTCCTCTGAGAGCCATGACTTGTTCATCTTGGTTCTTTTTTCAAAAGCGAGGGGACTCCAACCACAGTCTCCCTCGTTTCCACTAATTGGGCCACACACACCCCACTTGACTGGCATCACTTGATCCCCCTTTTCAAAATGAAACAGATGCTTTGCATGAAGCACTCTCAAAAATACGCGTGCCTTTCGCCTCCCCTGGATGACCCAGGGGAAGAAAAGTCCTCTGAGAGCCATGACTTGTTCATCTTGGTTCTTTTTTCAAAAGCGAGGGGACTCCAACCACAGTCTCCCTCGTTTCCACTAATTGGGCCACACACACCCCACTTGACTGGCATCACTTGATCCCCCTTTTCAAAATGAAACAGATGCTTTGCATGAAGCACTCTCAAAAATACGCGTGCCTTTCGCCTCCCCTGGATGACCCAGGGGAAGAAAAGTCCTCTGAGAGCCATGACTTGTTCATCTTGGTTCTTTTTTCAAAAGCGAGGGGACTCCAACAACAGTCTCCCTCGTTTCCACTAATTGGGCCACACACACCCCACTTGACTGGCATCACTTGATCCCCCTTTTCAAAATGAAAAAGATGCTTTGCATGAAGCACTCTCAAAAATACGCGTGCCTTTCGCCTCCCCTGGATGACCCAGGGGAAGAAAAGTCCTCTGAGAGCCATGACTTGTTCATCTTGGTTCTTTTTTCAAAAGCGAGGTGACTTCAACCACAGTATCCCTCGTTTCCACTAATTGGGCCACACACACCCCACTTGACTGGCATCACTTGATCCCCCTTTTCAAAATGAAACAGATGCTTTGCATGAAGCACTCTCAAAAATACGCGTGCCTTTCGCCTCCCCTGGATGACCCAGGGGAAGAAAAGTCCTCTGAGAGCCATGACTTGTTCATCTTGGTTCTTTTTTCAAAAGCGAGGGGACTCCAACCACAGTCTCCCTCGTTTCCACTAATTGGGCCACACACACCCCACTTGACTGGCATTACTTGATCCCCCTTTTCAAAATGAAACAGATGCTTTGCATGAAGCACTCTAAAAATACGCGTGCCTTTCGCCTCCCCTGGATAACCCAGGGGAAGAAAAGTCCTCTGAGAGCCATGACTTGTTCATCTTGGTTCTTTTTTCAAAAGCGAGGGGACTCCAACCACAGTCTCCCTCGTTTCCACTAATTGGGCCACACACACCCCACTTGACTGGCATCACTTGATCCCCCTTTTCAAAATGAAACAGATGCTTTCCATGAAGCACTCTCAAAAATACGCGTGCCTTTCGCCTCCCCTGGATGACCCAGGGGAAGAAAAGTCCTCTGAGAGCCATGACTTGTTCATCTTGGTTCTTTTTTCAAAAGCGAGGGGACTCCAACCACAGTCTCCCTCGTTTCCACTAATTGGGCCACACACACCCCACTTGACTGGCATCACTTGATCCCCCTTTTCAAAATGAAACAGATGCTTTGCATGAAGCACTCTCAAAACTACGCGTGCCTTTCGCCTCCCCTGGATGACCCAGCGGAAGAAAAGTCCTCTGAGAGCCATGACTTGTTCATCTTGGTTCTTTTTTCAAAAGCGAGGGGACTCCAACCACAGTCTCCCTCGTTTCCACTAATTGGGCCACACACACCCCACTTGACTGGCATCACTTGATCCCCCTTTTCAAAATGAAACAGATGCTTTGCATGAAGCACTCTCAAAAATACGCGTGCCTTTCGCCTCCCCTGGATGACCCAGGGGAAGAAAAGTCCTCTGAGAGCCATGACTTGTTCATCTTGGTTCTTTTTTCAAAAGCGAGGGGACTCCAACAACAGTCTCCCTCGTTTCCACTAATTGGGCCACACACACCCCACTTGACTGGCATCACTTGATCCCCCTTTTCAAAATGAAAAAGATGCTTTGCATGAAGCACTCTCAAAAATACGCGTGCCTTTCGCCTCCCCTGGATGACCCAGGGGAAGAAAAGTCCTCTGAGAGCCATGACTTGTTCATCTTGGTTCTTTTTTCAAAAGCGAGGTGACTCCAACCACAGTATCCCTCGTTTCCACTAATTGGGCCACACACACCCCACTTGACTGGCATCACTTGATCCCCCTTTTCAAAATGAAACAGATGCTTTGCATGAAGCACTCTCAAAAATATGCGTGCCTTTCGCCTCCCCTGGATGACCCAGGGGAAGAAAAGTCCTCTGAGAGCCATGACTTGTTCATCTTGGTTCTTTTTTCAAAAGCGAGGGGACTCCAACCACAGTATCCCTCGTTTCCACTAATTGGGCCACACTCACCCCACTTGACTGGCATCACTTGATCCCCCTTTTCAAAATGAAACAGATGCTTTGCATGAAGCACTCTCAAAAATACGCGTGCCTTTCGCCTCCCCTGGATGACCCAGGGGAAGAAAAGTCCTCTGAGAGCCATGACTTGTTCATCTTGGTTCTTTTTTCAAAAGCGAGGGGACTCCAACCACAGTATCCCTCGTTTCCACTAATTGGGCCACACACACCCCACTTGACTGGCATCACTTGATCCCCCTTTTCAAAATGAAACAGATGCTTTGCATGAAGCACTCTCAAAAATACGCGTGCCTTTCGCCTCCCCTGGATGACCCAGGGGAAGAAAAGTCCTCTGAGAGCCATGACTTGTTCATCTTCGTTCTTTTTTCAAAAGCGAGGGGACTCCAACCACAGTCTCCCTCGTTTCCACTAATTGGGCCACACACACCCCACTTGACTGGCATCACTTGATCCCCCTTTTCAAAATGAAACAGATGCTTTGCATGAAGCACTCTCAAAAATACGCGTGCCTTTCGCCTCCCCTGGATGACCCAGGGGAAGAAAAGTCCTCTGAGAGCCATGACTTGTTCATCTTCGTTCTTTTTTCAAAAGCGAGGGGACTCCAACCACAGTCTCCCTCGTTTCCACTAATTGGGCCACACACACCCCACTTGACTGGCATCACTTGATCCCCCTTTTCAAAATGAAACAGATGCTTTGTATGAAGCACTCTCAAAAATACGCGTGCCTTTCGCCTCCCCTGGATGACCCAGGGGAAGAAAAGTCCTCTGAGAGCCATGACTTGTTCATCTTGGTTCTTTTTTCAAAAGCGAGGGGACTCCAACCACAGTCTCCCTCATTTCCACTAATTGGGCCACACACACCCCACTTGACTGGCATCACTTGATCCCCCTTTTCAAAATGAAACAGATGCTTTGCATGAAGCACTCTCAAAAATACGCGTGCTTTTCAGCTCCCCTGGCTGAGCCAGGGGAAGAAAAGTCCTCTGAGAGCCATGTCCACATTGTCAGTGGACAGACACGTGTGCTTATCTGCCAGCAGACCCCCAGCAGCACTGAAGACAGGTTCCGAGAGAACGCTGGCTGCAGGACACGACAATATCCCCAAGGCGTACGTGGCAAGCTCAGGCAATTTATCCAGATTGGAAGCCTAAAATAAGCAGGGCTCAAGTTGCACAGTAATGGCATCGACGTTTCCTTGCATATACTCATCATATATCTGTGTGTCCTCCTCTTTTTCCTTGTCCAGCTCTTTTGTTTTCGCATGAGTATATGTCCTTGTCACTTTCCCATGTGTTTGTGTTGTGTTGTGAGTTGTTTGTCACCTTTTGGACACCTTTGAGGGCGTTTTCTAGGTGTTTTTATGTGTTTGTGAATGCCTGCCATTGTTTCCTATGCGGTTCAAGCTCGATTCGTCGAACATTCGCCGAACCGAACTCGAACGGGACCTCCGTTCGACGAACCGAACTCGAGCCGAACCACGACCGGTTCGCTCATCTCTAGTAGCCAGAGCTCATGAATATGGAAGACTACAATGTAGAAAGTCATGACAGAGAACACTAGCAAAGCTGTAGCAGATAAAACAGTATTTTATTAAAACTACAACAAGAAGACTAGTAAGTGACCAACACTTGAATTGGGGTCTACTAAATGCTGAACTCAGATGGGGCAGAATTATCCTGGAGAAAATTATTTTTATGTGTCCCATAGTTGCGCTGTTCTGTTGTATTTTTTTTTATTACCTGATAAAAACGTCGGTAAGGCATTGAAACTCATTGTCTTAATCAAAGAACCTCATCGCATCTTCTTGCAGAAATAAATCTTCTATTAACACAGCTTATTTGCACCAGTGGTTTTTTTTTATAATCTTTTGTTGACCTTTTTACCTGGGGACCTCCACCACCAATGAGGCAGCAGCAGGTAAAACTTGTAACAGGGGCACCCTACTATCCACTAGGTGAGTACCCTTTTTTCCACCCTATTACAAGTGCATCTCAATAAATTAGAATATCATCAAAAAGTTAATTTATTTGAGTAATTTAATACAAAAAGAGAAACACATATCGTATTATATAGCGGCATTACACACAGAGTGATCTATTTCTGTTAATGTTGATGATTATTGCTTACAGCCAATGAAAACCCAACAGTCTTTATTTCAGAAAATTAGAACAAAGACCACAAAACACCTTCAAAGGTTTCCTAAGCATTTTAAATGGTCCCTTAGTCTGGTTCAGTAGGCTACACAATCATGGGGAAGACTTACTGACTTGACAGATGCCCAGAAGGTCACTGACACACTCAACAAGGAGAGTACGCCACAAAAAGTCATTGCTAAAAAAGCTGGCTGTTCACAGAGTGCTATATCCAAGCATATTAATTGAAAGTGGAAGGGAAAAGTGTGGTAGAAAAAGGTGTACAAGTAATCGGGATAACCACAGTCTTGATAGGATTGTTATGAAAAGGCCATTCAAAAATTTGAAGAGATTCACAGGGAGTGGACTTCTGCTGGAGTCAGTGCTTCAAGATACATCCACACACAGATGTATCCAGGACATGGGCTACAACTGTCGCATTCCTTGTGTCAAGCCACTCATGACCAATAGACAATGCCAGAAGCGTCTTACCTAGGCCAAGGAGAAAAGAACTGGACTGTTGCTCAGTGTCCAAGGTGCTGTTTTCAGATGAAAGTAAATTTTGCATTTCATTTGGAAATTGCGGTCTCAGAGTCTGGAGGAAGAGTGGAGAGGCCACAATCCAAGCTGGTGAGGTATAGTGTGAAGTTTCCACAATCAGTGATGGTTTGGGGAGCCATGTCATCTGCTGCTGTAGGTCCACTGTGTTTTATCAGGACCAAAGTCAGCGCAGCCGTCTACCAGGAAATATTAGAGCACTTCATGCTTCCATCTGCCAACAAGCTTTTTGGAGATGGAAATTTCATTTTCCAGCAGGACTTGGCCCCTGTCCACACTGCCAAAAGTACCAATACCTGGTTTAATAACCACAATATTACTGTGCTTGATTGACCAACAAACTGGCCTGAGCTAAATACTTTTGATGATATTTTAATTTATTGAGATGCACTTGTATGTGTTTCCCCTCAGCTTATACTACATAGTAGCCCTGTAACTAGCGATGAGTGGATCCGTAGAAGTTCGATTACACTCGTTCAGCAGAACTTTACGTTAAGATCAGTTTGGGACCCGGACTTGACCTGAACCCCAATGTCTCAGCCCACATACAGTCAGCCATAAATAGATCACTTCCAGAGACGCTTGGGTGGGAGTTTTCCATTTTTTGGGGAGTACACACTACATTAACCATACTGTTGTTACCCCCAGTGAGAGCCATTCAAACACTTAGTGGTTCCCACTGAGCTGAGCACCAAGCATACTTGAGCACAGCGTTGCTCTTGCGAGTGGTTTGCATACGTAAAGCACCCGAACTCCGAACCCATCTCTGATTTTTAAGTAAAGTCTGTCTTTAGTACGAACTCCGAACACTGAACCTCGGCCTCCCTCATCTCTACCTGAAAGCTGTGTCAGTGATATGTATCCTCTACCTGTCCATTCAGAAGACCAAAACATTGTGCCAAGGCATGCAAGATTGGAGTCCCACATGCTGTTTTTGTGGCAGTTTTCTGTGACGTGTGCCCGACACACAGACTTAGGATAACTGTCAAAAACAGACTAGAGGTAATCCACCCACTCAGCAGGATCCCGAGAATCCCAAAACCCTTTCATCCCTGTACAGGGATCTGAAATTACACAAGGTCCAGAAGACCTCTGTCTATGGAAGGCTGCAATCCAGGAAAGAGTAGTAGTCAGGCAGAGTCAAACCAGGAGGGACAAAATCGGCAGTCAAGTCAGGAAATCAGACTAAGGTCAAACCGGAGATGGCAGCAAAGTACAAAAACAGCAGGCAGGAGCGTAGTCAGAGAGCAGGCAGAGGTAAAAACAAAGAGATCAACTGTCAAAAGCAGGGTGTGAACCAGAGGCACAGCAGTATACTGCAAGACTATATCTGGTGGCGACCAGCAGACAGGAGGAGGAATAAGAAGGGTATGATGCCTACCCATTGGCCCTGGCTGAAACTTCAGCTGGAAGGCACACGCCATACCAGTCAGTCAATGGTACTGCAGGTCCCAGCAATACCCAGTTTATTGGATGAGCAGAGCCTGTGCACACCAGAGCCACTGGCACTGACTCCTCCCCTATCACCAGTGTACCGCCCCGCTCTCAGCAGCCGAGCTGCTCGGATTCGGCCCTTCTCTGGGTGACTCGAGGGTCTCCGGACCTGGGGGCCTCATGGTCACTTCAAATGAAAAGGGGTAGTGATGGGATGGTGGATTTAGGACGTATATGTACGGGCTCAGCCGTCCGGAGTTCGTGACGCCACCCACGGTGTGTGGTAATATTGGACACCACTGCTGCAGTTACGGGGCACCCGAAGGAGATGTTGTGCAGCAAGTTGTTAACCCCTCCGTGGGCAAGGATGGTGGCCCCGGGACCCGTTGGGGGATTGGCGGTGCAGGGAGATTGGCGACCGGAGGGTGCTGATGTACTCACTATTAGTAAACACACGAGTCTCTGGTAAACCAAGGTTATGGTGGTTGGTGCCCGCAGCCGGCTGCATTCGGGTTACCCCACCTGGCTGGTGGTCTCTGTCTTTCTCCTGCACCTGTGTAAGATGGTGGACTGCCTGTGCTTGCAACTTCAGGAGTCCACCCCCGGCTTGTGGTCGCCTAAGGAGCCCTTTGCCCGCAGACACTGGCCCGTGGGATATCTGAGCCGTGGCGGTGGCCTTTTATCCCCCTCGGTGGGCTGTTGCCTTCAGTCGGGACTTTGGGTGGGACAGGACCTCTAGTCCTGGCCGCAGTTTAGTTAATTAGCTAGCCCCCAGTCGCTTCTGGACCTAGCTTCAGGGTCTGAGTACCCCCCTTTGTGCTCCGGTTTCCGAGTCGGTTCCCCGGGTCGGTACCGGCGGGCCACTACCCTGTCCTGGTCCACCTCGGTTCCACCGAGCCGTCTTCCCGGCTCTTGCAGACGGAGACCGCCATCTGCCTCCTAGCCAAAGGCACCAGGGCTCCTACCCTGGCACCTGTTCAATTTGGGTTCTCGCCTACGCTGGAGCTGCACACTGCTCCAGCCCACACGCCTCTCACACTTGAACTCTACACTTGTTCTCTGAACTTTCCTGCCCCGGGCTGTCTAGGACTTCTCGGTGGGTGTCTTCCAACTGCCTGGTTCCGCTCCCTGGTGTGTCTATCAAGCCCTGAGGGGGGTGTCTAGGGTTTTGAGGTTGGCTGTGTGTTACCTGTGAGGGAAAGATGTAATGCGGGGCCCTATCTGTGACTACCTGGCCCGGCCAGGGAGCCACACTAGCACTGCCCACGGTGGGAATACGGCGGCGCCTGGTGATCAAAGCAGAAGTTGCAGGAGCGGACTCCAGTGGAGACGTGATATTTTCATTACTCAAAGCCAAAAACGATTCATAAAGGTATAAGAAATATAACAGAAACTATTACAAAATGTATTTCCCTACAGGATGTATTCATGATACAACTGAAATAAGACAACACGAGGTCATAAAAATAATCTTTTTTAATTAAAACAACATGTTGGGAACATGTAATTTTTCCTGGAATTGGAAAATGAGTGGTGCTTTATGAAACATAAGCAAATCCAATGCAGCTTTGCAAAACTCTCGGCGTCATGCAGATGAAATAACGAGTTAACATGCGGCACAAAGAGTAACCAAGAGACAGTGGGGAGTTTAATGATCTCTGTAAATAGGCAGCTGGAAGTTACAGGGAAATGAAAGCAAAAAGCAACTTGCAGGAACAGTCTTTTTCTTCGCAGCCTCCAAGGTGCTGTGTTCAGACGCTCAGCAGGCAACATCTTATCAGGTCTCAAAGCCATCCCTTCTGGAAGAATATACTTTGTAAATGTACTCAAAACCACATTCAGTCAATACCAGAGATTTTTTTTTCTCTTGTTGCCTTTTGTAGGAGAATTTCAATCCTGAGCAAAGAATGGAATTAATGAGGGTTGTTGATCTTCGTTGCTGAACTTCAGTGGAAACAATTTCGATGTTTTTCGGTGGCAAATCAAACACTAGTGTTTATACCTTTCTACAGATACTTGATGGGACCCGGTGTCAGAAAATCTGCACCTTTCCATGTAAAGCAGTTTCATGTCTCAAATGATGGAACAGTGGAAAAGCCGTGCTCTGTTATTTTCTTTTAATGATCTTTTTTTTTTTCTCGTCCTTTCTGCTAGTTTAGTATTGGAGTGCTATGATGGTAAAGATTGACAGCAGGAGAATTGCAGAATTTCCAGAATGCTTCTCTGCATCCTTGGACCCCAAAATTTGGGAAGATATGGATGTTCAATTACTCATATATTTTCACCACTTAATTATCAATAATTACAATTCCATGTATACATTGCCTTCCACCTCCATCCTCCCCCCACATATGTGCATACTTCATAAAGGAAACCTGTCACCCGGTTTTTCCCTTATGAGCTGCAGCCACCACCTATATGTCCTTATATATGTAGCACCCCACGGGACCTGCAGGGCATAACTCGTCACCGGGCCAGTGGTTTTGTGGGGTTGCTGTGAATGGCCTGACCCTTCTCCGTGGCCCCGTTGGCTATAGGCAAAGAGAGAGTCAAAAGGGAGGGATGCGGGGGTTTGCTTTTCAGCACCACCAGTGGTACGTAGCCAAGGATTAGCCGCCGCTGCGAGATGTCGCTCTCCTCCGGGGCTGATGTTACCGCAGCTCAGATTGTCCAGCTCCCCACAGGTGAAGTGAGCCCCGGGGAGGACGGTGGTGACGGGGGAAGGACCGTTGGTGCCGAAGTGCGGGGCAGCGGCGCCGACAAATCAGAGTCTCACACAGGGGCTGCGGTTCCAGGTGTTTTACTCACAGTTCATGTGCTGCACCCGCAGAGTACCGATCATCGCCATGATGGGCCCCAGGCGATCCCGGATGAAACAGAGGTCACCACTAGAGTTGAGCGGATCGGTTATAATCCGGGTCCGATGGATCCGGATCGGGTTGCCGCCGAAGTCCGGATTCGATCCGGAATCCGCGGCTATGTAAATGAATGAAATGAATAAATGAATAAATTTGGCTTTAGTTGCCGACCCGTACACAGGCAGCGCAAAACTTATTATGGACCCGACTGTGGCCGTGACTCCTGTCTCTATCTGCAGATGTGCCTTGGGACTTTTGGTGGTGGCCAATTGGATGTTAAATCCCTTTTTCCTGCAGATTTGTTAGAGTCTATGAAGGTTCCCCTAACTGAGGGCTCTGCACCCTGTCTGGCGCCGGTCCCGAAGGAGCTGTTGGGGGCTCACCCTCTGGCTACCGAGTTGCTCCTTTTTCTCACAGCTCCACTCGGTCATCTCCTGCTTCTCTCTCTGTCAGTCCTGTGCAAACTCAGTGGGGTGTAATGGCCCCTGGTCCTGGGGCTAATTCCTCCAGCCTCCCGTCCCCAGGACCAGTCGGCTAAACTCTGCTCTCCTAAGGCTGTCTGCTCCAAGACTGTTCTGAGGTAAAAACCCTTCTAAAGTGAAACTAAGTGTGTTCGCTCACTTCCAGGCAGCCCCCACTTTTTTGATGACTCATTCTACCTGGGAATTTCCCAGCCTGGCTTCCTGAGTAATGTAAGGGCTGGCTTACTAATTGGATGTTTATGTAAGTGTATTGTGTAAGCTCCAATCACCAGCAGTTAACCTCCTCTTACTCGGGATAAGCATTACACCTTAAGACAGATGCAATACTCTGAGGCGACTGAAGCCTCAGGGGCGCCACATTTACAGCATTCCAGAATACTGTATATAAGAGCCCAGGACGCTGTTTAGAATGTAAAAACACCTTTATTATACTCTCCTAGGGGATGGTCTGGTCTGACGGGTGTCGCTGCTCTCAGTCCAGCGCCTCCTCTCTCGTCCTGGGATCGCCGTCCTCCTGTCCAGCCCTGTGTGGATGATACATCCTGCATCATTCACAGAAGCCTCCATTGCGCTCCTGTGCATGCGCACATTGATCTGCCCTGATGAGGGCAGAGCAAAGTATTGTAATACATAGGTGTGAGCAAAGGTCAAAGACCACTCGTGCATTACAATACTTTGATCTGCCCTCAGCCGGGCAAACCAAAGTGTGCCTGCGCAGGAGCGCAATGGAGGCCTCTGTGTGAATGATGCAGAATGCGTCATGTACGTGGAGCTGGGAAGAAGGAGGACAGCGATCCCACAAGGTAGAGGAGGCGCTGGACCGAGAGCAGCAACACCCACTGTGGCACCCATGTGGCTTCAATCGCCACAGGGTACTGCACCTGACTTAAGGTTTTTTACATTATACAAAGCAGACTTTTATATACAGCATTCTAGAATGCATATATATAAGAGCTACGTTATATATATATATATATATATATATATACAGTACCGACCAAAAGTTTGGACACACCTTCTCATTCAAAGAGTTTTCTTTTTTTTTATGACTCTAAAAATTGTAGATTCACATTGAAGACATCAAAACTATGAATTAACACATGTGAAATGAAATACTTAAAAATGTGTGAAACAAATGAAAATATGTCTTATATTCTTGGTTCTTCAAAGTAGCCACCTTTTGCTTTGATTACTGCTTTGCAAGAGGTAGTCACCGGAAATGGTTTTCCAACAGTCTTGAAGGAGTTCCCTGAGATGCTTAGCATTTGTTGGCCCTTTTGCCTTCACTCTGCGGTCCCTGCTCACCCCAAACCATCTCGATTGGGTTCAGGTCTGGTGACTGTGGAGGCCAGGTCATCTGGTGTAGCATCCCATCACTCTCCTTCTTAGTCAAATAGCCCTTACACAGCCTGGAGATGTGTTTGGGGTCATTGTCCTGTTGAAAAATAAATGATGGTCCAACTAAACGCAAACCGGATGGAATAGCACGCTCCTGTAAGATGCTCTGGTAGCCATGCTGGTTTAGTATGCCTTTAATTTTGAATAAATCCCCAACAGTGTCACCAGCAAAGCACCCCCACACCCCCACCTCCTCCTCCATGCTTCACGGTGGGAACCAGCCATGCAGAGCACCTTTTCTACAAATACATGGTTGTTGGATCCAAAGATCTCAAATTTGGACTCATCTGACCAAAGCACAGATCTCCACTGGTCTAATGTCCATTCCTTGTGTTCTTTAGCCCGAACAAGTCTCTTCTGCTTGTTGCCTGTCCTTAGCAGTGGTTTCCTAGCAGCTATTTTACCATGAAGGCCTGCTGCACAAAGTCTCCTACAGTTGTTCTAGAGATGAATAGGTGTGTCCAAACTTTTGGTCTATACTGTATGTATGTATATATATATATATATATATATATATATATATATATATTATACAGTATATATATATATATATATATATATATATATATATATACTACAGTTCAAAAGTTTGGGGTCACCCGGACAATTTTGTCTTTTCCATGAAAAATCATACTTTTATTTATCAAATGAGCTGCATAATGAATAGAAAATATTGTCCAGATATTGACAAGCTTGGAAATAATGATTTTTACTTGAAATAATAATTTTCTCCTTCAAACGTTGTTTTCGTCACAGAATGCTCCTTTGCAGCAATTCCAGTTTTTCGGACCTTTGGCCTTCTAGCTGTTAATTTGCGGAGGTAATCTGGAGATATTTCACCCCATGCTTCCAGAAGCTCCTCCCACAAGTTGGATTGGCTTTATGGGCACTTTTTGCGCACCATATAATTAAACTGCTCACACAACAGCTCAATAGGGTTGAGATCAGGTGACTGAGCTGGCCACTCCATTACAGATAGAATACCAGCTGCCTGTTCTTCCCTAAAAAGCTTATGCATAATTTGGAGGTGTGCTTTGTGCTTTGGGTCATTGTCCTGTTGTAGGATCAAATTGGCTCCAATCAAGCGCTGTCCACAGGGTATGGCATGGCATTACAAAATGTAGTGATAGCCTTCCTTATTCAAAATCCCTTTTACCTTGTACAAATCTCACACTTTACCAGCACCAAACCAACCCTAGGCCATCACATTACCTCCACCATGCTTGACAGATAGCATCAGGCAATCTTCTTGCATTTTTTTTGTAGTTTTGCGTCTCACAAATGTTCTTCTGTGTGATCCAAACACCTCAAACTTCGATTCTTCTATCCCTAACACTTTTTTCCAATTTTTCTCTGTCCAATGTCTGTGTTCTTTTGCCCATATTAATCTTTTCCTTTTATTAGCCAGTCTCAGATATGGATTTTTTTTGCCACTCTGCCCTGAAGGCCAGCATCCCGGAGTCGCCTCTTCACTGTAGACGTTGACACTGGCGTTTTGCGGGTACTATTCAATGAAGCTGCCAGTTGAGGACCTGTGAGGCGTCAATTTCTCAAACTAGAGACTCTAATGTACTTGTCTTGTTGCTCAGTTGTGCAGCGCGGCCTCCCACTTCTCTTTCTAGTTTGGTTAGAGCCTGTTTGTGCTCTCCTCTGAAGGGAGTAGTACACACTGTTGTAGGAAATCTGCAGTTTCTTGGCAATTTCTCACATTGGATATCCTTCATTTCTACGAGCAAGAATAGACTGTTGAGTTTCACATGAAAGTTCTCTTTTTCTGGCCATTTTGAGAGTTTAATGGAACCAACAAATGTAATGCTCCAAATTCTCAACTAGCTCAAAGGAAGGTCAGTTTTATAGCTTCTCTAATCAGCAAAACTGTTTTCAGCTGTGCTAACATACTTGCACAAGGGTTTTCAAGGGGTTTCTAAACATCCATTAGCCTTTTAACACAGTTAGCAAACACAATGTACCATCAGAACACTGGAGTGGTGGTTGTTGGAAATGGGCCTCTGTACACCTGTGTAGATATAGCATTAAAAACAGATCTTTGCAGCTAGAATAGTCATTTACCACAGCAACAATGTATAGAGTGGATTTCTGTTTGATTTAATGTTCGCTTCATTGAAAAAAATGTGCTTTCCTTTCAAAAATAAGGAAATATCTAAAGCCTGCTTTACACGTTGCAATTTCGCATACGATATCGTATGCGATTTGCAACGCCCCCATCGTATATGGGGCACGTTCAATTTGTTGAACGTGCCACACAAACGATTACCCCCCGTCACACGTACTTACCCGTCCATACGACCTTGATGTGGGTGGCGAACGTCCACTTCCTGGAGTGGGAGGGACGTTCGGCGTCACAGTGACATCACGCGACAGCCGGTAAATAGAAGCGGAGGGGCGGAACTGAGCGGGACGTAAACATCCCGCCCACCTCCTTCCTTTCGCATTACCAGCCGGGAGCCGCAGGACGCAGGTAAAAACTGTTAATCGTTCCCGGGGTGTCACACACTGCGATGTGTGCTACCCCGGGTACGATGAACAATCTGACGTTCAATTCATGAGGAATGAACGACGTGCGTCTGATGAACGTTTTACCGTTCAATCGCAATTGCACGTAGCTGTTACACACTGCAATGTACCTTACGATGCCGGATGTGCATCACGACGTGACCCCGCCGACACATTGTAAGATACATTGCAGCGTGTAAAGCGGGCTTAAGTGATCCTAAACTTTTCATCTGTAAGTATGTATGTGTGTGTATATATATATATATATATATATATATATATATATATATATATATAGCGGCTGTCGCAAAGCTCTACAGTCATGGCCAAAAGTTTTGAGAATGCTACAAATATTAATTTTTACAAAGTGTACTGCTTAAGTTTTTCTAATGGCAATTTGCATATACTCCAGAATGTCATAAAGAGTGATCAGCTTAACAGCAATTACTTGCAAATTCAATATTGGCTAAGAAAATGAACTTTAACCCCCAAACCACATTTCAACATCATTGCATTCCTGCCTTAAAAGGAGCAGCTAACATTGTTTTAGTGATTGTTCCATTAACACAGGTGTGGGTGTTGATGAGGACAGGGCTGGCGATCAATCAGTCATGATTAAGTAAGAATGACACCACTGGACACTTTAAAAGGAGGCTGGTGCTTGGTATCATTGTTTCTCTTCAGTTAACCATGGTTATCTCTAAAGAAACACGTGCAGCCATCATTGCTCTGCACAAAAATGGCCTAACAGGGAAGAGTATCGCAGCTACAAAGATTGCACCTCAGTCAACAATCTATCGCATCATCAAGAACTTCAAGGAGAGAGCTTCCATTGTTGCCAAAAAGGCTCCAGGGCGCCCAAGAAGGACCAGCAAACGCCAGGACCATATCTTAAAACTGTTTCAGCTGCGGGACCGGACTACCAGCAGTGCCGAGCTAGCTCAGCAATGGCAGCGGGCCGGTGGGAGTGCTTCTGCACGCACTGTGAGGTGGAGACTCTTTGCGCAAGGCCTGGTTTCAAGGAGGGCAGCAAAGAAGCCACTTCTCTCCAGAAAAAACATCAGGGACCGACTGGTATTCTGCAAAAGGTACAGGGAGTGGACTGCTGAGGACTGGGGTAAAGTCATTTTCTCAGATGAATCCCCTTTTCGATTGTTTGGGACATCTGGAAAACAGCTTATTAGGAGAAGAAGAGGTGAGCGCTACCACCAGTCTTGTCTCATGCCAACTGTTAAGCATCCTGAAACGATTCATGTGTGGGGTTGATTCTCAGCCAAGGGAATCGGCTCACTCACAGTCTTGCCTAAAAACACAGCCATGAATAAAGAATGGTACCAGAATGTCCTCCAAGAGCAACTTCTCCCAACTGTCCAAGAGCAGTTTGGCGCCCAACAATGCCTTTTCCAGCATGATGGAGCACCTTGCCATAAAGCAAAGGTGATCACTAAATGGCTCATGGAACAAAACATAGAGATTTTGGGTCCATGGCCTGGAAACTCCCCAGATCTTAATCCCATTGAGAACTTGTGGGCAATCATCAAGAGATGGGTGGACAAACAAAAACCAACAAATTCTGGCAAAATGCAAGCATTGCTTTTGCAAGAATGGACAGCTATCAGTCAGGATTTGGTCCAGAAGTTGATTTGAGAGCATGCCAGGGAGAATTGCAGAGGTCCTGAAGAAGAACGGTCAACACTGCAAATATTGACTTGCTGCATTAACTCATTCTAACTGTCAATATAACCTTTTGGTACTCATAATATGATTGCAATTATATTTCTGTATGTGATGTAAACATCAGACAAACACAATTAAAAACCAGAGGGCAACAGATCATGTGAAAATATAATTTTGGTGTCATTCTCAAAACTTTTGGCCATGACTGTAGTGAACTCCAGGCCAAAGAGAGTTAAGGCAGAGCTTGAAAATAATGACAACCACACAAAATATTGACACTTTGGGCACAATTTGGCCATTTTCACTTAGGGGTGTACTCACTTTTGTTGCTAGTGGTTTAGACAATAATTAGAGCTCACCAAATTTACATTGTTACATAAGCTGCACACTGACTACTTTACAAAGTGTCAGATCTTCAGTGCTGTCCCATGAAAAGATATAATAAAATATTTAGAATAATATGACGGGTGTACTCACTTTTGTAATATATATGTGTGTGGTTGTTTTGTTTTTTTTTTTTACTGGATCTACTAATGCAGACTTTGTGCCAAGATCAATTTTAATTTTTGCCTTTTTTTCATGCTGTCCCTCAAACAGTCAGAACTTTTTTTTTTTTCTGTCAAACTAGCTATACGAGGGATTTTTTTATTGTTGCATGAGTTGTAGATTGAATAACACCATACATCTTGGAATAAAAAGTGTTGAAAAACTGTAAAAAAAATCCAGGTAGGATGAAGTAGTCTTAAAAAATAAAATTTTTCCATTGTTTTTTTGGGGTATTGTTATTACTGCCTTCATTGCACAGTAAAAATGACATGGCAGCGTGATTCTCAAGGTCACAAAATTATAGCAATAGCCAAACTGATTAGAATTATTTTTTTTTTCTTTAATTTTTTAGTTCCCATAGAGGACTTGAACTAATTCTCTATCATGCAATACAAGAGTTTTTCAGTTGTGATCAAAATACACTCTATGGCATTGGAACTTCAAATTAGTAAGATTTGTTGTATAAGTGCTTGGGAAATCATTGCAGCACATACTGCTGTTCTGAAAGTTTCTGCTTTATTACATTATGGGACCAGTTTATATAGTACCCCAAACAAAGAAATAACTCCTCAGAACTATGCACCAATAAGAACCACAAGGATGTGTATAGAAATGTGAAACTTTCCCGACCATATGTGTTAGCTCAGCCCTATGACATTATTCAGTTATAAGACAAGATGGTTTCAATAAGAGCAAAATGGATTGTATTCTCTCACACAGTATATAGGAAAAAAAAAAATCACTGTTTCCTATAGCTGGACCTCACAGGAGTACTAAGATGGTAGCTATGGAGGCCCAAATCTACAGTAATCACACTGGAGACCCACAATTGGATTGCATGGGACTGATGGCAGCCAGTGTGCGGCAACTGCTCTGTTTAAAAGCAGCTGTCAGTGATTAACATCAGTATTTCAATGTTCAAAAGCAGAAATTGGAGTTCAACTTCGCTTGCTGCTATTAGAGACAGATGCCGGCTGTGTAATATAGCCGACATCTTCCTTGTATAGAGTGAGTTCAGTTCCTGAGCCCTCTCCAAACTTGTTGACCTCAACACATATGTACTATTATGTCATTTTGCGCAAAGGAGTTACAGTAGACTGCCCTGTTACCAGATTCATTTTAATAGGCAATGGGAATTATGTGTTAAAGGTCAACTAATTTTTCATTGATCGTCTATGTGACGCCCTGGACTAGTCAGGTCGTCCCAGGTAGTCCCATGCACACACACACACCCTACCCTTAGAAAGGTGACAGCAGCCAACCTACAAACCCTTGTCACTACCCTCCAGGTTTGATGTCCAGACCAGGGGAGCGAAGCCAGGCGGTTGGCTCCACCCACCGAGGAGTTCACAGGCCTGGAGGCGGGAAAGACGGAGAGTTCTAGAGTAGATTAGCTTTGACAGTGGAGGAGAGAAGTCAAGTTCAAGGGCAGACCTGTGACCAGGCCTGCCATAGTCTACCAGGTGTCTGGGTTGGAGCCCAGTCACCTCTGGCAAGGAGGCAGACTGTGGTGGCTGCCTGCAGGAGCTGGGATTATAGCCGGTGGAACCGTAGGGACCGGGGTCGGGCGGTGGCCCGCTGGTACCGAACCGGAGAGCCGATTGGAAACCGGAGCACCAGGAGGGGTACTCAGACCCAGTACGAAGCCCAGAAACCACTAGGCTAAGTCGAATCAACTGATTGAGGACTGGACTTTAGGACCTTTCCCACACAAGACCCGACTGAAGACAACAGCCTAACTATTAGAGTAAAGCCACCGCCAAGGCATAGAGACCCAAGGGCCCAGCGTCTGCGGGCAAACAGGGCTCTCCCGACACACAGCAAGCCGGGGAGCGGACTACCGTTGTTTAGGCATAGGAGTCATAACATTCACATTAAAGAGGTGCAGGAGAAAGGCGGAAACCACCAACCTGTTAAGGGGAAGCTGCAGCCGGCTGCGGGCACCGTTCATCATCCAGTTTGGTTTACCAGAGACTCCGGTGTGTTGTATCATAGTGAGTACACCAGTGCCTTGCCTTCGGGCCGTGCACCGCGCTGCACCCAGCACGCACCCATCCCCTCGCCTCAGCACCTCCCTCGGGCCCCCGGGACCATCACTCCCCTACCCATGGAGGGGTCAACACCAAGTTGCGCAACACCATCCCCGGGAGGCCTAGTCAATGGCAGCGGTGGTGTCCATCTATTCACCACAACCCGTGGGTGGCGTCACAAATAAAATCCCCTACAAACCACCGCGGCCCTGGCCATGGGACTCCCCACCAAAGTCCCTGTGTGTAGCGCCAACCCCCTTTCAGAGCGACGTGACCCCCGGGTCCGTGGAAGAGCTCGAGCCACCCACCGTACAAGCACGGATTCGAGCGGCTCGGCAGCCGGCTGAGCCCGTGGGGCGTTACACCTATCCTTAGGATAGGCAATCAATGTCTGTCTGACACCCTTCACTCCTGCCAAACAGCTGTTCTCTGTTTCAGCAGCGGTAGCAGGCGGCCGGAAATACTCAGTTCCCTTGCTGCTCCGTCTTCTGCTCCACAGCCAGGTACTGCATATCTGCCTCCTATTGATTAGAATGGGAAGTAGATGCGCAGTACCCAGCCGCAGCTATTATTAGAAGACAGAGCAGCGCCAGAACTGAGCATTTCAGGCCGTCTCCTGCCGCCGTCAGGACCGGGAGCAGCTGATCAGTGGGGGTGCGGAGTGTCAGACCCTGGCCGATCAGACATTGATAGGACATCGATGTAAAAGTAGTGGACAACCTCTTTAACACGGCATGCAAAGATACCCCCAATAAGATTTTCCATGTTAGCACAAACATTATCAATTTTTACTCCATTTCCATAGTCCTACAAATCAGTTGTAAAGGACCAAAAGTTTAAATGTGTTAATATTCGGAAATATCACAATGCATGTACTGCTTTATTTTAGGTTATTTTATTAAATGTTGGACCCCTTTAAAATAAATTAATATTTTTCAGTAAAATTTACTAGTTGTTTTTCTGCTTCTGCTCCTCAATCTAATTCATATGTTATTGATGAGATCCACAATGAAAGGAAAATTATTTGGATTCCGGTCTGGCACAATGTAGTTATTGTTTCAGTTCTGCATTGTTTGTAATTTGGCCGTCTGTCCGGATTTATAGCCGAACTTAAGAATGACAAATTACATCTTCATAATTATTTTCACTATTGTGAGAAAGTCTCTACGTGATTAAGTTATTATGGGCCGGTGGCAGCCCCAGTCAAGCTTAAGCAGATTCCAGAGGTCTCTTGGCTTGAGGGTCTGATGGTGATCCTGGTAAATATGATCTATGAATTTAAAGATGATATTTGAGCAGAAAAGGGCTCCATTATGAGTTGCCTGTTTAAAGCAATGATGGCCAACCTTTTCAGCTTGGTGTGTTAAAATTCGTAAAAAAAAAACAAAAAACGAGCATAACTCGGGTGGTGTGTCACTTCTCGAAAAATATATAAGTTTATGATATTTGTAGCTCTAATAACAAAAAGTTATCGGATAATAATTGCTGGGGGGAGGAAGAAATGAGATAATAATGATCTCCTCTCCCCCTCCCCCCAACAGTAATTATCTCCTCTTCCCCTACCCTCATCAGTCATATCCTCTGCAATAATGTGCCCCATCCTTGTCCCCTGTAGTAATGTACTCATCCTTGTCCCCTGTAGTAATGTGCTCATCCTTGTCCCCTGTAGTAATGTGCTCATCCTTGTCCCTTGTAGTAATGTTCCCATCCTTGTCCCTTGTAGTAATGTTCCCATCCTTGTCCCTTGTAGTAATGTTCCCATCCTTGTCCCTTGTAGTAATGTTCCCATCCTTGTCCCTTGTAGTAATGTTCCCATCCTTGTCCCCTGTAGTAATTTTCCCATCCTTGTCCCCTGTAGTAATGTGCCCATCCTTGTCCCCTGTAGTAATGTGCTCATCTTTGTCCCCTGTAGTAATGTGCTCAACCTTGTTCCCTTCTTTTAGCAATGCCCCATCCTGTAGTAATTTCTGCTTTTTATACCACAATATACCATTTTCACATACACATAAAAAAATATTCTTTTCCACCTCTGTTCCCTCAGTGTCCTCTTTTCTGCTTTTTTTGGTCCGCAGCTCCCCTCACGATCACAACCCTATGCAGGGGGCTGCAGGCATGTGAGCTTTACTTCAGATGATTGATCTCCGCCGCGGACCAGAGGAAAGCTCTGCAGAGATTCACCAATGGTAGCTGTGTGACGGGGTGCCGGGGGTGCCTCAGGGCTTGTAGTCGTGGCCCCTTTTTCTCTCAGGCCAACCCCCGGCTCCGCCGTCACTACTGGGACAGGGGATTGTTCTGTGGGGCAGAGTGTGGTGTAAAAGAGCATACTTTCAGCCGCAGGAAGACTCTTCAGGCAGGGATCAGATAAACCAGATGACATCTTTATTGCACAGAGTTTCACAGACAGCTCAATGCACGGATTTTGTAGCGCACGGTCACAATTCCTGTCCAGGGAAATCTTTCCTTGTTGTCTCCTCTAGTGGGGATGTGTCCGGCTACTCCACTTCACCTAGGCTCCCACTCCGGCTAACACAGACTGGACCCACACCAATTCTGCTTCACCCTTGAGGACACTTCTTCTCTTCTTCCCTTCTTTCTTTCTGCCCACTCAGCTCCACACTCTGCCCCTGGCTGTTCCTTCTCCCCTGTCCCGGAATCAACTGACTTCAACACACACACACTTCTCTCTCTAAGCTGCCGGCTCCTCCTCTCTCCTGCCCTGTTTCTATGGGGACAGCCGTCCCACCCGGGCTCTAGGGGAAAACCCACTGCACAGTAAAAACATGTTTATTAATAACATCAACAGTAACTACCCCAGAGTGAGGTATCTTCAGGGGGAAACTGCACCTCCTTGTAAGGGGTCTGCCCACCCCTTACATTTGCATTCAATGATGTCCTATGCTGGCCTCTGATTGGCAGGCGGCTGCCTTTGGTAAAGCTCTTCAGAGACTTCCTGTGTGCAGCGGCAGAAATCAATCATCTGCAGTAAAGCCCTTGGTATAGGTTCGTGATCGCCAGGGGGCCTGCGGGCTGCAAGAAGCTGCCTCAGGGGCCACACGTGGCCTGCATGTTTGAGACCCCTGGTTTCGGCTGAAGTCACACTTGTGAGTGACTAATTTGTGTCTCACATTACATCACACAGCGCGGCTTGACGCTGTATGGACACAGGCGTCTCAGCTACATTGAAATGCATACGTGCCGGGTGATATGATGCGAGTCACGCAAGAGTCAATCACAAGTGTGACTCTGCCCTTAGAGATAGGCATGTTATGTACTGTGTGGTACGTAAGCATGCCTCATTCAGGACCCTGATTAAAGGTACAGAGCACAAATTATCGGCCACATTTCGATCTGCAGACAAGCCGTGGTCACTGGTAATTTAACTAGAACCAGTGCTTTTTTTGCGGCGGTACGCGCCGGTACGGCGTACTGGAAAATCTGAAGACCGCCTCTTGCTCTGTCCACATGGCTAATTTGTAAACTATACAAATTAGCCATGTGGAGCGGAGGCATAAGCCAGAGGCGTCTCTATGGGGCACTGTTGGGCTGCCTGATGCGGTGGTGTGGAAGTCTGCCGGGGTGGGAGCCGCTATTCTGTGAGCGTGGCTGTCACACTGACAGCCGCACTCATAGAATCTGCAGCGCATGGCTCCCACTGCTCAATTGGCCTTGCATCTGTCAGATTCGAGGACAATTGAAGCGGTGATCCCTGGCGCTGACTTCCGGGTCACTGCGACGGCTTTCATGTGATCCGGTCAGCTGATCAGACTGCTGAACCGGAAGCCAGTGCCGCAGCGTGGAGGTGGCAGAGAAACGCTGATAAGTGCTCCACTGTGTAAAAATAAATAAAAAAATTGGTGTAGGGTCCCTCCATATTGTGATACCCAGCGCACATAATGCATGCGGCTACAGGCTGCAGCCCCTAGCCGTGCATTTATCTTGGCTGTGTATCAAAATAAAAGGACACTATGTGGCTTTTTTAAAAAAAATATTTCAATAAATAATTTTTAAATAAAATGGCATGTGGTCTCCGCGCAAATTTTGATGCTCAGCTATGAAAAAGCCAACACCTGAGGGCTAGTATTCTCAGGATGGGGAGACCCATGCCTATTAGCCCCCCCAGCCTCAAAAAATAGCAGCCTGCAGCCATCCAGAATTGTTGCATCCTTTAGATGTGACAATCCCGGCACTTTACCAGGCTCATCCCAGTTGCCCTAGTGTGGTGGCAATTGGGGTAATATAAGGGGTTAATAACAGTTCACAGCTGCTACTGAGCCCTAGATTAGTAATGGAAGGCATCTATGAGTCCCCCCATAACTAATCTGTAAGTGAAAAGAATTACACACAAACACTGAAAAAAAATCCTTTGCTTGAAATAAAATACAAAAACACCCTCTTTTTCCAATTTTTGTTAACCCCAAACAACCAGTAATATGTATGAGGTCATATTATGATACCAACGTTGCTATATACTGAAGTTGCAGTGTGCGGGCACATTAGAAAACTTGACTGTGGCTTTAGACAGAGACTGGCTGAGCTGCAGCTGTGAGCGGTGATGTCACCCAGTTTACCTGCGGTCACAGCTGGAGGTTCCCACGGTACCCCACCTGTGACTGCAGGTAAACTGACCTCAGGTAACCTCACCTCAAGGGAACTCATTCAATTCAATGAAATCTACATCTCCTAGCAGAAAACCCTTCCTTTTGCACACGCACATTTAGTACTTCGATGCAAAGATAAGGTTAGAGCCTTGGCTGCTAATGTATATGTGAATTTTATGAAACAACAGTCTATAAAAGCCTCGGTGCCCAATGTGAAAATTGCAAAATTTCATATTTTATTTTTTTTTAATAAAGATTGTGATATGTCAAAATAAATACATTTAACAGAAAAATCTGACTTAAATAATAGATCATTTTCTAGTTGACACATTCCCTTTAAGGACAATATTAACGATTTAAATAACGCTGGCAATCCCAAAAATATTTGACACCAATGAACAATATGTAGATCTGCACGGCACATGTAAAAGTGTCATTAGTGAATTTTCCATTCTGTCCAAAGCCCTAATTTTTTAACTTGGCCTCCGACGCCTTATAAACTACAGAACAAATCAACTCTTTTTTCAAACTTTTTTATTTAATGGCTTTTTTTGTTACTGAAAACCGGTTCCAGCAACATTTTGTCACTAATTTCTACGATCCAACTAAATTATGGAAATATTAAGCTCACTACTGTATAATGTGGAAGTTTTGGCTCTCGTCGAATGCCAAGGTCTTTCCAAATAAGAACTTAGACTCGTGCCATCTGCAAATATTTTTTTTTCCCCCTCGTTTAAAACTATGGAAAAAAATATTCATTTGCAGTATCGCTGCTGTTCCATCAATTTGTACCATTATCGCAAATTGCTCCTTAAATAAGACTATTGGTTTAGTTACTTATCCAATTTAAGATTAGTCTTCTTTGCTTGCCAACAATAATCAGACGCTTAAACTGCAGGTATATTTTTAGGCCGTTCATTGAAAATTCTGCGATTCTGATTTTTAGGACAAGATCGGTTTTCCTGTCATTACTGTCTTAAATTGCGGTCATCTGTTTTAGTTGTTTAAGACTAGGGGAGAAAAAAAAAAAAAAAGAAGAAAAAAGCTTCTATTCGGAGTAGCGTAAAAGTAATATATGGAGGAACGTCTTCATTTATGTTCCGTTCTCTCAGTGCTTCGGGCGCCAAACTTACTTTACAAGTCATTGTCTTATAAATTGCACACTCATCACATTATCCATCTAGGGCTCTGGCCGGAAGTTTTCACTTTTTCTACTAAACTTTTTATTTTCAAGCTGTCCGAATATATTAAAGATGATAGATCTGGGCCATGTTGGCTATTTTGTATAGTAACTACAGTTGACATTGAAATAATATACATGATGTTACATTAATATGTAACAACTTGCTATATCCTGCCATTATTTTTACTCAACTGAGACATTTTTTTCTTAAAATTAAAAGCATCTTGAGCTTACGGAAGACTTCTTATTTTAGACATAGCGTTATGCTGCCCTCACCTAGCGTTATGCTCTCCCCACCTAGCGTTATGCTCTCCCCACCTAGTGTTATGCTCTCCCCACCTAGTGTTATGCTCTCCCCACCTAGCGTTATGTTGCCTCCACCTAGGGTTATGCTCTCCCCACCTAGCGTTATGCTCTCCCCACCTAGCATTATGTTGCCTCCACCTAGGGTTATGCTCTCCCCACCTAGCGTTATGTTGCCTCCACCTAGGGTTATGCTCTCCCCACCTAGCATTATGTTGCCTCCACCTAGTGTTATGCTCTCCCCACCTAGCATTATGTTGCCTCCACCTAGGGTTATGCTCTCCCCACCTAGCATTATGGTCTCCCCACCTAGCGTTATGCTCTCCCCACCTAGAGTTATGCTCTCCCCACCTAGCGTTATGCTCTCCCCACCTAGCGTTGTGCTCTCCCCACCTAGCGTTATGCTCTCCCCACCTAGCGTTATGCTGCCCCCACCTAGCGTTATGCTCTCCCCACCTAGCGTTATGCTCTCCCCACCTAGCGTTATACTCTCCCTACGTAGCATTATGCTTCCCCCACTTAGCGTTATGCTCTCCCCACCTAGCATTATGCTCTCCCCACCTAGCGTTATGCTGCCCCCCACCTAGCGTTATGCTGCCCTCACATAGCGCTATATACCCCCCCATAGCATTATGCACCCTCACATACCATTATACACCCCCCACATAGCATTATACACCTTCACATAGCATTATACACCCCCAGATAGTGATATACACCCCCCAATAACATTATACATCCCCCACATAGCATTTTACATCCCCCACATAGCATTATACACCACCCACATAGCATTATCCACCCCCACATAGCATTATACACCCCCACATAGCATTATACAACCCACATAGCATTGTACACCCCCTGCATAGCATTCTACACCCCCGACATAGCATTATACACCCCCACATAGCATTACATGCTCCCACTGTGTACTGAATAAATACATACCGCTCCTCGGTACCCTGCTGCTGCTCCTCATTTGCCCACTCTTTGTGCTCTGTACATTGCAACACACTGGCGACTGGCGCACAGTAGTAACGGCACTACTGTGCTGAGCTGTCAGAGCACAGACACAGCAGGACACGGATGAGAGGGAGTACTGCGCTCTGTTTCATTATTGCTTTCAACTGTATGGGCATCTACAATGCTGATATATTTGAAAGTGCGATCCTAGGCGGGGGGCCCGGTGCCGGAGCTGACACTGTGGGCAGCCGCCGCCGAGCCCCCCAGCTCACTTGCCCCATAGCAGTGGCGTGGCTTGCCTCTATTGGCACTACACCACTGCATTAAGGACTAACTATTATAGGAGGAAGCAATAGCATTTTTCTATATCACTAGGAGGAGCTCAACATGAGCAGAAAGTTTTGACATCACTTCAACAAAATGAAAGAACACGAGCGGTCAGTGTGCTACATCGATGTTGCCATAATAGCAAATCTACCATAGGAGGCAGGAGAACATGGTATCATCATGTGAGTGTTGTAATGAAGGAAGATGATCAATACCCTGAGATCTTATTGTGGCGCCTCTGAGGGTCCAGTCGCTACAGAGGTACTGCACCTTAGCCAGAGGTGTGGTACCCCATTCTTTGGTAAGTGGGGGGCACAGATTGTTGTCCACACACCACTTCGGGCCAGGGTTAGGACAAGATTGCTCCCAAGGGAGAGCACAGCCCCTGAGTGTGCCTGAGGGTGGAGCTAGTGTAAAAGATCAGTGTAGAGGAACAGAGGAGGAGAACGGACGGAGACTGAGGACTGGAGCCAGTGGAGCTCGCCCCAGGACAAGAAGGAAGCAGGAGAGGAAAAAGTCTCAGAGTCACGGGCAGTGAGTGATCCACCCGGGGGGCTTGCATCCACATCCGATGCACTGATGTGGAGGGACTAGGCTGCAAGAGGGAACCGGCCCCCAGACTAGTGGAGAACAACCAGGCTCAGCTAGTAACCCGGATCTGAAGTATCTTTAAGTGCCAAAGCTGCAGCTGCACGCGAATCCACTGAAAAGGTGACGACATAGGGCTAGGGGAAAGGGCAGAGGAGCCTCCTAAGCAAGGCCCGTGGACACCGGCTCAGGGCACTGTGTGTGAGGCGCAGGGCAGGAGGGTGAAGCCAACCAGGAAAGGGACTATAGAAAGGGAAACTGGTCATGTGCCTCTGGATTAAGCTAATGACTGCATCCTGCTGTGTCATAGATTCATTGTCTGCACTGTCCGCCCCACGCTTCTCAAACACCTCATCTGCTAAAGACTACACATTCTGCCCTGGGGTCTTGCTCCACCTGTGGGGAGCTGTACCATCATTGCTGCATCACCATCTGCCCCAGCGGTCCCATCCAGCAGCGTTGGTCATACGTTGCCGAATACCACAGGTGGCATTATGACTTATCCCCCTGTAAATATCAGTTCTCCATTTAAAATGACACCGCCAGGGTCACGGAGGCTGGCCCTGCAGCCGTGACCTCCCAACAGAACCGGCCCAGTTCCGATTGCCCCAACGGGCCTGGTGGGCATGTCATTATCAAACAGCGACGATGGTTTACAATGGAAGTCAGGGGCCTGCTAAAGGCCCACATCACTGCCATCTTGGTACTTCTCTGTAGATCAGATATGTGTGGAGTTTCACAGGAGAACAAAATTTGCACTGTACATGGCAATACTGTGGTATTGTTGTATACAGTATAAGTGACAGTTCAAGCTCCTTAACGTGACTAAAACGAAAAAAGTTTTTAAAAAACTAAAAATAAAAGCTCTAATTACGCCTTTTTTCCCCCCTATTCAAAATAAAGTAATACAACAAAGTGAAAAAGTAAACACATTTGGTATCATTGCATTTGAAAAAGTCTGATATATGAAATTCTAAAATTAATTAACCCATTGGTTTAAAGCTATATTAGAAAAACGCAATAAAGACATCAAAATCATTGTGTATGGCCAAAAATAGTATCAACAAGATACAAAGCCCTCGCCCAGTTCAATCAATGAAAAACAAAAATGTTAAAGGTCTCGGAAAAAGAAGACAAACAAAAAAAGAAAAGATTTTTGTTTTTACAGGTTTCGGATTTTTTTTTTCTCCACTGAAATGAAAAAACAAATACACTACTGACCTAATGAATAAAGATTCAGACTAAAGGCCGCTTTACACGCAACGATATCGCTAACGAGATATCGCTGGGGTCACAGAATTCGTGACGCACATCCGGCGTCGTTAGCGACGTCGTTGCGTCTGACACCTACGAGCGTCCACTAACGATCAGAAATACTCACCAAATCGTTGATCGTTGACACGTCGTTCATTTCCGAAATATCTTTGCTGGTTCAGGACGCAGGTTGTTCATCATTCCTGAGGCAGCACACATCGCTATGTGTGACACCCCGGGAACGACGAACAACAGCTTACCTACGTCCTCCAGCAACGAGGTGGGCGTGTTGTTAATGCAGCTGCTCTCCGCCCCTCCGCTTCTATTGGTGGCCCGCTGTGTGACATCGCTGTGAAAGCGCACAAACCTCCCCCTTAAAAAGAGGTTGTTCGCCGGCCACAGCGACGTCGTTAGGAAGGTAAGTCCGTGTGATGCGTACCAGCGATATTGTTCGCCACGGGCAGCGATTTGTCTGTGATGCACAAACGACGGGGGCGGGTGCGATCACTAGCGACATCACTAGCAATGTCGCTGCGTGTAAAGCGGCCTTAACTTTCACTACAGAATGTACGCCTTAAAAACAAAATACAAAAAACAATGACAAAATTGAGCTTTTTTACCAATTTCTCAACACTTTGGGTTTTTTTTTCAGTTTTCAGCACATTGAATGGTAAAATGAATTACGCCAAACAAAACTATAACTTGTTCTGCAAAAAACAAGCCAAACATATGGCTTTTGGAAGAAGGGAAGGAATAATAGAAGAGGTAAAAATGAAAAGAAGATGTCTAGGGAAAGGATTAAAGGGTTTTTACTGAACATATGTCTTCAGGAGTGTCAGTTCTTGTACAGTAGCTTTGTATATCTGCTCAGCTTATCCTGACACTGTGACCCGCTCAGGTCTGTCACTGCATGCTCTGTTGTCTTTACTGCTATCAATATATATCACTGTAGAGATAATAGGGCCTTTGAACAAGCACATGGCTCAAATTAGTAGTGAATAAGAGAGCTGTTCTAGAAAATGCAGATCATGAGTGAGTTGGCTGGTGACTTTGCAGGATAGATAACAGCAGCTTGGTCAGGAGCTGAGAGCCAGGGGTAGGAGAGCAGCTAGCTAATATATTGAAATCAATGACTACAATCTTATCAGTTAACTCTTCAGGCTGCAATGTAAGTAGTTGCATACTGGGGCAGGGTCTAGTAGTCAGTCTCTTTGGTAACAAGTTGTACATTATGTAAGATAAAAGCTCTTATAGCACAAGAAGCACAGCAGATAAAAAATGCAAGTCAATTACAAACTTAATTGTTTTCATGCTAACCACACCAACTTCATAACAAAAGAATGCCCTCTTTAACTGGAATTTGTCAGCAGGTTTTTGCTACCTCATCTGAGAGCAGCATGATGTAAGGACAGATATCATTATTCCAGCGATGTGCCACTTAGTTTGCTGGGTGCAGCAGTTGTGATAAATTTAGAGTTTTTATATTTAACAGAGGTCAGAAAGCTAAACCTGCTAGCACCTCTTATTAGCAGCTCTTTGTGTACATTGTATATTGACAGTAAGCTACTAATCAGGGGTGGCATTGTGGATGTACCAGGAGGCATGTGGGCACCTAGTCTGGCAGTGATAATTTCCTGCTGATAAAACACTCATTGTATTGAAATACCATACAGTCTAATAAGTGATATATTTCTGAAATTAGTATTTATGCCTTAACCTCATGCTGCCCTCAGATTACATAGCAAAGACCTGCTGATAGATTCCCTTTAAGGACTTAATGCATCTAAGAATGGACCCTAAAGTATGACTTATTCCTGTCTATACAACTGGTATAAACCTACTATATCTCCCAACTGGCAATATTCAGGCTTCTAATTTGATTGATAATTTTAACTATTTTTTTTACTTTCTGAAAATGTGTTTCTCATTGCGATTAATAGAACTTGTGCAGAGCTCTTGGCCGTGTCTCAGCATTTCTGGTCATTGTAATAGACTACTGCAGACAAAGGGTGTCTGTGTTTGCTTGGCTGACAGTTTACAGAAGGAAGGCAGGGCTTGTCCATTAACATGGAAAAATGAACTGAAGGAGAGAGGGAAAGTTTGCATTCTGATGATAATAACATGGCCAATAAAAATGTTGTTAGTGCAATGCACTAAATGAGTTGTCCCTAACCTGTGGCTGTCCAGCTAATGGGAACTACAACTCCCAGCATGCTCTGACACTGACTCTCAAGCTATTGTGGAATTATAACTCCAAGCATTAGAGATGAGTGAGTACCGTAATATTCGTAATCGCTATTGTGTCTCCCAGGGCTATGGAGTACTCGTTCCCGGGCCGTATATGTACGGGGATGCTGTATAGCAGTTGCGTAACGGCCGATGACTGGTTCTGTGACCCTGAGGTTCGCTTTTTAATGGGGAATATGTACAGGGGAGATTATTATTATTATTATTATTATTTATTTATAGAGCACCATTAATTCCATGGTGCTGTACATGAGAAGGGGGTTACATACAAAATACATATACAAGTTACAGTAGACAGACTAGTACAGAGGGAAGAGGGCCCTACCCTTGCGGGCTTACATTCTATAGGATTATGGGGAGGAGACGATAGGTGGGGTGTAGGTCAGGCGGCAGCTCCGCACGGTGGTCGGGCGGCAGCTCCGCACGGTGGTCGGGCGGCAGCAAGTTCATTGTAGATTGTAGGCATTTCTGAACAGGTGCGTTTTCAGGTTCCGTTTGAAGTTTGCAAGGGTAGGGGATAGTCTGACGTGTTGAGGCAGCGAGTTCCAGGAGACTGGGGATGCTCGGGAGAAGTCTTGGAGTCGGTTGCGTGAGGAGCGAATGAGAGAGGAGGAGGGAAGGAGATCTTGGGAGGACCGGAGGTGACGTGTTGGAGTGTAGTGGGAGAGTAGTTCGGAGATGTACGGAGGGGAAAGATTATGCACAGCTTTGTAGGTCAGTGTTAGTAGTTTGAATTGGATACGGTGGAAGATTGGAAGCCATTGGAGGGACATGCAGAGGGGAGAAGCGGGGTGGTATTGAGGAGAGAGGTGGATCAGTCGGGCAGCAGAGTTAAGGATGGACTGGAGAGGGGCGAGCATGTTGGCAGGGAGGCCACAGAGGAGGATGTTACAGTAGTCGAGGCGGGAGATTATGAGGGCATGCACTAGCATTTTAGTAGATTGCAAATTGAGGAAAGGGCGGATTCTGGAAATATTTTTGAGTTGAAGACGGCAGGAGGTGGTGAGGGATTGGATGTGTGGTATGAAGGATAAGGCAGAGTCAAAGGTCACTCCGAGGCAGCGAACTTTGGGTACTGGCGAGAGCATGGTGTTATTTATTGTAATAGATAGATCAGGTGGAGAGTGTAGGTGAGACGGAGGAAAGATGATTAGTTCAGTTTTGACCACATTGAGCTTTAGGAAGCGAGAGGAGAAGAAGGAGGATATAGCAGATAGACATTTCGGGATTTTGGACAGCAGAGCTGTGGCATCTGGGCCAGAGAGGTAGATCTGGGTGTCGTCGGCATATAGGTGGTATTGGAAGCCATGGGAGTTTATGAGTTGTCCCAGGCCAAATGTGTAGATAGAGAAAAGTAAGGGTCCTAGGACAGAGCCTTGAGGGACGCCAACAGAGAGATGGTGGGATGAAGAGGTTGTGTGAGAGTGGGAGACACTGAAAGTGCGATTTGAGAGGTATGAAGAGATCCAAGAGAGGGCAAGATCTCTGACACCAAGGGAAGAGAGGGTCTGTAATAGGAGGGAGTGGTCAACGGTGTCGAAGGCTGAGGACAGGTCTAGAAGTAGGAGTATAGAGAAGTGCTTGTTCGCTTTGGCAGTAAGCAAGTCATTTGTGATTTTAGTCAGATTAAAGAGTTTATATTGTGACGCCACTTGCGGGTTGCGGTTATGGTGATGGAACCGCTTCTGCACAGTCTGTTACCTCTGGGGCTGATGGTGGTGGCAGCCTGGATGGTAGGCTCTCCGCAAGTAGGGCCGGGCCCCAGGGAGTGGATGGTGGGATCCGGTGCATAAAGAAGGGAGACCACACGATGGGGATGCAGTACAACTGTTTTACTCACCGTGGTGTTGAGTTCAGGCACTGTGGACAGCTGATTCAGACCCCTGGTCCCTTTTGTCCCAGTGGCGGTGTGGTGACCTGGTAGTCTCTTTCCTGGCACCTCTCACTGGTTGGTGGGACCCAGTAGCTTGGAGCGTCTGTGGGTCCCTTAATGTCTGTCGGCAGTCTCTCGTCCATACGGCGGGCAGTGCGAACCCTTTAGGGTCGGTGTTCTGTTCTGGTCCCTGGCTCAATCTTTACTGCTGGTGCCCCCGGATTCTTGGGTCAGTGAGGTCCGTGAAGGTCCCCTCACTGTGCAGGCGTTTGTCAGGTTGCCTGAGGCTTTTGCCTGACTTAGGGCCCTATGCCCCATCAGTGCTCTGGTTCCAGTAGTACCTGGCTGTACCCTCCCTGGCAACCACTCTCCTACACTACCTAGGTCACTGCTACACGACCCCGTCTGGAGACACGTCCGTCCCCTTCAACTGTCACTACCGGACTCCTCTGTCTGACTGTCTGTCTCCGCCCTCTGTGTTGTCGTTCATGGAGTGGACTGGTTCCACCCCTGGGTGGCCATCCATTGGGTCCCGGACTAGTCAGCCACCCCTGATTGGGAGTGGGGAATTGGGGATATTATGTGTGTTGGTGGTACCGGAACTGAGCTTCCAGGTCCCTCAGGGTAGGCCCTGCATCTATGTCAGGATTCAGTACCTAGTAGTTCCCTGAGGAGTTCAGGGCCACTACACTATACTCATAAGAATGTAAGTCAGTGGGTAATGCGACTAATTTTCTGCTGACCCGACAAAGAGGTCTGGGTGCCTGAGGAAAAGGCTACTGCAGACCGCTGCAATCTATCAGAAGTGGTCGAGATCCCACATAAGGGGTTCAGCGCCCTTTGCTATAAAAGATGTATATACAGTTGACTGGATTGCTTTTTCCTGCTAGCATTACTGCACCTGTGAAAATCCAATGCTGGAGAGGCAAAGCTGGATGTGCTAAGAGCATGGGAGTGCACGCATTTCAGGTCTAACCTTGCATGTATTAACTGCTCCCATATATACCTCCCGACCATCCTGGATTCAGCAGGAAAGTCACAAGTTTGGAAAGATGTCCCTGATTATCAAAGGATTGCTCCACCTTTAACTCCTATGGACACAAAGTTAAATATAATAGTGGAGCAGAAAACCATCAGATCCCTGCTCCACAGTCCAGTCTGGATAATGATTAAAGGACCAGCTCAGAAGCATAGAAGAAGGACACACAGATAAGTGAGATGCTTGTGTGATTGTGTGGGGGCATCATACTCTATGTAGGGGATTGTGGAGGCATCATACTGTGTGGAGGGGATTTTGTGGGCTCCATACTGTGTAGAGGGGGTTTTGTGGGCTCCATACTGTGTGGAGGGGATTGTGGGGGCATCATACTGTGTGAAGGGGATTGTGGGGGCTTCATACTGTGTGGAGGTGATTGTGGGGGCATCATACTGTGTGGAGGGGATTGTGAGGGCATCATACTGTGTGTAGGGGATTGTGGGGGCATCATACTGTGTGTAGGGGATTGTGGGGGCATCATACTGTGTGTAGGGGATTGTGGGGGATCCATACTGTGTGGAGGGGATTGTGGGGGCATCAAACTGTGTGGAGGGGATTGTGGGGGCATCATACTGTGTGTAGGGGATTGTGGGAGCATCATACTGTGTGTAGGGGATTGTGGGGGATCCATACTGTGTGGAGGGGATTGTGGGGGCATCAAACTGTGTGGAGGGGATTGTGGGGGCATCATACTGTGTGTAGGGGATTGCGGGGGCATTATACTGTGTGTAGTAGATTGCGGGGGCATCATACTGTGTGTAGGGTCGATTGTGAGGGCATCATACTGTGTGGAGGGGATTGTGGGGGCATCAAACTGTGTGGAGGGGATTGTGGGGGCATCATACTGTGTGTAGGGGATTGTGGGAGCATCATACTGTGTGTAGGGGATTGTGGGGGCATCATACTGTGTGGAGGAGATTGTGGGGGCATCATACTGTGAGTAGGGGATTGCAGGGGCATCATACTGTGTGTAGGGGATTGCGGGGGCATTATACTGTGTGTAGTAGATGGCGGGGGCATCATACTGTGTGTAGGGTCGATTGTGAGGGCATCATACTGTGTGGAGGGGATTGTGGGGGCTTCATACTGTGTTGAGGGGATTGTGGGGGATCCATACTGTGTGGAGGGGATTGTGGGGGCATCATACTGTGTGGAGGGGATTGTGGGGGCATCATACTGTGTGGAGGGGATTGTGGGGGCATCATACTGTGTGTAGGGGATTGTGGGGGATCCATACTGTGTGGAGGGGATTGTGGGGGCATCATACTGTGTGGAGGGGATTGTGGGGGCATCATACTGTGTGTAGGGGATTGTGGGAGCATCATGCTGTGTGTAGGGGATTGTGGGGGCATCATACTGTGTGGAGGAGATTGTGGGGGCATCATACTGTGTGTAGGGGGATTGCAGGGGCATCATACTGTGTGTAGGGGATTGCGGGGGCATCATACTGTGTGTAGGGTCGATTGTGAGGGCATCATACTGTGTGGAGGGGATTGAGGGGCTGTGTTTACTTGTTTTCTTCTTGACTAAATGTGAGAACTGCAGCATTTTTTTAAAAACCTGCAGATTGTCAGATTTGTCAATGTTTTCAGTTTTTTTACAGCATTTTTTCACCCATAGAAATAATTAAAAAGAGAAAAAAAGTCTGAAAATGTTTTTTAGTGCATAAAACAAACTTTATTGAACATATACTGCAGAGAGTTATCGCCATTTTAATACTGCTGCAAAAATGCATAAAAAAGCAGAAAATGACACAAACAGGCATTTTGAATGCAGCAGTTTAACTGCCAAAAGAGCAGGTTTTGGATACAGAAAAAAAAGTAGAAAAAGCGCTGAGTGTGAACTTAGCCTTAGTATTACATAAGTGCAGTGGCAGCCAGCTGAGTAGAGAATTACTTCTTGTGGTCCCCATTGTAGTCTGGTGTCCGGCCCCCTGTACAGGTCAAAAATAATAAAGGCATGGCCATGACATGACACCTACCAAAACTAATGAATTCTTACTTTATCCATTTCAAAACTACAGTAATTAAGTGGTAATTTTCACAAAGGTGAATAATCCAAAATCATAAAATGTATTTTTAAAATTGTTGTATAAAATACCAAATGTGATGCTAGTTACTACTTATGGGTCGTATAGACAGAAGAGTAGTCAGACAAGCCAGGGTCAGGTAACAGGAGGACACGTCAGGACACAGGGAGTAAACAGAAGCGCAGTCAAGTCACGATCTGAGGGTCAGAATTCCAGGAGTCTACGTATAGATTCAGGGCATAAACTGAGACGTGGTCAGGGAGCAGTCCAAGGTCCAAAGCCAGGAGGTAATGACAAAAACAGGGAGCGGGCAGAGACATGGTCAGGGAGCAGTCCAAGGTCCAAAGCCAGGAGGTAATGACAAAAACAGGGAGCGGGCAGAGACGTGGTCAGGGAGCAGTCCAAGGTCCAAAGCCAGGAGGTCATGACAAAAACAGGGAGCGGGCAGAGAGGAGTCAAATAATGGTCCAGGGTCAAGACACTTAGATTAGAACAGATGCAAAAATACAGGCCAACAGCAGAACCAGAAAGTACAACTGGCAAGGTTCTGGGAGAACATGCCCAGTAAGGAAATAGAGAAATTACCAGGAATGTGGAACACCTGAGTAATCGGCACTTCCCAGAACCTGCAAGGAATCCTGAGCTGTCAATCAACCTGCCAGCAAATGCTCAGAGAAACAGCAGAGCATCTCCAAATGCAAAATACTCTGCATAAAGGAAACAGGTCACTGCCCGCTCTGTAGTTCAGGAAACCACAGCAGAACATCACCTAATAATATCAGTGCTGGCTCTGTAGTGCAGCAGAGCTTCACCTGTGTGCAAGATGCTCCGCACTGAGGAATCGCGACACCAATAATAAATAAAAAAAAAATATTATAAAAATTACAAAAAAATAAAGCGAGAACACAAATATTATTGTGGCATTCCCCAAAAATTTTTGGGTTAGGAAAAAATATCTGATCTTCGAGGTAAAAAAGCAAAAGAAATGTTTTGAAGGTTTGTACAGTCACAGCTGGTTTTCACCGTAGAACTCCTTTTAGTCATAAGTAAGTCATGAAAAGCAATTTAAAACCCATCAATAAACATTCTCTTTGTGTCATTTGTACATATGTCTGAAACAAACTCTGAAATCATAGATGTGCATGGATGGAAACAATCTACTGCTTTTGCTATTAACATTGACGGGACCATCTGACTCACTTCGTTCCTGTCTTTTTAAATTATTTTCTAAATAGATCAATTAGATAGTTCGATTGTTGCCAAATCTCCTTTATCCACAACTGCGGAGAAAGTTTACTTCATTTCTGTGCCATGAAGAATGTGAAAAAAAAAGATTCAAAACAATAGCCACATTGACGAAACGTAGCCCTTCTCGAATGAAGGCAATATTTGTGCTTCTAGCCGCTAATAGGTATAACATTGCTCTAGATATGGTAATGTAGAACATCCCTCCGTAGACGCCTGTTCCAACACAACAAGGGCCGGCTTGTCAACTTTTTTAGAATCAGATGTTAATGATATTTTATGCTTTTGTTGAGTCTGTGTACTCCAGCTACTGCACCTAAAAGGGAAATGACTTCCATACTAGCGTTCGTGAGCCAAAACATTTTAGATTTGGGGAAGCTGGATGAAGTCCATATTTATACTTCGAGGAGAAGTGTAAAAGAAGATTTCAAGACATCATCAAGGAGGCAGCCAATTCCTATGCGTGCACGTTAAGAAATGAAAAAATTGTGAAGCTCACAAGAGAAATCCAATATTTAAGAATAAAATAAAAAAACTTTGGTATCGGAAGAATTCAATAATTTTTTCTAATCTCTTGATATTTTCCACTGAAGGGGCTGCATGGAAATAGATGAGACACTCACGACAGGGCTGTTTAAACACATTGCTGGGTTCAGTTTTCATCAATCCTGAATATTAAAGGAGGCTTTAAACGCAGCGATATTGCTAGCCCTGCCCCCATCAGTTGTGCGTCATGGGCAAATCGCTGCCCGTGGCGCAAAATATCGTTAGGAGCCATCACACCGACTTACCTGCCTAGCGACGTCGCTGTGGCCGGCGAACCGCCTCCTTTCTAAGGGGGCTGTCCATGCGGCATCACACCCACGTCACTAAGCGGCCGCCCAATAGAAGCGGAGGGGCAGAGATGAGCGGCCGTAACATCCCGCCCACCTCCTTCCTTCCTCATTGCCAGTGGCCGCAGGTAAGCTGTAGTTTGTCGGTCCCGAGGTGTCACACATAGCGATGTGTGCTGCCTCGGGAACGACGAACAACCTGCATCCTCAGCAAGCAACGATTTTTTTAAAAGGAACGACGTGTCAACGATGGACGATTTGATGAGTATTTTTCATCGTTAACGGACGTTTGTTGGTGTCACACACAACAACGTCGCTAACGATGCCGGATGTGCGTCACGGGATACGTGACCCTGGTGATATATTGTAAGATACATCGTTGCGTGTAACGGGGCCTTTACTGTCAAAGGATAGGTATAAAATCAATTAAGTGTGATCATTTCATTCCATTTTTTTTAGAGCCAATGTTTTGAAAAGCATGGATGTAAAATCTTAAAATTAGCAAGTTACGTCTTCTCTGAGTAGAGTCCTTAAAAGGGTGGTCCGGCACCTGAAATGCCCTTCCTAAATATCTGTTCTTACACCTTACCTTTTTTGTACTCTTCTTTGTTACACAATACCCCACACTTTGGCCTATCTAGTTACTCTCTAACTGTGTTTTTCTAAACAGCATTTACTTTGATGTTTCTTTTGAGAGGTGTATCAAACAAGACATCAGAGGATGCTTGAGCTGCTGTTCACTTCCCGCAACATCTATAGCAAATCCTGGAACAGGACACTATCAGGGGGCAGTGTGGCAGTTAATTACTATAATTTCTTGCAATGCTGCCCTATCAAGATGTCCTAGGTGATGTTGATAGACATTGTGGGAGATGCAAGTGCAGCGCTGGCACTCTATCTCTGCAACCGTAGCTTCAAACTGGCAGAAAATGTAATCAGTGGGTGGAGATAGAAGCAGTGAATGACATCACCGCTGTTCCATAGCTTATAGCACCGCCCTCAAATGAATTATTATCCAGAGGGACGATAGACACTGTGGGTAGTGAGTGCAGAACCAGCCTCCTGTGACATCACTTTTTATACACCTCTTAAACAATATATCAGAGGAAGTGTAGTTAAAAAAAAACAACAAAATTATGGATTATCTAGTTGGGGAGAAATGTAGGGCATTCTATAATAAAGCAATTTATAAAAGTGGTTAGGAGTTGGGATAGATATTTAGAAAGGGCATTTTAGATGCCGGACCAACCCTTTAACTCCCCCTTTTCTTTTATTCTTCTAGCTCACACCTCCATGATAACTATTTTTTCTTCAAGCCCCATGTTACTAATACCCCTAGTGACAGACAGATTTTTACCCAAATACAGTGGAATCTTGGATTAAGAGTAACTTGGTTTGAGAGCGTTTTGCAAGACAAGCAAAGCTTTTTACAAATTTGTAACTTTGTTTAAGAGCAATGATTTGCAAGAAGAGCAAATACTGACCACTCACACTTCCAGTTCTGTCTTTTCACCACGTTCTGACCTGCTCTGGAGGTAACTTTCTGTACATATACTGTATACTGTACAGTACAGTATATACTATATAGCATGTCTATCAATTTGCATTCATGGATACAGTATTGTACTTTCTTTCTGATAACCAGTGCAGCACATTGCTTGTATTATACATCTCGCACACTAATTCTATTGTAAGCTAAAGTGCAGTTTAATTTTTTATATTTTGTACTGCATATTATTTTTTATTAGTGTACTGTAATAATTTTATATGAATACAGGACATTATTTTATATTACTATAATAATTTTGGATAAATACAGTAAATATTTTTGGGTTGTGGAACGAATTGTCTGTGTTTCAATTATTTCCTACAGTAAAATTTGCTTTGATATAAGAGTAACTTGGCTTAAGAGCACAGTCCCGGAACCAATTATGCTCGTAACCCAAGGTTCCACTGTAGTAATAAGTAAAAATGAGCTGATCAGGCAAAATTGAAATTCGCCTGTTTCAAGTTTTTTCCAGGAAAGTTAAATTCACAGAGAAATGAAAATGTAATGCCCCTTATTATATTCTAGGGTCTCTCCAGACCTCAGAGCATAATACATATAATATGTAAAAAATAATAGAAAATACTTATACTCACCTGACTGCTCCCCTCTCCAGCCCCTCTGCTCCTCATTGTTCCCCGTTGGAGTTTCGCCACATCTTCAGACTGCCGCAGGTCACACAGGTCTCTGACACTGGCCTGGGATTTCTGGTTTTGTTGGGTTCTAGGAGGGTTCTGCCACAAAAGGTCATGGTGCATGCCGTAACGTTATGATGCCATGACTTTTTGTGAAGAACCCTCCAGGAATCTCATCAAAGCCAAAGTTCCGGCAGAGTGACAGGTACTGGAATTCTACAAATGGGTGACATAGAGGGGAGGGATGGTAAGCATAAAGGTTTTTTTTCATTTTGATGGCCTTTTAAGACTTTGAAAGTGGTGGCCACTGGCTGACATATTTCTGCATCCATGCAGAACTAAATTAGATTTAATCTGCTTTTTGTGAAATTTTTGTAAATCTCATCTAGAATCCAAGTCCATTCAAACTTATTTGCTCATTTCTAGTAATAAAGTTCCAGATAGTAATAGTGCTGCGTAAGGGAAAACTGCCCGTTTGTGGTGCAAATAGTAAAAGCATTCCCTTTTTGCCAAGGCTCAGATGGTGTAATACTGCAATATCACCATGAAACATGCATCAGGTAACCGAGACCACAAGTAGTTTATGGTCAGATATTTCTGCATCCTCATTGGGGTATTAGGGTGCAGTATCTTGTTGAAGGGGTTATTCGGTCTTAAGCTACAAGTCTGCTGTCACTATATATGAATGCAGATTTGTGATTAAGGGCTCACACCTGAAACGCGTAGACCCATTTGTATGGTGTTCATTTGTTTTTACTATTTTATGGCTTGAATAAAGGTATCTTTTTATGAACATTCTATCCTGAGAAACAATTTTTTGTGGATGCTGTAATTTCTGCACATTTGGTTCCAATTAGTTTTGTAGCCAGGGACCGAAATGGATCTCTGTGAACTGCACCTATATGAGCAATCTATGTTTACAGACCGGGGAGTAGCTGATCAATTTTTTTTCAATTCTTTGTATTGTTACAGTTTTGTGAACCTTCACATCGCATACACAGCACGCTGTGAGGATTGTCCGGTGCTGGTGTGGCGCCCCTGCGGCTTCAAGCGCCACAGGGTACTGCACCTCACAGAGGTACAGTATTAATCTCGGATACGGAGGAGGTTATCACCGGTAAACCACAAAACACATCCAACACATAACACGGGAGCTCTGTCACTGGGACTGGGCTAGAGTAGGTGCCGGGGTGGCCATAATGAGGTATGGGACCTCTTGCCCACTAGTTCAGCAACCTGGAAGGCGGGGCACCTGCAGGGGAAGTTAGGAGCCATCTCACACACAACTCAATCAGTTAGCTCCAGGTGCGGCAAGCACCAGATCAGACTCAGGAAGAAGTGACAAGGACAGAAAGGGTCCCGGGTCAGGAGCTGGAGATGGCTAATACTGGCCACACACCACAGGTGGCGTCACGAATAACTACTACTCCCATCATCCCTATCTCCATCTTTATTGACACTGCCGGGGTCACGGAACCGGGCCTAGCTGCTGTGACATCCCCAAACATACACCAGCCAGGTGACGAGTAACCCCCCCAGACCCCATAGGCGCGTCACCGGTACCAAGAGTGAGGGGCCATGCGACTGCAAGAATGGGATTTGCATACTTCCGGCCAGATTCCGACTAGAATGTATCAGGTTTACATTGAGTGAGGCCAGATAAAATGTAGTTGGCATGTGACCGCATGTGTGCAAGTATCATACCTGTTGTCACGGGCCCGCACCAGAAAATCTTCACAGTGTGCAATGTGCGTGATGTGAGCATTTACAAGTCTGCAATCACACAGAGGGATGTCCGACGTGTAGCTTAAAGGCCCCGTCACACTAAGCAACATCGCTAGCAACATCGCTGGTAACGAACAACTTTTGTGACGTTGCTAGCGATGTTGCTGTGTGTGACATCCAGCAACAACCTGGCCCCTGCTGTGAGGTCGTTGGTTGTTGCTGAATGTCCTGGGCCATTTTTTAGTTGTTGCTGTCCCGCTGTGAAGCACAGATCGCTGTGTGTGACAGCGAGACAGCAACAACTAATGTGCAGTGAGCAGGAGCCAGCTTCTGCTGAGGCTGGTAACTAATGTAAACATCGGGTAACCAAGAAGCCCTGTCCTTGGTTACCCGATATTTACCTTTGATACCAGCCTCCTCCGCTCTCACTGCCTGTGCTGCCGGCTCCTGCTCTGTGCACAGATAGCTGCAGCACACATCAGGCAATTAACCCGATGTGTGCTGTAACTAGGAGAGCAAGGAGCCAGCGCTAAGCATTGTGCGCTGCTCCCTGCTCTGTGCACATTTAGCTGCAGCACACATCGGGTTAATTAACCTGATGTGTGCTGTAACTAGGAGACTGGGGGCTGGTCACTGGTTGCTGGTGAGCTCACCAGCAACTCGTGTAGCCACGCTCCAGCGATCCCTGCCAGGTCAGGTTGCTGGTGGGATCGCTGGAGCGTCGCAGTGTGACAGCTCACCAGCAACCTCCTAGCAACTTACCAGCGATCCCTATCGTTGTTGGGATCGCTGGTAAGTTGCTTAGTGTGACTGGACCTTAAGACCTCAGAACCTCTACAAAAACCTCCATTAATTAGCCAGAGGGTAGAGAGACTACAGAGAGAACCCAGCAAATCCATATCTTGCATTATTTCCATAATAACAATCTAATGCTATTGTGTAGGGAGACCTCAGCATTATAGAAGAAATTGTAGGTTGAAGGTCTTTTTTTACACATTTTACATTGGTTCCTAGCAACAATAAATTCCACCTCTGCATCAATGTAACACTATGTAAGAACCACACACAGGTCATATATTTTATGGACTCTTAAAGTAAATATGTGCCGCAAAATTTGTGCTGATTCCTTGAGATTTCAGAGCTGAAAGGAACTTAATATTATCTTCAATATAGTGATAAAACTATCAAGTATTTTGGCTCATTCCAGGTGCCCAAGATAAAACCCGACACACTGATAAAACATAATGTATTTGGAAAAGATAAGACACAGCAATTGGAATAAAAGCAGCACTAATGTCCCTCCACCGAGATAATAGCTAAATAAACAAGTTGTACATCTGAAGAAAACTGACAAAATGCAGCCTAATGATGGCGGAGGAACGCAAGACCTTTATACTCCGCTGAGAGAACATCGTGGGCCGGAAACAATCCCATCTTTTTCAGGCTTCAGATGTATTTATTCTGCCTCTAATTGTGTTTTTTGAGATTCATCACATTGTGCAAAAAGTGCGGCCACCCAAGCCGTTAGCTGATTACTAATGGTCTGGCCAATGGTACTTCCACGTAACTGTAGGAAAAGTGTAATTATGCATAGTGCCCCCATTCAAACAAAGTTTTGAGCTGGGAATTCGTTTCATGATGCCCATGTGCCTAATAGGATATTTGGAAAGGGTTTGTCCAGATAGTAAAACCTATGGTTGGTCATAAAGTTGTTTCTTTTCCCCAGTTGACTTTAAAGTATATCTAGTCACCACCTACGGGTTGTACAAACAGAAGAGTAGTCTGGAAAGCCGTAGTATGGTGACAGGAGGACACGTATGGACACAGGGAGTACACAGAGGCGAAGTCAGGTCACAATCCAGGAGTCAGAATTCCAGGAAGGCACGTAATAGATTCGGGGAGTAAGCGGATACCTGGGCAGGTAACGGTTCGAGATCTAAAGCCAGGAGGTCATGGCAGGAACAGGCAGTGGCAGAGAGGAGTCAAAACAACAGTTTGAGGTCAAGAAACAATAGATCAGAACACTAGCAGGAACACAGGCCAACAGCACAACAACTGAACCAGAATGTATGACTGGCAAGGTTCTGGGACAGCATGCTCAGTAAAAAAGCTGAGCAATTACCAGGAAGTTGGAACACCTGAGCAGCTCCCAGAACCAACCAGCATAGAATCCTGCGCTGTCAATCAACCTGCCAGCTCAGTAGCTCAGGAAAACACCGCAGAGCATCTCCTAATGTGCAAGATGTTCTGCACACAGGAATAGTGTCACTGCCAGCTCAGTAGTCCAGGAAAGCGCAGCAGACCATCTTCTAGTGTGCAAGATTCTCTGCACAGAGGAATCCTGACCGTTTAACTGATTTTTGTTTTTTTGTTATATTTTGTTGTAGCCCCTCTGATGCATTGTTGATTGATAGGAGTCTTGGTACTGAGACTCCCCAAACACTCGGCGCACAAGGTGAAGCACTCAGCATATGCTTAAGAGTGCACAGAAGTGTATAGGCTCAATACAAAAACAATGAATCCCTCCTGATGCTGTGTCCATGGATAAACTCTTCTGTGGTCTATGTGATCAGTCGTAGTCTCGGGATGTGGAACCTGACAGATTAAAAGTGCATAAGAAGGGCTGCAGAATATCAACATGTTTTTATTAAAAGTGCTGGAAAAGGCAAAAAGGCACAGATAGGGTTTTATCCTTGTGGTACCAAAATAAAATGATTACGGGGAATCACTCGCCTGGGGTAGTTGTGTGTGTCACAACTATTATATATATATATATATATATATATATATATATATATATATATATATATAAGGGCAAGGAAGCAAGATTAGAATGGCTGCTGCAGGCCCTGTAGGTGGATCAGTGTATGGGAGGAAGAAGGAAGAGGGTTAAGCCGCGCTGCCATGTGGGATAAGAAGATGATCACTTGAAAATAAGATTGTTCTACGCGTTTCAGAGTATAGAAACTCCTTCTTCAGGAACCAAAATGTGCATCAGTGATTTTGGTTCCTGAAAAAGGAGTTTCAATACTCCGAAACGCGTAGAACTATATGTAAGTGATTATCTTCTTATCCCACACGGCAGCACAGGTTAAGCCCTTTTCCTTCCTCCTTTTATATTTTTATTGGTTTACTTAAACTTTTTGTTATTTACACAGCTAATGTCATCTGATACTATTTTTACATGGTATCTTATTGATTGAAAATCGATTAGCTTACTGAAAACCTCTTGTTAAATAAATTGGAGTTAGTGCACTGCAAAATATTTCTATAGGAGAGAAGAAAAGGTCTTACTTCAAAGTGCTCCACAAATGTTGGTCTCACAAGTAGAAGTTAAGCCAGCCCTTTCTGTCACCATTTGACTATAGGATAGCAAGGTACAAGTGGCTCGACTCCTATACTGTCCACATGCTATGGAACCCTAGGCTATCCCTGTTCTCAGTATTACCCCATATGGTGGATATGCCTGAGTTTTGTGCCTTGCTGTACTCCTAAATAGAGCTAATCTGTCCCCACAGGGAAGAAAAGGACAGGTGTAAAGGAAAACCAATTTAAAAAGACAGAAGCTGAGTCACACTGCACACTCTCAGAAATTACTGGTAAGAAACTAAAGTGAAAAGCAAGTGAAGTAAGGCAGAAACACAAATACGAAGAGGGTTAACGCCAAAACCGCTCACAATAAAATAACACCCACCCACCAGTAAGCCTAGGTAAATTCACCTCTCCAGACCATGAGAGCCAAGCTATAGCTTGCACTATAAGGACAGTTTAGTCAGCATACAGTAATTACAGCTCCGACGTCTCTGCACTGCTTCCTGCAGGGACGCCGACTCACTTACTGCTGTGATTGGCCTGCACTGCCATGATCGGCTTCCCTGCGGTCCTCAACGAGGGTCTCTTCTGAATCCCTATCCTGGGGCCTGTACATGCTGCATAGCTACTCCGGGAGTGCTCCTAGGGTGTGTTCATGCACAGCTGCCCTTCTGTTTAAGAGCCAGCCTGCCAATTCCTGGAAGTGCCTCTTAGGCTATCCCTGAGAGGCACGGTGTACTTAAGGCACTCTTCCACTAGGGGAGGTGCTTGAGTAACGTTGTTAGTTAGAGTTCAGCTCCCTAGCAAGCTAATTGTCAGGTCCCCTTGTCCACTGTCTGTGTCCGAGTCATTGTTCATAACTGTTCTACTACCATGCCAGTACCTTGCTGCCTGTCCATCCTGGCTATGCTATCTACCTCAGCCATCCCAGTTGTCCCTGTCCATACTATTGACTGTACCTCTCTGTCCTGGCTTAACTGTCTGCTCAGCCATCCTGGTGGTCCCTGTCTATACTAGTGACTGTGTCTGTCCATCCTGTCCAGGCTATCTTTCTCAGCCGTTTCGGTGGTCCCGTTCTACACTAGAAACTCTGCCTGTTTGCACTTGTGTCCGTCCTTACTCTGGGTGTCAGCTGCCACAGTCCTGGTCACTGCCCTGGGTGTGCGATCTGGTGTCTGCCTCATTGTGGGCACTTAGTGAATCCCCTCTCATTATAGGGAATCCTGCATCCCCCCTGTGGTCCAGTGGGTTCACTTCTGCTTGCCACATTACCATCTCCATTGGCGAGGGTTACACATACAGTGGAACCTTGCTTAATGAGAACAATCCGTTCTGGAACTGTGCTTGTTAGCCAAGTTACACGTTCAGCAAAGCAAGATTTCCCATAGGAAATCATTGCAATGTTAAATGTCCCATCCTGGTCCCCTATTCTGTCATTCCACACATGCACAAATGCACACAAACACACACAAACACACACAAACACACACAAACACACAAGCACGCATTCACACGCACATATTATATGCTCACCTTACCTTCCGTTCCATCGCTGGTCTCCTGGCACTTGCTGTTCTCCGGTACGGGCTGTGTATCGGGTTACCATAATGACGAGGGAGGAACTGACGAGGGAGGAACTGACGTCAAAGGCAGAGCCACTTGCCTCTGATGGCCAGCGCACTGCCTTTGAGTAGCGGTGACAGGAAGTTCCTGCTTCGTCGCTATGGATGCCGATGCACAGCTTGGAGTGGAGCGGAGCAGCGAACTACAGGACACAGGAGGCCGGTGATGAAACGGAAGGTACACATGTTATATGCTCACCTTACCTTCCGTTCCACCGCCGGCCTCATGGTACTTGTAGTTCGCCGCGAGGACGTTGCGATGTACCCGGGAACTACAAGAACCATGAGACCTGTGGTGGAACGGAAGGTAAGGTGACCATAATACTGTATGTGTGTGTTTGTGTGTGTTTGTGTGTACATGTGTGTGTTTGTGTGGACTGCAAGTGCGGGTCAGAGCGCGGTGGAAGTACAGAACTGGAAGTGTGTGCGGTGAAAATTTTGCTCGTACAGCAAAGCTTTCTCGTAAACCGGGTTACAAATTTACAGAAAGCTTTGCTTGTTAAGCGAAATTCTCGTTAAGTGGGTTACTCGTTAAGCGAGGTACCACTGTATATAGGAGGAGAGTCAATATGACTGGTTCTCCCATAGCATATGACAAAAGGTGATTAACAACCAGACCAGCAGAGATTACCTGTTGCTATCCTGCCTAGGAACTACAAATCTGTGAGTCGAAGAACAGGTCTCCCTTCACTGATCACAGACCTCAGAGAAGTTAGACGGAACAGTGCAAGAATCGGGAGTTTCCACAGATCCTGACGCTGCCATTACAGTTGGCGATACTTGTGCAATCCTCCTTGTCACACCTCCTCTGTCTCTGTAGAAGCCATGATAGAAAAATTTGTATGACTATTATTTATAAGGATTAATATTACTATTTGATAGTAGATAATGTTGATTGTTTGCAGATTGTTGTGGACCTGCTTTTGTAGAAAATCCTCCAAAGATGGCCAAGTTTTCACTATTAAAGCATTTTCCACGTATCTTCGAGCTTTTAGTTCATGCTCTGTGATCTGATATTTACTATGAAGAAGATGTATGAAGCTTCAGTCTTATTTTATTCCCCCTGTATATCTCTACATATCTCAATTTTTCATGCATGACATCTTCACTATCAATCATGAAGAGAGGCAGCTGACTGGGGACCATTTGTCATTCCTTAACAACATTGTGCTTGTTTCTAAGTTTCTGTCCTGTCATTGACTGACACATATGGCTGACACTCATTCTCAATGGAAACCCAAAGCATTCATTAGAAATATGATGTTTCTTTTTTCTTTAAATCTTTCTATCTAGTCACAATGCAGCCTGCCACAGGGTGAAATATACAGTATTAAGCCATATGTTATCAGTCAGGTATTGAATGTGATATATTTGAAGAATAAAAAATGGGCAAGTGTAAGGATGTGAGTGACAAGAGGGAAATTGTGATGGCTAGATGACTGGGTCAGTACATCTCAAAAATTACATGTGTGGTGGAGTGTTTCTACTATTACTATTAGAAAGTGCCACCAGTCTTTTTCTTAGATTCTAGGGGTGACAGACAGTCCTTTGGTGTCGGACTATAGAACGTCACAGCGTTTGGCTGTGCAAACTCCTCCCTGACCTTCTATTATTTTTGCTTGGTGTATATGGTATCTTATGTATCTCCTCTGCTTGGGGTTTATCTCTTTCCCTTTAGGACCCTGCCAAGTTCCTCACAATTTCAGCTGTTTTCATAAACACTTCCCTTTCTGTCTTTAAATTCTCTCATTCCCTTCTGGTCTGTGCTGGTGATAGTTCTATCTTCCTATATATCCTGAGTGTAAGCAGTCAGCTTGTATTCATCTGGGGTACCTTTGTTGCGAGTTGCAGTCCTTCTCTCTGAATCTTCTTGGAGATAAGTTGTTTATTATTTTCCCCCTGTTTGTTATACCTGTGTGTCCTTTAGCTCTTAGTGGGGATGCCAGAGATGTCATCCCATCTGCTCCCTACCTAGGGCCCAGATCAGGGTTAGCCTAGGGCCAGGTATCCTGCTCGGCGCAAAAGTGTGGAACCTATATAAGGAGGTGAGGGAAGCTAGGGCCCATTGGTAGGCATGGTCAGGGGACACCATCTCCCCCGTTCCTAGACACATGGTCTCCTTTCCCTTTCGCTATTCGCTGGGTGCTTCCCGTACCTAGCGTGACAGTTACATATGCATCAGTACTTGTGTCGTACACAACTGTGACGCCCTGGCCTATCAGGTCATCACAGGGTATTGTGCAATCTATCCTTCAGCACAGTATCCAAGTCCTCCTTGGTTACGGATTCCTGTTCTTTGGTGTTGCTAAGATCAGAGCCAGTCAAAACCCTAAGAACACTTTACACCATACCCACAAGACACACCATTGGGGGGCCTGAAGGGAATAGGGCCGCCCACTTGGGGGGTTAGAAGGGGAAGTGAAGAAGTGAAAAAGAGAAGAGAAGTGAAAAGGAGTAGAAAGAGTAGAAGGTAGAGTGTGACTCTCTGCGAGGGAGAGGTCACTGTTGAGGAGTAGGGCTTCTAAAGTCTCCTGTGTGGCAGACGTTGGCCTGGCCCAGTAGGAGCTGGAACCCCGGTCACAGGGGATCATGTCAAGGGGCATGGATTGCCGAGGAGGGCAGCCGGCGGCCTTAAGCCATCTCCGGGAAGAGGCCAGGGCACAACGGGGTGCGCGGACCCTAGGCCGGGAAGTAGCTTCAAGAGTCCTGGTAATTTACCCGACGGGGGTGAAGTCTTCAAGATTCATCCCTCACCCGCTCCAAAATTGAGGCACTAACACACACTTTCCCAAAGACACAGTCTATCAAATCCCAAGCGTGAACCCTGAGAGTAAGCTCACTCCGTTAGCCACACGGGTGAGCGTGACCTGATTAGTTCCAGACTAACAGTGAGAAGGTGCCACGGAAAGGGTCACAGGCTAACCAGCAACACCAAGGGCACGGATCCAAGCGTGCTCCCTCCTGACTACAGTGGTGCTCAGAATTCTGGTTTACGAGCTGTCGGTGTCAGTATTCTTAGACTGAGTGAGTATGAAGAGACCCTTTCCCTTCCCAACGGCACCCCTTCACTGCCATCACCTGGGCCCCGGGGCACACAACCCCCTACCCACAGAGGGGTTAAACACCTTGCTGCCATACCACTGCCACCGGGCTTCCCAACAGCATTGGTGGTACTCCACCTTACCACGCACCATGGGTGGTGTCACAAACTTCCTAATTCCCTGTACATAACCCCCCTTTTCAAATCCGAGTGTCCGCACAACCCCCGGGTCCAGAGACCCCTCGAGCCACCGCGGATCCGGATCCGAGCGGCTCGGCCGCTGACACGGAGGCGGTACACATCTACCCTAGGTGAGGAGATAATACTCTCATCTTTACCCATATGTTAACCAGTTAAAACCCTATTACACATTTTTTCTGCCTTAATTTCTCCACAACTCTTCTAAATGGATACACCAGCTAGGTGTAACAGGATAGTAGATGGAACTGGGACTACCAGGCTGACCCTAAGTCTGGGAACCCTGCGCTGTCCCTTATCCCGACGGTAGACTTATAGGTAGTCAAGGTCGAGCCACCAGTGTAGTCCTCTCTCCTGTCCAGGCCCTAACAAATAAGTCCCCGCTACCGAGGGGATTGACCCGGACAGAGACCAACAACTCACTAACACAGAAACAAACGGGGATAACAAAACCTATACACACCAATTATGTGCACCAGGAAATGACCACGGAGTAAGGGTAAGGGTAGTGTATAACAAAGGAGGTAGAAGAAACCACTTAACTGGCACTAATCGCAGCAGACAGCACAGCAGCAATCACCACCAATGAGCTGTTGGTAACGGTAAGACTTGTTTGCTCATAAAAAAAACACAAAAACCTGAGCTGAAACAATGTTCAGTAAACATGCAACATTAAGCATGTGAATTGCAGCCTTAAGACTAGAAAAAACCAAGGAGAAAAATTGTATGAAAAATACCCTGAATATAAATAAATAAATTGCAAGTGCTTAATAACAGGGTACTTAGTGTATACATTTTTGCAAAAAGGTAAAAAGCTGTCTCACCTCGTCACGGTGTACCCATCTGAGACAGTCCCTAACCTACTGAAGTTAAAAACATTATCAATACCTGACTTGTGTCATGTCAGAACTCCAATATGGATGGTGGCAAGTGGTTAGCTGTGTCCCAGATAAAATACACAGCAAAGTGAGACGCAATCAGCTGTTCAGTCTCAGTACTAGGAGGGCTGCGCCCCCAACTTGCAACCAAGCAAGAAAACATACAAAAAACACAAAAACCTGAGCTGAAACAATGTTCAGTAAACATGCACGTTTACTGAACATTGTTTCAGCTCAGGTTTTTGTGTTTTTTGTATGTTTTCTTGCTTGGTTGCAAGTTGGGGGCGCAGCCCTCCTAGTACTGAGACTGAACAGCTGATTGCGTCTCACTTTGCTGTGTATTTTATCTGGGACACAGCTAACCACTTGCCACCATCCATATTGGAGTTCTGACATGACACAAGTCAGGTATTGATAATGTTTTTAACTTCAGTAGGTTAGGGACTGTCTCAGATGGGTACACCGTGACGAGGTGAGACAGCTTTTTACCTTTTTGCAAAAATGTATACACTAAGTACCCTGTTATTAAGCACTTGCAATTTATTTATTTATATTCAGGGTATTTTTCATACAATTTTTCTCCTTGTTTTTTTCTTGTTTGCTCATAAGCTAGGCTATGTGCCCACGGGAGCTCGCACCTGCGGATATATCCGCAGATATGTCTGCAGGTTTCCTGCAGCAGCTCCCCGGAATCCGCAGCTATACATAGCTGCAGGATTCCAGTAAAATAGCTGCAGAAAACCTGCAAACATTCATGCGACTTACCTGCGGAAGTCCTGACCTCTATCTCCATAGTGGAAAAGCGGGACATCCGCAGGTATTTCCGCATGAATAATTGACATGCAGTTATGTGCGGCTGTGGGACATCCACAGCATATTCCGCAGCCGCACTTTTCCGCAGCATGGACACAGACACTCCCCATGTCCCATAGGATAACATGGGGAGTGTCTGTACTTGCTAAAACCTGCGGATTTATCTAGAAAATCCAGATCCAGGTACATAGTCCCGTGAGCACATAGCCTTACACTTCAAATGCATTTCTGGGAGAATACATCCGAACTGTATTTGACAACTACTCAGCCAATGTCATGGTGGATGGAAAACCAGTGAATTTAAGATTGTGGGATACCGCTGGACAAGAAGATTATTATAGGCTGCGTCCGTTATCTTATCCACAGACTGACGTATTTCTAATTTCCAATTCAACATGCCCTCTCAGCTCCAGGTTAGCTCCCAAAATGAAAAGAATAACCAGCAAGGTCTCCAGGAAGCAGAGGGATTAAATACAGCCCGGAAGTGTTCAACTGAAGGCTGCTGAGCAAGTCTTCTGCTGAATTAGGGAAGGGATTAACCCTTAATTGCCCGAAGGAAAAAGCAATGTTAAATTGTGCATGGTCCAAGATGGTAAATGAGAACTCAGATCCTGAGACTGTCCTTATACACATGACACTAGGCTACATTGAGACTCTATTGCAAACCCGGCCCTGCTATATTGGTTTTTCATTACTGAGTCTGCTCTGCTAAAACACTGACCAAGCTTTGCTTTCATTGAACCAGCTCAGCTTTCCCAGTGTGCCATTGTTGTTTCAACTAGTTTGCTTTACGGCACCAGTGCCATTTCTCGTGTGTTGCTCTATAACTGCTCATCTGGGTCTAGAGCTTCGTGGATCCACCTCTCCTGGTGAGACATAACATTAATGAGCTCGATGGCCCCTGTACAATGCTGTAAAGGCATTTGCATGAACCCTTAGGATCAATGGGTTAGATAAACACAACCAAAAGTCCACTGAAGGGCTATGTTCTTATGTCATAGCATTTCATTACGTGTTCTAATGCCCCAGAGCTATTTTTGTAGGTGCAAAGTAATTTTACATAATTTTAAAATGAGTCTCTTGTGCAATTTCACCACTTCCCCTACAAATCCCAGGCAATGTTTTCTTACAGAACGTCTGTAATGCTTCAGGTGCACTGCAGATAACTCATTCCTGGCAATTACAGTGATGGGAATTCAGACTTTTCTTCTACATGAAATGGTTTCAGTTCCATGTATTAATGTTATTCACTTACAAAGTAAAGGCTCCAAATGACCAATTATCATGCACACAATATGTATTTCAGCTCTGGGTTTTCTTGAAAAAATATCTTTTTATTTTTTTTTTTGCTCCTTAAATGAAATTCTTGAAAGTAGATTACTTTATAAATACAGGACACAAATTTGGAGTCTCAAAGACATGATAACTTTCAGAAATTAATGGCTCCGGTGCCAGCAGCCGTCTTATACGGAATGATGTAATTACATTTTAGAAATTAAAAAAATAAATAAATCGAAGAAAAAATAGCAAAGTACTGTAGCTTTTTTTCTGACGGCAATTGAAAAGTTTCTAAATGTTTAAATGTATAAACTTAAATTATGAAATAAAATACAAAATACTTAATATCTACTTAGTAAGAATGTTGGTAATAAACCCTTTTTTTTTGCATTTTTGCATTTAATTCTTTGAATACAGCCAACAGTTTAAGACGTCCATGCAATTTGCTCCAATGTTGGATTGTAAAGGGGGCTTTACACGCAATGACATCGCTAGCGAGATGTCGTTGGGGTCACGGAATTCGTGACGCACATCCGGCCTCGTTAGCGACGTCGTTGCGTGTGAAACGCATGAACGACCGTTAACGATCAAAATTACTCACCTGATCATTGATCATTGACACGTCGTTCTATTCCCAAATATCATTGCTGTTGCAGGATGCAGGTTGTTTATAGTTCCTGCGGAAGCACACATCGCTATGTGTGAGACCACAGGAACGAGGAACATCACCATATCTGCGGCCGTCCGCAATGAGGAAGAAAGGATGTGGGTGGGATATTACGGCCGCTCATCTCCGGCCCTCCACTTCTATTGGGTGGCCGCTTAGTGATGTCGCTAGGCAGGTAAGTAGTGTGACAGGGACTAGCGATGTTGTGCACCACAGGCAGCGATTTGCCCATGACGCACAACCGACAGGGGCGGGTGCTTTCACCAGCGATATCACTAGCGATGTCGCTGTGTGTAGAGCCCGCTTAAGATATGGACTGGCTGTGGCTTTCCTGACCTGAGCATGATGGCTGCATAAAAATATATGGATCGAGTTGCACAGACGTCTGAAAAAACCCGAAGGAATGGAAGTTTCTTCTACAATGTCTGCATCGTTACATTGAGGGAGGTATATATATATGCATATATATATATATATATATACAGTACAGACCAAAAGTTTGGATACACCTTCTCATCTCTTAAACAACTGTTAAGAGGAGACTTTGTGCAGCAGGCCTTCATGGTAAAATAGGTGCTAGGAAACCACTGCTAAGGACAGGCAGCAAGCAGAAGAGACTTGTTTGGGCTAAAGAACACAAGGAATGGACATTAGACCAGTGGAAATCTGTGCTTTGGTCTGATGAGTCCAAATTTGAGATCTTTGGATCCAACCACCGTGTCTTTGGAGAAAAGGTGAACGGATGGACTCTACATGCCTGGTTCCCACCGTGAAGCATGGAGGAGAAGGTGTGATGGTGTGGGGGTGCTTTGCTGGTGACACTGTTGGGGATTTATTCAAAATTGAAGGCAACTGAACCAGCATGTCTACCACAGCATCTTGCAGCGGCATGATTCCATCCGGTTTGCGTTTAGTTGGACCATCATTATTTTTCAACAGGACAATGACCCCAAACACACCTCCAGGCTGTGTAAGGGCAATTTGACTAAGGAGAGTGATGGGGTGCTACGCCAGATGACCTGGCCTCCACAGTCACCAGACCTGAACCCAATCGAGATGGTTTGGGGTGAGCTGGACCGTAGAGTGAAGGCAAAAGGCCAACAAGTGATAAGCCTCTCTGGGAACTCCTTGAAGACTGTTGGAAAACCATTTCCGGTGACTACCTCTTGAAGCTCATCAAGAGAATGCCAAGAGTCTGGAAAGTAGTAATGAAAGTAAAAGGTGGCTACTTTGAAGAACCTAGACTATAAGACATATTTTCAGTTGTTTCACACTTTTTTAAGTATTTCATTCCACAAGTGTTAATTGATAGTTTTGATGCCTTCAATGTGAATCTACAATTTTCAGAGTCATGAAAATAAAGAAAACTCTTTGAATGAGGTGTGTCCAAACTTTTGGTCTGTACTGTATATCCAAAGAATTAGAAGGCAGCACTTCACTGTCCTTTCAGATAAAATATCCTTTAATGGCCCATCACACAAGACGGTTCGGTCAAAGGTTGATCTTTGTCCAACAGTGTTTTTATATATATATATATATATATATATATATATATATATATATATATGTATATATTTGGTATTTAAAAGTAGGATTTTTTGTGGGTGGGAAAATAAAAATAAGCATGCCTATTAAGAGAAACACACTTTAGGAGTTAAAGAGTAACCGTCATCTTCATTTTTTATTTCCTAAATTAATAGTATATGTGAAAATAACAAACTTCGAAGTACCGTATATCTTATCAGACAAATTTGCTTCCTTCTCTTAGTGAACTGATCAACTAATCTCAAAGTTCTCAATTCACTGACAAACTGTGTAATCAGTTAATACAAAATTTCACATTATTGGGATTGGAGGTGACAGTTGGTGCTTTTAAAGTTCTATGGAGAATTGTAACTAATTTTAGAACTTGTAGCAGAATATCTGTGTTTTCCTTGAGTTCCTCCTTTCCCCTCCTCGACCCATAGAATTTTAAAGCACCAACTGTCATCTCCTATTTCAGTATGTCATGGGTTTGCCCCACTCTGGGGGGATCTCTGGCCAGTCTGGGACCAGAAGGTTACAGTGCCTGCAGTTTGTGTTTAAATATTTTTGCTTCCTTTTGGTGCTGTAGGGGTTAAGGACTCTTTGCTATCCGGCTGTCCTTGGTAACCTTAATCTTAGGTGCAGCTCTTTGTGACCACTCCCCTTTGCTATAAATAGTCACGTGTTTTAACATCTGATAGTGCATATAGAATATCATCATTCCTATGCTGACCACTTTGGAAGGAGACAGTCTCTGGAGGAAGCTGAGGTTTTGTAACAATTGCAGCTGAGGTGTTTTGCTGCATTGGAGGAGCCTGGAGAGTTTTTCTTTTTGCGTTTATTTATCCCTTTCCATCTCCCTACTCCTGTATTGTAATATTGCAGTGGTGAGACTAGTGTACTCACCAGCTTTCTCACTAGCCAGGGTGAGTTTAGGGCATCAAGCCTAGGTACGGGAGCAGCGACGGGGGAAAGAAACTCATATAGGGACAATTAGGGAGTGTAGGGATCAGCCTCAGGTGAGTGCTCCCCTCCCTCTAGCATCAGGACCCACCATTACATGGTGCCTGGGCAAGGCAGATCAAAGTGCTCCTGCACAGGACCTAAATGTTGGCTTGTAAGTAACGATGATGTAGGACATCATGTACATGGGACTCAGAAAAAGGAGGATGGAGATCATAGCAGAGATGAGGCGCCAGACCGAAGAGCAGTGACAACAATTTGACCAGACCGCCCCCTAGGTAAGTATTATAAAAGTGTTTTACATTCTACACAGCGACCTGTGCTCTTATATTCCGCAATCTAGAATACTGCATATAAGAGCCCACTGGTGGTGGCCGCAGGTTATAGTCGCCAAATCTAGTGACAGGTTCTCTTTAAATGTTATTTTTAATCAGTAGATCTTTGAATTATAATAATTTATACAATTGGATGTGTTTAAAAATAATGTTCCTGTGCTGAGATAACCTTGTATATATGTCCCTGCTGTGTACTGTGTAATGGCCGTGTCTGACCGTACAGGGATATAATCTGATAATACCACATCTCCTAGGCAAAGGAGGACACAAAAGAGTATACAGATAGCACAGCATGGTATTACAGCTGATTCTTTCTGTGAGGTAAAACATTTTTGAAAAACAGGCAGAGAAATGTTTTACCTCACAAAAAGAATCAGCTGTTATCCCATGCTGTAATATCTTTATACTCCTTTTTTACTTCCTCCCCAAGATCTATTTATTAAAATGAACTTTGTTCCTGGGACAACTCCATTATTGCTAGTAATTAGTCAATCTGATGAACTTTCAATTTGGCAGTTCTCTCCAGTTTGGCCAAGAAATCAAATTCAAATCATGTTAATTTGATACAAATTGAATATTCTTTATTATGTTCTGGGTTAAGTCTAAATCTGAGAGTATTATACATACTTGGTAAAAAAAAATACCTTGCCGCTCAACATTCCCACCACTTCTGCCCAATCCAGTCCTCCATGTAGCTCTATCCAATATCACGCATTCAAAATTCTTGTTACGTCACCACCGGAGTCCGCTCCAGCGACTTCTACTCCGATCGCCAAGCGACGCCGTGTTCCTGCCGTGGATGGTGCTGGTGAGGGGAGAGGAGTCGATGCCAGCGGCACCGGTGGGCGCAGGCTCTGATCATCCACTGGGCTGGGTTTCCCTGGGACCCGCAGTACCACTGGCTGACTATAGGTGGCGTATGTCTTCCAGCTGAAGTTACCATCATTCAGCTACAGCCAATGGGAAGACACCACACCCTTCTTATTCCCCCTCCTGTCTGCTGACCTCTGCCAGAGATAGTTTTGATATTCTGGCTCCTGTTCTGTTTTGTGATTCTGGTGTTCTGACTATTGCTTGTGTTCTGACTACCCCTCCTGCCTGCTGTTTATGTACCTCGCTGCCCGTTCCGGTTTTGACCTCTGCTTGTTTCTGATTACGTCCTTGCCTTCTGATTCTGTCCCTGTTCTGCATTTCCTGGTTTGACCCTGCCTGTCGAATACTCTCCGGACTGCAACCTTCTACAGGTAGTGATCTCCAGGGCCCTGTGTAATTCCAAATCCTTGTATAGGGTTTAAAGGGTTTCAGGGTTCTGGGGGTCCTGCTTGGTGAAGTGTTTTCCCTCTAGCCTGTCCATTACAGCCTATCTGAGTCTGTGGATCCAGGCAGGCGTTACAGTCCTCTTTGGCTTTTCTGGCATCTCCACTAAGAGCCAGAACATTTGGTGTTCAGTAGGCCTCTGTGGGCATAATATGCATCCCCAGAAGCCTATTCTGGCGAAACACGTTATGACATACTTGGTGCTGCAAGTATATTACACCTGCAATCCTCGAGGGAGCTGCTCAGAAGACAGGACTGGGGTACGGCAGACCCGGGGACTTTTTGTAGACCCGGAGACTTTTCTTAGATCCAGGCTGTTATGATAACCCAATGGAGCTGATGATTTGACTATTTATGATGGAAATTGAGTGGTTTAAGGAATCACTCACCAGATTTTATAATACAAACTGCTTGCATCAATAAGTAGCTCTCTTAGACCTGATGATGCTGGTGGATTTACTTAAAAATCCTCTTAGTTCTGACTGTAAAATCCTGATAATATAATACTCACATACAGGAATACATAGAAGCATTTACTGATATCCCCCTGTGTAATGAATGTATTAAAAATGGGGCTTAGCCTTGTGAAACAAGTTCAAACCTAATTTAAGCACTTAATTTAAAAGCATGCACTGCGTGAGTCCGGCACAATCCCCGTATACCACAACAACACATTGTTTCTGCAAATGTGATGACCTAGTAATTAAAGAGCAAAATATTGTGTTCTAGAGCACTTCTAATCAATTAATTTTAACTTATTAACAACATTGTAGAAGACTTTTTTTATTTTTATTTTTTTTTGCTTTTATTTTAGCATCAACTATAAATAGTTCAGCATTTTATAGAAAATAGCACAGCATTAGCATACAGATCATGTTACCGGGTCCTATGTGACCAAATCTGAATATTTTGCTTCTAGGTGCTAACACTATTTGTTATATTACTCTATTTGTTCTGACATTATGGACAGGAAAAATTGGTGGCTAAACAAATTGGTATTTCTCATAGTTATTGTTAACTATTTCTTTTGACAATGTTATTCAAACACACAAACAAAAAACAAAAAAAACGAAAATAATTGCTAAAAGATTTTCTACGCAAAGATAAAGCACTCTTGTCTATAAAAGAAAAGGTTCTCACCAGAAAAGTTTCTCACTTAAGAGCTCGTAGGACATAAACGCCTTTAGGCGCTATATGCTATAACTTGTATGCTATAACACAAGGACTTGTCATGGATACAGGGAGGACTACCCGTCATTCATGCATGCCTAAAACCTGTGCAAGACTTGGTTGTCACGCTCGCTTGTGAAGGCAATGAGACAGATTGGAGAGAGATCTGCAAAATGCAGTTAGCAAATAACCCACAAGAGGGTGATAGAGTAGTCAGCAAGCCAGGTCTGCAACAGGAGGTCTCGTCAATGGTACAGGGGTAAATAAATCGCAGTCAGGTGATCCCTAGGGGTCAGGAGCCGGGATGTCATGTATGCAGCAGAAGGAAGAGATGGAGCCGAGGTCGGGAACGAGGATACAGGTCAGAGGCCGGAGAGACAAAGTAACATACGTGGGGAGGATACACAGGTTAGGACCAAGGTCAAACAGATAGGACTGGGACACACCTATAGACAGAAATGGGGAGTCAGGAAATAAGGGATGGACAAACAGAGGAGAGTGTGGGTCAGGACTAGGTAGTGAGGAGGCAGGACAGATCAGGTTAACTCACGGGAGCCAGGCACGCACGCTGCAGAGCAGAAACTATTACTGGTGCTGTTCCAGAGGAGCAGCACCAGGATATAGCGGCCTGTCCAAGGCAAAATATAATTAACCCCTCCCATGGCTTGTAACCCTGAGATAAGATACCAGCGATGGCTTAGCGGCGGCTGAGCCAGGCATGGATCATGACACTGGTATTGCCCAAGGTGCCCCTTCATGGAGGAAACATTACTGCAAGCTTTTTGGCACTGATATTTTGCACAGCGCCTGTTGGATGCCCTGGAGGATGACCTGGGGAAGTCTGTCCCCCAGAGGGAGCCTATCATACCGTCCTATACTTTACAGACTTTTCCCTGGGGTTCACACAGTTGGAGCTATTCAAAAGGCTTGGCGCCTTATGAACTGATTTAAGGACGCTATTTGAGTCACCAGTAACCGGTTCATCTTGAGGAGGAAGAGGATATTCATCCAGGACTACGGCATGCTGAACCACAACCTGGTCAGAGACTATTCCCTCATGGACAGTCCGGATGAAAGTGCCGAGGAAGAGAAATAAACCTCTTCCCCGCCCCACCTTTTCACCTCTCTGTGTTTGTCTTTCAATAAAGCTTCAGGCCTTTGATTCCCGCTCCCTATCCCCTCCTTTCCTACCCCCTTCCCCATCACTGTTTTTTTGGAATTTATAGTCTGACTTTTTCTTTTTAGCTTGAGTGTTATGTGTAGTGTAAGAGTATGATGTATAGTTTAGTGTGTCGTATCCCTATGCTATGTAAGAATGATTGTATACTTCAGTCTGTACTGGGCTGCGGCTCTGTATACTGTTTGTAATTTTATTGACAAATGCATGATAATAAAGATTCTATTAAATAAAAAAAACCTGTATGGTATAGTTCACCTGAAAATTAGCTGGACAATTGGGAGGAGTTTTAGGCAGAGATAAAACATGAAGTAGTGGGATCATTGGCAATATCTATAATAGGGCTCACTACATGACATGAACAAATTGATTCAATGAGAATCAAGTTCAAGTGTAATTTTATGAGTTTCGCAAATCTCGATTTGCTATTCAATCTGTCAAATAGATACCTTCCACTTTTTTACACATTGCATCAACCACAAAAGGCTGACATGATCTCAGGCATGTGTTTCCCCATAAAGGCTTGCAACTATTACATCATATGATATAGTGCAGCCAATCAGGAGGGACTGTCATAGCTTGTATAAAAGCAAAGGCAGGGAATGCAGCTGCCATTTTAGGGAAATGTAGGATATTCTGAGGATATCAGCACTCACAGCTCAGAAATAAAGAAAGGAAGTGAAAGTCCTAAAATATTGAACAAATACTCCAGACAGTAACGTGATGTACAACTACTGCAGTGAACATGAGTATAGTAGTCTGTGAATAAGGGCAGAGTCACATTGGCATATGACTCACACAAGAGCAATGCGAGGAAATCTTGCATTGCTCTCAGCCCCTTTCAAGACAATACAGCAGCTCACATCTACGAGTTTTTCCTGAGCCCTAATGGATCTGAGGAAAAAAATCGCAGCATGCTGCGATAGTCTACAAGTCTCGGATCACTCGCACCCATTCAAGTCTATGGGTGTGAGTGAAACATTGGACTGCACATGGATGTCATCCAAGTGCAGTGCGATATACACACAGGCTGATAATGGAGGAGATGGAGAAATTGCTATTTCTCTCTCCTTCACAGCTGTGGATCGATCTCAGGATCGGGTCACAGTCACATGACACTCGGCTCGCGCTCACAGCAGAGCAGTAGCCGAAGGTCATTAGCATATCGCATTTGATGCTCTCGCATTGGATGCCATATGCCAGTACAGAGATTCAATTGATAGGAGATAAAAGAGGTAGGAAAGATGCCAGCAGCACTGCCAATGGGATTGATCAGTTATATATCATAGCTGGCAGCTATCCTGCTTCAATTTCATTACAATTAGACCTTTTCCCCCCGCATTCTTAATTCACTAGAAAACAGCAGCAAGGCAGCACAATACATTTTTAAGAAAAAATTATCTGAAATCAGTGCAAGGCAGTGTGTTTCCTTATCACGTGACTGTACTGAGTTTTTGCATTTTTTTCTGCAATCCTCTTTTGTGAAGGGCTCCTTTTTTTAATAGAGAAGAAAAGTCTCCAAAAATCAAGACATTTACCTGTTACTTTCTATTCCACAAAGTGTGCGTGTTGCAAGAAATTTAATTTTGAACACATTTTTTTTCTAGTTACATTTTACTTCTGTACATGCCACAACAATACAGCAACATGAACAATAAACAAAATTAGCATTTAGACTGTAGTAAGTCAACACTGTTTTTGATCAAAAAAGCGTAAACGGCATAACACGAAAGGTGTACCCCAATCGGGATGGTCCTAACAACTAATATTAAAACCACGTGATAAATAGACTGAGCAATGGTTAATTTAACAGAATCCCATTTGGTATTCACATAGGAGCATGTTCACATGCAGAATCGGACTGGCTACTGGAGGAAGCGCCAGTAATACCAGGCCTGGCTGCAGTTACCTGGATTGAACTCCGGAGCTCTCAACTGAGCTCCGGAGTGCAGCCTGGACTGAACTCAGGGTTTGCAGGACTGAACTGTGAGCGCCGACTGATTCCCCGGTGGTTCAGTTCATGACAGCTGCGGACAGGCCGGGCTGAACTCCGAAGCTCTCAACTGAGCTCCAGAGTTCAGCCCGGCCTCTCCGCAGCTGTGCCATGAACTGAACTGCAATCGACGGGGAATCAGTCATCGCTCACGGTTCAGTCCTGCAAACCCTGAGTTCAGACTAGTTCTGCACTCCAGAGCTCAGTTGAGAGCTTCCACTTCCTCTGGTAGCCAGTTTGACACTGTTCACATGATGTGTTCACGTTGTGCTATGATTTTCAAAAATCAGGTCAAAAACTCTATGATTTTACTGCGATTTTGGATTATATAGACTCACTCTAAGGGTGGCTTTACACGCTACGAGATCGCTACAGCGATCTCGTTGGGATCACGGATTTTGTGACGCACATCCGGCCGCTGTAGCGATCTCGTTGTGTGTGACTCCTAGGAGCGATTTTGGATCGTTGCAAAAATGTCCAAAATCGCTCCTTGTTGACATGGGGGTCCTCTCCCAAATATTGCTGCTGTTGCTTGGGCGAAGTTGATCCTCGTCCCTGCGGCAGCACACATCGCTACGTGTGACGCTGCAGGAACGAAGAACCTCTCCTTACCTGCGTCCCGGCAGCAATGAGGAAGGAAGGAGGTGGGCGGGATGTTCGTCCCGCTCATCTCCGCCCCTCCGCTTTGATTGGGCGGCCGCTTAGTAACGTCGCTGTGACACTGAACAAACTGCCCCCTTAGAAAGGAGGCGGTTCGTCGGTCACAGCGACGTCGCAGAGCAGGTATGTGCTTGTGACGCTGCCGTAGTGATAATGTTCGCTACGGCACCGATCACCACATATCGGCCGTACGATGGGGGTGGGTGCTATCATGCTCGACATCGCTAGCATTGTCTAGCGATGTCACAGCGTGTAAAGTGGCCTTAAGTTGTGTAGCCAAGACCAATCGTCAAGCGTAAGTAGCAGGGAATCCTTTATATGAAATACTCCAGTCTACTCTGAGCTAAGCCAACTACAGTTTCCAGTCATTTCAGGTGAGGAATAGTAACAGCTTCACTGCTATTTACTGGACAGTTTCATGTTTAATTTTGCTTCCTTTAGAAACATTTTTTCTCATGCCACAGAATAAAAATATCACTAAGAAAAAAGACAATGAGCGTACACCACACGTAAGAAACACAACACAGATAAAAATAAGCAGCATGAACACTTCGTTACACTTTCCTATCTAGTAGAAAATCTCCCATGGCAAAGAAAGTGATGTTTTTCTTATGTATTTAGGACATTTTCATGCTTATTTAAAGATTTGCTAAGTTCCCTTATTATATTACACTCTAAATATTGGAGTAGTGGTAAGAAGGAGCCGTCCGATCCAAAGTAAAGCACATATTACCCTTCAGCTTCAGCTGTTCTTTAAGGCATGAGAAGAACAGAAAATATAACATTTTATTTTTAATAGAGATCAGCAAAATTAGTAAAACTAATCAGATTTTCACAATTGTAGGCAAAATAATCCATTCCTCTCTGATTCTCGATGTCCAGTCTTCGGTGCTTGACCGCATAGAGTGATCCTCTTCTAGTGACGGTGTTCGGTTTTTGATTCCTCTTTCAACGATATTTGATCTTCGTGTTCCTCTGGCAACGATATATAGTCATGGTGTTCTTTTTGCAAAGATATTTGGTCTTCAAGTTCCTCTGGCAAATAAATTCGGTCTTCAGGTGCCTCTTATGACAATTTTTGGTCTTTGGGCTCCTCTTGCGACAGTATGTGGTCTGCAGTTCCCTCTTGTAACAGTATGCATTGTTTGGGTTTCTCTGCTCTCAGAGCAGTTTCAGATGTTTCCCTTGCAGATGATGTGGGCCTGCTCCACTGCGCACATGTCTGTTCCCGAAGGCACCAATTCCACCTTCCTGATGCCGGGCCAACTTTCACAGCCGTCTCCCTGTATTTTGAGACTAGTGACAGGAACAGGCCTAGAGACTTTCATTTTCATCTGAGACTCTACATGTTACACATGTTTTCTTTCTTTGGATGTGGAAAGGGTTAATGTTAGTTTTCCTTGCCAACAGATTCTGACTCCTGGTAAGGTGTTTCCAGTTTGGGACTACTCCCAGTCCCTTTATATATCCTCTGCTCCCAGCAGATGGTGCCGGATATTCTCTGATCTCATTTGGATGCTTAGCCTGGAGGTGGAAGGAGCTGCTGTAAACCTTGCTGTTGGTTGCAGTGTAGGCTGAAGTACTGGCCCCTGACTGCAGGCTATTTGTTGGAGTTTGTCTATTGTTGTTTTCCCCCATCTGTCTTACCTTCCCTCGGTGTGTTGTTTTAGTGCATTTGTGGGACTAGCGATCCTTACCTTCCCACTTACCTGCAAGGGCTTACTGCAGGGTCTCTTAGGGCTTCAACTTCCTGCTCAGCGACAGGTGAGGAACCCATATAGGGACTGGCTAGAAATGCAGGGTACAGCGGCAGGTAAGTGGCAGTGGTGTCCATCTTCCCTTTCACTAGCATCAGCATCCAACATTGTTAAGGTGTCCCAGGTGTACCCCTTTTTTTTTTCTTGGTAAAACCCCTGTCTGTTGTGTGTTTTACCTCATGCCGGACCTGCCTTAAGTCCATGCCATGGCACCACCCTTTTATTTTTTGCAGCTGCTTCACAGTGGTCACCTGTCTCAGCATCTCTTTCAAACTCTTCCCTTGAGGAAAAACACTCTTTGGTTTCTGGTGACCCTGATCCTCCGGCAGATGGCACTGTTGGTGCACAAATGCTGTTAGGCACTGAATCTTGGTATCTTCTTCTGGCCACTCTTTTCAATGAGTAAGATTTTTCACCTCATTCATGCATTTGCAGTAATTAATATGGAAGTATTATGTATAATCTTCTTTATAACTGTAAAATAATAAAAATCTATTAATACGTCTATAAACAAGTAAAACAATTACAACTATTGCATTTTGCTCAAACTCCTGATTTATTAAAAAAATGGTAATTTTTATGTCTTGAGTGGAAATGTACTAAAACTCTAATTCATCTGACACATTGAATGTACATTTGTTGATACTCATAAAAATTCCTTTAAGTACTGCAGATAGAATATGTTCGGTTCTTTTTACGTTTTTGACAACTACGTCACTGACATAAAGTACGAAGTGTCCTAAATACAGAACTTTTAATCATTTGTACACTGCCATTGACACAACACGTTCTGCATATGTCTGCATAACATAAAAATGTATAAATGCCTTCTGTCAGGAGGAAAAATAATTTAGCATATAAATCACCCTTGGTCAAAATCCCTCCAGGAATTCTCGGAGCACTTGAGTGTCTGAGATATTCAAATGACACGACAGTTCTAAATACATCTTCTCCTTTTTCTGCTACACGTGGCCGTAACAAGAAAACTAATTACATATTGTTACTGTCAAGCAGTTATTGAAGGGCAGTGCGGAAATTGATCTAGTTCCCAAAAGTCAAGGGTAAATAGACATATTCAGCCTAATTTGTTTATTGTCTTAGGTCTTAAAGGGATAATACTCTTAAAAATATAAGGGATCGGAGGAATTTGGCAGTAAGGGGTACTTTGCACGTTGCGACATCGCTACTGTGATCTCGTCGGGGTCAAATCGAAAGTGACGCACATCCGGCGCCGGTAACGACGTCGCAATGTGTAAAGCCTAGAAGCACCGATAAACCATCGCAAAAGCGTGGAAAATCGGTGTTCTGTGTAGAGTCGGTCATTTCCATAATTTCGACGCAGCGACAGATGTTGTTCCTAGCTCCTGCAGCAGCACACATCGCTGTGTATGAAGCCGCAGGAGTGAGGAAGATCTCCTTACCTGCGTCCCGCCTGCAATGAGGAAGGAAGGAGGTGGACGGGATGTTTACGTCCCACTCATCTCCGCCCCTCCGCTTCTATTGGCCGCCTGCCGTGTGACGTCGCTCTGACGCCACACGACCCGCCCCCATAGGAAGGAGGTGGGTCGCTTGCTAGAGCGACGTCGCAGGGCAGGTAAGTGCGTGTGACGCTGCCGTAATGATAATGTTCGCTACGGCAGCTATCACAAGATATCGCATCTGCGACGGGGCGGGGACTATCGCGCTCGGCATCGCTACAATCGGCTAGCGATGTTTCATCGTGCAAAGTACCTCTAAGTGTTCAATGTCCTTCTGTGAGCTTTCCAAAGTTAGCAAGGTGCTACATGAGAGGTTCCAGGAAATTGTGAAACTTTGAGAGGCCTGGGATGAGTGGATAGAGAGTGAAGTTCCATTGGATTGTAGTGTCTGGTACCGGGAAGTCAAGTATCCATGCATTTTTGTGAAAGGCCAAAGTGGTAGAGAATGGAGTCTTCGCGTACTGTATATCAAAGTCAGTGTAACAAACGTTTGCCCTGTATAAAGGGTCAATACGGACAAATGACTGTGAGGTGTTCATGATAATCAGAGTTTGGCTTATGGAGTACCACAACAAAGCTTACAGAGGAAGTCACCACCATAGATCTCATCCTTGGTCATCATTTAAAAGCAGGTTATTTCCAGATGGAAACATTTCTAGTCACAAATGATGTATTACCATGAAAAAATCTCAGTTGAGATTTATGACAAAAATGTTTTTTTTTTTTTTTTTTAAAAAAAAATGTAAACCTAAGCTATACATTTCAAACACGCAATAGGTTTTGGAAAGGTGTTTCTTGTCCAGCAACGCATACAGAGATGGTTTAATTAAAATTTAATTTTATTTTAGAAAAAACATAAAACTAACATGACGTTAGATGGACATCCAGAGCAGATAAAAACGTCTTACGCGTTTCAAGCCAGTGTGGCTCTTAATCTTAAATGTCTAAGACTAAGAGCCACACTGGCTTGAAACGCGTAAGATGTTTTTTTATCTGCTCTGTATGTCCATCTAACGTCATGTTAGTTTTATGTTTTTTCTAAAATAAAATGAAATTTTAATTAAACCATCTCTGGACGTGTTGCTGGACAGGAAACACCTTTCCAAAGCCTATTGCCACTCTACTCCTGAACACGGAGCCCACCTCCTTGCACCGTCCTGGACAGAGGAACCAGTTCTACTGATTACCGGGTGAGCTGAAAAAAAACCTTTTTACCTTTATTACATTTCCAACATGGTCTATGTAGTGTCGGAGTCCCTTCACCACTCGCTCTCCTCTCTGCAAGGACAGCCCCTCATTCACTGCCGCAGCCAGCCTGCACAACAGTGCACGGCTTTCCCACGGTCCTGCACATGGGTGTTTCCTGTTTTTCTTGTCGGAATCTGTGCACGCCGCACAGACCCTTCCGGTATGCTCCTTGGGGGTGTGCACACACCGCTGCCCTTCTCTTAAAGGGCCAGTATGGCATGCCCTGGAAGTACCTCTAAGCCTATTGCTGAGAGGCACTGGGTAATTAAGGCACTCTCCTACTAGGGAAGGTGCCTGATCAACAATATTAGTTAGTCAGTGGTTGGTTCCCTTACCAGTTAGTTATCAGGTCCCCTTGTCCACTGTGCATCCCCGTTACAGTGTACAGTGTCCTTGCCTGTTCCCCAGTCCTGTCTGTACCCAGGTATCTGTCCTTCCTAGCCATGCGATCTGTATCAGCTACCACAGTGGTCACAGCTTTACTAGTGACTGTGTCTGTCCACCCCAGCCGTATCATCTGCTTCAGCTACACAAGTGGTCACAGCTTTACTAGTGACTGTGTTTGTCCACCCTGGCTGTACCACCTGACTCAGCTACCTTGGTAGTCATAGCTTTACTAGTGACTATTTCCATCAACCTCAGCAGTGCCACCTGCTGCTTCTACTCTGGTGGTCCCATCTTTACTAGTGACTATGTCTGTCCACCCGGTGTTCCCAGCATTACTAGTGACTGTGCCCATTCACCCCAGCTGTGTTATCTGTCTCCGCTACCCCAGTGGTCCTAGACTTACTAGTGGCTGTGGCAGTCCAACCCGGCCATTCCACCTGCCGCAGCTACTCCTGTGGTCCCAGCTTTACTAGTGACTGTGTCCATCCACCCCGGCCGTACCATCTTCCTTAGCTATCCAAGTGGTCCTTTCTGCACTAGCCTCTACACATTAGTCCCCGAGTCCATCATTGCCCTGGGCGTCAGCTGCAACAGTTCCAGCCATTGGCCTGAAATATGGAGAGAAGTCGGGTTTATGCCACACTATCCCCAGGATACAAATTTGATTAATTAATCTCCTTTATTCTTTTACAGGTCTATACGTTTCAGAGATCACAGTCTCCTTCATCAGGACACTCAAGAGAAAATGAACAATTGAACATACAAAACTTATTTTTGCTCACCGGTCTCGAAGATTGTTGCCCGGAGTCCTGGACGTGCTCACCACTTTGATATGTACAAAAAACAATGATCCTCCAGTACCAAACTTCTAAAAGCTTGTCTATATTATGAAAAATAAGTTAAAGTCACAGCATTCAAAATGCAGAAAAAGCCTCGTTGAGCACCTGGTCAGCACCTGGGCTTCACTGTGCATTGAATGCTGTGATTTTAACTTATTTTTCATAATAAAGACAAGCTTTTAGAAGTTTGGTACTGGAGGATCGTTGTTTTTTGTACAAAATGAAAAATTGTTCATTTTTTCTTGATTGTCTTGATGAAGGAGACTGCGATCTCTGAAACGCGCAGACCTGTACAAGAATAAAAGAGTTGATTTAATCAACTTTGTATCCTGGTGCAGGAGCATACATAGAAATCATGGGGCCCCATAGCATAATTTCTAATTGGGCCCCCCCAAAAAAAAAATAATAATATTCAGCTGGATCACAGAACAGCATATTACACAACTTTTCTGCCTTTACCAAGTAATTTTCCTCCTATTGAAGCCCCTAGATCCCCTTTCATTGCAGCCATAAAATATAATGGTAACAAAAGTGCCCCACAAACACTGAATGATCCTGCACAGTGAATTCTTCCACAGTACCCTCCATACACACAGTATGATGACCCTACTGTACCCCCTTTAACTACCCTGGCAATGAATGGTGACCTCGACAGTATGATCCCCAACTTTGACCCCCACACAGCCCTTCATGCAGTATAATGGCCCTTACTATTCTCCAAATAGTATAATAGCCCCCACACAGCCCTCCACACAGTATGATGGACCCCACACAAATCTTCACACTATATAATTGTTTGCACACAGTATAATGGCCCTCATATAACTCTACATAAAGTATAAAGGCTTCCGCATAGCCCTCTATCAGACCAAATAGTGACCAAATAACACAGCATACAAGAGAAATACCATCATACCATGACCAGACCACATATTACGATGACATAGCGATCAAATACAACCACATACAAGGGTCAAATACCAACACCACCCCATGACTAGACCACATAGTAACTGAATAATACTACAATAATGATCATTAATAAAAATCACAATACTAATAACACTAATATTGCCATCAGTACCATTATACACAGGAGCTCTGTATATAGTGTCAGTGTACAGGTAATACAGTGATCACCGGGGACATTATACACAGGAATTCTGTGTATAGTGTATAGGTAATACAGTGATCACTGGTGACTTTATAGACAGGAGATTTATATATAGCTAAAACAGTGATCACCATTGACACTATACACAGGAGCTCTGTATATAGTGTATATTGTGTGTGTGTACATGTAATACACTTGTGTGTGTGTACATGTAATACACTGACTTACCAGTAATAACATATAGAGGAGCTCTGTATATAGTGTATGTGTAAAATGTACAGCTAATATTGTGATCACCAGTGACATTATACACAGGCGCCCTATATATAGTGTCAGTGTACTAATAATACAGTGATCACTGGTGACGTTATAGATAGGAATTCTGTATTTAGTGTACAGGTAATACAGTGATCACTGGTGATTTTATTAACAGGAGATTTGTATATGGGTAATAAAGTGATCACCATTGACATTATACACACAAGCTCTGTATATAGTGTATAGTGTGTGTACATGTAATACACTGACTTACCAGTGACGTCTCTAGCTGAGGTTATTCATCTTCTTTTTTCCTCTTCATCCGGCACTGACCGCTGCCATTTCTTCCTGCCATGACTCGACTCTACAGAAAATAACACAGTCACCTATAGCTAATCACTCTCAGAGCACATTCCACAATTTTTCACCAACTTCTACACTATGTCAGACTTTTGTTCCCTCCATGGAAGATAGTATCCTCAAAATTAAATTATATTACGGTAGTCTCCCATCCTAGGTCCCTTTATCTAAAAATGTCTCTCATCCTTGGCCCCTATGTTCCCCCATACTGGACCTCTATGTTCCTCCATTCCAGGACCCTAAACTGCTCCATCCTGGGCCCCTATGTTCCTCAATCCCAGGTCCCTAAACTGCCCCATACTGGCCCCTATGTTCCTCCATCCCAGGCCCCTTAACTGCCCCATCCTGGGCTCCTATATCCACTACTCTGTCCATTCACAGAGGAAGGAACAAAAAGATTCTTCTCACCTCCCTGCGCTCCCTCAGCGTCCACTTGCGGCCTCATTTCCGGCATGGTCAAATGGCCACCCCACCCATCCAAGACTGTGCGATGACATCAGAGCATGGCGCATAGCAGTGATGTTAAAAGATGTGATGTAGGCACACAGATATGCACACACATGCAGGTAGGTACACACTGGCACATGCACGCAGATAAGCACATGAACATACGCAGATGCACTGACATGCAAATGTATGTAGACACACATACATGTACACAGACGCTTACATACTTAGACACATAGATATATGAAGGCAGTCAGACAAATTCATGCAGACAGGCACACAGACATATGCACACAGAAATACGCAGACAGGCATACAAATGCACACAGACATGAACACTCATGCAGACAAGGACACACTCAAACATACGTAAACACACAGGTGTGAAAACACATGAAGACATGCACAGACATGAGGACAGACACACACATGTAGACAAAAATGCACACATACACACATGTATGCTTACATATGTAGACACAGACAAATGTACAGACATACTGACACACCGACAGGCAGACAGAGGCATAGACATGCACACATGCAGAAAAATGTACACACAAGCAGGTAGGTGCACGTAGACAGTCACATACACATATTTACACAGGCATGCACATGAATGCAGACATGCATACATACATAACCATGCAGAAAGATTCACACACGAAAAGACATGCACAAGAATGCAGCCAGGCACATGTTGCTGAACAGGAAACCTGAGACCCTGGCAGACCTAGTAATAGCCCTGGCTAGTGAGCTGGAAGGTGAGGGATGCTAGCACCACTGCTGCATAAAAAAATGCTGCATAAAAAAACACAAAACACAACAACAGACAGCTGTAGTCATCACCAGGACTGCAGCCAACCCAGCAACTTGCAGAGAGGGCTCCACCAGCTCCTTCCACCTCCAGGTCAAGCATCCAAATGTATGAAAAAAACTGGCACTTTCTACAGGAATAAGAAGATATATATATGGACTGGGAATGGTCCAAACCGGAAACACCTGACAAGGTCATAAGAATGTTTGTTGTCAAGTAATACAGACAATAACCCTCTCCTCCACAAACGAAAGGGAATACTTTTCATCTGCAGAGTCTCAAGGCAAAGAGACTCTGGGCCAGAACCTGCTACTAGTGCCTTACTACAGAGAAAAGACTGGGACACTGGCATAGGAAACATAATATAATAATAGCAACAATATTTATTCACTTATGTAATGCTATTAATTCCATATGGTTTTCATTATATACATCAGCAACATCAGCAACACTGTCACCATGCACTACAATTACAGTCTATTTATTCAGTATTATTTACACTGAACCACCACCTCTGCCAACTTGACTTTTTATTTTTTTCTGGACACCTTATCAAAAAATTACAATATTTTTTACCAACACATTGGAAAACCATAATAAATCGTTATGATTCTAACCATTTCCCATACTTCTGATATGAATCTTTGTAAACTGTAAAATGAAGAATCAAGGTTAAAAGATTGTCTAAGTTATTTCAGCTTCAAAAAAACCCACAAATGCCTTAATATTTTTTTTTTTATATAGACAGTGCACAAATGTTGTGTCTAACTTTAGGGACTGTTCTGGACTTTCTGAATGGTTGGCAAGAAACATCTCCTAAAAGGTCTCACAGCTGCAGGACTGACCGACTGTAGCTCTTCCTTGCCCCGCTGCCTATTCCCCTATAACTTTCATATAAAGGGACTATAATCCCTCCCGCAGCCTATTTTTCCAGTCAGATCAATCAATCAGATATTACGCACTTCGTGTGGGGAGGTCGATGCTCGAGTATAAGCCTCAATACTTTATATCGACTTAAGAATCAGGGGTGCGCTGGTTTGCCCAATTTCTCAATCTTATCATAAAGCATTTCTTCTGTTGCGGCTGTTAGATTGGCAGCACCGTAGGGCCTTGAAGCAGTCGTATTACGGGGCTCCCTTACGATACATCCCTGGATTAGCCTGGGCTCTAGGGGTCAGGTTAATATATTACGCAGCAACATAACAAATGTAACATTATGTTATATTGCAAATATCTTCAGGGGATACCAGCTATCTTCTACTCCTTTACATATCGAGTTTCTACATTGGTTAAGCATGAACATAATTTTTTTTACCTTATAATTGCCTGCCTCATCCTGTACTGCACTCTCAATTATAAAATTTCCATTTTTTTATTTTTTGGTACTCTGTTAGGTTTAACCTTCAAATAGAAGAGCTTACATGCAACCACATTTATCTTCATATTATCCCTACCCTTGCTTCACTGCCAAATGTTCAATGGATTAAATGCTGATCAATCAATATTTACTGAAGTCCTATGGCCACTAAATACCTTATAGACTAAAAAAAAAGGGGTGCTATCAGTAAATTGTATAGTCCAGAATAGTTTTCATCGTAGCTTTGTTGAGCCAATCATTGCTTTTTTCCCATAACTTTGTATTTTTCTGTAATTAAGATGGGGGCAATCCCTGACATTAAAGAGGTTATTCTAAAATATAAAGTTGTGTTCTGTAGCAGTTAGGCAGTAATAAATTACACAGGAGCTTGGCTCTAAGGCTATGTGCCCACGGGGAAAGAGTCCTGAGGATATATCCGCAGGACATTCCACAGGAGCTACCAGAAAACCGCAGCACAACTTTGTCTGTTTACATGCTGTGGTTTTATTGCGGAATGTCCTGCGGATATGCGGCGGTCATTCTGCTTTGAGGATACAGTATCATTGCTTCGGCACTGCATCCTCAATGCAGAACAAGTGCTCGAGTGATCGGGGCGTTCATACGTCCATCACGCAGCACTACACTCTCCGGCCGTGTCTGTCTGCACATTGCAGGAGAAGGTGGGCGGGCCTGAACTAGCTCCGGCTGTCACATGACCAGAGCTTGTACAGGCCCCACCCACCTCTTGCTTCCTGCTCCTGGCTCCACTGCACCAGAGGAAGTGACTCTGGTGTCTTCTATCAAGGCAGGTAAGTATGGGATCGTGTGGAGAAATCCGCAGGAATAATTGACATGCTGCAGATTTTTCTGCAGGGAAATCCGCATTATTTCCGCTGCAGAAAAAAAATGCAGCATAGTTACAGCACTCTCCAAATGCCATAGAAATGGCTGGGGACTCGTTGTACTGCGGATTTTTAATAAATCCGTGGAATTTCTACAAAAAAATCGCGGCAAATTCCGCTAATTTTCTGCAGCGTGGGCACATAGCCTAAAGGGGGCTTTACACACTGCGACATCGCTAATGATATATCGTTGGGGTCATGGTGTTAGTGACGCACATCCAGCGCCGTTAGTGACATCGCAGCGTGTGACACCTAGGAGCGACGATCAACGATCGCAAAAACGTCAAAAATCGTTGATCGTTGACACATCGCTCCTTTACGAAATATCGGTGATTGTGCATGCCGCTGGTTGTTCGTCGTTCCTGCGGCATCACACATCGCTATGTGTGACACCACAGGAGCAACAAACATCTCCTTACCTGCGTCCACCGGCAATGAGGAAGGAAGGAGGTGGGCGGTATGATCCGGCTGCTTATCTCCGCCCCTCCGCTTCTATTGGATGGCCGTTTTGTGATGTCACTGTGATGCCGAACGCACCTCCCCCTTGAAAGAGGGATTGTTCGGCGGTCACAGCAACATCGCAGAACAGGTATATTCATGTGACGCTGCAGTAGTGATAATGTTCGCTACGGCAACGATCACCACATATCGCAGGAACGATGGGGCGGGTGCTACCGCTGGCAACATCGCTAGCAATCGCTACCGATGTCGCGTGTAAAGCACCCTTAACAAGGGAAAACTCTTATAACTACTGTAATTGTAGATGCATAGGCAAAACAACACACAATGACATCACAGTCCAGGTATAATGCAAATTATGACGGAAAATATGAAAAATTTGCACAAAAATGCCACCATGTAAACTGTGACATCACAGAATGAGAAAAAAAACACACAGTAATGTTATAGTACAGAGGTATTATAGTAAATGAATAATGTAAAAGTGATGCCACGGAGGAGAAATAATGTACAGAGTAAAGGCCCTGTCACACCTAGAGATAAATCTGTGGTAGATCTGTGGTAGATCTGTGGTAGATCTGTGGTAGATCTGTGGTAGATCTGTGGTAGATCTGTGGTAGATCTGTGGTAGATCTGTGGTAGATCTGTGGTAGCAGTGAAATTGTGGACAATCAGTGCCAGGTTTGTGGCTGTGTACAAATGGAACAATATGTCCATGATTTCACTGCAACCACAGATCTGCCAAAGATTTATCTGTGTGTGTGACAGGGCCTTAAAGGGTACTTTACATGCTACGACATCGCTAGCGATCTCATTAGCGATGTGAAATTCTAGATCGCAAGTGCGATCTTTCAAGATCGCACATGCGTAAAATGACCTATGTGCTATCTCAAATGATCGCACTTGCGATCTAGAATTTCACATCACTAACGAGATCGCTAGCGATGTCGCAGTGTGTAAAGTACCTTTTAAGAGTCTACCAAGTGTCCATAAGACTTTATATGCTTAAACAATTTTCCTTGCCTCCCTTAATTCATCTATTGCACATTGGATTTGTGTGAAGATGAGCCCCACAAAAGTTACCATAGCCACTTTTCCAGGAAGAGGCTATTACTCCAAAAAGAAGCCAGATTAACGTTGGTAAATGCACACAGGAAAAAAACCCTTACTTTTTAAAGACATATCCTAACCGCTGACGAAATTAAAATTGAACTGTTTGGCCATAATGACCATCATTACATTGGAGGACAAAGGAGAAGATTTGAAGCCTAAGAAAACCATCCCGACTGTGAAACACGGGGATGGCAGCATCATGTTGCGGGGTTGGTGCACTTCACAAAATAGATGGCATCATGAGAGAAGAAGATTATGTGGCAATACTGAAGCAATATCTCAAGACATCAGCCAGGAACTTAAAGCATGGGTGGAAATTGGTCTTCCAAATGGGCAATGTCCCAAAGCACACTGCCAAACTGATTACAAAGTGACTTATGGATAAGAAAGTCAATATTTTGGAGTGGCCATCTCAAATCCATGATCTCAATCATATTGAAAATTTATGGGCAAAGCTGAAAAGGCCGGTGCGAGTGGCGACCTACAAACATGGCTCAGTTACACCAGTTCTGTCATGAAAAAAAATGAAAAGAAAAAAGAGGAAGACAATGGGGCGCCAAATCTAAGTGTAGATGTATGTAAACACACATTGCTATGATCGAATGAATTTTACACTCACCGTGCAGACTTCTTCTGTTTTCGCTTGTGTGATCCATGTAGTGGATCAACTCTTTTATTAATCCTTCAGTATGCAGCACGAATCCTCGGGAAAAACAATGGGAGTCCTGTAAAGGTGCTCCCACGTGGGTAATGGAGTAAATAGAATAAATCCCTTTCGGTGCTTCCGGAGGATGAATGGGATATCAGTGCAAGTTTGTAAATACTTCAAGAGCAAAGGTTTATTGTTAGGTTCGATTAAAAAATGGACAATTATGGACAATGCATTTCAGCTAACAAAAGCCTTCATCAGGTATAGTCTACCTAGACTAGACTATACCTGATGAGGGCTTTTGTTAGCTGAAACGCGTTGTCCGTAATTGTCCGTTTTTTATTCGAACCTAACAATAAACCTTTGCTCTTGAAGTATCTACAAACTTGCACTGATATACCATTTATCCTCCGGAAGCGCTGAAAGGGATTTATTCTATTGACTTGAGTTCTGTCATGAGGAATGGGAACAAATTCCTACCAACTATTGTGAGAAGCTTATGGAAGGAGATCCAAAACGTTTCCCTCAAGTCATAAAGTTTACAGGCAATGGTACCAAATACTAATGAAATGTATGGAAACTTTTGACTTTCCAGAAAGTAATAAAAATGCATTAACATTCTCTCTCTCTCTTTTTCATTATTCTGGCATTTGGCAAATATAAATAATTTTGGCAATCCTAATTGAGAGAAAAGTGAGCAAAAACATGCATATGTGTCAATTTAGATAGTGTATGTAACCTTTTAGCTTCAACTGCTTGACCCACAATACCTTTTATACTAACCTGAGATGTGTGGGCATTAAATGGCTGGGATGTGATTTACAGCCTGTCGCGATATGGGCTACCAAGTCACGATATTGTTTTCAATTTTGCATTGTTTAAAATTGGAGTCCTTAAGAAAAACTGCAATAAGGAATGGAGGACCCATCTGTATGCACATGTAGACAAAGCAGATTCTTAAAATTAAAGCAAAAAAATGTAATTATAAAATAACATCAAAATTTATAAAATAACACAAATTTTACATTCATTTTTTATTTTTAATACCTGAGCAAATGAAATACAATATAATCTAAACAAACAGCTACCCGGAGGGTATGAATCGTAAAGAGTTTCTGGTCTTTTTCTCAGGTTGAGGATTGAAGGTGCAAACAGAGGAGACAAAAATCTGAGCTCGAAATTCCTCTAGGCGCTGAATTGGTGTTATTTCAGGTCTGCAAATGCATTCTGTAACTCTCAAAGTGAATATAGGCTTTCCAGTCAAAAATAGGCAGGATTATCATATCTTGTCTCTTTTCATTGTATCATTGACTTTCTGAATATTCACACTATATTGTTTGTAATACAAGAGAACATTTTCAGAACATCAGGTACTGTATGTAGTATAATACTAGATGGATAAGGATGCCCCAAGGCAAGTATTAAGTTGGAACATTTGAAAACAGACTATAAACTTTTCCGTTTGCTGAATTTATGAAGTGCCAACTCATTCTGAAATTCTTAGCAACAAAAAAAGAAACTGTTTCAAATAAAAATTACGAGCGGCATCAATAACGGGATTGTTCTGATCCACCTTGTGCTTACTATAATAAGATATTTCACTTGTTTTGGTCGAAGTCTTGTAAATCAGTAATATGAGTTTGGATGATTAATGTAAACCTGTAAAGCGGGATTGGCTTGCGTTGTAAATTGAATTCAGATCTAGACTTCAGGGGGAGGATGGGGATGAAAATGAAGTTCTACATGCTCGAAAAACTATTTCTAACTCAGTCACAATGTATACAAGGCATTGAAGGGAATCTGTCTGTAGGATCAACCCTCATCTATATGGGCATGTAGGTCATATTATGCTAAATAAAATGACACCTTCATCATACCTTCATATCTGTAATTTGATTTTTTTTTTATTAACCCCTTATTACCATGATGGCCACCACACCAGGGCAATTTGGAAGAGTCAGGTAAGGCACCAGAATTGTCACATTCAATGGATACGACAATTTCGGGGTGGCTGCAGGCTGCTATTTTTAGTCTGGGGGGTCCCAATAACCATGGGCCTCCCCAGGCTCAGAATAGCAGCCCCCATCTGTCGGCTTTATCTTGGCTGGGTATCAAAATTACAGGGGACTGGACATCATTTTTTAAAATTATTTATTTATTTATTTAAATAATTATAAAAAAAAAGCCGCATGCGGTTCCTCTTATTTTGTTGCCCAGCCAATATAAACCCACAGCTGGGGTCAGCAGCCTTTAGTCATTGCTTTATCTGCACTGGTATCACTATAGGGGGGGACCCTACACCATTTTTTCAATTAATTTATTTAGTTTACACTGCTGTATAAATCCGCCAACAGTGCCTGTGATTGCAGCCAATCACAGGCGCTATTAGAGAATGTGAGGGCATGGTCTCTGGTAGCCAATCAGAGCCACCGGTGGTCAAGGAAAGCAGTGAATATGCATGAACACTGATGAGTTGACCGCGTTACCGCTGTGGAGAGGCTCAGTAAGTATATGCTCCAGCATTATCCCTTTATTTTACAGGCTGGTCAGGTACCCATAGACTTACATGGGGTTCAGCATCGGGCAGATGTTCAGGTTCGGTGTTCGGATCCGAACCAGAGTTTTTTTTAAACTCCGGCTGGACTCACTGCACCTAAACATCTGCGGGTTCACTCATCACCAATTATTACCTATTTGCTCTTCGGTCTATGTTGTGATATTACCACCAGGATGGTCTTCAGGGGCACACTGCTCCTTTGGACTTTTTACCTACCAGGTTGTGGTGCTTTCCTGAGGATTGACAACATGAGTTGGTGTCATAGTTGAGTCCTAGTTCAGAACTTTTCCTCTCTTTCATGCTGCAAAAAAAGGCAACTTTATCTCTCTAGTTTCGGAGGAGTGTAGCGGCATTAAAGATGGTCAATTCCATTGTTTTGGCTAGCTTTATGGCTGCACTTACAGCTGTATAGAAAACGGCTTGCTAGCATGTAGTCCTTGCCTAAGCATCAGCTGGTTTCTTCTCACAAATTCGTGCCCGGTTGGATCTTTAGATTATGTTTTCTACGCTTGATCATTTCAGAGATAACGTATCTTACTGCAATCATGGTTTGGGCAGCATGAATTGAATGACAGACTAAAATAATAAAAGTTTGTGTGTAGACAGAGTTCATTCTAAGAATGACAATTATACAGTATATCTCCATGTTTAAATCTTCAGATAATTACTGAGTTGATTAAATCTACCCACATTTGTCAGATTTGCTAAATTCAGGTGAAATATTTCTTACATCTAATTCATTTAATGCAAAGTTATAAATCTGGTAAGAGGTTAAAAAAACCTCATACTTCTCTCTCCCTACATACATACACTGGAGAAACCTGTGTCACGAGTGTACCATGGGTGACAGACAGTCATGTGCTGCTCAGCAATAGAAGGTCACAGTGTTTGGCTGCGCAAACTGCTCCCTGACCTTCTATCATTCCTGCTTGATGTATTTGGTATCCTATGTACCTTCTCTGCTTCGTTTTCATCCCTTTCCCTTTAGGACCTGGTGGAGTTCCTCATCCTTTCAGCTTCCTTGATGTCTTTATATACCCCATACTCTGTGCTGGTGATCAGTCCTCCACCCTTAACAAGTCTTCATTGCAAGCAGTCGGCTCACGTTCTTTTGGTGTAACCTGGTTGTTGTTTGCAGTTCCTCTTCCTGAGGCATCTGGAGATAAGTTGTTGTTTCCTTCCCTTGTTGGTTATCCTTGTATGTCCTTTAGTGATGAAGAGCTAATCCCATCTGCTCCCTACCTAGGGCCCAGATACAGGGTCAGCCTAGGGTAAAGTATCCTGCTAGGCGCATTGGTGCGGAACCTATCTAGGTCGGTGGGGAACCCAGGACACAGTGGTAGGTTTGGTCAGGAGTCACCATCTCCCCCTTCTCTGGACACAGGGATTCCCTTTCCCCGTATGCTGGGTATTTCCCGGTACCTAGCGTGACAACCTGTCAATCACTTGGAGTAATGCAGGAGGAAGCTGGTGCTGGGCAGCATTGGACTAGTGTCATCTCTTATAATGTTGTACACATGTGTGACATGTGGAGCTATACGGGGAGATGCTGGTTGGGGTCGCCCCACACTAATCTTATCTTCCCATGAGTGTACATAGGGTCTTTCTTAAACATGAGAGAGACCTGTCAGTCACCTGGCATCAATAACCAGACTAATCTTATTTACCACTATGGTCCCTGCCTAGATCTTTAAATTATCAGCTTCTCAAGTTTCTTTTTGACTTGTCAAGTATTATCACTTAGGACAGTAAAAAAATTCAAGTCATTGAATGAAAATACTATATCCTAAAATGTAGGAGGTGGTGGTAAAAATTGAATATAACAATGATGTTAACCTTGGAGTTAAATCACAGATGTAGCCATTCATTATATGGTTTTTCTTTTGCTTTTTTATGTTTAGAAACCAGGACATTCAACATTCTGGCACCTATTTTCACAATATAAGATTACTTAGCACATCACTGATGATGGCCCAGATTGCAGACTAAAAAAGAGAAGTTGGCATTGTATTTATACTATATGAATTAATGTTCTTTATATAGCTAATTTACCAAGTGTTGTTGAATTATGCATTAGTATAATGAAGAGTGGAAATGCAAATATTCATCTTTTGTAAAAGTATAAAATATAGTTATATACAGCTATGATAGATTGGATTTGTTTATACATTTACACCCAAAAAGCTGTAGAAGGGATTTGCATAAATATGGTTACTTTATATTATAATTAGAGATGAGTGGACTCGTGAAAGTTCGGTTCAGGGGGTTCAGCATGACTTTAGATAAAGTTCAGCTTGGGACCCGGACTTGATCTGAACCTCACTTGAAGTCACCAATTGGGCAGTTCGGGTCTCCACCCAAATGCAGCCAGCCATAAACAGATCCCTTCCGGAGAGTGGGCAGGGGTTTACCTTTTTTTTTTGTTAGTGCACACTAGTGATGGGCAGTCCGGCTCTTTTTGGTGATCCGGTTTCCATGGCTCCGCTTACAAAAAAGAACCGGATCTTTCAGCTCGTTCATGGTTCCCTATTAAATGTGTGTGTTAATAATAATAATAATAATAATAATAATAATTTTATTCATTTATATAGCGCTATTAATTCCACAGCGCTTTACATACATTGGCAACACTGTCCCCATTGGGGCTCACAATCTAGAGTCCCTATCAGTATGTCTTTGGAGTGTGGGAGGAAACCGGAGTACCCGGAGGAAACCCACGCAAACACGTGGAGAACATACAAACTCCTTGCAGATGGTGTCCTTGGTGGGATTTGAACCCAGGACCCCAGCGCTGCAAGACTGCAGTTAATGCCACCAAAATGACGCCCACCCGTGGCTAAACCCCGCCCACCGACAACGGGCCAATTAATTTCCCGAGTGGGCAGGGTTTTGTTCAGGTGGGCGGGGTTTTGTCGAACACACACCCATATTTTATGCCCAGTGAGAGCCATTAATAGAATTTAGTGGCTCTCACTGGGGATCCGGCTCCTGTCAGTTACAGCAGGGAGTCGGATCTTTGTGTCGAATCGTTCCCGACCGACAAATAAGTAGTGCACACTGCATGTTCTTACCCCCAGTGGGAGCCATTCAACCACTGCAAGCACCTCACACTGGGGTGAGTCCTGAGCGTGCGTACACAAGCACAGTGCTGCTTGCGCAAGTGTTTGCACATGTAAAGCACCTGAACTCTGAATGCAAACTTGGTTTTGTTTTGCTAAGTCTGTGTTTGGCACAAACACCGAACACCAAACCTCGGGTTCACTCATCTCTAATTATAAAGTGTTCTAAAACTTGTTTTTCATGGACCACACAGACCAGTTCATTAGGCCCACCTATTACACTTGTATGACAAAGCCCTGAACCCTGCACCGATCAGCATTCACCAAAGCCTTGCTTGGTTTAGCCCTAAAATAACTCTGAGGCCGGTTTCAGATGGAATGTGGTGACGGATTTGGCTTAGATTTCTGAACACCACTATCACAATGAGAGCCCACCCACTCAAGAGAATATGTATTTTCAAAAGCTACAAAGAGATCAAGACATCTATAAAACATTTTTTTAAAATATGTTTCTACTGACTTCAAATGTAAGAAAATTAAACCTAAAGGTAATGACAGTGCACAAGGTAGAACTGCTCTTAAGTAAGAATGGATAATTAATTGTCACTAATAAAAAGCTTTGTACTTTTGATAAAAGTTTTTTTTGTTTTTTACTATTGCGTATTTGTCTAGACGAGTGATTAGTGATGGGCGAACCCCTCCGATGTTCAGGATCGGGAGCCTTGCAAAGTCCATGTTCGGGGTCGGAGATAACGCAAATTTGGGTCCAAACCCCAAGCTTTGACTTTACAGTTATGTGATGGAGCGGGGCTGTAAAATAAACAATATAGTTAATAATAAACATTGTCATTATACTTACAGGTCCCGCAGTGCGTCCTGCAGACTCTGTCACCCAGCCACTTCTGCTTCCGGATCCGATCATGAACTTCCGGCGGTATTCACTGCACTGCTGGTCACTTGGCAGTCTTCGACAGTTTTAAGCCATGTTTGCAGTGATGTCAGGGTTCACCCATGTTCATGGCTAAGCCTGACATCACAGACGAAAACTGCCAAAGACTGCTGAGTGACGAGCAGTGCAGTGAATACCGATTGAACTTTGACTATCACTGCCACTGTCAGCCTGCTTCTCGCTCTGTAGAGACGCTTGTCTGTATAGAGCTTTGAAGCAGAGCTGACATGGCTCTCCCTGTTTCTCACTCTTTATAGATGTTTGTCTGTACAGGACGTTGAATCAGAGCTGACAATGCTCTTTCTGTGGACAATGTCAGACTAAGGATTTTTTTATAATAAAGATGGAGTCTCTAAATGTTTTTTTTTGTTTTATTTCTAATAAAAAAATATTTCTATCTGTTGTGTTGTTTTTTTTTTACTGTTTACTAGAACTTCATGGTTGCAAACGCAAGAGTTACAGTTTTTCAGCCAGTGCAACACCACAAAAAATGCAATAAGAGGCAATCAAACATTGTATCTACCCCAAATGAATATCAATAAAATCATTGGCTCAGGGCACAAAAAAAGCAAACCCTCACACTGCTCCATTGCTGAAAAATGTAAAATGTTCCAGGTTTCAAAATACTGCAACACAATTTTGTCACAAAATTTGTTTTGTCTCCAGTAGGATGGTGGCCGGTTATATTGTAAATGGCCGGTATGTACCGCAGTAGTTTTGTAAACCTGGATATTCGTTCTGGTACACCTAGTTCCTCATGTTTTTGTTCAAGTATTCACAGGACCAAGTTTACAGGTATCTGGAGAGATGGGTGGGTCTGGCTATCTACTTCCCCCAACCCATGGGTGTGACTGATATGTGTCACATGTGTGGACATGGAGATTGTTTGTTTGCCACATGTTCAGTATGAGAAGCAGTGTGGGAGAAGCAGTTTCTGAAAGAGTGTGTGCACTGGCAGGAGTCAGTGTGAAGCAGCTGCTAAACTCTGAAAGAGGAATTTAAGCCCCTCTGAAGCAAGCCACTGGGAGAAGAGAGAGTTCTCCTCGACTGGCTGGGTTCAGTGAGTGAAATCAGACATAGCTCCAATACGATACTGCAGGACTGTATCTGAAGTTGGGTGGAGGACCGTGAGGTAACAAATGTGAACTCCATGTGTGAATACTGGCCCGGGTCAATGGGATACTAATGAAAAGGACTGTAGCTGAACCTGTGCAGGCGGTCCGTGAATATGACAGACTAGAAATCTGGGCTTATGTTATGTTTCATGAGAGCGGTTTATGTCTATTTATAAACTGCTTCAACTTTTAAATGGTTTGTGCTCCTCTAGAATGCAGCCAAGTGAGAGACCCCATCACATAAGTAAGTGAAGTCTCACAACCCATTAAAAAAAACAAAAAACAAACTATGTATAATTTAGATCTCCATGTTCATACTGACCTAAAAAACCCAATTACGGATTTGCACATTTTGCCGCACTTGGAACTTGTTTTTTACTCTCCAGTACATCACATGATAAAATGAATGGGGCCATTTAAAGATCTAACTCGTCCCTCAAAGAACAAGATCTTCTATGGCTATTTCAAAGGAAAAAGTAATTACCCAGAGGAGCAATGTAGCTATAAAACTCCTCACCACTGATAGCCAGATTGGTTTGTCAGTCTCCGCAAGGAGAAAAGTTTGCCCTTAGACCCCAGTAGAGCTTCTCATACAGCCAGATCATATCTCATACTTTGCACTGACAAGGGACAATCACCTTAAAATACCATGTCTGCAAATTGAGGTTCTAATCTGGCATAAATCCTAGGTCATATGAAAAGGCTTGTTAAAGGGCCACTTTTGACTTAACTCCAATAGGTGGCACTAGAGTTTGTCTCCTTCCTCCCTGAAGAGACAAGCTGAATATTACCCAGAGGAGAATTGCAGATATAAGACTCCTCACCACTGACTGCCAGATTGGTTTGTCAGTCTCCGCAAGCAGAAAGGTTTTCTCCTTAGACCCCAATGGAAAAGTAAAAAAAGTTATGGTTTTTGAGGAAAGGAAAAAATGAAAACGCAACAATAGAAACTAGCCATGACACAAAGAGGTTACTATAGAATGTGGCTCATTTAAAAGTGACCCTCCAACTTCTGAAAGTGGAGGACCCCTCATGTGGAGCCATGATCTTAAATTATTCGTTCTGAATTTATCTCTAAATTAAGGAGTGAAACCTCACCTGACAGCATGACAATGACCCAAAACACACAGTCGGGGAAACTAAGGAGTGGCTCCGTAAGAAGCATTTCAAGGTCTTGGAGTGGCCTAGCCAGTCAACAGACCTGAACCAATAGAAAATCTTTGGAGAAGCTGAAACTCAATATTGCTCAGTGACAGCCCGAAACCTGAAAGATCTGGAGAAAATTTGTAAGGAAGCGTGGGCCAAAATCCCTGCTGCAGTGTGTGCAAACCTGGTCAAGAACTACTGGAAACGTCTGACCTCTGTAACTACAAACAAAGGTTTCTACCACATATTAAGTTCTGTTTGTATATTGTATCAAATACTTATTTCATGCAATAAAATGCAAATTAATTTCTTTAAAATCATATAAAAATGTGGTTTTCTGGATTTTTTCATTCTGTATGTCACAGTTGAAGTTACCTACGATAAAAATTACAGACCTCTCCATTCTTTGTAGGTGGGGAAACCTGCGAATTGGCAGCGTATAAAAACATTTTTTTTCCCACTGTATAAGATGTTTTTGTGGGGGTTAGTTTTATTTTCACAAAGAAACCACTTTGTATTATTAAAACTGTTTTTTAAAGTTATTTATATTTATTTATTAATGTTTTTACACCTAAAACCATCTATATATATTTTTTTGCATTACTAATCCCACTAATCCCACAAGGAGACTTATGCAAACTATTTTTTAATTGTATTGATAGCACACTCTATAAATTGTGCTGTACAGCATATTACTAAGCCTATCAGACTCTTGCCTGAGAGACGTCTGCTTGAGTTATTGTCTGTAAGACTAATGGAAATAGAAGAGTGCTTAACTTTGCTTAGTCCGGTAGACCCATAGCAAATTAATTGAGTGAGTGTCGAGCATGCTCACCTTCACTTCATACAAAATGAGGGTCTGCAGTGGCCAATTTATGTAGTCCAGATATTTATTTTCAAAAGTTTTGTTGGTTCTATGGATAAGGAATATATTTTTGGAAATAGCCTTTTAAATTGATTATTCTCCAAAATTAGCATTTTTATCACTATGTAGGGGGAATTCATATTATTATTATTATTATTATTATTATTATTATAGCACCATTTATTCCATAGCGCTTTAAAAGTGAAAAGGGTATACATGAAAAAAAAAGTACAACCATTAACAATACAAAACAGACAGGTACAGGAGGAGAGAGGACCCTGCCCACGAGGGCTCATGGTCTACAGGGGATTGGTGAGGGTATAATAGGTGAGGACAGAGCTGGTTACGCAGTGGTGTACTGGACTAAGGGTTATTGTAGGTTGTAGGCTTGTTAGAAGCCTACAACCTAGAATAACTTGTTGGCTTGATATCTTAATATACATTTAAATTTGATACTTTAGCCAAGACATTGATTTTATTTGAGTCCAAGTTTGGGGGATCTTCTAGTCATAAGAACTTTATTTCCACTCACTACATTTCCACTTCATAGGGATCCTCATTTTCAGACAACATTTTTAAAGTTAATGATCCAAGTGATACCTGCACAGCAGTTGGATTTGTGGAGCAAAAAGTTGAAATCCATAGTAGTTATATTGTATGGAACTCCACAGATCAGAAGATGACTGAATCCCAAAGCAATATGTCATCATTTGAAATGCCTCATTAACCCCTTAAAATATTACAATTTAGATTATGGCTAATAGGTGTGATGTCCTATTATACATTTACAAAATAGTAGTTATTATAGCAAGTCACATTGAATTATTTTGTCTCCAAGTCATCCTCAATCTCTACCTTTTCCTACCTTTCGTCTTCCTTGCAGTAAAATTTCAGTCAAGGGTTTTCCCATCACATGCCTCTCGATGTACAGATTCAATCCTATAAATTGACCTAGGATTATCAAGAAGTCAGTGTGGTGTATCTTCAACCAAATGCTGTAAATCGCTGACTGATATGAGAGAAGGGGTGCGGTTTTGGTAACCGCTGCAGTAAAATGCAGCAGTAGTTGTTACCACTTATTACTATGTTTCTCCCTGACCTTCTCTAGAGTCTATCACCATCAATCAATGACAACTGGATCTAACAACTGACAATCTGGATGTCTAACTGACCAGATATATATCTCTGTAAGAAGTCTAATGGGTATTTTCATCTTGTACATTTATGCTATATATCCACAGAACATGCCAACAATGTATAATACATGCAAGTTCCACCATCTATCTTGAGATAGGGGTTCCCACAGCAAACAGTTTTCAGTGCCAAGGTTGCCTAAATTCCCGTAAGAAGTGAAATTCTGACCACCTCTCTTTGACAAAAGCACATATTGGGGCCCTATTCTTCAGATAGACCTTTCTCCCATTTGTGGGTCCCTACTCCACTATATATTTATGGCATATCTTTTTTGATATGCCATAAATGTATCAGAAGGGAACATCCTTCTTAGGATATAGAGCAGAATATTTTCTTAGACTACAGCCCATTGTTAGTAGATACAATATGGAATGAGGCATTACATTTTTTTTAATGTCTTGGTGGGTTTAATATCAAAAAGTTCCAAATTTCATAACCATTAAAGGGGTTGTCCACTTTCAAACATCTCCTTTCCTTTGTGTGTGTTTGCTGTAGCTGAGGTGAGTGTATGGTTCTTTTTGTAGCTGAGCCGATTGGGTGTGTGGTTATCAGGTCTAGGTATTCTGAATGCGTGCATATCTATTAGATGAACGTTTGTTAGATGAATTTTTGTAGACATAAGATGTGTTTGTTGAACAAAATCTATGATGCAGTTCCACTTATTCTTTACGGTTGTTGGTAATTTGTGTCTAAAGGCCCCGTCACACGCAACGACGTAACGATATATCGCTGGGGTCACGGATTCCGTGACGCACATCCGACATCGTTAGCGACGTCATTGCGTGTGACGGCAAGGAACGACCGTTAATGATGGAAAATACTCACCTTATCGTCTATCGTTGACACATCATTCCTTTTAAAAAAATCATTGATTGTTGAGCACGCAGGTTGTTCATCGTTTCCGAAGCAGCACACTTTGCTAAGTGTGACACCTCGGGAACGACAAAGTACAGCTTACCTGCGGCCACCGGCAATGAGGAAGGAAGGAGGTGGGCGGGATGTTATGTCCCGCTCATCTCCGCCCCTCCGCTTCTATTGGGTGGCCGCTTAGTGATGCCGCTGTGACGCCGAACAAACCACCCCCTTAGAAAGGAGGCAGTTCGCCGGACACAGCGACGTTGCTAGGCAGGTAAGTACGTGTGACTGCTCCAAACGATTTTGTGCGCCAAGTGCAGCGATTTGCCCATGACACACAACGGGTGGGGGCGGGTACGCTCGCTAGCGATATCGCAAACGATATTACTGTGTGTAACACCCCCTTAGCACTCAGGACATTGAAAGGGATTATGTTGTTATCTATAATGTCACTTAGGTATGTTATTACGTATTTTTTCCAATCTGATATTTTGATTCTTGGAATTATTAGTTCTAAAGTATCTATAGTTATGTCTTTAATTTCGTATATTAGGTCCCATGTTTTATTAGACATTTTTGCAATTCTCTCCAAGCTTTAATTTCTACGTTGTTAGTGGGGTTAATTGGTAACTTTTTGTTGATTTTAAAAAAGTATGCTAGAAGTATATCTTTCTTATTTTTATTGCAAGAAAAGAATTTTTCTAAGAACATCCAACTATTGTTTAGTTCCTCAAGTAATGTATTTTGTGTTTGTTTTAATAAGCTTGTTAAGTAATATGAATGTATGTGTATGTTGGGTAATCCAATGCCTCCATTTCGTTTATGTTTGAATAGTAGGTTTTTAGAAATTCTAGGTTTCTTATTTTGCCATATAAATTTATGTCGTTGGGTTTGAATTTTTTCTGTCCAAATTTTGGGGCTATTTATGGGTAGGCATCTAAAAATAAAGAGAATTTTCAGCAATATAATTGTTTTGTAGGATACAATTTGCCCTATCCATTAAATTTCTTCAATTGTTTTAATTCTGTTAGGTCATTATCTATAAAGAGAAGTTTGTTTATGTTTAACGGTATGATTTTATTTAAGTTGTTTGACAGTATTATACCTCAATAAGGTAGATTTTCCTTTTCCCAAGAGTAATTAATTTTTTTTTTATATATCTTTTTTTTCAAAATTTCGTTGATATTGAAACAAAGAATTTGGGATTTAGGTTTATTAATTTATTAGAATTATATGTTGTTAAATTCCATTAAGACTTTATTAATATGTCTAAGGTATTCTAGGGGATCTGCAATTGACAAAATTATATAATCTGCATTTAGGGTTATTTTGTACTGTCTCCAATTTGTGTTGATACCTTTAACCTTATAGTTTATCCTCATGTATTCTTCTTATGGCGCCATCATTAATGCAAATTAGAGTGGGGATAGTGGGCAGCCCTGCCATGTAGAGATGAGCGAACTGGCCGTGGTTCGGCTCGAGTTCGGTTCGCCGAACGGAGGTCTCGTTCGAGTTCGGTTCGTCGAACGTTAGACGAACCGAACTCGAACCAATAGGCTATAATGGGAGGCAATCACAAACACATAAAAACGCATTATAAATGTACACATACAGTTAATAAACATTGCCATAACACTTACCGGTCCCCGCGATCCCTCCTGCACTCTGTCTCCTGCCGCTATTCCATCCGATGATCGCTGAATCCTCCCGGAGACCGGCACTGCCAGCAGTGATGCAGGACCTATCGTGACGTCAAAATAGCCATGTGACCAGTCACGTGGCTATTATCTCATTGGCTACAGACTGGTTACATGACTATGACGCGTCATGTAGGACCTGCGAGTGCATCTCTCCGGTACACGGTGCACATTTGTGTATCGCCGTGTACCGGCGACATGCTGTTGCACACGGTCGACTCCCCATTCCGTTAGGGACTGGCTGACACAGCCGGTCATTAACGGAGATCACCGTTGCCATAGCAACGCAGTTAGCGGTGACGTCACCGCTAACCGCGGCTCCGGGAGCACCGTTGCTATGGTAACGCATCTGTCAGCGTTACCGCTGTTACCGCTGACAGCCAGCAGCACTGATCACTCACGGAGTGAAGGCTGCACGCTGCTTCCCCCATGCAGCAGTGATGGAGCAGAGCTGCATTTGATGAACGAGAAAGACAGAAGACCATGGATCGTGGAGGGCTGACAGGGGGTAATAAAGATGGAGTCTCTAATGTGTCTGTGTATTTATTTCTATTAAAGTATTTTTTTTTCTGTGTGGTGTCTTTTTTTTAACCCTTTATTGGAGATTCTTAATGGCCGGGTCAAACGTGCCTGACATTAAGAATCTCTGGCTTAATACTAGCTAGTAAAACAAAGCTAGTATTAACTCACTATTACCCAACAAGCCACCCGGCTTCAGGGCTGTTGGAAGAGTTGGATACAGCGCCAGATGATGGCGCTTCTATGAAAGCGCCATTTTCTGGGGCGGCTGCGGACTGCAATTCGCAGCAGAGGCGCCCATAAACCTCGGGCTAACCTGTGCTGTGGATTCCAATCCCCAGCTGCCTAGTTGTACCCGGCTGGACACAAAAATGGGGCAAAGCTCACGTCATTTGTTTTTTAATTATTTCATGAAATAAGTGAAATAATTAAAAAAAACGGGCTTCCCTATATTTTTGGTTCCCAGCCGGGTACAAATAGGCAACTGGGGGTTGGAGGCAGCCCGTGGCTGCCTGCTGTACCTGGCTAGCATACAAAAATATGGCGAAGCCCACGTCATTTTTTTGGTGGGCAAAAAACTTCTGCATACAGTCCTGGATGGAAAGTAATAGAGATTTTCCGGCTCACCTAATCTGGAAACAGCCCAGAAGCCATGGATGGTGCACGGAGAAGAAAGGAGTAGCCAGTCCTTGTGGCAATAGTAGAAAGAGAAATCACCAGCACTTGAATCCAGGCAAATTTACTTAAAATGAAAAAATTCTTTATTTTCTTGTCATTAAAAATCCATATAATGGTGGTTATGCCCTGTTTCAGAGAGGACGCGTTTCGAACGTCTAGTTCTTATTCAATCTCTACACCAACTAGTCAACGGATTGTTTAAAAAGGGGGCTAAACCCAGCCACATAATCAATGGTAACAAGGAGCATGGTGTCTGCAAAGAAATTAACTCTATAAGGTAAACTCGTTTACATTTCAATGTATGAATTTGAGAAATCTCCATATATATACATAACAAGTTTAATAGGCAAACATTATTTCATTCCTTTTGTTCAAACCCTGGGGAAATCTTGTACCCATTAAAAAAATCCATTTTATTTCCCTTTGAAAAAGTATATCCCTTAGATTTCCGCCTCTCTTGGGTAATTTAATTTTCTCAATGGCATTAACTTTCATGCCATTGAGATTGCCCGCATGTGCGTCCCGAAAATGTTGGGACGCACCTGACAATTTTCTGGTAGTGGCATTGTTCACATCGTAGATGTGCTCCGATATTCTTTTTTTAAGGGATCTACAAGTACTGCCTATATATTGTAGTTGGCAGATCGTACAAGATATCAGGTAAACTACATGATCTGAGCTGCAGTTTATTAGGGACATAATTTCATAGGTTTTTTTTATCCGTATAGGAGGTGAAATTTTTTGTATTGGACATGTATCTACGAAAAGCCGCGTCTATTAGTATGGTCGCTAGGTGACAATATAGATCCTAAAGTACTATTTCTTTTTGAAACAAATTTTACCCCCTCCTTCAGGATATCATGAAGAATATCATCAGTGGATAAAATCGGTAAGTATTTTTTGATAATTTTTATTACTTCATGATAATTTTTGCTATACATGGTGGAAAAAACTACTTGTGATTCCTTCTGGGGGTTAATTTTGTTCATTTCCAAATATTGTGATCTACTTTTGGTATTAGCTTTAAATTTAGCTTTTTCAAGGTTTTTAGAACTATACCCTCTAGCTAAAAATCTTTTTTCTATGATGTTACATTCCGACTCAAAGCTAGTTTCAGTGGTACAACACCTCTTGGCACGGATATATTCTCCAGTAGGGATGTTATTTATGACATGTTTAGGGTGGCAACTCCCCGCATGTAAAAGGGAGTTCCCTGAAATGGGCTTTCTATACAGACTACAATTTATTTCTCCATTAGTACTATTTCCATAGAGTTGTATATCTAAAAAATTAATTTTTGATGAATCTTGGAAAAACGTAAAGGAAAGATTGTGGGCATTGTTATTAATGTAAGATACAAAATCTTCAATCTTTTGGTTGGGATTTTGCCACACAATAAGTATATCGTCTATATACCTTAAATAAAGTGCTATATCCGATGAAAAAGGATTGCATTGGTTAAATATAAACTGTTCCTCCCACCAGAACATAAATAAACCTGCTAGCGAGGGAGAGAACCGTGCGCCCATAGAACATCCCTGCAATTGTAAATATCCGTTGCCAAGAAAGGTGAAGTAATTATTCTTTAGTAAAAAAGTAGTTACTTCCAGTAAAAAATTCTGAAGTTCAAAAGAATAATTAGAATATTTTTCCAGTAGATCTTTTAAGGCTAAAATAGCAAGTGAATGCGGAATAGAAGTGTACAACGATTGTACATCGCATGTTAACCAACTATAGTTACTAAGCCATTTTATTTGTGAGATTATATTCAATACGTGTTTACTATCTAACACATATCCAGGGGACATTTTTGGGAGAAATTGTAGATGGTTGTCTAACCATTCTGACAAATGTTCGGTGATTGAATTTATACCTGAAACGATAGGTCTCATTTTTGGGGGGAATGTGTTTTTGTGTGATTTTGGTAGAGCATGTAGGAGTGGTATTAAGGAGGAAGGAGGATTGAGAAATTCTTTTTGTTTCTCACTAATTAGACCAAGATGACAACCATTCTCAAGAATTCTCTCCAAAGATTTTTTAATACCGGCAGAAGGATCGTACTCGATTCTCCTATAGGTATTGCAATCTTGTAGCATTTTTAATACCTCTTTCTCATATAATCCCGTATCTAACACTACCACTGCCCCCCCCTTGTCAGAATTTTTAATAATGATGTTGGTGTTGTTACGTAAAGAAGAAACCGCATCTTTCTCTGATTTAGATAAGTTGTGGGCTATAGCTTTTTGTTGTTTGGAAAGAGCGGTCAATTCTTTTTCCACTACGTTCTGGAAATCTGACATCTGCTCACATCTTGAAGCAATAGGGTAAAAAGACGGATTGGGAACATTCATTTGAGAAATCGCACAATATGCATTGCCAGTAGTGTTATTATCGCTTGACAAATCATACAAGTTTTGCAAAGACATTTGTTCTTGAAAAGAAGCAGGGGAAAAATATGTGTTTTCTGATGTATCAGAAGCAACAGGAGCATTTTCATTATGAAAAAAGTGCTTTTTGACCGTTAATTTTCGAACAAATTTGTTGACATCTAATATTGTTTTAAAAAGGTCAAATTTTTTGTTGGGGACAAAATTCAGACCCTTTTTTAACACACTTATTTCACTGTTGCTTAAGATACATGCTGACATATTTATAACAGAATAACTGTTAACAACATTTATTTCTTCCTCCCCCTCGTGTAATGGCCATGTTGGTACGCATTGCTTTCTATGTTTTCGACCACCCCTCCTTGTTTTTTTCGGTTTTTTTGGAAAAAAGGTTGACTTTTCAAGTTTTTTGAAACATTGAGGGAGGTAGATGGAGTATCATGATTGGTATCCGATGTGTCGGTATTATAGTCCGTAGTATCAACGTCTGTGGTTTCAGGATCTGTGGATGAAAAATTAACGCGGCTGGAAGTATTGTGTTTTTTGTTATTTTTTAATATAGACTTAGGACCAGTCCGAGAAAATTTTCTGAAGTTATGCCAGTTATAGATTTTGTTGTCCTCATAATCTCTTAAGTCTCGGACAAATTTCTTTTCTTTAAATGTGGCAATTGTATCTTCTAAGGTCGTGATTTTAGCATTTATCTGGTCTCTCATATTTTTATATACTTCCAAGTTGTTATATTGGACAAGAGAGATTTCTATTTCTTTAATTTTTGTTTCCAAATTTGATATTTTATTTTGTTCTTCCTCCACAATCAATTGAATAAGTTTTTTAGAACAATCCGATAGAATTATGTCCCATTTTCCAACAAAATCTTGATTGAACTCCACTGTGGGTCTTTTGTTTAGGCGGAGTCCCCTGGGGATCATGCTTCTGTCGAGATAAGCTTGTAAAGTCTTACTGTCCCACCAGGTGCGAATTCTCGCCATCATAATTTTTTCCAATTCCCACATGAGTTGATTTAGTTCAGCATGCGTTTCTGCAGGAGTGTCATGTTTGTTCAAAGAAAAAATCTTAGCAGCTCTCTCCATTCTAATTTGGTCAGACATAGAGAAATTTCCATGATTTTGTATGTCATCAACATTATTGATCTGGTTTTCCATTTTTTGTTAGGAACAGTAAGTCATATAACACATCATATATAGGAGAACTAATCTTCTTTGTTATATTGCAGTCCAAGTATGGAAATATGTGTGACTTACTTGAAGTTCCTGGTTAGAACAATCAGGGAGCACGGATGGAGTGGTTCACGGTAGGAAGTAATAGAGATTTTCCGGCTCACCTAATCTAGAAACAGCCCAGAAGCCATGGATGGTGCACGGAGAAGAAAGGAGTAGCCAGTCCTTGTGGCAATAGTAGAAAGAGAAATCACCAGCACTTGAATCCAGGCAAATTTACTTAAAATGAAAAAATTCTTTATTTTCTTGTCATTAAAAATCCATATAATGGTGGTTATGCCCTGTTTCAGAGAGGACGCGTTTCAAGATTTCCCCAGGGTTTGAACAAAAGGAATGAAATAATGTTTGCCTATTAAACTTGTTATGTATATATATGGAGATTTCTCAAATTCATACATTGAAATGTAAACGAGTTTACCTTATAGAGTTAATTTCTTTGCAGACACCATGCTCCTTGTTACCATTGATTATGTGGCTGGGTTTAGCCCCCTTTTTAAACAATCCGTTGACTAGTTGGTGTAGAGATTGAATAAGAACTAGACGTTCGAAACGCGTCCTCTCTGAAACAGGGCATAACCACCATTATATGGATTTTTAATGACAAGAAAATAAAGAATTTTTTCATTTTAAGTAAATTTGCCTGGATTCAAGTGCTGGTGATTTCTCTAGTCCTGGATGGAGTATGCTGAGTCTTGTAGTTCTGCAGCTGCTGTCTGCTCTTCTCCATACAGACAGACAGCAGCTGCAGAACTACAAGGCTCAGCATACTCCATCCAGGACTGTATGCAGAAGTGTTTTGCCCCCTGAAAAAATTATGTGGGCTTCGCCATATTTTTGTATGCTAGCCAGGTACAGCAGGCAGGTACGACTGCCCCCAACCCCCAGCTGCCTATTTGTACCCGGCTGGGAACCAAAAATAAAGGGAAGCCCTTTTTTTATTATTTCATGAATTTCATGAAATAATTAGAAAACAAATGAGGTAGGCTTTGCCCCATTTTTGTGTCCAGCCAGGTACAACTAGGCAGCTGGGGATTGGAATCCACAGCACAGGTTGTCCTGAGCTTTCTGGGCTCCACTGCTGCGAATTGCAGTCTGCAGCCGCCTCAGAAAATGGCACTTTCATAGAAGCGCCATCTTCTGGCGCTGTATCCAACTCTTCCAGCACCTGCCTGCTATACCTGGCTAGCATACAAAAATATGGCGAAGCTCACGTCCTTTTTTTGTAGTTTTTTGGCAAAAAAAATAAAAAATGCTTCCCTGGATTTTCCATTGCCAGTGAAGGTAACACCAAGCAGTGGGGGTTAGCAGCCAGTAGCTCCTTGGATTACCCTTAGCCAGCAATACAAAAATGCAGCGGGAGCCCATATATATATTTTTTAATTATTTTTTTAAATAACTAAAAACAAAATGGGCTTCCCTGTATTTTGATTGCTGGACATCACAGTGCTGTAAAAATAAATCTTTAAAAAAAATGACGTAGCGCTCCGCGGTATTTTTGATTCTCAGCGCAGATAAAGCAGACAGCTATGGGTTGCCACCCCATCTGCCTGGCGTTACCTTGGTTGGCAATCAAAATACAGGGAAGCCCATTAATTTTTTCTATTTAAAAAATAGTTAAAAAAAAAATGACGTTGGGTCCCCCATTTTTGATAGCCAGCTAGGGTAAAGCAGACGGCTGTAGCCTGAAAACCACATCTGGCAGCTTTACCGTGGTTGGGGATCCAATATGGAGGTCCCCCCAGGCTCTTTTTTTATAATTATTTTATAAATATTAATAATTACACAAAAAAAGTAGGGTCCCCCCAAAATTGGATCACCAGCGAAGGTAAAGCGGACAGCTGTGGTCTGGTATTCTCAGGGTGGGAAGGTCCATAGTTATTGGGCCTTCACAGCCTAAAAATAGCAGGCCGCAGGCACCCCAGACATGGCGCATCCACTAGATGCGCCAATCCTGGCACTTCACCCCAGCTCATCCCGTGCCCTGGTGCAGTGGCAAACGGGGTAATAAATCGAGTTGATACTAGCTGTAAGGTCACCTGACATCAAGCCCAGCAGTTTGTGATGTCATGGTGTCTCTTAGATACCCAACATCATAAACTGTCAGTACTAACAAAAAAAAAATCGATAAAAGAAATTTATTTGAAAAAACAGTCCCCAAAACATTCCCTCTTTCACCAATTTATTGTAAGAAAAAAAATAAAGGCGTCCCACGACGACTCTGGACCGTCTAGAATATGGGGGGGAGACACTCAGGGAACGTATCCCCCATTTTCTAGGAGTGCAGACCCTTCATGTGAGGAGTGTGGGTGCAATGAATCTGCACTCACTCTCCCCGGGTCCACAGCAGCAGAGTCCATGTCGTAATGGTTGCTACCAAAGCTGCAATGCCCTGCTCATGAGGTAAGGGCATGCCTAATCAGGAGAACTATTCTACATTTCCAAATATTGGTATTTGCTGATATTATTGCTATTCCACCTACTATATATTGGGGATAGGATCTTGGAGATGGAATACCCCTTTAAGTCCAGTTATCCAGCTGAATGAATACTTAACAAGAGAGCTTGCTATTTAGATGTGTTTTCTTGTGGCGTATAACGGACTCTCATGTTTGGTAGTCATTCAGCAGGGCAACAATAAAAGCAAATCCCTCCATTTGGAAATGTAGTATAGCTCTCCTGATCAATTATGTTCCTTACCTCATGAGCAGGGCATTGCAGTAATATTAATAATTTATTCATTTATATAGCGTTATTAATTCCATAGCGCTATGTCTTTGGAGTGTGGGAGGAAACCGAAGTACCCGGAGGAAACCCACGTAAACACGGGGAGAACATACAAACTCCTTGCAGATGGTGTCCTTGGTGAGAATTGAACCCAGGACTTCAGCGCTGCAAGACTGCAGTGCTAACCACTAAGCCACCGTGCCGCCCATTTAGCTTACAGATGCATAACCACCACTCACTGTGTCTGAACACAGGAAGCTGAGCTGACAGCCGCTCTGTGCATGCGGCAGCGTCTATTGTGAAGGAGAGGGCCGCGGGGGATCAACGCTGCACAGGTACCGTGGGACACCGGGGAACACCGGTGGGTTTATAGGGGGTGACCTGGCAGGGCCTGGGGAGGAGTTTTCTGTCGCATGTGTCATGGCACATGCGACAGAAATCAGAGGAGTAGGGTGAATGCGGCCGGCGCGTTGCTGTGCGCGCGGCCATCTTGGATTTCTGGAAGGGCATCGGGGGGGCACTTTGGCGACACCGGGGGACCGGAGGGGACCGGGGAGGAGATTTATCATGTTTGTTCATGCCAGATGGGAGATAAATAAGTTTTTACCGGCGCTGTCATTTACTGTAACGTGATCTACGGTGTATACCTGTGATCACGTGAGCGGGGACCGGAAAAAACGTCCTGAATCATGATCTCCAGGGTCTCAGCTAGCCCTGAAACCCCGGAGATTTTCTGACGCTGGGGGCGTTATTCACTTATTTATGCCTGCTGTTTATAAACGGCAGATCAGAATAAGGCTACATTAACACGACCGATCCATTTTTGCGGTCTGCAAAAAACAGTCCATTTTTTTTCACGGGTGCATCCGTGTGGCATCCGTTTCCGTTCCATAGACGGTCCGTATGTCATCTGTTTGTCATCCGTGTGCCTTCCGTTTTTTTTGTGTACTATAAAAAAACTAAAGGAGGGTAAATGCATAAATTTACCCAGGATCCATAGCTTCATCCTACATGAGGCGGTCACATGTTCACTCCAGTGCCATTTTCTACTGCTTTTCACAGCGTAGAGCGCTCTTGTGATTTTCTTGTGCTTGTGCACTTCATATCAGTCTTTTCTGTCATTATAATGGCAGAAAGACACATAATGTCCCACTCTCCTGCATTTTGTAATTTTGCACCCTTTGGTGCCTTTCATGTGGCACTAAGGGGTGCTTAGCTTTGTATTTAGCCAAAAAAATGAAAAAACAAATGACGTAGGGTTCCCCCTATTTTTGTAGCCAGCTAGGGTAAAGCAGACGGCTGCAGCCTGCAGACCACAGCTGGCAACCTCACCTTGGCTGGTAATCCAAAACTGAGGGCACCCCACGCTGTTATTTAAAATTAAATAAATAATTTAAAAAAAAAACCACGTAGGGGTCCCCCCAAAATTGGATCACCAGCCAAGGTAAAGCAGACAGCTGGGGTCTGATATTCTAAGACTAGGGAGGTCCATGGTTATTGGACTCTCCCCAGCCTAAAAATAGCAGGCCGCAGCCACCCCAGAAGTGGCGCATCCATTAGATGCGCCAATCCTGGTGCTTCGCCCCAGCTCATCCCGCGCCCTGGTGCGGTGGCAAACGGGGTAATATATGGGGTTAATACCAGATGTGTAATGTCACCTGGCATCAAGCCCTGGGGTTGGTGAGGTCAGGCGTCTATCAGATACCCGACATCACCAACCCAGTCAGTAATAAAAAAAATAGATGACAAACACATTTTTATTTGAAAAAACACTCCCCAAAACATTCCCTCTTTAACCAATTTATTAGAAAGAAAAACAAATCCAGGTCTGGTGTAATCCAAGGGGTTGCCATGATGATCCACACTGTCCCAGTCAATGAAGAGCAGGATGTTCCCCATTGGCTGGGAGAGCAATGCAGTGACCTGAGCTAACATCAATGGGTCAGCCCAGGTCACTGCAGGGCATGACAAGTGCTGCTGTCAGCGAGGTACATTACCTGCGCTGATCTCCTGCACTGCTGATAGCACCTGTCACTGAGTTCAATGACCGCCGCCTTCACAGCCAAGTATTGCGAGAGGCCCGTGACGTCACCGCTAGTCAGTCTCGGGTCGGAAGCGAGAGAAGGTGATGTGACAAGCGGCGGCCATGGAGGACAGTGACAGCGCTGAGGTCGGGACTTCATCACCGCAGGTAAGCCGAGCGGGACCATGTGTGCAGAGTGCAGTGTGCAGAGTGTGTGTGTGTGTGTGTGAGTGAATGTGTGTGTTTGTGTGTGTGTGTGTGTACACGTACATGCCGCGTGCAGGAGGGGGTGGAGTGAGCTGAGCGGGGAAGTGTGGGCTTCCTGCACGTAACTAGGATAAACATCGGGTTACTAACCAAAGCGCTTTGGTTGGATACCCGATGTTTATCTTGGTTACCAGCTTCTGGCAGGCTGCCAGCGATGGCTCCTGCACACTGTAGCTGTAAAAAGCCCTGCTTTTTGCTGCTAGAACCGTTCTAGAACGTATCTAGAACTATCAAACTTTAGCAAAAAGCTCGAGTTCTAGTTCGATCTAGAACAGCCCCCAAAATCACTCGAACCGCGAACTGGAGAACCTCGAACCGCGAACCGCGCTCAACTCTACTGCTTTGTACCGTTAGAAATCGGGAATTTTCTAGAAAGGTGATTATTAACATAGATTTGAGCAGAAGGGTTGAAATAGAGTATGGACCTGAACCCCATTGAAAACCTCTGGAATGTAATCAAGGGGAAGATGAATAGTCACAAGCCATCAAAAAAAGAAGAACTGCTAAAGTTTTTGCACCAGGAGTGGCATAAGGTCACCCAAAAACAGTGTGAAAAACTGGTGGGAAAGCATGCCAAGACGCATGAAAGCTGGGATTAAAAATCATGGTGACTCCACAAAATATTGGTTTCTGGACTCTTCCTGAGTTAAAACTTTAGTACTGTTGTTTCTAAATGATTACAAACTTGTTTTCTTTGCACTATTTGAGGTCTGAAAGCAATGCATTTTTTTGTTATTTTGACCATTTCCAATTTTCAGAAAATAAATACAAAATGTATTGCCTGGAAATTCGGAGACATTGTCAGTAGTTTATAGAATAACAGAACAACTTACACTTTACTCAAAAATATACCTATAAAGAGAAGAATCAGAAAAACTGAACATTTGGAAGCAGTCTCTTAATTTTTGCCAGAGCTGTATATAAAACGTGTATATATATATATATATATATATATATATATATATATATATATATAAAGCTGAATGTGTGTATGTATGTATGTATGATGTATGTATGTATGTGTGCATGTGTGTATGTCCGGGATTGGCATCAAGCTTATATGTGAGGTAATAAGATGTCGGTGGGGAGATGGATAGAGAGAGACAGACAGAGAAAGAGACAGACAGGAAAGAGACAGACAGAGACAGACGAGGAAAGAGACAGACAGAGACAGACCTGGAAAGAGACAGACCTGGAAAGAGACAGACCTGGAAAGAGACAGACCTGGAAAGAAACAGATGGGGAAAGAGACAGATGGGGAAAGAGACAGGCATGCAGACAGGGACAGAGACAGGCAGACAGGGAAGGAAGAGACAGCCAGAGAGACAGACAAAGATAGATGGGGAAAGACACAGACCTTGACAGAGAAAGATGGGGAAAGAGACAGAGAAATAGAGACAGATAAGGAAAGAGACAGACAGAGACATGCAGACAGGGAAAGAGACAGACAGAAAAAGACACAGACAAAGAGACGGGGAGACAGACGGGGAAAGAGACAGACCTGGAAAGAGACAGATGGGGAAAGAAACAGAGAGATAGAGAAAGACAAAGAAAGAGACTGACAGAGAAAGAGACAAACGGGGAAAGAGACAGATGGGGAAAGAGACAGATGGGGAAAGAGACAGATGGGGAAAGAGACAGACAGAGACAGATGGGGAACGAGACAGACGAGGAAAGAGGCAGACCTGAAAAGAGGCAGACCTGGAAAGAGGCAGACCTGGAAAGAGACACCAGAAAAGAGACAGACGGGGAAAGAGACAGACAGAGACAGACGGGGAAAGAGAGAGACCTGGAAAGAGACAGACCTGGAAAGAGACAGACGGAGCACATTACTTGACCAATTTAGTTAAATCTGTGTGGAATATCTAGGGTGTTGAAATATTTGTTGTGTAATGCTTCTATTAGCTTAGTTTTTGCCTTTTAATAATTACATTTCTATTTGTTTTGTGGTTTTTGTGAGCAGAATAAATTTTTGTTAATACATTCTATTTTGTTAACAGCAGTTATTAACCCGGGCGAAGCGGGGTAGTACAACTAGTATATATATCTAATATATAAAGCTGAATATGTGTATGTATGTATGTATGTATGTATGTATGTATGTGTGTGTGTATGTCCGGGATTGGCATCTGCACCGTCGCAACTACAGCCACAAAATTTTGCACACTCACACATCTGGACCCCGAGAGCGTCATAGGCTATGTTGTGAGGCGACATTTTAACCCCTCGTGATCCAGTTTACCAATCAATTTTGCCGCTATCTGCATAAAGGGGAAAAAGTGAAGCGAAAAGTGTATCCGCACCGTCGCATTTACAATCACAAAAGTTTGCACAGACACCTCATGTGACCCAGGGAACGTCGTAGACTATGTTTTCACAGGAAAATTTAACCCCGCGCTTTACAGTTACTCTCCAAAAAACATGCCTTCATTAAAGTAAGTGGAGCCTGGAACTACAGGTTCTTAGTAGGAGCTGTGATTGGTTGCTATAGGAACAAAAGACATTCATAGTATAAGAAGCTTATATGTGAGGTAATAAGATGTCGGTGGGGAGACGGATAGAGACAGACAGAGAGACAGACAGAGAGAGAGACAGACAGACAGACAGGGAAAGAGACAGACAGAGACAAATGGTGAAAGAGACAGACAGAGACAGACGGTGAAAAAAAACAGACAGAGAAAGACGGGGAAAGAGACAGACAGAAAGACCTGGAAAGAGACAGTTGAGGAAAGAGACAGATAGACATGCAGATAGGGACAGAGACAGAGAAGGAGGAGACAGCCAGAGAGAAAGACAAAGATAGATAGGGAAAGACACAGACCTTGATAGAGACAGATGGGGAAAGAGACAGACGGGAAAAGAAACAGACGGGGAATGAGACAGACGGGGAAAGAGACAGACAGGGAAAGAGAAAGACGGGGAAAGTGACAGACGGGGAAAGAGACAGATGAGGAAAGAGGCAGACGGGGAAAGAGGCAGATGGGAAAAGAGGCAGACGGGAAAAGAGGCAGACGGGGAAAGAGGCAGACCTGGAAAGAGGCAGACCGGGAAAGAGACAGACAGAGACAGATGGGGAAAGAGACAGACGGGGAAAGAGACAGATCTGGAAAGAGACAGACGGAGAACATTACTTGGCCAATTTAGTTAAATCTGTGTGGAATATCTGTGGTGTTGAAATATATGTTGTGAAATGCTTCTATTAGCTTAGTTTTTGCCTTTTAATAAGTACATTTCTATCTATTTGTTTTGTGGTTTTTGAGTGCAGAATACATTTTTAATACATTCTATTTTGTTAACAGCAGTTATTAACCCGGGCAAAGCCGGGTAGTACAGCTAGTCTAATATATAAAGCTGAATGTGTGTATGTATGTATGTATGTATGTATGTATGTGTGCATATGTGTATGTCTGGGATTGGCATCTGCATATATATATATATATATATATATATATATATATATATATGTGTATATATATATATATATATATATATACATATGTATATATATATATATTTATTTAAATATATATATATACATATGCATGAGCTTGAAATTGCAAATGGTAAAAGACTAAACAAACAGTTCGTAAAACAGATTATATTTAACTTTAAAACTTAACAAAAGCTAGATTTATTTTTTAATTATAAATTCAATATAAATCTTAACTTTAAAATGAGCAGCAAGGTTAATTATTTCTGGTATTACTAGAATATAACTAGACTGCACAGTTTCCTTTTTTTTGGAACGTTGAGTAACCGCATCATTCCCGTAATCCGCATATTCTACTACATTCCATGTATGAATTGGCATTCATGCAGATAATTTGACCATCACAGAAGTTTCCATCACTGGCATAAAATAATATCAATACTGAATAAACAGTTATTTAAAAAGAAAAAAAAATAAGGTTAAGGTTTTATTTTTTGTTTTAAATCACATATCTTCTGTATTTTCTTTTAAATAACATAAAATAAAAAAAAATAAAAATAAATAAATAAAATAAAAAAATATTGATGAAGTCATATAATTTCCATTTCTTCCTGCTGTTTGGTTGCCGTAGTAACTTTTAAATAGAACTTGTACTCCTAAATAAATATACGCTTTTAAATGCCAGTAAAAATGTGTGAAGAGCGGCAGAAGTTGTAGATTTACTTTTAACTCAGTACTGTATGTGCTTTAGAAAGATTTTTTTCCAAACATTCCAGTAAGTCATAGAGCAGGAATGATACTTTTTAAAGATTGTGTGGAAGGAACAGCAGCAAAACATGAAAGTGGCTTCCAGTAATTGACTGTTTGTCGATTGTGCAGAGTCAGATTTGTACAGAGTTCAAATTTGAGTATGTTCCCAAGATAAATAGACATCTGTTTCTCCTGCTCCAGCCCAGAAAGCCTTGTAAATTTTAGAAAACCCTACTCTAAGCAAACATACAAATATTTTCAACTTACTGTTTGGCTCATATAATAATAATAATATTAATATTAGTAACCATAGCAATAAAAAAAATCAATGTACCCCTTAAAGGGATTTTTCACTTTTGGAAAAGTGGTCCACAAACAATGAAATACTCGTAAAATAGAAATACAGATAGTACTTACCCTTCCCAGATCTCTACTGCCAGTGTTTTGGTTGCAGTCATGTCATCAGCACACATCTCTGCTGCAGCCAATCACTGACCTCAGCGGCTTAGTCGATGCATATTGTTTGAGTCGCTAAGTATTTGTACATTGTCAACTTGATGTCACCATTGCAGCACAAACAAAGAGACAGAAGTACCAACATGGACATGGTGGACCTTAGGAGGATGAGTTGACTTAGTGGATGTAAATGGTTGGAGCCACCAAGCTCAGTGTTTGTACATTGACGATGGGATGTCACCATTTCAGCAAAAACAAAAGAGACAGAAGTACCAACAAGGACATGGTGGACCCTTTGAGGATGCGTTGGCTTACTCAATATAGATGGTTCGAGTGTTTTGGCTTCAGTCATGTCGTCAGCACACATCTCTGCTGCAGCCAATTGCTGACCTCAGTGGCTTAGTCGATGTAGATGGTTGGAGCCGCCAAGCTCAGTATTTTTAAATTGTCAATGTGACGTCACTATTGCAGCAAAAGCAGAGACAGAAGTACCGACATGGACATGGTGGACCCTTTGAGGATGCATTGGCTTACTCGATATAGATGGTTCGAGACGCCAACCTCAGTATTTGTAAGTTGTCGAGGTGATGTCACCATTGCAGTAAAAGCAGAGACAGAAGTACTGACATGGACATGGTGGACCCTTTGAGGATGAGTAGGCTTAGTCAATGTGGAAGGTTGGAGTCGCCAAGCTCAGTATTTGTCCATTGTCGATGTCATGTCGCTATTGCAGCAAAAACAAAGAGACAGAAGTTCCGACATGGACATGGTGGACCCTTCGAGGATGAGTTGGCTTAGTGAATGTAGATGGTTCGAGCCGCCAAGCTCCGTATTTGTACATTGTTGATGCAATGTCACCATTGCAGCAAAAAAAAAAGAGATAGAAGAACCGACATGGACATGGTGGACCCTTTGAGGATGAGTTGGTTTAGTCAATGTAGATGGTTGGAGCCACCAAGCTCAGTATTGGTACATTGTCGAGGTGATGTCACCATTGCAGTAAAAGCAGAGACAGAAGTACCGACATGGACATGGTGGACCCTTTGAGGATGAGTTGGCTTTGTCAATGTAGATGGTTGGAGCCACCAAGCTCAGTATTTGTAAATTGTCGATGGGATGTCACCATTGCAGCAAAAACAAAGATGCAAAAGTACTGACAAGGACATGGTGGACCCTTTGAGGGTGAGTACTAATTGTATTTTTTTTTACTATTATTTAAACATTTGAGGACCACTTTTCCAAAAGTGGAAAACCCATAAGGCTACGTGCGCATTCAGCATGCAGCGTTTTTGGCAAAAATGCACGTGTTTGATGCTTTTTTGTTGATGCGTTTTGATGCATTTTTTACAGCGTTTTTACTGAATGCTTTTTTAAGTCAAATCTATTGATTGGAAGGGCTTAAAAACGCTGGCAAAAAATGCATAAAGACTTGACATTCTGCATTTTTGTGGTCACCACAAAAATGCAGCCCAAAAAAACTGCAACGTGCACACAGCAGAAATGAAATCTCATAGACTTTGTTGGGGAAGGAAATTCATGCAGTTTTGAGACCAAAACTACACCAGAAAAATGCGTTAAAAAATGCAGCATGAGCACAGGGCCTAAGTGAACAGAGTACATGGCTTTCAGTAGCCAGGATAATTCACCCCCTTTTTGTTCTTGATTTTTTTTCCTTAACTATAAATTTTGTACATTTTTTCTGTCAAATTGGTTAATTTTTCTATATTGTTAGAAAAATATTTCTTTTTATTGGTTATAGAGGTAAAATGTGGACAAAGAAAACATTTACATTTTTATTACATTTTTCACACTGTTATACTGTATGATTCGTATGCACTTTAGTGATTTAGTGCCCCCGTATTTTCTCCATTTTATACAGTTAGGTCCAGAAATATTTGGAGAGTGACACAAATTTTGGCATTTTAGATGTTCACCAAAACATATTTAAGATACAGTTTTATAATCAATATCAGCTTAAAGTGAAGAATCTCAGCTTTAATTTGAGGGTATTCACATCCTAATTGGAGTAAAGGTTTAGGAATTAGAGATCTTCAACATGTAGCTGCCTCTTTTTCAAGATGCCTAATGTAATTGGACAATTATCTCAAAAGCTCTTTAGTGGGCTGTGTGGGCTATTCCCTCATTAATCCATCAGCAAATAAGCAGATAAAAGGTCTGGAGCTGATTCCAGGTGCAGCATTTGCATTTGGAAGTTGCTGCTGAGAATCCACAACAACCAGTCAAAGGAAGAGAAAAGGACCATCATTAGGTTGAAAAAAATAAGACATCCATCAGAGAGATAGCAGAAATGTCAGGGGTGGTCAAATCAACTGTTTGGTAAATTTTGCCAAAAAAAAGCACACTGGTGAGCTGGCAACTCAAAAAACCCTGGATGTCCATAGAAGACAACAGTAGTGGATGAGTGCAGAATTCTTTCCATGGTGAAGAAAATCCCTTCACAACATCCACCCAAGTGAATATCATTCTCCATGAAGTAAGTGTTTCAGTACCATAATGAGAAGACTTCATGAGAACAAATACAGAAGGTGCAAACCATTAATCAGCCTTCAAAATAGAAAGGCCAGATCAGACTTTGTCGAAACACGTCTAAAGAAGCCGCCCAGTTTTGGAAAAGCAGCAGAGGACAGATGAAACTAAGAAAAAATGGTACCAGAATGGTGGGAAGAAGAAATAAGAAAGAAATCTTGGAACACCTCATGATCCAAAGCAGAGCACATCCTCTGTAAAAGAGGGGGTGGTGTGATGGCCGGGCATGCATGGCTTCCAATGGCCCTGGGTCACTAGTGTTTATTGATGATGTGACTGAAGACAGAAGCAGCAGGATGGATTCTAAAGTGTACAGGGAAAGACTTTCTACTCAGATTCAACCAAATGCAGTAAGGTTGATTGGACGGGGCTTTACAGTACAGATGGACAATGGTCCCAAACCTCCTGCAAAAGCAACCCAAGTTTTTTAAGGCAAAGTGGAATATTCTGCAATGGTCAAGTCAATCACCAGGTCTCAGTGCCATAAAGCTCCTAAAACAAAACTTAAGTAGAAAAACCCAAACACACATTTTAATTTTATATAGAATGGACTTTTACAGATGCTGCTATAATCAAATATTTATTTTTTTTATATATTTTTTAAACTAAATCAGAAAATGTGGCATATTCAAATATATAATTTTTCAATACTCTTTAGTATTTTTTAATACCATTTTTGCATTACCTGTCACTCATGTTTTAAGCCTCTTTAGAAGACTTTAACATGCAATTGTTTGATTGTTTTTACTAAATTCTGAACAACTTCAGTATTGTAATATATAGTAAAAATGATGATCATGTATGAAGCGCAACCACACACAAGGTTTCATGAAAGTACAAAAATGGTGGCATTGAGAGGTCCTTCAATAAGACTCCAGCTGCAATTGTAACACAGCGACAAATTATTACATCATGGACAGCAACCATTTAAATGTTGCTGTCATTGATGGGTTAAACATCAGAAATTGGAGTTAGCTCCACTTGCTGTTGTTAGAGGTAGGTTCTTGTTGCATAGTGCAGCTGGTGTTCATTATGTACTGTATTTTTCGGATTACAAGACGCACTTTTCCTACCACAAATTTGGGAGGAAAATGAGGGTTGCATCTTATAATCATAATGTAGCGTACTGGGAGGTGGAGGAGAGGGGTCACAGGAAACAGGGGCAATGCTGCGGGCTGCTGTGCTGGGGGCCGCTGTGCTGGTGCTCGCTGTGGGTGGTGACGGAGGGGCCATCCCGAAAATGATGGCGGTGCGGGCTTCAAATAATGGCTCCCGGAGTCGGCACTTGCGCAGATGGAGCTCTCAGCTGAAGAAGTCATTTGCACACATCCCGCTTCCAGCCCATTGATCTCCAAGTATGGGACTTAAGAAAAATGGTGTGTGCTCACATAAGATCTCAGCTTGTCATTGAGCCGATAGCTCATCTGCCCACACGCCGACTTTGGGCACCATTTCTTTGAAGCCCACACCGCAAATAGTTTCTGGATGTTGCCTGCCTTACTGTGCCCACAGCGAGGATTTGAGACTACCACCGCACCACCTGCAGCATCGCCCAACTCTACCACCGCCCCTGCCTCCTGTGACCCCGCTCCACCACCACTGATGGCTCCCACCAGTAAGACGCCACCGGATCATAAGATGGACCTTTTCTTGCTTTCCTCTAAATTTCGGGTTTGTCTTATAATCCGGTGCGTCGTATAAATCGAAAAATACGGTGTATTCCTGGATCTGCTCCATATTTTCACATTTACATCATACATTATTAAGGGGTTGATAAAATATGCTGCTTGTATCATTAAATCTGATGAAAAACTTTAAATATTACATTTACTGAGGTTTTTTACTTTTTAGTAAATCATACATTTGATGTATTCAAATTCCTTCTATAGTCAAGGATACATACTTACATTAAAATGAAGGTTAAAATTAGAAAAATAAGTGTGTATGCTCAGAAATAGTGACTGATTACACATAATTCTATGCATTAACATACCATGTTGTCATCATATACATTAAGTATTTAGGCTTTTAGGACTGGATATCCTGTTATTGTCCGGCTATTTTTGAAAGGTATTTTTTTAAAATTCTAATTGACTATAAATGGATTTGGCTAAGCTGGATGACATTTGACTATTCATATTGGCTCCACAGGTCCACTTTTTAGTATAATCTAAAACCACAGTACAGCTTTATGGGTTTACAAGGGACAGCGTTCAAAAAATATTTTCTAGCTATCTGTCATTCTTGTGGAAAATCAGATATGTTCAACCTTACAGTCCTGTTTTAGATTGTGTATGATGACTGGAAAATTACTGGATTTCTGCATAACAATATTTATCTTTTTATATTAACTTTATTAAATATTTTGTGCTTAGATTTTTGTAACCTATTTCTTCATTTTGGCAATACTGTTGAAAGATAGCTATTAAAATAATGTCCACTACAAATCAATCTACGCCTCCTACACACTATCCTGAATTCAGGTAGCTTGGCTCATTTTTCCATTGAACCACTACACAAATGCTATTAATATATTGCAGTCATCATATTATATAGCACTGTGTGCTTACAACTGCTCATTTTGTCTTTCTGAACACTAAATTCTTCTCTTTTCTGTGCTCTATGTAGAATCAGGAAGTCCCCTGTCCCTTCTTCAACTCCTGACCCAGCTGCTCCCTCCTGCCAAGGATTTTCAAGTGTTGACTCATGCTGAGAAAAGAGAGTTCATTTTTTCTACATTGAGCTTAAAATATTTCAACTAGTCAGTTTTTAATCACATGATGTCATAAGCCTAATGGAAAATAGAAAAATTAACCGGGTAGAAAGGCAAAATAAGCAATTGTAAGTACACAATTCTATTTAAACAATGTGACTGCAAATGTCACACCAGGTACAAGAGGATTCCTGGTTAGTGTTATAACACAGAGGGAACACCAGTGTAGCAATACAATGGAAGGCCCTGGCACTATGGAGAGTGGAGCCTGATCACCCCCTGAAACCCATCTAAGGCTAATCCCTGCAATCCCTAATGTCCAAAGATGGGTCCTTCCCTCAGGTCGTACACTAGTCTTACACTGGAGTAAGACAACATGAGGAAGGAAACACAAACAGGTGGGGAAAGGTACAACAAATAAAACTCCACAGCTTCTCCAGTAGGAATTTCTCAGCTACAACAGAACCAACAGCTCAGTTTCTCTAGAGACTGCCTCCTTCAAAGTGAACAGCATAGATATCCGCTATAGCTGTCAGAGTTAAAGTTAAAACCACCTGTTAGACCACAGGAGGATATAAATGAAGGGACTGGCTGCAGCTAAGGTTACAAGTAGATGTTAGATCACTGCAGGATAGAAATGAACCATAAACCCTTCAGTACCAGATGGCATTAAATACACTCTAACTCAGGGTAAATGACGAACGGGCACTAAAGCGGATCTGTGATTTACAACACATTTTTGCTTTCTGTTTCCAGATCTCTCCAAGATCACATCAGGCCGTTACACACTCATGACAGTATGGGGGGATACTGTCATGAGTGTGTAACGGCCTGATGTGATGAGGGGCCTCAGGACCAGATTTGTCCAGATGAGATGCATGGAGAGAATGCACTAACCTATTGCCATTATCTTCCGATGCTGGTACTCACATCCTTTCTTACATATTTGCTACTGCCACCCTATCCAAAAGAACAAATATAATTTAAAATTTGCTACTTATAACAACCTCTGCAAGTAGAACAAACTGAGATGCACATGTGGAGGAGATATATACTTGCAGGCTGTAATCCTCCACACAGCCAGGGGTCAGAAGTTTTCAGATGGATTTTTCTTTAGTTTAAGTACCAAAGGAACAACAAAATTACCCTTTTGACTGCAAAAGAAATAAACACCCACCTTGCAGTGAACCGCAGGAGGCCTTACCGAGTAGAGGCCCCCGAAACTGCATGGCTTCATCCAGAACCACGGGAGTGCTTTCACCACCAGGGAGAAAAAGGGGTCAACACTGGCCTATTTGTGAGTCATCTATCAATCTGAATTTTTAAAGCCATAGCAGCCCCTAAAGACTTAGGCACTTCATACATAGTCAAGATGTTTTTGAGCCTTTCAGACAGGCACTGACAAAAATGGCTTCTAAGGGCAGGGTCATTCCACCTAGTCTCTGTGGCTCATCTGCGGAACTCTGAGCAAAATTCTTCTGCTGGATAGACCCCCTTTGCTGAAGTCTACGTGACATGGACTGAGCAAGGGAGACTCGGTCAGAATCATCATAACTAAGATCCAGGGCCCCAAAAAACCTGTCTACTAGTCGAAAAGACTAAAAATCGGTCAAAAGGGAGAAGGCCCAGGACTTGGGATCTCCTTGCAGAAGTGAGACAACAATCCCCACTCGCTGCTTCTCACTCCATGAGGAGGGAGAGCGAGGCTTGAAATACAGTTTTCAAGCTTCCCTGAAAGACCACAAATGTATCCCTACCCCCATAAAACCTGTTTGAGAGGGCTATATTGGGTCTTTGATGAGTCTGGCTGTGAGCCTAAACCAACAGACCTGCAAACTGCTGCAGCTGCTGCACATCCTGGGACTACAATTCCATCACTTCCAGAGATAATTTCTGCATCTTTTGTGCAAGTGCAGTTACTGGATTCATAATAAAATGCTAAATTTTTTATGGCCTGCTATTATGTCACAAGGTGACTGTAGGTATCATGCAAAGTATGAGAGGACTCCCGGTGAGGGAACACCATGGTAGCAATACAATGGATTGCCCTGGCTCTAGAAAGAGGGAAGTGGGGTCACCATCTAACACTCACCTGAGGTTAATCTCGGCACTCCATAACATTCCTAGAGTGTGACATCACATGCCTGGGCCTTCGCTGGCCCTGAAATCACCCTGTCTAGTGAAGGCCATCGAGAAGCTAGTCTCGCTACAACAATAAGACAACATGAGGAAGGAAATACAAAGAGGTGGGGAAAGACAAAACAAATAACACTCCACATCTTCTCCAGCAGGAACTTCTCAGGTGTGATGGAAGCGACACCTCAGCTATTCCAGAGACAGGCTTCTTTAAATCGAAAAACATGTACAGGTACGAGCTATAGCCGCCATACGGAGGAGTGAGGATCGGTGTTTAATATATTAGAAGGGAGTGGCTGCAGCTGAGGTTACAACGACCGTTAAATCACTGCAAGATAGAAATGAACCCTAACCCCATCAATAACGGATGGAAATAAATAAGCTCTAACTCAGAGTAAATGATGAGCAGATACTAAAGTGAATTTGCAATCAACAATACGCTGACCTTCTGATCCCAGATTTCCCGAGATCACATCAGGCCATAACACACTAATCACAGCTATGTATTATGATGACGACAGTATGTTTAGCTTATTACTCATACCCACAAAGCTTTCAATAGTACTACATCACCCAACATCTCCACCCTAACCTCAGTTTACCGCCCTACCCATCCTCTTCATGTGCTAATTGTCTAAAGGGGGCTTTACACGCTACGATATTGTTAATGTTTTATCGTCGGGGTCACGTCGTTAGTGATGCACATCCGGTGCCATTAACAATATCGTAGCGTGTGACACTTATGTGCGACCTAAAACGATTGCAAAAGTGGTCAAAATCGTTCGCCGCGGAGAGGTCGTCCTAAAACAAAAAATCGTTCACCTCTCATTAGCGATGTTGTTCTTTGTTCCTGCGGTAGAACACATCACTGTGTGTGACACCGCAGGAGCGGGGAACATTTCCTTACCTGCCTCCACCGCCAATGCGGAAGGAAGGAGGTGGGCTGGATGTTACGTCCTGCTCATCTCAGCCCCTCCGCTTCTATTGGATGCCTGCCGCGTGACGTCGCAGTGACGCCGAACGACCAGCCCGCTTAGAAAGGAGGCGGATCGCCGGCCAGAGCGACGTCGCAGGGCAGGTAAGCCGTGTGACGGGGGAGCGCGATTTTGTGCGCGACGGGCAGTGATATGCCGGTGTCGCACAAACAATGGGGCGGGTACACACGCTAGCGATATCGTTACCGATATCGCTACCGTGTAAAGCCCCCTTAAGACTGTAGTGTCAAACTCATTTTCACCAAGGGCCACATAACCATTACGTTTGCCTTGAAGTGACACTTGTAATTGTAAGGGCAGATATCCATGCAACATTGTACGAGCATAGACTGAAGTTCAGAAACTGGACAGGTGCTGTAAGAGAGCTCTATTTTTAGAGCACCAACATATTCTTTAGTACCTTACAATTTAGAGTGAACTTGTACAAGAAAGATAAGACATTACAGAGTAACACATGGATCAATACATACCAAGAGGGTGAGGGCCCTGCTCGCAAGCTTATGATGTACTAGAAGGTGGCCCGATTCTAACGCATCGGGTATTCTAGAATTTATTGTGTAGTTAATGTATGATTTTTGTTATATATATAGATGTTGTTGTGTGTAGTTGGCAAGTGTTTGTGTAGGGGCTGTAAATGTTCTGGGTGTTGTCTGGGTGGGGGTGTGTGACAGCGGTGTTGTTTGTGTGGAGCGCTGTGTGTGTGTTGCGTTGTTTGTGGAGTGCTGTGTGTCTGCAGTGTTGTCTGTGTGTGGTGCTGTGTGTGTTGCACGGTTTGTGTGGGTGTGGGTGTGGGGTGTGTGTGTGTGTTTTGGGGGGAGGTATGTTTTGTGCAATGTGTGTGTGTTGCGCGGTATGTGCGTATATTTGTGTATGCTGCGGTGTTTGTGTGTTGGGTGTTGTGTGTGTGCGGCATTGTCTGTGTGTGTGGGTGTCTGTGTACGGCGGTGTTTGTGGTTCCCAGTGTGTGTGTGGTGTGTTGTGCAGTGTGTTTTGGGGGGAGGTGTGCACCCCCATCGTGCTCCATCCCCCATGCTGCGCACCCCCCATCGTGCTTCATCCCCCATGTTGCGCATCCCCATCGTGCTCCATCCCCCATGCTGTGCACGCCCCATCGTGCTCCATCCCCCATGCTGCGCATCCACATCATGCTCCATCCCCCATGCTGCGCATCCCCATCGTGCTCAATCCCTCATGCTGCGCACCCCTATCGTGCTCCATCCCCCATGCTGCAAACCCCCCCATCGTGCTCCATCCCCCATGCTATGCACCCCCCATCGTGCTCCATCCCCCATGCTGCGCACCCCCCATCGTGCTCCATCCCCCATGCTGCGCACCCTCCATCGTGCTCCATTCCCCATGCTGCGCACCCCCCATCGTGCTCCATCCCCCATGCTGCGCACCCCCCATCGTGCTCCATCCCCCATGCTGCGCACCCTCCATCGTGCTCCATCCCCCATGCTGTGCACTCCCCATCGTGCTCCATCCCCCATGCTACGCACTCCCCATCGTGCTCCATACCCCATGCTGCACACCCCCCATCGTGCTCCATCCCCCATGCTGCGCACCCCCCATCGTGCTCCATCCCCCATGCTGCGCACTCCCCATCGTGCTCCTTCCCCCATGCTGCGCACTCCCCATCGTGCTGCATCCCCCACGCTGCGCACTCCCCATCGTGCTCCATCCCCCATGTTGCGCACCCCCCATCGTGCTCCATCCCCCATGATGCGCACCCCCCATTGTGCTCCATCCCCCATGCTGCGCAACCCCCATCGTGCTACATCCCCCATGCTGCGCACTCCCCATCGTGCTCCATCCCCCATGCTGTGCACCCCCCATCGTGCTCCATCCCCCATGATGCGCACCCCCATTGTGCTCCATCCCCCATGCTGCGCAACCCCCATCGTGCTCCATCCCCCATGCTGCACACTCCCCATTGTGCTCCATCCCCCATGCTGCGCACCCCCCATCGTGCTCCATCCCCCATGCTGCGCACCCCCCATCGTGCTCCATCCCCCATGCTGCGCACCCCCCATCGTGCTCCATCCCCCATGCTGCGCAACTCCCATTGTGCTCCATCCCCCATGCTGCGCAACTCCCCATCGTGCTCCATCCCCCATGCTGCACACTCCCTATCGTGTTCCATCCCCCATGCTACGCACTCCCCATCGTGCTCCATCCCCCATGTTGCGCACCCCCCATCGTGCTCCATCCCCCATGCTGCGCACCCCCCATCGTGCTCCATCCCCCATGCTGCGCACTCCCCATCGTGCTCCATCCCCCATGCTGCGCACTCCCCATCGTGCTCCATCCCCCACGCTGCGCACTCCCCATCGTGCTCCATCCCCCATGCTGCGCACCCCCCATCGTGCTCCATCCCCCATGCTGCGCACCCCCCATCGTGCTCCATCCCCCATGCTGCGCAACCCCCATCGTGCTCCATCCCTCATGCTGCGCACTCCCCATCGTGCTCCATCCCCCATGCTGCACACTCTCCATCGTGCTCCATCCCCCATGCTACGCACCCCCCATTGTGCTCCATCCCCCATGCTGCGCACTCCCCATCGTACTCCATCCCCCATGCTGCTCACTCCCCATCGTGCTCCATCCCCCATGCTGCGCACCCCCCATCGTGCTCCATCCCCCATGCTGCGCACCCCCATCGTGCTCCATCCTCCATGCTGCGCACCCCCCATCGTGCTCCATCCCCCATGCTGCGCACCCCCCATCATGCTCCATCACCCATGCTGCGTACTCCCCATCGTGCTCCATCCCCCATGCTGCGCAATCCCCATCGTGCTCCATCCCCCATGCTGCGCACTCCCCATCGTGCTCCATCCCCCATGCTGCGCACCCCCCATCGTGCTCCATCCCCCATGCTGCGCACCCCCATCGTGCTCCATCCTCCATGCTGCGCACCCCCCATCGTGCTCCATCCCCCATGCTGCGCACCCCCCATCATGCTCCATCACCCATGCTGCGTACTCCCCATCGTGCTCCATCCCCCATGCTGCACACTCCCCATTGTGCTCCATCCCCCATGCTGCGCACCCCCCATCGTGCTGCACAGTCACACATCAGACAGTATACATGCACACATCAGATCGCATACACTCACACCCCACTTCTGCCTGTGCCCTCCGGTGGGCGGTCCCAGCAGCTGTGCTGCACGCCGTGCTCCTCTACCTTCTACCGACATGCACACATCCGATCGCATACCCGCACACATCCGATCGCATACACGCACACATCCGATCGCATACACGCACACATCCGATCGCATACACGCACACATTCGATCGCATACACGCACACACCCGATCGCATACACGCACACATCCGATCGCATACACGCACACACACGATCGCATACACGCACACACACGATCGCATACACACACACACACGATCGCATACACGCACACACACATTGACGATATCGCACATACACGCTCACACACTCCCAACATCCGGAGATACCACATGCTTCCGGCCATGTGATCCTCCGGCAGGTCCTGGAAGGTCACTGCATGCACAGTATCGCCGCCGAGAAGCAAGCGATATCACTGGATTTTGTGAGTGTGTGGATGCGATTTGATGTGTGTGTGTGAGGTGTGTGTGAGAGTGAGTGTGATCTGATGTGTGTGTGTGTGTGTCTGTCCTTATGTGTGTGCGTGTGTGTGTGTTCCGCCACTGCAGGACCTTGATGCGCTCACCTGCTCCCGGTCGGCTTCTGGTGAGTATGATCAGGGGTCTTTTTTCTTCTGTCTTCTCTCTTCTGCACATGTGTACCAGGAGCCGGTGTACGCTGGTAACCATGCTACACAATATTACCTGATGTGTACCATGGTTACCAGCATACCCCGCCCCCCGCACACACTGGAGCCCACACCAGCGTACGCCGGCAACCCCAGCAATTTGAGGGTATGTGTCGGCTGGGTTGCCGGCGTACGCTGGTGTGGGCTCCCGGGGGTACAGCACTCACCTGGGAGTCGGGGCTCTGTGTCGGTTCGGGGAATGCGTACGGGGGGCGGGGCCAGGCCGGGCGTGCAATGCGTGAGGGGGGCGTGGTGTGGCTGAGTTGACAATGCTTGCAGGGGGCCGAGTTAAGAGGCCAATCCATGTGGGGGGCGGAGCCTGGGTGAGCGGCCAATCCGTGCGGGGGCGGAGCCGAGGCGAGGCGAGCGGCCAATGAGAAGCTTGTTGCGGTATCGACAGAATTTTGGAGCAAGACAGACAGACAGACAGACAGAATAAGGCAATTATATGTATAGATTAGAAAATAAGGGAGACACAAAAAGGTAAAAATAATGTGCATATCGTGTATGGTTCAGTCATCAGTATAGTAAATAGGGGCATTCAAATAACGATAGATGAGCCAGTCTCCAGCCATTATGTGTACAAGTACAGAGAGAAAGTGCACGGATGAGACAAGAGGGAATAGTTAGGTGAGGTGATAGACCAGTGTGAAGAAATGTGATTTTAGTACATGCTTGAACTATAGATACTGGGAAATAACAGGATTGTTTGGGGTAGTTCATTCCAGAAAACTGGATGTTAGTGTAATGCATTCACTAATTACGGGTTGTGCAAATAGAAGAGTAGTCAGGAAAGTCGGGGTCTGGTAATGGGAGGACAGCTATAGTTTCAGGGAGTACACAGGCGCCAAGTTAGGTCACAATCCAGGGGTCGGAATTCCAGGAGGGCACATAATAGATTCAGGGAGTGAACTGAAACATGGTCAGGTAACGGTCCGAGATCTAAAGCCAGGAGGTCACAACAGGAACAGGGGGCAGGCAGAGAGGATTCAAAACAACCGTCCAGGGTCAAGAAACAATAGATCAGAACACTAGCAGACACTCAGGCCAACAGTACAACTACAGAACCAGAGAGTATAACTGGCGAGGTTCTGGGAGAGCATGCTCAGTAATGAAGCAGAGCAATTACCAGGAAGATGGAACTCTTGAGCAATCAGCACCTCCCAGAACCTGCATGGAATTGTACTGCTCCGGTGTTAGTCAGACTGCTCGGATCGTGCCTCGAGGGAGGGTCCGGACCCAGCTTGGCGGACACTTTGATCTGTATAAAGGGGGTATTTACAGGGGATAAGTTCGTGACGCCACCTGTGGGTTGCGGTAATGGGAGTACCGCCGCTGCTGTAAGGAGTACCAGGGCAGATGGAGTTAAGCAGCCTGATGTTAATTCCTCCCCAGGTAGGGAAGGCCCCGGGCTCAGGGGGTTGGTAGCTATTTGGGAGCGCTGGGTGCAGGGGACCAAGGTACTCACTGTTGGTAGACGTGGTGCTGGATGAGGTTTATAAAGGAGACACACACACTGTAGGTAAACCAAATTCTCTGTGTGCCGCTGCCACTGCGGAGAGCCCGTCCAAGTACCCGGTCCCACTGGTGTCACATAGTTATCTGGAGCCTGCCTCCATGCACAGTTTCGTGTCCATGTGGGTCCCTATAGCTTAAAGCTGTGTGGTCCCATTCTTCAGTTTTTAAGTGAAGACTTGCTCCCAAGGGCTGGCACTTGTGACTTTAGTGGGTTTCTTTCTGTGAAAAACCCTGTACCCCACGGTGTGCTGAAGCCCTCAGTCTCTGACCTCTCTGGGAAGGTCCCTGAAGGTCCCCTTACTCTGCAGTTCAATTGTCAGGATGTTGAATTGGCTCCTGACCTAGGGTCCTGTACGCCGTCATTCTAGGTCCCGGTCAGTTCTCTTGGGCTTTCTGGTGCCGACAGTCCTCCAAGACTATGTCCGTCATACCCTCTTCCAATGTCACTGCTACCGGTCCCCGACTTCTCTGGTCCCGGACCACTGTCTGCGACCCAACCTCGGTCCTTCTAGCTCCCCGGGAGCTCACACTCCCTAGCTCCTCTCACTTTGAGGGCTCTCACTCGACTCCCTTTTGTCCCTCCCAGTCTGCCTGACCCCTAGGTGGGTTGCCCTGTTCCAGCTAGACCAACCCACTGGTGTGTCTGACAGGTCATGATGTGAGGTGTTGGTTGGGATTTGTGGTGCTGATGGAGGTGACACCAGTTTCTGGGAATTTGGAACCATGGGGGGTAGATCCTGCACCCTGGGAAAAGGATGCAGTTCCCTGTACTAACCTTGATATATTTACTGGTGCTACAGAATCATGCGCAGTTAATCAACCTGCCAGCTCAGAAGCCCAGGAAAACACAGCAGAGTATCTCCTAGTGTGCATGATGCTCTGCACAGAAGAATTGTGACAGTTAGAATTAGCTCTGCAGGGAAATAGACAGCAGGTAGGGAGGTAGAAAGAGATATTGTAGGAGATATAGGGTGGTGCAGAACCATGGAGAGCATTAGGTTAGAGTATGAAGTTTATTTAGTATTCTGTAGCGGATGGGTAACCAGTTCAAAAGCTGGCACAGAGTGGGAGCATCAGTGAGCGTTTGGACAGAAATATAATTCTGGCTGCAGTATTTATGATAAGTTGGAGAAGGAAGAGTGGGAGACTGATTAGTAGAGATGATAATGATTAAAACAAGTTTTTAGAAAACTATTTTTGGGGATTTTCAGAGTCATAGCACTGACAATATCTAATAGTATACAAAGGTGTTTTCTAAAACTAAAAAATGTACAGAAACCCAACTCTAGTAATAGAATTTGCCCAATGAAAAGCCGAACTATCTTTGCAAATACTGATTATACGTGAAATTTCCAGGCACATGAAACTTGGAAGGGAAACAGATGACATCCTGTCTTAAACTGTATGTTTCATGCCATGTTGTGCTCTTAGTAGAAAATAAATTGAAAGTATTAGATTTGAGCTTTGCAGAAGATTTCTCTGCGCTTTGATATAGTTAACAAAACCATAGCACACAATATCTAGAGCGGTGGTTTAATGACCTGCATGCTGCTTTTAGGATGGAGAGAATGGTATTTTTTTTCCAATTTTGGTGTGAGGAAGCTTGAAAAAAGCTCAGTGCTGAATGATCCACCCAGGAGTCCTCTTTATTCTTCTTCTCTTCTCCTCCATCTCTTGGTAAAGGAATAAGCTGTCCTGGTGATTCTTGCTGCCGCACAATGAAACATAAAAGAAGATATATTCTATAGAGAGGCGAGTCAATCACACAATGTTGAGCACCATTATCTGACCTAAAACAGGCAGATATTGCAAAGCTAAACTTGGCTTTGGAAGCTAAATTTGCTTAGTTTTGCAGTTGGTTCACGTTAAGAATGTGATCAGTTATCCATAAGGATGCAGTAAAGTATTAGTTGGTCCGGACCGTTCCTTTTTAGTAGATTTCCCTGTTCCTTAATGATTGTTTAAAGCATCATCGCAGTGAGTTTTTCTTATTTCATTGTTGGAATGGTGTTTTAAATGTACGTTCCCTGCCCCCAGTCTATGAGAGTCTCGTCCTGACTTCATTCTTTCTCTCATATACCTGAATTGAGAACTTGTGAAATAACTCTGATTTCCGGCCAGTCAGAAGTTAGGGGCACAAGATGGCTCCACGAGACCTGATAAGTCACCAAAAAAGGATGAAGCCACCAGAAGATGAGTATAAGACCGGATGAAGGGGACTTAGGGGCACTTTGCACGTTGCGACATCGCTACTGCGATATCGTCCGGGTCAAATCGAAAGTGACGCACATCTGGCGCCGGTAACGACGTTGCAACGTGTAAAGCCTAGAAGCACCGATAAACGATCGCAAAAGCGTCGAAAATCGGTGATCTGTGTAATGTCGGTCATTTCCATAATTTCGCTGCAGCGACAGGTACAATGTTGTTCCTTGTTCCTGCGGCAGCACACATCGCTGTGTATGAAGCCGCAGGAGCGAGGAACATCTCTTTACCTGTGTCCCGCCTGCAATGAGGAAGGAAGAAGGTGGGCGGGATGTTTACGTCCCGCTCATCTCCTCCCCTCCGCTATTATTGGCCACGTGTCGTGTGACATCGCTGTGACGCCGCACGACCCGCCCCCTTAGGAAGGAGGCAGGTTGCCGGCCAGAGAGGCAGGTAAGTGCCTGTGAAGCTGCCGTAGCGATAATGTTCGCTGCGGCAGCTATCACAAGATATCGCATCTGCGACGGGGGCGGGGACTATTGCGCTCGGCATCGCTATAATCGGTTAGCGATGTCTCAGCGTGCAAAATACCCCTTAGATTTTAAACACAACTTCAATAGTAAAAAAGAAATGCTGGAGTGGTGCTTTAATGATTCTATGATGATTAGCTGATCACAGGTTGTCCTGATCCTTAGATTCCTTGCAATTGGCTTTAACTTTGGTGGAATCAGCAAGTACAGTGCCTCTAGATGAGAAATTAATAATTGCATTGTTCTAAAAATCCTTAGACTTTCCTCTCGATGTATGGATTTGCTGGCTCCTTTAGAGGGATAGACACTGGGATAGACTTATTAAGGAAGCTATACTTTACACCGATCCTAATATAAGGTGTAGCGCCCCTGAAGCCATCAGGAGCTACTAGGTACTGCATCCTGTCCAGGTTGCTGGGCCTATACCCAGAGACCCAGAAGACCAGTGCCGGTAACAGCAAAACACATTTTAATCCCTGTTTTTCCCCCATTCCCAAAGACCGGTGACAGACTAGGGTTGGACCCATTAGATGGCCACCTACGGGTGGAACCGATCCAGTTCACTAGACAACAACCAGGTGGGAGAGGTAAGACAGTCAGTCAGTTACAGTCAGTAAGTGGGAGAGAGAGGAGTTGGACGTGAGCACTGATAGGAGAGTGTAACAGTGACCTGAGGGCCCAGGCGTGTGGATGCTGGTGGAGTACGGTGGAGTACTCCCGGAACCATAGCACCGACGAGGTACAGAATTCTAGGTCAGGAAAACGCTCCAAGCAGACCTGATAAAATCTGCACAGTGAGGGGACCATCCAGGACCTCACTGACTGTAAAGTTCGGGGCACAATAGCAACGGGAGACCCGGGGAACAGGATCAGAGAAACTGACCCCACAGGGTTCAGGCTACGTGTTATATGGACTGAGACTCAGAGACTACCAGGAGGGGACCTCCAGATGCTCGAAGCCACAGGGACCCACCAACCAGACACAGATGCAGGGGAAAGAAGTCACCAGGTCACCACACCGTCACTGGGACTAACGGGACAAGTTGTCAAGACCAGCGTTCCTCAGGTTACCAGCTACTACCATACTGTGAGTAAAGGAACCAGTTACACTACAGCCCCTTGTGTAGCCTACCTTCTTTCCGCGCCCCCCAAAACATCATCTATCCCCTGGGGCCTGATCCTACTTGCGGAGGGCCCAACATCCAGGCTGCCACTAACACCAGCCCCAGTAGTGAGAACTGTGAAGCGGCGGTTCCACTAAATAGCTGCAACTCGCAAGTGGCGTCATAACAAAAACTATTATTTCAAATCCTCTGTAAATATTTCCCCTTTTAAAAGTGACCCCAGGGTCCCAGAACCAGGCAACGGCTATCCAGTGACATCTCCCCAGCAATACATCGCCTGGGACCGAGTACCCCATAGCCCTGGGGTGACACAAAAGCACATTGGTGTAACATGATTTAGATCAAGGCCCATGATGCACAAACTGGCCACTGGTTCAAACTTGAAAAATAATATGCACATAGATTGCTTTTAAGTTTAGGTCAGAACACCTGAGGTCAGTCTGTGCATCATGGTCCATACTATGACTGAGATACACTGATGAGCAACAGGGTAACAATGTTTTGAACTTTGACTTTCAGGCTCCATATCTCACTCTCCACTACAACTTCGCTTACCTTCAAGTTATAGACATTAATTTTGGCTATCTGATACATAAATTTGGATTGCAACTATTTAGTATATATAAAGTTGAAACTGGAAGTTTACATCCACTATCTAAAAAGACACATCTGCATGATTTTCTCACTATCTGACATGAAATCAGAATAAACCTTTCCCGTTTTAGGTCAATTCGGAACCAAAATTATTTATATTTGCCAAATGCCAGAATAATGGGAGAGAGAGAGAATGTTTTAAAGCATTTTTATTACTTTCTGTAAATTCAAAAGTTTCCAAACACTATGAGTACTATGCCTTTAAACAATATTGGACAGCCCATATGATGATGTCATGGATTTGAAAGCATCTGATAGGTTTATTGGCAACATCTGAGTTAATTAGAGACACACCTGTGGGTATATTTTAATGCAGACCTGAAACACACTGCTTCTATGTGATTGTGGATCATTATTTAGAAACATTGAGTTCTTGATTCTAAAGAGAGATCAAAGTCTTCTTTAAAAAATATGTATGGAATGATCAAATAAAAAAGTCACTATTTTAAAACCTATAGGGTGCCTGTTACATTGAACATAGTATAAACAAAAGACGGTTAACAGATTTATTATACATATTTCCATGAATAAGACTTAGCAATATTATTTCTGTCGAAACGTGTTGGTTCCTATGTCTTGTTTCTGTTGGATGCCATGAATTATTAATGAATAAATAAAAGGATTTCTTAATCTATTCCTACCTGAGATCCGTTGGGTTTAATTCTTGCTCTAGATTTATATGTAGTTTTGGGGAAAAGATTCAGGATAACTTGTAGTTTATTGACTCAAGAATTCGCTCAAACAACTATTTTTTTGGTCCAAGTGCTATCCATGAAAAACCAAAACAGAGGTATTAGTTTGATCGGGACCCAACAAAATTGAGGTCGCCTTGCCGCTGGCTGTTGGGCTCACATAAACCTGACCATTTTTGTGTGCTAAGTATATCAATTTTTACATGTGTTTTCATAGCAGTAATGCATGATTATATACCCATATTCATTATTCCACATATCTTAGCACTACAGAGTGCAATTGTTTCCTTTTTGTTACTATCCATGAAAAAATGGAAAGCAATTCTACCCAATGTTATTTAATGAGGCAGTGCAGATTACCATTTTTTTTCACTGAATCTGTGTGTGAAAAAAAAAACACAGAATGCTCGGTTTTCCTCTGAAAATTGGAAGAGACTCACCCATTCAAGTCTATGGCTGCGTAAAAAAAAAATCAGATGTCACACTATAGCATATATTGCAATTCTGTAACATAGGAAATAGTAAATGGTCCTGAAAACATGGATGACAGGTCAGAAAAAAATGGATGAAAATTGGACTTATTTTATATGCTCTTTATGGTTAGGACTCGAGTAGAGGTCCTAATTAATAGTTATTAAATACTTCTGGAAAAAGTAAAATAGCATAGCTTAAAAAGGTAGAATTAGCTAACAATTGTATGGAATCCTGAATCCAACGTACATTTTTGGAAAATATAAAATTATACATCTCTGCATTTGATACTGAAATGTTTTTCTTTTTTCCAAGACCATTTACTTGAGTAATAACTATATAGTGAATTTTTGGATCTCCATTATTTAAGAAATCCTCTCCGGGAAAACAGTCACTCTCGATCGTGTAGCAGTAACTAGGGTTACTATGTGTTGATCCACAATGACAAGCGGAGGGTAGAAAGTCTCAGATCTGCACTGTGATATTTTTCTTGGACTGACCATGAGTGATATCCCTACAATATGGAATTCTTCAGGGATAAGAAAACATTTCATAATGTATTCCCATCTTCTCACTGAAACAATTTGTTCTTGCTGACCTAAACGGTTGGCTTCATTTGAAGGTTTACTGAACAATCCCACTGACTGCTGGTTGAGGCATCTGGTTAAGGCACATCTCCCACAGTGAAATAATTTATATTCCAGCATGTGGTAAAAATCATTTAGTAAGCAGAAGAAGTGACCAAAACATTCCCTGTGGCTCTGCAGATTTCATACATAACCCGTCCTAATCTAAATAGATGAGATATCAACCAATCTCAATCACTTGGGTGGCCATAACCAAACTTCTAAACACCACCTACGCTGCGGGAACAGCTGGTCACTACCACACTGGCTACAATGACCTACCCGTTGGTGCACTTCCAACTTGTCAGACATGAATGCTATATATATATATATATATATATATATATATGTATATATATAAAATATATATATATATATATATATATATATATATATAGATAGATAGATAGGTGTGTGTATATATATATATTTATATTTTTTTTAACTCTGCAGCGTAAAGCTCCACTTACGTAAAGATTGTGCATGGTGAAATATCTTACTTAAAAAGAGTGGTTAGAATTTGAATTTAACCAATTTTTTTTACCTTTTATTTTACAATTTATACTCTACTTTGTAGCGTTTTTACACTTTTGTTCTGGCTCTGTTTTTATATGGATTTTTTATTTTCCTCATTTGTACTTTTTACATATACTAAAATTGTATAAGGTATCAAAATACTCCAAAAAATCTGATATACTGTAGTATGCCTTGTCCATGGTCTGAAGAGGAAGTGAATGAATCGTTACCTGATGCTCTGCCCCTGATGAGCGACACTGGGAAATATAGTGTTCATTTGATATGTTTATTATTAAATTACCATATCTTAGCTAATATTGATATTTTAAAATTTTTAATTTATCAATTTTTTTACTTCTTAGATTACAATTTATACTCTACTTTTTAGTGTGTTTACATTTTTGTTCTGATTCTGTTTTTATACAGGTTGCTTTTTTTCCCTAAATTGTTATTTTTACATATACTAAAATTGTGTAAGGTAGCAAAACACTCCAAGAAATCAGATACATTGTATTATGCCTAGTCCATGGCCTGAAGAGGAAGTGCATGAATCTCTATGTGATGCTCCACCCCTGAGGATCCACACTAGGAAATACAGTGCCCATTTCATATGTTTATTATTCAATTAGCATATCTTAGCTAATATGAATATTTAAGAAAAAAAAATCGCCATTTCTTTTTACTTTTTATATTATAATTTATACTCTACTTTTGAGTGTTTTTGCTGTTTTTTCTGGTTGTGTTTTTATCTAAAATGTTTCATCCCTAATCTGTACTGTATATATATATATATATATATAAATATATATATATATATATATATATATATATATATACTAAAATTGTATAAAGCAGCAAAACACTCCATGAAAACTAATGCACTTAGTACACGTAGTATGCCTAGTCCAGGCCTGAAGAGGAAGTGCATGAATCTCTACATTATTCTCTGCCCCTGAGGATCCACACATTGTTCAGTTGATATGTTTAGCTTATATGGATATTTTAAAAATATTACTTTATTTTTTCTATTCTATTTACAATCAATTATTCCTTATTAATTCACTTACTTTTTTATCATTTTCACAGGAAAAAAACCCAAAGAAATTAAACTATTACTGAAACCTTTAAGAGTCTAAGAGTCGTAGAAATGGCTTTTGCAATGAATGCAATCAATGGTCTGAAGAGGAAGTGCATGAATCTCTGCATGATGCTCCGCCCCTGAGGATCCACACTAGGAAATACAGAGTTAATTTGATATGTTTATTATTCAATTAGTATATCTTAGCTAAAATAAATATTTTATAAATGTAAATTTAACCATTTTTTTACTTTTTATTTTACAATTTTTAGTCTACTTTTTAGTGTTCTTACATTTTTGTCTTGATTCTATGTTTATTTGGATTGTTAATTTTCCTAATTTGTCCTTTTTGCATATACTATAATTGTAAAAGGTAGCAAAACACTCCAAGAAATCTGATGCACTTTAGTATGCCTCGTCCAGGATCTGAAGAGGGAGTGCATGAATCTCTGCATGATGCTCCGCCCCTGAGGATCCACACTAGGAAATACAGTGTTCATTTGATATATTTATTATTAAATTACTATATCTTAGCTAATATGAATATTTTCTAAATGTGAATAACCATTTTTTTACTTTTTATTTTACAATTTTTAGTCTACTTTTCAGTGTTGTTACATTTTTGTCTTGATTCTATGTTTATTCGGATTCTTTATTTTCCTAATTTGTCCTTTTTGCATATACTATAATTGTAAAAGGTAGCAAAACACTCCAAAAAATCTGATGCACTTTAGTATGCCTCGTCCAGGGTCTGAAGAGGAAGTGTATGAATCTCTGCATGATGCTCCGCCTCTGAGGATCCACACCAGGAATTACAGTGCTCATTTGATATGTTTATTATTCAATTACCATATCTTAGCTAATATGGATATTTTAAAAATTTGAATTTAAACATTTTTTTTTACGTTTTATTTTACAATTTATACACTACTTTTGAGTGTTTTTAAAAAAAATTGGTTCTGTTTTTATCTGGATTGTTTTGTCCCTAATTTGTACTTTATACATATTCTAAAATTGTATAAGAAAACAAAACTCCATAAAACCATATATATCATATTTGCAAGTTAATGCCAGAACAGAGTCAGCCCACTGAAAACACCAACTCCAGACCATCACATAACAGTAAATAAACAGGAAACACGGATGCAAAACTTGATGTATCACAAAATATTTCAAAATGCATTTCTTACAACACATGGTGGTGAAAAAATTACAAAAACAACTGTGATTTTTAAAAACATGCATGGGGGAAAAACCTGTGCAGTACAAAGAATATTGGGCAATGAGGAACATGAATATTATGATGGTGGTCCTAGAATGGCATATATATTGGGCCAATGGCTGTATCCACATCAGGGTATGCACACACATATGCTTCAAACAAGATTGGCATATAATAAGTCAAATGTAAGGTACCCAATAGAAGAGACTCTATAGGTAAATGGGATACTAAAGATATAGGGGAATATATTTATATCCAGTATGTGCTTACTAGTTCCTACCCCTTTAAAGTGCCCAGTGCAAAAAGTGTGGAAGACAAAGGAGATTATACCTATGTCCAATATATACTTACTGGTACCCAGCCCTTTAAAGAGCCCAGTGCAAAAGTGCAGGGAAAAGAGAAAGAAGTGTAATCCAGGATATCCACAAGGGAAAGAGCTCCCTAACCCCCTGACGCGCATTTTGCAAGGGAAAAGTGGAAGTCCACTGAAAGGCTTCTTCAGGGAGGGAGAATCTCCATGTCCTGAAGAGGAAGTGCATGAATCTCTACATTATGCTCCACCTCTGAGGATCCACACTAGGAAATACAATGATCATTTCATATGCTTATTATAGAATTACCATATCTTAGCTATTATGGATATTTTACAAATAATACTTTACTTTTTCTTTTCTATTTATGTTCAATTCTTTATTATTAATTTTCTTACACTTTTTTAGCATTTTTACAGGAAAAAAAAACAAACAAATTAAACATAAAAAATTATTATCTATTACTGAAGCCTCTAAGTGTCTAAGAGGTATAGAAATGGCTTTCGAAATGAATGCACTCAATGGACTGAAACCTTTGGATGACACTCTTTGGCATCCTCCTAATGGCTATGAAATGACCACACAGTTTCTGAATTGCACAAATAGGTTTGGAGAATTGGTTACTGTCACACATCAGTGCTTAACATCTAGCAGTAGGACACACCATGACAATTATTCTGCCAGTGCAGAAGGAAACTTTTAAGAAACATTTTATGTTGTTTTAGCATCAAACGGAACTTCCAAGAGAGCTTTAGAGCTTATAACAGAAGTGTGTTTCGCCATATTTCCCATTGTAAATTGAGCAATTATTATAGCATCCGTTTTTTTATAACTTTTTTTGACGACTTTTTGAGCAGCTTCGAAGATGTTGCAATGTCTCACATGATTGCTCCATGACTGACAGCTTATCTATGAATGAAAAAATAAGGTATACGCTTAAAAAAGTGTTTTTTTAGATTTAAACTTAGAGAAGATCATTTAGATACTTTCTAACTCTAACCGGTGGATGTATATAATGTTTTTGAAAATTGTACATAAATACCATGTCCTACATTTAAAGATAATTTGTGCTGTATACGGAAACTTCCTGAATTTAATGTTTCACGGCAGAGTAAAAAATAAAAGTGTATAAAATGCGCGCTTCGTTTAGAATAAGAATTTTTAAAACTACAGAATATTGCTGTAAACACTCGCAAATTTATTTCAGTAAACTAATTACTTTAAAAAAAATGTAAATGAAACAGCTGCACTTGTCCCTTGTCAAATCTCCTTACATATATAGCCATATTGAATTTATACCGATGGGGAGAGCGACTATGATATTTTTCTGTTTTTTAACCCTTTCCCAGACCATCTATTTGTTATGCTTTGGCAATGGTAGACTTCAGAGAATGTTAAATGCTTAATTGTAGCATAATTGATTCTCGTAGTATAAATTTGAATTTCAAAAGATTCACTCATAAAAAAAATGATGGTAACACACAAAAAATGTAAAAATAATATGTCGTCCAATAAAACAAAACTATATGAATTTGTTATCATTATATTCATTCTGTCACCTGATTCGTGATGCCCAAACCATGGGTAACATGAATCCAAGGATGGCTGCATAATTGCAGTGGTGTAATTTTTCTCTAAAATATTCTGGCGTTTCAGAGAAAATATACTTAGATCTATATAATAGCCGAAGAGAAGACTAGTCTGCCTTTGCCCCCAGTGGGCTCTTGCCTGCTACAGGTGATTAGAAAATACATACAGCTGTGCTCTAGAATGCTAACAATGAATAAGGGAACTCTTTCATTGCATTACTGCTACAGGAATATTTGAAAAAAAAGAGATACTTAGCTTATGTATTGGCCAATGCATGTGAGCCCAGTAACCAACAGCAAGGTAATCTCAATATACCAGTACCCTAACTTAAATGCCTCTATCTGGGTTAAAAACCTACATTTCTGGGCAGAAAGGATCCAGCTATAAAGGAGGATGGACACATCCTGGTTAAAGGGCGGAGTGCTCAATCTAAAAGAAATGTGCTACAAATATATCAAAAAGACTGACCCGCACATCCAACAGGTGTGAACAGGTGACAGCTGAAAACAAAATATAACTACAAATCACATACATCTGCACTCCAAAATGCTAAAAATGAATAAGAGAAATCTGATGTTACATTACTGCTATGGGAATATTTGAAAAAAAGAGATACTTAGCTTATATATTAGTCCATGCATGTGAGCCCAGTCACCACATGCAAGGTGATCTCAATATACTGAGACCCAAACTTAAATGCCTCTATCTGGGATAAAAACCTACATGTCTGGGCAGCTAGGATCCAGCTATAAACAGAGGTGAACACAGCCAGTTACAGGGCGGAGTGCTCAATCAAAAAGAAACGCACTACAAATATATCAAAAAGAAAAAACAAGAAAGCCAAAAAGTCTGACCTGCACATCAGGCATAAAATCATGCATAAAATAGTACCATTAAAAATACAATTTGTCCTTTAAAAAAAGTACAAAAATAATCATACATCTGCATAAATGAGAAAAATTATAGCTCCCAAAATGTAATTCTTGGGGTTCAAAACATGAGGGGTTAATTCTTTTCCCCTATTTTAACAATTTACTGTAATTTTAAATGCATTTTTCAAGCCTCAAAATTTGGAATGTTTTCTAAAAGTCTTCTTGTAAAGCATTCAATTTACTGAACAAATGGAAAAAAGCTTTCGGTGTGTCTACAATGCAATGTTATTGATACAATGAATATTATTTTTTTAAGCGTAATCTAAGTTTGAGTCATTGCTTTCATACGTGCTGTAACTTTGCTCCATTCCTAAAGACCATTTGTTAAAATCACATCCTCTGGTTCTGAATTCTGTAACAGGATTACTCAGAATAAATTAACTGCACCAAGCTTCGAAAGTTCATGTTTTTAACAATTTAACAAGCTATGCACTGGAATTCCATTAATAGTCCCAGTGGATGTTGATACCATTGTATTTCTTCGCAACATAAAATTCAGAGCCAGCAGAATCTACTGAACAAGTGATAATATAGATGTACAGACCAATTTTAAATGCATTTCTTCCATATTTCTTCTATATTCCTTATAATTATATACAGTAGAATAATTAAAATATGGATGGTCTTAAGCTTCAGGTACCTTCGGTTAGGTGTGTTCACTGTCAGGAGCATATACTCAGTTGTAGAGATGGGAGAATCGATTAGTACTGTGCTTCCCCGAAAATAAGACACTGCCAATTTTTTTTGCCCCGAAAAATGCGCCAGGACCTATTTTCGGGGTAGGGCTTATTTGGCTTGGAAACACAGGTTCGGGGTAAGATTACCCCCCAAAAAAAGACAGACCCCCCCAAGAGACTCATAGTTACCAGATCCTGGACATCGGGCACCACTCCCAGGACCTCAGCTCACGATCCCTGCAGGTTCTTGCCTTCTCCTCAGCGGTCCTCCCCTGCTTCCGGCCGGCTGTCACTCAAGCACACACATTAGACACATGCACATGCATTCTAATCCGGTGATACCATATTGCTTCCAACAGAGAGGGGAAACCAGCATGCTGTGAGTGTAAGTACCTGCAGTGGAGCACGTCAAGCGCAGGTCTTTGATGCATTCCACCGCAGGTCCTTTCTTACTAGTGTATGTGTGTGTTGTGTGTGTGTGTGGATAGTTTGATGAGTGTGTGCGCTTCACTGCAGGTCCTTGACTCGCCCACCCCAGGGCTATGGGACACCCGGTGCCGGGCCGGACTAGTCCGGGGGTCGTCAGTGGTGGCAGGGCCCGACTCCGTGGCCCTGGTGGGTGTCAATTAAATATGGCTGCAGTGTTGGGGGTGAATAAAGTTTGTGTTCGTGACGCCACCTGCGGCTATTAAGCTGCCGCTGCTAGAGGCCTCCGGGGCGATGAAGTGGCAGCAATGGTGGTACTGCTCCCCACAGGTGGAGTGGTGCCCCGGGGCACAGTTGGTGCTTGTGAGAGTCTAATGTGTAGTGGAAGTCTATGCAGCTGAAATAACAGAAGCAACACCAAGGGTGCAGTTTCAAGTTGTTTACTCACACATCCTGGTAGGTGCACACTGGTGCCTCTGGACTGCTGGAACCCACTGTCAGGGACCTCCGCCGTTTCTGGGCAATTTTTGGGATGAAAGCCGGTACCCTTCTCTCTAAAGTGTCTCTGTCTTCAGCTGTCTCCTTAAGCCTAGCTCTTTTAGGATGAACCTGCTCGGCCTCCACTACAGCCTCCAGGCTGGGAGCTCGCCTGTCGGTTACTTGCCCCCTTTCTAGAGGTTCTGCTGTGGGCTGTGGCCCGGTGAGTTTACAACTTTCCCTGGGCCTCGGTTTTTACTGTTGGAGATGATTTTGCACTCCTTCTGTTTCTAGGGACCGTCCCCTGTTGCAGCTTGATCCCTCCACCGATGTTCCTGTGGAACAGGCCACCACAGCTCACCAGCTATCCGTGGCCCTGGAATCCCTTCGTTCCCTGCTTGGTGTCACCTGGACCCTCTGAGTCCCAGGGTCTTCACCAGGAAGCGTCACTTTCTTTTCTTTGCTCCTGTCTGACTAGAGCTTTTCTTTCCTTCTTCTCTTTCACGGCTGCCTCCTGCAGACCTCCACCTCCTTTCCCCTCTCTCTCTTTCTATCTACTTGACCTTCCTTTCTCTGACTGCACTCTGGTGGCTCCTCCCACCTCCCCAGTTGCTAAGCTGTACCCTATAGGAGCAGGGATGGGTCTTACGGCCCCTCCCAGCATGCAGCATGGGTGGGTTGCTGCCACTATCCCTGGTCCCAGTGTGTACCTAACAATGGGTGTTGTGTAGATTTACCAGGGGACCGGCGTTCACTCCTTTCCTCACCCAGAATGGGACATCACACCGCTGGATGGGGTGCAATGTCCTGTGTCGACGGAAGCCTCAGGGGCGCCACATCCTCGCATTCCAGAGCATAAAAATTGCAGGTTCTGTATTCTTTCTTGTAGGGGTGTCTGTCTTTCTTTAATGAAGTATCATGCAGTTTTCTTCAACTTTTTTAGCTGCATGGACACTTCATAATTAGTGATGAGTGAATTTACCCAGCACCATCCTTTACTCGCAAGAATTTTAAGATATTCACAATATCCATTACTCGCCAAGTATTTTGGTATACGTCTTGAGATTAGAAACCCCTCCCCAGCATATTTGGCACCTGATGTTCAGCCACTAAACATGCTGGGATTGCCATCGAATTCCCTCCCCCAAAAAATGACTTACTGAGATTAATCACTGCTGTCACACTACTTCCGGGTCCGCTCATTAGATCTCATACATATGCACTGCTTCCATTGTCAAGTGTCTCAGCCGGCATCTGTAATTGGCTGTCTGTGTCTCTGATAGGCTGCCCTCACAGAGGCTATCTGAGTACCCTAATAGAGTGTACAAATAAATGAATAAATAAAAAAATGTTGCAGAGCCTCCTGTATATTGATACCCAGCACAGAAAAATGGCCACAGGCTGCAGCTCCTGGCCATGTGCATTATCTTGGATGTGTATCAAAATAAGAGGGACCTCATGTGGCTTTTTTAACTTATTTAAATAAATCATTTTTTAAAAAAGCATGCGGTCCCCCCAGTTTTGTCAGCCAAGATAACGCTGACAGGTTATTGGCACCCCTAGGCTAAAAATATCAGCCCAAAGCTGCCCAAACACAGACGCCAGTAGAAAGGGTGGGTGGAGCAACAGTGCAAATGTATGAGCTCTAATGAGCGGACCTGGAAGTAGTGTGACAGCTGCGGTGAATCTCGGTAAGTCTTAAGGCTGCTTTACACGCAGTGACATCTCTAGCGATATCGCTCGTGAAAGGGCTTACCCCCATCGTTTGTGAGTCACGGGCAAATCGCTGCCCGTGACGCACAATATTGCTGAGAGCCGTCACACATATTTACCTTCCTAGCAATGTCGCTGTGACGCCGCACGAACCACCCCCTTAGAAAAGAGGCTGTTTGCTGGCCGGCAAACAGCCTCTTTTCTAAAGGGGCGGTTCGTGCGGCATCACAACGACGTCAAACGGCAGACGTCCAATTGAAGCAGAGGGGCGGAAAGCAGACGCAAAACAGTCACGCCCACCTCGTTGCTGGAGGATGCAGGTACAGTGTTGTTCGTCGTTCCTGGGGTGTCACACGTAGTGATGTGTGCTGCCTCAGGAACGACGAACAACCTGCGTCCAGCACCAGCAATGATGTTTGGGAAATGAACGACGTGTCAACAATCAACAATTTGGTGAGTATTTTACATCGTTAGCGGTCGCTCGTACGTGTCACACGCAACAATGTTGCTAACGAGGCCAGATGTGCGTCACGAATTCCGTGACCCCAACGACATGTCGTTAGCAATGTCGTTGCATGTAAAGGCCCCTTAATTGCCCTGCTTTAATCCCCATAATACTCCCCATAATACTCTGACAATATCAATCCCAGAAACCAAATGTGGTCAGAAATGCCTCCAGGCATCTTCCTCATGCTGTTTCCATCCATTTCAGCATTTTTACAGCCCTTCCAGATCGACTTCCAATGTGTCACATTACTGCCATCATGGCATCCATGACTGAGTGAATGAGTATAATATGCTGTGCCTACTAATTGGCAGCATGAATTATATACTGTACATTCAACTTATAAACAAAGACAAAGGGGGTCAGCCAAATGGTTGGTGCAAATAATAGATACTTTATTTTTCAGACCATAAGATGCACCTAGGTGTTAGAGAAAGAAAGTATTTAAAAAAATTTGAAGCAAAAAATAACGTGCTTATGTGCTCCCAATGTTATGGGAGGATCTGCTGCTGACACTGTTTTAGCAATAATGTCCCCAAATTCTGTTCTAATGTCCCCATCCTGTATATCCTTAATTCTGATATATATGTCCCTTATCCTGGTAAATATGTGGCCCATCCTGGTACATAAGTCTTCATCTTGGTATATATGTTCTATGTCACTGTCATCCACCAGCAGTCACACAACCAAATCAACTGCCTGCTAATCCAAAATAAATATTCACTACAAGCATGGAGAGCAGTGAATATTAATTTTCTTTAATAGCTGACACATGTGATTGCCCCAGCTGCTGCAGGAAGCCGGCAGCTAGGGGATCATGTGTGTACAGTATTAAAGAAAATGAATATTCACTGCTCCCCATTTCTATAATCCCGCCCACCTCTCAGCATCAGCTTCAGTGCCAAGAGGTGGACAGGATTATGCGCATGGGGAGCAGTAAATATTAATCTTCTTTAATAGTAGGCACACATGTTTGGCCCAGTCACTGGCTTTCTGCAGAGGCGAAACTGCTCCTGTCTCCTATGACCTGCTCCACCACCGCTGTTGATCTACCCACCACAGCGAGCCAGATACATTCGGACTATAAGGCTATGTGCCCACGCTGCGGAAAATGCGCGGATTTTGCCGCGGATTTCTCGCGGAAAAGCCGCGGATTTTCCAGAAATCTGCAGCACAGCTACTCCCCAGCCATTTCTATGGCATTTGGGAAATGCTGTGCCCACGCTGCGGATTTTTCCGCAGCGGAAATCGTGTAGATTTTCGTGTGGAAAAATCTGCAGCATGTCAATTATTGTTGCGGATTTTCATGCGGATTTTGCCTATTCAATTGAATTAAAAAAAAATCGCAAAATCCGCAACAAAATCCGCGTCAAATCCGCACCTATGAAAAGGTGCGGATTTCGGGGGAAATCTGCGGATTTTGATGCAGAAAAATCCGCAGATACAGAGTCCAGTGGGCACATAGCCTAATACTCACGCCCCATCTACAGTACCTCCCAAATTTTGGGGAAAAAAAGTGTGTTTATAGTCCGAAAAATATGGTAGGTAATTTTTCTTTTTTTAATTGCAAATTGCATCCACAGCTGTTTTTCTTTTTTAGAAATGTTAATAGTTTATTTTTATCAATTAAGAAAATTCAACAGATATGCACAAAAGGGAAAAAAAAAATCAAATCAATTTTGATGTGACCAATGATTGATTTCAAAACAGCATCAATTCTAGGTACACTTATCTGCCTGTATTTCTCAGTATTGAGGACACCATTAATCCTAAAATGCTAAATTGTAGGCGAAAACCTTGAAGGACCTTCCACCGTGCTTCATTGTTGAATGTGGACATTCTTATTGTTGCAATTTCCAGCCTTTCGGTGAAAAAGCTGTCCTTTATTACAGCCAAAAATCTCACATTTTGACTCATCAGTGCAGACCTCTTGTTGCCATTTTTCTGTAGCCCAGTTCCTATATTTTCCGGTATAGTTGAGTCACTTTACTATGATTCAATGTTAAAGATATGGTTTTGGCAGTATTCTTCCATGAAAACCACTTGTGTCTAAATGTGCGTGAACAGTAGATATAGTGGGATATCATCCTTCCTTTCTGTAAAAAAGGGAAAGCTTTTAATACGAGGTGAATTGCATAATTGCTTGATTTGTTCCTATTTAACAAGTTAAGACAACGCCTTCAATTGGAGAACACTGTTGCATACGTTATTTTATATTAAATTATTTTACATTTTTAGGCCCCCTTCACACGTCCATGATACACGTGCGTGTTTGGTCCGTTTCCGTATATACCGGAGACATGGCCAAACGTGCACCAATGTTAATCTATGATTGTGGTCACACGTGCGTTATTTCATTATGTCCGTGTGTGCGTGTCCGTGATCCGTATGTGTTTGCGTTTTGCACGGATGCATGTCCGTTATCTGCACGGAGCACGCACACGTGGACACAATGAAAGTCTATGGGTATGTGCACACACGTTAGTAAACACGTATGCATCTACCTATAGTCCGTGTCCGTTTGGTGTTTTTATTTCTAGTGATGTCGGCTATTCTTTCTATTTCTGTGTATGTCGGTCAATCTCCCTGAGTCCGTCGGTCGGTCTCTCTGTCTCTCTGTCGGTCTCTCTGTCTGTCTGTCCCTCTCTCACAGTCTGTCGGTCAGTTTCCCCCCCTCTCTCATACTTACCATTCCCCGATCACCGGCCCGGCTCTGCACGGCTTTCACACTGCTGCAGCGGCTTTTACTATTTTGAAAAAGCCGGCCGCTCATTAAACAATCTCCTATTCCCTGCTTTCCCCGCCCACCGGCGCCTATGATTGGTTACAGTGAGACACGCCCCCACACTGAGTGACAGGTGCCTCACTGCACCCAATCACAGCAGCCGGTGGGCGTGTCTATACTGTGCAGTAAAATAAATAAATAAATAATTAAAAAAAAACGGCGTGCGGTCCCCCCCAATTTCAATACCAGCCAGATAAAGCCATACGGCTGAAGGCTGGTATTCTCAGGATGGGGAGCTCCACGTTATGGGGAGCCCCCCACCCTAACAATATCAGTCAGCAGCCGCCCAGAATTGCCGCATACATTATATGCGACAGTTCTGGGGCTGTACCTGGCTCCTCCCGATTTGCCCTGGTGCTTTGGCAAATCGGGGTAATAAGGAGTTAATGGCAGCCCATAGCTGCCACTAAATCCTAGATTAATCATGTCAGGCGTCTCACCGAGATACCCTCCATGATTAATCTGTAAATTACAGTAAATAAACACACACACCAGAAAAAATCCTTTATTAGAAATAAAAAACACACACATATACCCTGGTTCACCACTTTAATCAGCCCGAAAAAGCCCTCCATGTCCGGCGTCATCCAGGATGGTCCAGCGTCGCATCCAGCTCTGCTGCATGGAGGTGACCGGAGCTGCAGCAGACACCGCCGCTCCTGTCACCTCCACGCAGCTAATGAAGATAGCCGCGTGATCAGCTGAGCTGTCACTGAGGTTACCCGCTGTTACTGGATCCAGTGACAGCGGGTAACCTCAGTGACAGCTCAGCTGATCGCGCTACTCACCTCATTTGCTGCGTGGAAGTGACCGGAGCGGCGGTGTCTTCTGCAGCTCCGGTCACCTCCATGCAGCAGCGCTGGATGCAACGCTGGAGCATCCTGGATTACGGTGGACATGGAGGGCTTTTTGGGGCTGATTAAAGTGGTGAACCAGGGTATATGTGTGTGTTTTTTATTTCTAATAAAGGATTTTTTTCTGGTGTGTGTGTATATTTACTGTAATTTACAGATTAATCATGGAAGGTGTCTCGGGGAGACGCCTGACATGATTAATCTAGGATTTAGTGGCAGCTATGGGCTGCCATTAACTCCTTATTACCCCGATTTGCCAAAGCACCAGGGCAAATCGGGAAGAGCCGGGTACAGCCCCAGAACTGTCGCATATAATGTATGCGGCAATTCTGGGCGGCTGCTGACTGATATTGTTAGGGTGGGGGGCTCCCCATAACGTGGAGCTCCCCATCCTGAGAATACCAGCCTTCAGCCGTATGGCTTTATCTGGCTGGCATTAAAATTGGGGGGGACCGCACGCCGTTTTTTTTTAATTATTTATTTATTTATTTTACTGCACAGTATAGACACGCCCAACGGCTGCTGTGATTGGGTGCAGTGAGGCACCTGTCACTCAGTGTGGGGGCGTGTCTCACTGCAACCAATCATAGGCGCCGGTGGGCGGGGAAAGCAGGGAATAGGAGATTGTTTAATGAGCGGCCGGCTTTTTCAAAATAGTAAAAGCCGCCGGAGCAGTGTGAATGTCGTGCAGCGCCGCGCCGGAGATCGGGGAACGGTGAGTATGAGAGAGGGGGGGGAAACTTCAGTCACTCGGGGGATTAGCGGTCACCGGTGAATCCTTCACAGGTGACCGCTAATCAGTACTTGACACAGACAGAGCCGCGGTATGAGGATAAAGTCGGGTGAAGTTCACCCGAGTTCATTCTCATCGCGCAACTCTGTCTGCTGTCAGCCGACATTTATAAACGACATTATGCATCACACACACGGACATTCCACACGTACATTCCACGTACACATACACGTTAATTCCACACGCACACACGAACGTTCTACACACAAACACGGCTAGCATACGCAATTCACACAGGTGCCACACGGACCATAAAAACGGACACAAAAACGGGACACGGACCCGAAAAACGGCCCGTAACACACGTGCGTGTTTTTCTCGGACGTGTGAAGGGGGCCTTAAATATATTTTTAATTACTTTTTTTAAATCAGTTTTTAATTTATCTGTATTTGTTACTTTCTATGTCTCCCAAAAGTTGGTAAAACACCATAAGGGGACCTTCCATTATTTTGATTGTTTCAGTTACAGGGGAAAAAACTTCTTCTGCTCTACCAACCAGGGCTTATAGATCTGATTCGGGCATGCTAACACCAAGTGGTTTTGGTACGCCCGGCAGAAGTCTAGCTATCACATGGTTCCTTGGTCCTACAGATAGGACCAGATTTACACATTTCTATGCCCTAAACCCAAGCACATAATTCTGTGACCCCCCAACACCTGGTATTGGTGTCACTCACTGCTGCTAAAACCTTCCCTTGAAACATCTTCTGTCACAGTTAGGACCTATGGAGGAGGTAGAAGTAGAAAGCCGGTGCTGCACTCACTTCTCCAACTTCGTCTATCATCCAGGATCCAGGATGTCTTCAGAAAGAGACTGTAGTCAGTATCGGCAGCGCTGTCCCCTGTGACTGAGCTTGTGACTGAGCTTGTGATTGAGCTACAAGCTGTAGAAATCGGCATTGTAAATGTACCACTAAATTTATTTAATGTATATGGATTTAAATGTAAAAAATAGCATGTATAGGAATTTTTCAAAGTAATACTGAAAAATTCATAAACATTTAGTTATTTCCTCTGTATATATGCCCCATTGACTGCTATGCCTATGGCCATGGCATAGGTTGGCCCTCTGCCATGGGTGATTAGGGGAAACAGGTGGATCTATGCTAGTCCTAAGACTGGGACCACTGTGCCCACCCTCACCCCAGAGGTACCCTTAATGGTAGGGAGGTCCAAGTCCCCGACCTGACCCTGTCTCCTGTCGGGCCCTGACCTAATACCCCTGCACCACTAAATCTTGGTTTGGCAGGAAACCAAGTAATACACCTTCCATCAAGACAAAGACAAGGGGGTAAAACTGAAACTCACTCACACTGCAAATATCCACAGAGGAGAGACCTTAAGACACCGGAGGGGATAAACCAAAGGGGAAGGAGAAAGAAGTCACACCAGGGAACTTTCATACAGCGCAAACAAAAAAATTGCTACACTTCCCAGCATCAAATAGAAGACCAGCTGTGGAAGGAAATAAGCAACCTGGCTCTCAGAAGAGTAGCACACTGCTCCAAAAAGAATTAACTCCTTCACGGTTGGGAGCAGTGAAACAATAATTCACTGAAATGGACATAAATTCAAAAGAAAAAAATAAAAAAAAACTCACCAGAAAAAAGCCACCAGCTAACTCAGGTGAAAATGGCAAATGCACTTGCAGGATGCAGCCGGCCCACCATGATAAAGGTATAGGTAACACAGGTGCGGAATACCGATGGAAAGCCACTCTCAACCTACCAAATCCTGAAGGGCATGGCAGCCCGACTAATCTACTAGTAGGGTGTGATCTATAGGCTGTGAAGCGACACTGTGCATTGCACATATCTGTGTGACTGATGCCCTATGCAAAACCCTATTAGTGTGCATGTTCAATACGAGCAGCCACCCCCTCCATGATTTGGTTAGTTTAGAGCGGGTGTTCTATCAGTATTCTGCATCTGTGTTACCTATACCTTTATCATGGTGGGCCGGTTGCATCCTGTGAGTGCATTTGCCATTTTGACCTGTGTTGGTTGGTGGCTTTTTTCTGGTGAGTTTTTTGATTTTTTTCTGAGCAGTGAAACAACTCAGCCGACGCCCAGCTCAGCTGAGCACTTAAGAGAGACCAGGTTGCCTGTCGGACTCTGAAATGTGAACAGAGCCCGGCATTGTAGAAGTAACCTGCGTGTGCGGATCCAGACAGCGCATGACATCTTCTGAGAAATCCGGCCCTACCTACAGAACATTCCGCAGACCTCATGCTTGTATTTGCTACATAGAGCTCACTGAGCATAATGTAGCTTGCCAGAGAGAACACAGAAGCGGGGATAAACCACTTTTATCTTTCCCCAAGGTCCTTGCCTGTGTCCAACTACTGGGAACTGGGCTTGCACCTGCTACTAGCGTTTTTGCAATGATGCCAAAAGACGTTGCTGCAAATAGTAGTGGCGGCTTTGCTCAATGTCAAAACGCAGTAGGAGGTCATTAAGGCTATGTGTGCACGTAGCGTTTATCCCTGCAGAAATTTCTGCAGCGATTCGAACAGCACACGTGCGCTACAAATCGCTGCAGAAAGAGTCCGTAATAAAATTAAAAAAAAAAAGCCGATTTCATGCGCTCTGAGTGCAGACCCTCCCATAGACAGAGCGGGGTCTGCAGGCAGAGCGCACGGAATAAGTGACATATCACTTCTTAGATTGTGCGCTTCGGGCAGCAGCCGAAGCGCTGCGCTCTAATACACCACGTGCGCACGTCTCCTGCATAATCTTCATAGATTATGCTGGGGACGCAGGACACATGCAGTTATGCTGCGGTGCAGATCGCAGCATAACTGCATGCAAATACGCAACGTGCGCACATAGCCTAAGAGGTTAAATAAAATCTGCATGTGCCCTTCTATATGTATGGAGTGTGCATCAATATTATTAAATAAGCCATTTAACATCAGCAATGTAACCAGGCATCTTATCTACGGGGTCTGCTCACATCTTGTAATAGAACGGCGACAAAGACACCGTTTTCATTATGTCGGATGCGCTCGTATAACATCATTATCCGCAATTCTAAGCTCTTCTTTGCTCCAGAAGCTCAGTGATAATAATTTATTGTAAGAGAAGCTAATCATTTCAAGAGAGAATAGTAATGCAAAGATTGTCGGGTCGGTAATGATGGTGATATCGTGACATCATTAATCTTATTGCACATAATTATACCTGCTTGCAATTCCTCTTGTTCACAGCTGACTTTGTAAAAACTTAAGAAATCGAGTTTTCCCAAAAGACAACACTTGAGAATTTTTGTCAGGTAACCATAATTGCAAGTTTAATAGTTCCTATTACTTTTCTTTGTCAAAACATTTAATACGGTAAGTAATTAACCTTTTACCGTTGCATTAAATTCTTTAATGTTAGAATTAGGATGGCTGTCATCAGAAAATGACCACTTATTTAAATTGGGTTTTTATATTACATTTTTTTTTTTCAATTTGTGATCTATTTTTTTATTTTTCTATATCGCTTAGTACTGTATAGTATATTTAAAACTGAATTAAGAAGTTTTGTAACTTTTACATTGGCTTTTGTGCTTAAAGATGAAAGAGTCTGCTGATACATGCTGCCCGAACCATAGACCGCATGAATCAGCTTGCATAGTCCCTAGGCTTTTTTAAGTATGTTTTTTCACCCGTCGTTTTTGCAGAATCTTTTTCTGTAATTTATTTATTAGCTGACAAGTGGATTTTTAGCAAAAGTCACCTGTCACGGGTGCGTCACAGTGACAGACAGTCATATGGTTTCTGGCAATAGAAGGTCACAGCGTTTGGCTGCATAGAATGCTCCGTAACTTTCTGTTGTTCCTGCTGTCATTGTACTAGGTAGCTTTCCTGCTGAATTTTCATCTATTCCCCTTTAGGACCCAGGGGAGTTAAAGGGAACCTGTCACCAGAATTTTAGCAAATAAACTAAAAGAATCCCCTTCTGCAGCTCCTGGGCTCCATTCTAGAAAGGTTCATCTTGCTACTGGCCCCCCTTTTAGACCTAAATAAACACTTTATAAAATCTTACCTTTTGGTATGCTAATGAGGTTTTCTGGCCACTGGGGCAGGCTTTTTTTCATCCGTTATGCCCCCTCCTGCCGCTGTTCGCTGTCCCCCATTGTTCATTTACATACATGAGGCCGCCGCCCTCATGTAACGCAGTTCTACCGAGGTCTCATGCATGCCCAGTGGCCCTATCGCGGGACTGAGCATTGTGCAAATTGCGAGCGCTGGTGAGGTTATTGCGCAGGTGCGAGATTATGGGCGGCACTGGAATGGGATCACCAGCGCCATCCAAGTACCCGCCCATAATCTCGTGCCCGTGCTTTTCCCTCTGCCTCCAGCGTTATGCGCTAGCACTGACCATATCATCCCCATTACCTATTACCGCAGGCACGAGATTATGGGCGGGTACTTGGATGACACTGGTGATGACATTCCAGTGCTGCCCATAATCTCGCGTCTGCGCAATAACCTCACTAGCGCTCACAATTTGCACAATGCTCAGTCCCGCGATAGTGCCAATGGGCATGCGCGAGAACTCAGGAGCACTGCGGAACATGAGGGCGGCAGCCTCATGTATGTAAATGAACAATGACGGACGACGAACAGCGGCAGGAGGGGGAATAACGGACAAAAAACAGCCCGCCCCAGTGGCCAGAAAATCTCATTAGCATGCCAAAAGGTACGATTTTATAAAGTATTTAGGTCTGAAAGGGGGGCCAGTAGCAAGATGAACCTTTTCTAGAATGCAGCCCAGGAGCTGCAGAAGGGGATTCTTTTAGTTTATTTGCGAAAATTCTGGTGACAGGTTCCCTTTAAACTTCCATATAGCTGCTAATTATTAGTATTCTCTGAGTGGTTAAATACTCCCTTCTTCCCTGATGATATTATTCAGTTCATTCAAGCTCTGGTTGCAAGCAGGTGGCTTGTACTCATCTGTGATTTCGTTGCTGAAGCTTTTCTGAGCTTCTACCTGAGTCATCTGGGGATAAGTAGTTCATGCATTTTCCCCCTTTTATATCTTCCTTGTGTCTTCCTTTAGTGTTTAGTGGGGTTGACGAAGAGCTCATGTCACCCGTTCCCTATTTAGGGCCCAGCACTAGGGATATCTAGGGTCGGGTATCCAGCTTGGTGCATAGGTGCAGAGCCTATCTAGGGTGGTGAGGGACCTCAGGGACTACAGTAGGTTTGGTCAGGGGTCACCATCTCCCCCTTCCCTAGATGCAAGGGTCCCCTTTGTTTAACTTTCTCCGCTTGCTTGGTACGTCCCCGTACCTAGCGTGACACCACCCGAAAAATGGATGTGCTACTTCTTTTAACCACTTAACAGGTTTCAAACCTTGAAGAGTTTTTTTTAAAGCATTTTTACATTGCTATCCATCATGTTCACTTTTTTGGGTGGCTTTGTGATGCTTTTTCAGGCGGGTTGCTGGCGGAATGTGTCTATGACAGATGTGTACACCTACCCTTACTATGATTTAGGGATGCAGTTTTCGGTTGTGTGGTTTTTTCAGGTTAAAGACAATTATTCAAGTCACACAGCTGAAAACTCCATTACAAAATCACAGCAACTAGCAGTAGAAGGCACACTTTCTGTTTGTGTAAATGTGTAAAAAGTGTTACGGAGCCTGTATAGTGGCGCAGAGAGTCTTTATGGCTCCTGTACTATCAAGTTGTACAACCCCCATGAATTGCATACCTACACCTGAGCATTTGAGATGAATAGATCTGAGGAAGGTCGCATTTGAGATGAATTTCCTGAAATCTGCGGTTTCACACAAATTCAAACTTTTTAAGTAGCACTTTGAAAACAAAAAGCCTCGCCAACACCAATTCCCACACTGCTGAAGCATCAGGGAGCGGCTAATGTCAGTTTGCGTTACCACACTGGCCTCCCCATAATGCTCTGCAGCTCTGACATCTAGCGGATTATCATCTCTTGTACATTCATGGTCAGTACCAGAGACATCAGGAATAAGTGGTTCCCAGCTAAGCACAGTTTGTATGGCAGATGTGGTTTCCATTTACTGGCAAGTCTCTCTCACCTATACAGTGTAAGCCCTTATGGTCAGCAGGTCCCTCTCTCTCTCCTGTAAAGTGTAAGCTCTTATGGTCAGCAGATCCCTCTCTCTCTCCTGTAAAGTGTAAGCTCTTATGGTCAGCAGATCCCTCTCTCTCTCTCTCTCCTGTAAAGTGTAAGCTCTTATGGTCAGCAGGTCCCTCTCTCTCTCCTGTAAAGTGTAAGCCCTTATGGTCAGCAGGTCCCTCTCTCTCTCTCCTGTAAAGTGTAAGCTCTTATGGTCAGCAGATCCCTCTCTCTCTCTCCAGTAAAGTGTAAGCTCTTATGGTCAGAAGATCCCTTTTGTCTCTCTCCTATAGAGTGTAAGCTTTTATGGTCAGTGGGGTCCTCTCTCTCCTATAGAGTGCAAGCTCTTATGGTCAGCGGAATTCTCTCTCTTTCTTCTGTAAAGTGTAAAGTGTAAGCTCTTATGGTAAGTGGGGACAACTCTCTCTGTCTCTCTCTTTCTCCTGTAGAGTGTAAGCGCTTATGGTCAGTGGGGTCCTCTCTTTATCTCTCCTGTAGAGTGTAAGCTCTTATGGCCAGTGGGGTTCTGTTTCTCTTTCTACTGTAGAGTGTAAGCTCTTATGGTCAGTGGGGTCCTCTCTATTTCTCTCTCCTGTAGAGTGTAAGCTCTTATGGTCAGTGGGGTCCTCTCTATTTCTCTCTCCTGTAGAGTGTAAGCTCTTATGGAAAGTGGGGTTCTGTTTCTCTTTCTACTGTAGAGTGTAAGCTCTTATGGTCAGTGGGGTCCTCTCTATTTCTCTCTCTTGTAGAGTGTAACCTCCTATGGCCAGTGGGGTCCTCGCTCTCTTTCTCCTGTTGAGTGTAAGCTCTTATGGTCAGTGGGGTCCTCTATATGTATCTCTCTTGTACAGTGTAAGCTCTTATGGTCAGTGAGGTCCTTTTTCTGTCTCTCTCTTGTAGAGTGTAAGCTCTGTTTGTCAGTGCAGTCCTCTCTCTTTGTAGATTGCAAGCTCTTATGGTCAGTGGAGTCCTCTCTCTCTTTCCTGTGGAGTGTAAGCTCTTATAGTCAGAAGGGTCCTCTCTCTTTCTCACTCTCTCTTTGTATCTCTCACTTTCTCTCTAAAGTATAGTCTACTCTATTATGGTCAATGGGGTCTTCTGGCTGTCCTATAGAGAGTAAGCTCCTATGATCAGTGGGGTCCACTCACTTACTCTTCTCTCCCCAATGTGTATTTTCTGAGCAATTTCAAGCTTTCTAGTATTGAAAGTAGCACAAATTGAATTTTAGGGAAAAAATCCAGTAAAGTCAGCTCATTCAAATTTCAAAAGGTCGCTCATCTCTAATTAGTAGTCACTTATACAATAGGTAGTGCTGACTGATCTAGATATTACCTCCAATCCCTACACATCGGGGCGACTCATCAAGACTAGTGTTCTTCATCGTAGACCTTGTTGAAGGACCATGTTGTAGTTAGACACATTTATAACTAGAGATGAGCGAACCGGTCGTGGTTCGGCTCGAGGTCGGTTCGCCGAACGGAGCTCCCGTTCGAGTTCGGTTCGTCGAACGTTCGACGAACCGAACTCGAACCAATAGGCTATAATGAGAGGCAATCACAAACACATAAAAATGCATTATAAATGTACACATACAGTTAATAAACATTGCCATAACACTTACCGGTCCCCGCGATCCCTCCTGCACTCTGTCTCCTGCCGCTATTCCATCCGATGATCGCTGAATCCTCCCGGTGACCGGCACTGCCAGCAGAGATGCAGGACCTATCGTGACGTCAAAATAGCCATGTGACCAGTCACGTGGCTATTATCTCATTGGCTACAGACTGGTCACATGACTATGACGCGTCATGTAGGACCTGCGAGTGCATCTCTCCGGTACACGGTGCACATTTGTGTATCGCCGTGTACCGGCGACATGCTCTAGCACACGGTCGACTCCCCGTTCCGTTAGGGACCGGTTGACACAGCCGGTCATTAATGGAGATCACCGTTGCCATAGCAACGCAGTTAGCGGTAACGTCACCGCTAACCGCGGCTCCGGGAGCACCGTTGCTATGGTAACGCGTCTGTCGGCGTTACCGCTGTTACCGCTAGCAGCACTGATCACTCACGGAGTGAAGGCTGCACGCTGCTTCTCGTGCAGCTTTCACGGAGTGAATGCTCCACGGGAAGCAGTGTCTTCCCCCATGCAGCAGTGATGTAGCAGAGCTGCATTTGTTGAACGAGAAAGACAGAAGACCATGGATCGTGGAGGGCTGACAGGGGGTAATAAAGATGGAGTCTCTAATGTGTCTGTGTATTTATTTCTATTAAAGTATTTTTTCTCTGTGTGGTGTCTTTTTTTTAACCCTTAACCCCTAAGCCAGTATTAACTCATTATAACCCAACAAGCCACCCGGCTCCAGGGCTGTTGGAAGAGTTGGATACAGCGCCAGATGATGGCGCTTCTATGAGAGCGCCATTTTCTGGGACGGCTGCGGACTGAAATTCGCAGCAGAGGTGCCCAGAAACCTCGGGCTAACCTGTGCTGCGGATTCCAATCCCCAGCTGCCTAGTTGTACCCGGCTGGACACAAAAATGGGGCGAAGCCCACGTCATTTGTTTTTTAATTATTTCATGAAATAAGTGAAATAATTAAAAAAAACGGGCTTCCCTATATTTTTGGTTCCCAGCCGGAAACAAATAGGCAACTGGGGGTTTGAGGCAGCCCGTGGCTGCCTGCTGTACCTGGCTAGCATACAAAAATATGGCGAAGCCCACGTCATTTTTTTGGTGGGCAAAAAACTTCTGCTTACAGTCCTGGATGGAGTATGCTGAGCCTTGTAGTTCTGCAGCTGCTGTCTGCTCTTCTCCATACAGACAGACAGCAGCTGCAGAACTACAAGGCTCAGCATACTCCATCCAGGACTGTATGCAGAAGTTTTTTGCCCCCTGAAAAAATTATGTGGGCTTCGCCATATTTTTGTATGCTAGCCAGGTACAGCAGGCAGGTACGGGCTGCCCCCAACCCCCAGTTGCCTATTTGTACCCGGCTGGGAACCAAAAATAAAGGGAAGCCCTTTTTTTATTATTTCATGAATTTCATGAAATAATTAGAAAACAAATGACGTAGGCTTTGCCCCATTTTTGTGTCCAGCCAGGTACAACTAGGCAGCTGGGGATTGGAATCCGCAGCACAGGTTGGCCTGAGCTTTCTGGGCCCCACTGCTGCGAATTGCAGTCTGGAGCCGCCTCAGAAAATGGCATTTTCATAGAAGCGCCATCTTCTGGCGCTGTATCCAACTCTTCCAGCACCTGCCTGCTATACCTGGCTAGCATACAAAAATATGGCGAAGCTCACGTCCTTTTTTTGTATTTTTTTGGCAAAAAAAATAAAAAATGCTTCCCTGGATTTTCCATTGCCAGTGAAGGTAACACCAAGCAGTGGGGGTTAGCAGCCAGTAGCTGCTTGGATTACCTTTAGCTAGCAATACAAAAAATGCAGCGGGAGCCCATATATATTTTTTTTAATTATTTATTTAAATAACTAAAAACAAAATGGGCTTCCCTGTATTTTGATTGCTGGACATCACAGTGCTGTAAAAATAAATCTTTAAAAAAATGACGTAGCGCTCCGCGGTATTTTTGATTCTCAGCGCAGATAAAGCAGACAGCTATGGGTTGCCACCCCCAACTGCCTGCCAATACCTTGGTTGGCAATCAAAATACAGGGAAGCCCATTAATTTTTTCTATTTAAAAAATAGTTAAAAAAAAAATGACGTTGGGTCCCCCCATTTTTGATAGCCAGCTAGGGTAAAGCAGACGGCTGTAGCCTGAAAACCACAGCTGGCAGCTTTACCGTGGTTGGGGATCCAATGTAGAGGTCCCCTCAGGCTCTTTTTTATAATTATTTTATAAATATTAATAATTACACAATAAAAGTAGGGTCCCCCCCAAATTGGATCACCAGCCAAGGTAAAGCGGACAGCTGTGGTCTGGTATTCTCAGGGTGGGAAGGTCCATAGTTATTGGGCCTTCACAGCCTAAAAATAGCAGGCCGCAGGCACCCCAGACGTGGCGCATCCACTAGATGCGCCAATCCTGGTGCTTCACCCCATCTCATCCCGAGCCCTGGTGCAGTGGCAAACGGGGTAATAAATCGGGTTGATACTAGCTATAAAGTCACCTGAGATCAAGCCCAGCAGTTCGTGATTTCATGGCGTCTATTAGATACCCAACATCATAATCTGTCAGTACTAACAAAAAAAAACAGTCCCCAAAACATTTCCTCTTTCACCAATTTATTGTAAGAAAAAAAATAAAGGGGTCCCACGACGACTGTGGATCGTCTAGAATATGGGGGGGAGACACTCAGGGAACGTATCCCCCATTTTCTAGGAGTGCGGACCCTTCATGTGAGGAGTGTGGGTGCAATGAATCTGCACTCACTCTCCCCGGGTCCACAGCAGCAGAGTCCATGTCGTAATGGTTGCTACCAAAGCTGCAATGCCCTGCTCATGAGGTAAGGGCATGCCTAATCAGGAGAACTACTGTAGAGGAAGCTCTGCTCACTGGTATATAGGTGCTGAGAGGTAATAATAGATAAAATTAGTGAGTAACCTCGGCACTCTAAATCTCCCAGACTAAGTCAGTAAGTCACAACGGATAGTAATGCAAAATCACTCTTTATTGGTCCGTATTAAGAAAAAAAAAATTTTCATAAGCATATATGTTTTTGTCCAAAACAAGTTACAAATGACGTTTCGGCCTGAGCCTTCGTCAGATTTGACTTATCTGCATGTAATCATGAAAAATGACAATAATCAGTATCACATAAGAGTGAGAGAACAATAACATAAACTCAAACAATGTAGAGGTACAATTGGGATGCAGCAAAAAAATTGCAACACAGCAAGAAATGAAACACATGATACAAATGTCATAATACAGTACAAGGACAATATGGGTAGACCGACCATAGAAAAAGAACGGAGAAAAAGTGGAGAAAAAGTGGAGAAAACGTGGAGAAAAAGTGGAGAAAAAATGGAGATAAGTGGAGAAAAAGTGGAGAAAAGTGGAGAAAAAATGGAGAAGAAGTGGAGAAAAAGTGGAGAAGTGGAGAAGAAGTGGAGAAGAAGTGTTTGTTCATGCCAGATGGGAGATAAATAATTTTTTACCGGCGCTGTCATTTACTGTAACGTGATCATCGGTGTACGGTGTATACCTGTGATCACGTGAGCGGGGACCGGAAAAACCGTCCTGAATCATGATCTCCAGGGTCTCAGCTAGCCCTGAAACCCCGGAGATTTTCTGACGCCGGGGGGCGGTATTCACTTATTTCTGCCTGCTGTTTATAAACGGCAGATCAGAATAAGGCTACATTAACACGACCGATCCATTTTTGCGGTCTGCAAAAAACAGTCCATTTTTTTTCACCGGTGCATCCGTGTGGCATCAGTTTCCGTTCCGTAGACGGTCCGTATGTCATCTGTTTGTCATCCGTGTGCCTTCCGTTTTTTTTGTGTACTGCAAAAAAACTGAATGAGGGTAAATGCATAAATTTACCCAGGATCCATAGCTTCATCCTACATGAGGCGGTCACATGTTCACTCCAGTGCCATTTTCTACTGCTTTTCACAGCGTAGAGCGCTCTGGTGATTTTCTTGTGCTTGTGCACTTCATATCAGTCTTTTCTGTCATTATAATGGCAGAAAGACACATAATGTCCCACTCTCCTGCATTTTGTAATTTTGCACCCTTTGGTGCCTTTCATGTGGCACTAAGGGGTGCTTAGCTTTGTATTTAGCCAAAAATATGAAAAAAAAAATGACGTAGGGTTCCCCCTAGTTTTGTAGCCAGCTAGGGTAAAGCAGACGGCTGCAGCCTGCAGACCACAGCTGGCAACCTCACCTTGGCTGGTAATCCAAAACTGAGGGCATCCCACGCTGTTATTTTAAATTAAATAAATAATTAAAAAAAAAACACGTAGGGGTCCCCCCAAAATTGGATCACCAGCCAAGGTAAAGCAGACAGCTGGGGTCTGATATTCTCAGACTAGGGAGGTCCATGGTTATTGGACTCTCCCCAGCCTAAAAATAGCAGGCCGCAGCTGCCCCAGAAGTGGCACATCCATTAGATGCGCCAATCCTGGTGCTTCGCCCCAGCTCATCCCGCGCCCTGGTGCGGTGGCAAACGGGGTAATATATGGGGTTAATACCAGATGTGTAATGTCACCTGGAATCAATCCCTGGGGTTGGTGAGGTCAGGCGTCTATCAGATACCCAACATCACCAACCCAGTCAGTAATAAAAAAAAATAGACGGCAAACACATTTTTATTTGAAAAAACACTCCTCAAAACATTCCCTCTTTAACCAATTTATTAGAAAGAAAAACAAATCCAGGTCTGGTGTAATCCAAGGGGTTGCTATGACGATCCACACTGTCCCAGTCAATGAAGAGCAGGATGTTCCCCATTGGCTGGGAGAGCAATGCAGTGACCTGAGCTAACATCAATAGGTCAGCCCAGGTCACTGCAGGGCATGACAAGTGCTGCTGTCAGCGAGGTACATTACCTGCGCTGATCTCCTGCACTGCTGACAGCACCTGTCACTGAGTTCAATGACCGCCGCCTTCACAGCCAAGTATCGCGAGAGGCCCGTGACGTCACCGCTAGTCAGTCTCGGGTCGGAAGCGAGAGAAGGTGATGTGACAAGCGGCGGCCATGGAGGACAGTGACAGCGGTGAGGTCGGGATGGCGGGACTTCATCACCGCAGGTAAGCCGAGCGGGACCATGTGTGCAGAGTGTGTGTGCAGAGTGTGTGTGTGTGTACATGCCGCGGGCAGGAGGGGGCGGAGCGAGCTGAGCAGGGAAATGTGGGCTTCCTGCACGTAACTAGGATAAACATCGGGTTACTAAACAAAGCGCTTTGCTTGGATACCCGATGTTTATCTTGGTTACCAGCTTCTGGCAGGCTGCCAGCGATGGCTCCTGCACACTGTAGCTGTAAAAAGCCCTGCTTTTTGCTGCTAGAACCGTTCTCGAACGTATCTAGAACTATCGAGCTTTAGCAAAAAATCTCGAGTTCCAGTTCGATCTAGAACAGCCCCCAAAATCACTCGAGCCGCGAACTGAAGAACCTCGAACCGCGAACCGCGCTCAACTCTATTTATAACCCTTCTTAATAACTCAGGGAAGCCTGAAAAGTGGCGTGCTCCTCTGGGCACCTCACCACAAGTCTAAAGGGTGCTTTACACGCTGCGGCATCGCTACCGGTATATCGTCGGGGTCACGTCGTTAGTGACGCACATCCGGCGCCGGTAGCGACATCGCAGCGTGTGACACCAAGGGGTGACGATCAACGATCGTAAAATCGTTCAAAAACAGTGATCATTGACACGTCGCTCCTTTCCTTAATATCGCTGCTGCCACAGGTACGGTGTTGTTCGTCGTTCCTGTGGCAGCACACATCGCTATGTGTGACACCACAGGAACGATGAACATTTTCTTACCTGCGTCCACCGGCAATGAGGAAGGAAGGAGGTGGGCGGGATGTTACGTCCCGCTCATCTCCGCCCCTCCGCTTCTATTGGCCGGACGCTTAGTGACTCCGCAGTGACGTAACTATGACGCCGAACGCACCTCCCCCTTGAGGGAGGGATTGTTCGGTGGTCACAGCGACGTTGCTGACAAGGTATGTGCATGTGACGTTACCGTAGCGATAATGTTCGCTACGGCAGCGAGCACCAAATGTCGCACGAACGATGAGGGCGGGTGCTATCGCTCTCGACATCGCTGGCGATTTTGCAGCATGTAAAGTACCCTTTACTCCAGACAGCGATTGTACAGCTCTTCTTGAAGTAGTCATCACGCCCCCATTGCATCTCTGCTCCTCCCATTTTGGTGGAACTGGGCGAAACTGGCATGAAAATGGCAAAAAAAAAGATTTCTGTGAAAACACTTTTTCTGCCATTTGGAAAGAAACACAATATATCCTCTTATCCTCTATTATGTGGTCAATTTACACTATGTGAATTGTCATCTTAGATTTGCAATTATATTGTACGCGAAAAAATATAACATAAAATTATATATTTTTTTTCCTCTTTTAGAGCTAGAAAATCACAAAAATTCCTAAAAATTAGTATGCGCTCTCTGTCTATATCTCATAAGTTATTTTAAATAGTGCAAAGCTCACCAATTAAAGATTCCAGCATGAGTCCTTAGGGGACGGAGCAGAGCCGGTTTGTAGAGTTTTGCATAGCTAAACATACTGCTTCGTAATATACACTGCAAAGTTAATTAGCTTATTACAGTTAATTAGACATTTCTTAAAATGCTGGCATGACAGGGGAAAAAAGATGGTGTTGGAAAGCCAAATATTCATCACTCATCTGGCTTTACATATTCAATACTATTTTTATTGGTGTTTGGATCATCCCCTTATTTACTAACTGCCCCCCCCATATTCTGCCCACTAGGTTTCATTACCTTCTCATATAGTTACATCCTAGTTTTATGACACTCTTTTAGTAATTTTTTGTAGTCTATGTAAAATAAATATACTGGATCTTCATTTCTTAGAATTCTGCATAACCCATTCCTTTATGTCTCTTCCTGGGAATATATGGTATAGGTTGATCACTGTGTGCTACTAATCCCCTTTTCCATAGTTAAGCAAAAATACTAATGTCACTGGAAAAAGTGGTGCCACATACATACTGTGAGAAAAAAAATAAAATAAAAAAAACCATACATACTGCCCTCTAAAATAGTACTGCAATACTACTACCCCTGCAAAAAATAATACTGCTCACATAGTGTCTAAAAATAATAGTGTCACTTGACAAAGTGGTGCCATATACATACTATAAGGAAAAATTAAAAAACATACATACTGCCCTCCAAAATAGTGCTGTAATACTAATACCACTGGAAAAATAGTGCTGCTCAGATAGTGTCCAAAAATAATAGTGCCATAGGAAATGTGGTGCCACATACATACTGTAAGGAAAAATAAAAAAAACATACATACTGCCCTCCAAAATAGTACTGCAATACTAGTACCACTGCAAAAAATTGTGCCGCTCACATAGTGTCCAAAAATAATGTGTCACTCGAAAAAATGGTGCCACATATACAGTGCCTACAAGTAGTATTCAACCCCCTGCAGATTTAGCAGGTTTGGTAAGATGCAAATAAGTTAGAGCCTGCAAACTTCAAACAAGAGCAGGATTTATTAACAGATGCATAAATCTTACAAACCAACAAGTTATGTTGCTCAGTTAAATTTTAATAAATTTTCAACATAAAAGTGTGGGTCAATTATTATTTAACCCCTAGGTTTAATATTTTGTGGAATAACCCTAGTTTGCAATTACAGCTAATAATCGTCTTTTATAAGACCTGATCAGGCCGGCACAGGTCTCTGGAGTTATCTTGGCCCACTCCTCCATGCAGATCTTCTCCAAGTTATCTAGGTTCTTTGGGTGTCTCATGTGGACTTTAATCTTGAGCTCCTTCCACAAGATTTCAATTGGGTTAAGGTCAGGAGACTGACTAGACTACTGCAACACCTTGATTTTTTCCCTCTTGAACCAGGCCTTGGTTTTCTTGGCTGTGTGCTTTGGGTCATTGTCTTGTTGGAAGATGAAATGACGACCCATCTTAAGATGCTTGATGGAGGAGCGGAGGTTCTTGGCCAAAATCTCCAGGTAGGCCGTGCTATCCTTCTCCCCATGGATGCGGACCAGCTGGCCAGGCCCCTTGGCTGAGAAACAGCCCCACAGCATGATGCTGCCACCACCATGCTTGACTGTAGGGATGGTATTCTTGGGGTCGTATGCAGTGCCATCCAGTCTCCAAACGTCACGTGTGTGGTTGGCACCAAAGATCTCGATCTTGGTCTCATCAGACCAGAGAACCTTGAACCAGTCTGTCTCAGAGTCCTCCAAGTGATCATGAGCATACTGTAGACGAGCCCTGACATGACGCTTTGAAAGTAAAGGTACCTTACGGGCTCGTCTGGAACGGAGACCATTGCTGTGGAGTACGTTACTTATGGTATTGACTGAAACCAATGTCCCCACTGCCATGAGATCTTCCCGGAGCTCCTTCCTTGTTGTCCTTGGGTTAGCCTTGACTCTTCGGACAAGCCTGGCCTCGGCACAGGTGGAAACTTTCAAAGGCTGTCCAGGCCGTGGAAGGCTAACAGTAGTTCCATAAGCCTGTACAACTGTACAGGCAAATAAATATTAATAAATAATAAGGTGTCTATTACTTTATTAATATTACATTTCTTCAACCTCTACTAGAAAAATCCAGCACCCACCATGAGACATGAAGACATTCTCTGAAAGCCTCTTTTGAAGACCTTGATTATCACTGAGGTAAATATAGTAATGTATAAAAACCATAGTTTTCATGTGGTCTCTCTATTTTTGGAGTCTAGTGATGGTTTCAGGGTTTGAATCCCTCATTTCCATCTTGTACTCTACATTTAAATGTGGTTTCATTTCTCTTGGTGTTTAAACAGTTAATTTCAGTTTCGCTGCTAGCAGTTTCCCTCCAGTGCATGTCAGCTGCAGCTGCTTTGTAGCTATGCCCCTTTGTGTTTAAGTAGAGAAGTTTCCCAGTATTCCTTGGTGATGATACAAAATCATTTGTATTCTGGCCGCCTAGGTGGAAGGAGCTGCTGTGGATTCGTCCCGATATTGTATCTTCTCCATTTTGGTTGTTTTTCCCCTGTTTGTCTCACTATTCTCTTGTCTTATTAGTGCAGTGGTGGGTCTAGTGAACCTCACCTGCCTCTCACTAGTCAGGAAATCTATATGGTTTCCCAGGGTCTCAGGTTCCTGCTCGGCAACAGTTGCGGACACTGTATAGGGAGTGGCTAGAAGAGTAGGGACAGTTACAGGAGAGGATAGGATGTGTCCCATTTACCCTCACTCTAGTGCCAGGGCCCACAGTTGGAATTATATTCCCAATTACCCCCCCTTGTTTGTGGTGTTGTATTGGTGTGTTTTTTTAGTGCATCTGTGTGACCATGTGTCACGCGGTGCTTATGCACTTCTACTCTGTGCATGACAACAGTAGAATAGTGTTGAGCGAGTATGCTTGTCACTACTCGGTACTCGCACGAGTATCACTGTACTCGGGCTACTCGGCGGGGGCCGAGTAATCTCGCGATACTCGTGCTGTACTCGTGGTCTTCATCCCTGCATGTTGGCGCTCTTTTGAGAGCCAGCCCTCATGCAGGGATTGGCTGGCAGACCACTGCAATGCCACAGCCCTGTTAGTTGTGGAATTGCAGTGATTGGCCGGCCTGCACAGCGTGACCGAGCCTTTATACCGGCGGGCGCGCTGTGCTCTGCTCACAGCCATCCAGACAGTCAGTGCAGGGAGAGTGTTGCTGCTTCAGGGAAAGGTTTGCAGCCCTTTATAGTTATTTCCGTAGCAGGGCTGCAAACAGTGTGACCAGAAGTCCTTCTCAGGACTATTGTTGCTGTATACAGGCAGGGCAGGCAGGGTATAGCCAGGTCGGAATACAGGCTAGTGACCAGAAGAGTCCTTCTCAGGACTATTGTAGCTGTATACAGGCAGGCAGGGTATATAGCTATTCCTAGTGGTGACCGTATACCAGCCTTCATCACCATATCTGGGGCTGGTGTACACAGTCTAAAACAGTCCTGATAGTGTCAGACTTCTCAGTAATTGTCGCTCCTAAAAACCTGTTAGGTTCTTAGTGCGTCCGTGCTTGCATTTAAAAACCGCACGTGTGTGCCTGTCGGTGGCAGCGTACAGGTGCACTTGTGTGCGTTTTGCACAAACGTGGATATAACGCACAAGTCTAGTGAATAATACACGTCAGTCAGCAGTGTCTGATAGTGTCAAACTTCTCAGTAATTGTCGCTCCTAAAAACCTGTTAGGTTCTTAGTGCGTCCGTGCTTGCATTTAAAAACCGCACGTGTGTGCCTGTCGGTGGCAGCGTACAGGTGCACTTGTGTGCGTTTTGCACAAACTTGGATATAACGCACAAGTCTAGTGAATAATACACGTCAGTCAGCGGTGTCTGATAGTGTCAAACTTCTCAGTAATTGTTGCTCCTAAAAACCTGGTAGGTTCTTAGTGCGTCCGTGCTTGCATTTAAAAACCGCACGTGTGTGCCTGTCGGTGGCAGCGTACAGGTGCACTTGTGTGCGTTTTGCACAAACTAGGATATAACGCACAAGTCTAGTGAATAATACACGTCAGTCAGCAGTGTCTGATAGTGTCAAACTTCTCAGTAATTGTCGCTCCTAAAAACCTGTTAGGTTCTTAGTGTGTCCGTGCTTGCATTTAAAAACCGCACGTGTGTGCCTGTCGGTGGCAGCGTACAGGTGCACTTGTGTGCGTTTTGCACAAACTAGGATATAACGCACAAGTCTAGTGAATAATACACGTCAGTCAGCAGTGCCTGATAGTGTCAAACTTCTCAGTAATTGTCGCTCCTAAAAACCTGTTAGGTTCTTAGTGTGTCCGTGCTTGCATTTAAAAACCGCACGTGTGTGCCTGTTGGTGGCAGCGTACAGGTGCACTTGTGTGCGTTTTGCACAAACTAGGATATAACGCACAAGTCTAGTGAATAATACACGTCAGTCAGCAGTGTCTGATAGTGTCAAACTTCTCAGTAATTGTCGCTCCTAAAAACCTGTTAGGTTCTTATTGCGTCCGTGCTTGCATTTAAAAAATGCACGTGTGTGGCAGTCGGTGGCAGCGTCAGGCTCCACATTGTCCCTGGATAGAGACGTGCATGATGGCCTGTAAACCTGAAGTGCCCATTGTAAGGAAGTGGGTCTATTGTAGAATAGCCCTTTGGCAGGGCAGCCAAAAATTTGGAGGCTCCACATTGTCCCTGGATAGAGATGTGCATGAGGGCCTCAAAACATTGTTCCCATTGCAAAGGAGCGGGTCTCCTGTCGTTGTAATGCCCATTCTGAAAGAATGGGCGAAAAAATTTACCACTGGGGGTATACCTGAAACAACGGCCTAACTATTGTAACGGTCATCATGGTGGCGCATGAGGAGAAGGAGGAGCAGTCCAGCGATTATCCAAAGTCCAGAAGTGTGTACCCATGGGTGAGTGGAGGTACATGGCAAATTCCCGTTACAAACTTTAAATTCCGCTATCATTTGCTGGTGGTGTGGTGAAGTCTGGCCCAATCCAACCCTTGTTCATCTTGATCAGAGTCAGCCTGTCAGCATTTTCAGTTGACAGGCGGGTGCGTTTATCTGTAATGATTCCACCTGCGGCACTAAAAACACGCTCTGACAAAATGCTAGCGGCAGGGCAGGCCAGGACTTCCAAGGCGTAGAGAGTCAATTCATGCCACGTGTCCAGCTTGGATACCCAATAATTGTAAGGCACAGAGGAATGTCGGAGTACAGTTGTTCGATCTGCAAGGTACTCCTTGAGCATCTGGGCAGACTTAGGATTTCTTGTGGCACTACCCCACACCTCAGGGGCTGTGGTACGTGAGGGGCTGAGAAAACTGTCCCACATCTTAAAGACTGTTCCCCTACCTCTGGCGGATTGGACTTGTGCCACTCTCGGCTGTACGCCTTGGTTGTCCACTGATTCCTGACCTATGCCGCTAGCGTTTTGTGAGGGGAATGCTTTGCCTACTTCCGTGACTATGGCCTTCCGGAACTGCTGCATTTTGCCTGACCTCTCCGCCTCGGGAATAAGAGACACAAAGTTCTCCTTTTAGCGTCGGTCTAATAGTGTTACCAACCAGTAATGATTGTCGGCCAAGATGTTCTTAACACGAGGGTCACGAGACAGGCAGCTTACCATAAAGTCAGCCATGTGCGCCAGACTCTTAACAGCCATCACTTCAGTATCCTGACCAACACGATGACTGAACATGCTGTCCTCCTCCTCCTCCTCCTCATCATCATCTACCCTGTCCTCCGGCCAGCCACGCTGAACCGAGGATATGACTGGTGTGCATGTCATATCCTCAATTTGGCCGGAGAGTTGCTCCATGTCTTCATCCTCCTCCTCGTCATAGTCCTCCACTGCATGTTGTGATGAGACGAGGCTGGGCTGTGTGTTATCACCCACACCCACTACTGTTCCTTGCTCCAACTCATTGCGCTCCGCCTGCAATGCATCATGTTTGTTTTTGAGCAGAGACCATTTTGAAGGCAGAGAAGTGGTATGGTGATGCTAATAATGTCGTCATCGCTGCTCACCATCTTGGTGGAGTCCTCAAAGTTTTGGCGGATGGTACATAGGTCGGACATCCATCTCCACTCCTCAGGTGTTATGTGTGGAGTTTGACCCATTTCCCGACGGCTTACGTGATGCAGGTACTCAACAACTGCCCTCTTCTGCTCACATATCCTGACCAACATGTGCAGAGGTGAATTCCAACACGTGGGGACATCACACACCAGTCTGTGAGCCGGAAGATGCAAACGGCGCTGAAAGCCGGCAAGGCCGTCTAAAGCAGTAGGTGACTTTCGAAAATGTGCAGACAGGTTGCGAACTTTTACCAGCAGATCAGACAGCTCTGGGTATGACTTTAGAAACCGCTGAACCACGAGGTTGAGCACAAGGGCCACGCATGGAACATGTGTCAGCTGGCCTCGCCTCAAAGCCGCCACCAGGTTCCGGCCATTGTCACACACAACCTTTCCTGGCTTTAGGTTCAGAGGTGTGAGCCAGTGATCTGCCTGCTGTTTCAGAGCTGTCCACACCTCTTCTGCATTGTGGGGTTTGTCACCTATGCAGATTAGCTTCAGCACAGCCTGTTGCCGCTTCGCCGAGGAAGTGCTGCATTGCTTCTGTGTCGCCCTGGACAAGCCAGGGGCCACAGAGCACAACACTTACACACCCCACACTCCCTGCAGGCACATCATAGTCAAAACACAAAACCCCCAGGGGCTGTTGTCCACACCAGGGGGTGGAGCCAGGCGGTTGGTCTCCACCCACCAAGGAGTTCACAGTCCTGGAGGAGGGAAAACACAGGCAGTGAGAGTTAACCTAAGGAAGTGGAAGGAGGAAAGTAGTAGAGAGGAGAAAAGTGACAGCAAAGAGCCTGAAGTTGGTCTGGGTGTGTGGCCCGGACAGGACAGCAAGGTTGGCAGGCGATGGTGACCGTCTGCAGTGGAGGCCAATTGGAGTCTGCCGTGAGGACTGTGGACGGGTGGTGACCCGGCGGTACCGGACCGGTATACAAAGAGAAGCCAGCACCATTGGCAGGGGCCTTTCGGATCCCGGCAAGGCTTGGAGTCGCTGTGAATTTGCCAAATCCGTTAGTGAAGGGGACCTCCGGGTTTCGAAACAGCCAAGTCCTGATAGAAGGCAACCATCCAACCGTGAAGGGGAGACACCGCCACCGCCAAGGGCAACCGTCTCTGAGGGCCAGCGCCTGCGGGCAAAAGGGGCTCCTCCGGCCTATATCCAGGTCGGGGAGCGGGTTACCGGTGGGAACCCATCGCTACCAACACTGAACTTAGGTGCAGGGAGAGACAGTCATCACTAACCTGCAGGGAGGAACAACCGCAGCTGTCCGAGGGACCCGTCCATCCAGCCGCTTGTTTTACCGTGAACTGTGTCATCATCATTGGGCTGAGTGAGTACCTCCGTGCCGTCCGGCACAGCGCTGCCCCTGCGACCCTGCACCTCATCAGGCCCCGCAACCCGCCTGTCATCCATCTCTACCCCATCACTGGGCCCCGGGACAACCAACCCCCCTACCCACGGAGGGGAGAAATAACAACAAAGCTGCTCCCTGTCACCGCTCCCGGGATCCCCGTCCAGAGCAGCGGTGGTGTCCACACAATCACCACAACCGTGGGTGGCGTCACGGACAATATCCCCAAAACCCAAACCACCCCTTTTCACTCACGGGCGAGGAGCGCCGCTTGAGTCCCCGGGATCCGGCCATCGCTCGAGCCACCGAGCAGCAGCAGCCGTAGAGCAGCGGCAGCCGGACCCGATCAGTGGGAGAGCGCAGCGTCCCCTCCTCCGCCCGCGACACTTCCGGCTTGGGACTGGTGTGGAGGGTAAAGTGGATGAGGATGCGCAGGAGGAGGAGGCTGAGGAGCATGACATTCCGGAGCTGTAGAGTGTGGGTGAAACCCTGACTGAGGTAGGGCCTGCCAAACTTGGTGTGGGAAGGACGTGTTCCGTCCCTCGCTCAGACTGGGTCCCAGCTTCCACAATATTAACCCAGTGTGACGTCAACGAGATGTAGCGGCCTTGCCCACAAGCACTTGTCCACGTGTCTGTGGTTAGGTGGACTTAGGCTGAAACAGCGTTGTTCAGGGCACGTGTGATGTTTTGTGACACGTGGTTATGCAATGCGGGGACGGCACACCGGGAGAAATAGTGGCGGCTGGGGACCAAGTAACGTGGGACAGCTGCCGCCATCAGGTCGCGGAATGCTTCTGTCTCCACCAGCCTAAAAGGCAACATTTCCAGCGCAAGCAGTCGCGAAATGTTAGCATTTAGAAGTGTGGCATGTGGGGCGTTGGCAGTGTATTTGCGCCTGCGTTCAAAGGTTTGCTGAATGGATAACTGAACGCTGCGCTGGGACAAGGACGTGCTTGATGATGGTGTTATTTCTGCGTGGGCAACTGCAGGTGCAGGGCCGGAGGAGGCTTGTTCGCGGGCAGCATGGAGAGGGGATTGGCTCGCATGCACAACAAGCGAAGACGTAGCAATGACATCAGCAAGCACTGCTCCTCGACTCTGTTGTACATCCCACAAAGTCGGGTGCTTGGCTGACATGTGCCTAATCATGCTGGTGGTGGTCAGGCTGCTAGTTTTGGTACCCCTGCTGATGCTGGCATGGCAGGTGTTGCAAATGGCCTTTTTAGAATCATCTGGAGCCAACTTAAAAAACTGCCAGACTCGGGAAGACCTAACATTTGTACAGGCACCTTGTGTCGTGTTGTTGTTCCGGGGAACGGTTGCCTGACGTCTGCCTGGGGCCACAACCCTGCTTCTTACTGCCTGTTGGGATGCTACGCCTCCCTCCCCCTGTGCACTGCTGTCCTCGCTCTGCATATCCTCCTGCCAGGTTGGGTCAGTTACTGGATCATCCACCACGTCATCTTCCTCTTCCGCACCCTGCTCCTCCTCCTGACTTCCTGACAATTGTGTCTCATCATCGTCCACCCCTTGTTGAGACACGTTGCCAACTTCGTGAGAACGTGGCTGCTCAAATATTTGGGCATCTGTACATACAATCTCATCATGGCCCACTTCAACAGGAGCTGGCGAGAGGCCAGAATGTGTGAATGGAAACGTGAACAGCTCTTCCGAGTGTCCAAGTGTGGGATCAGTAATGTCCGTGGACGTGTACTCGGCCTGGTGGTAGGAAGGAGGATCAGGTTCTGAAATGTGCGGTGCAGTATCACGGCTACTGACACTTGACCGTGTGGAAGACAGAGTGTTTGTGGTGGTGCCAATCTGACTGGAAGCATTATCCGCTATCCAACTAACAACCTGTTGACACTGGTCTTGGTTCAAGAGCGGTGTACTGCTGCGGTCCCCAAGAATTTGGGACAGGACGTGCGAGCGAGTAGATGTGGCCCTTTGTTGTGGCGAAATTAGAGCTTGCACACGACCTCGGTCTCTGCCTGCACCACCATCACGTCCACTTCCTTGTTCGTTGCCAACGCCATTGCGCATTTTCCAATGCTGTGTTGATGTGTATTCACTAGACTTGTGCGTTATATCCAAGTTTGTGCAAAATGCACACATGTGCACCTGAACGCTGCCACCAACAGGCACACACGTGCGGTTTTTAAATGCAAGCACGGACGCACTAAGAACCTAACAGGTCTCTATCCAGGGACAATGTGGAGCCTCCCAATTTTTGGCTGCCCTGCCAAAGGGCTATACTACAATAGACCCACTTCCTTACAATGGGCACTTCAGGTTTACAGGCCATCATGCACGTCTCTATCCAGGGACAATGTGGAGCCTCCCAATTTTTGGCTGTCCTGCCAAAGGGCTATACTACAATAGACCCACTTCCTTACAATGGGCACTTCAGGTTTACAGGCCATCATGCACGTCTCTATCCAGGGACAACGTGGAGCCTCCCAATTTTTGGCTGCCCTGCCTAAGGGCTATACTACAATAGACCCACTTCCTTACAATGGGCACTTCAGGTTTACAGGCCTTCATGCACGTCTCTACCCAGGGACAATGTGGAGCCTCCCAATTTTTGGCTGCCCTGCCAAAGGGCTATACTACAAAAGACCCACTTCCTTACAATGGGCACTTCAGGTTTACAGGCCATCATGCACGTCTCTATCCAGGGACAATGTGGAGCCTCCCAATTTTTGGCTGCCCTGTCTAAGGGCTATACTACAATAGACCCACTTCCTTACAATGGGCACTTCAGGTTTACAGGCCCTCATGCACGTCTCTATCCAGGGACAATGTGGAGCCTCCCAATTTTTGGCTGCCCTGCCAAAGGGCTATACTACAAAAGACCCACTTCCTTACAATGGGCACTTCTGGTTTACAGGCCATCATGCACGTCTCTATCCAGGGACAATGTGGAGCCTCCCAATTTTTGGCTGTCCTGCCAAAGGGCTATACTACAAACGACCCACTTTCTTACAATGGGCTCTTCAGGTTTACAGGCCCTCATGCACGTCTCTATCCAGGGACAATGTGGAGCCTCCCAATTTTTGGCTGCCCTGCCAAAGGGCTATACTACAAAAGACCCACTTTCTTACAATGGGCACTTCAGGTTTACAGGCCCTCATGCACGTCTCTATCCAGGGACAATGTGGAGCCTCCCAATTTTTGGCTGCCCTGCCTAAGGGCTATACTACAAAAGACCCACTTCCTTACAATGGGCACTTCAGATTTACAGGCCCTCATGCACGTCCCTATTCAGGGACAATGTGGAGCCTCTCAATTTTTGGCTGCCCTGTCTAAGGGCTATACTACAATAGACCCACTTTCTTACAATGGGCACTTCAGGTTTACAGGCCCTCATGCACGTCTGTATGCAGGGGCATTGGTGAACCTCACAATTTTGGACTGCCCTGGCAAAGGAAAATACTACAAAGACTCACTTCCTCAAAATGGGCACATTAGACTCAAGAGGCCTTCATGTACGTCTCTTCTCAGTGACATCGGAGTGCCACACAATGTTTTCACGTAAAATCTTTCATGTAATCTCCAAAAGTAACATACACCAGCTCTATCTCACTATTGGGTATGTGCCCTTAACATTTCCGCCATGAAAATTAATTTTGGTGTCATTTTGGAAGGTTTTCTGGTGAGTCCGTAAAAATGGCGTAAAACGTGGACAAAATTGTTCACAGCTGTGACTTTTGAGTGATAAATGCTTCAAGGGGTCTTCCCCATGCTGTTGCCATGTCATTTGAGCACTCTTCTGAGACTTTTGTGACATTTTTAGGGTTTCTACATGCTGCCGGGGGTCATTTAAGAAAAATACTCGGGTCTCCCATAGGATAACATTGGGCTCGGTGCTCGGGCCGAGTACATGAGTATCTTGGGATGCTCGGCCCGAGCCTCGAGCACCCGAGCTTTTTAGTACTCGCTCATCACTACAGTAGAATAAAACATGAAATTCTTTAGTTTTGTTCTGAAGGCACACGTGATAAAATGTTCCAAATTACACTTTTCTGATACAATTATGTTGGGAGAATGTCTTGCATGATGGTGGCAATCTGTAGATATCACCTCTGCTGTAGATTGAGGAAATAGGAGACGCCTTTGTATACAGAAGACAATTACATTGTAACACAATTTGTAGAAGATTCATTGCCAGTGAGAGAAAATGTTATTCCTATTACCATCTATATATATGGTGTTTCAAATAACGGCAAATAATAAAAAAAAATAAAGTTGTATTAGCTAAAACAATAAAAACACATTTTCCGTAATTCTGAAGTTCGGAAAAAACGACAGAAGGAAATTATATTTTAACACTACTCCAGTTCGTAAAATTACACTTTCTATGTCTACCATTGTACTGAAGTCTTGGCAGCTGCCATTGTAGACAGCAACAAGAGTCTCTCTCCATGGATACCTATGTAATCTTACCCAGTACAATTCTCTGGGTAGAAGGATTTTCCAGGCTCTTATTCCGAGCATAAACCAAGTATCTGAATTATGGTTAAAGACTAATAATAAAAGTGATATAAAAGCAACCGATTCCTAATATAAAATAATCAGTTTCCATAGTAAAGGATTATTAACTCATTTGCTCCTGCTTTGGTGCAGAACCGAAACATTTCTGTATATGTTTTAAACACCATGTTGGGGATAATCCAGGATTTGTGAAGTTATATGTGCGGCACATAGAAAATGAGGGAAGTCGTATTCTTTACCTTGGCAGGAAGGTTTGTTGTATTTTGGGGCAGGTATCAGAGACGTTACCTGTTATTAGCATATTTGCTTTTCCGGAAGCTAAAATAGTTACCCATGACTCATCTTACATAAAAATGTGAATGTTCCCCATAAAATACCTGTTGAAGTTTTTCACTTTCCACCATATGAGTTCTATCCAATCTCATGACCACTGAGGAAGGATTCTCCGGTCGTGATGGTTAGTATACCCAACTTAACCTAAAATAACACACCGACTGCATATGACTTGGTTAAACAAATTGGCCACAGCAGCCTTTATTACCTATTATTAACATACTAACACAAGGGGGCGCCGTCCAACGGGCGACCCCAAACACACAATAATAGGTAACACATAATAAACAAAACATGAAAACCTTATGTAGGCCCGATCCAGAAACCAATTCCTACGCCAATATCCCTGGCCGCAACACTCCGACCCAGAGATGAGGTATTAATCACCCCACGGATTAATACCCCCCAAACTTTGCAGAACCCCGTGCCTGCAATTTACCGGAACCCGGAGACACCATACCCAGACAGTGCCTCTCGGTCCAGCTACCAATCCCTTACAACCGCTTCTGGACCAGACCTACCCCCGCTGCTGCGACTAACATACATCCCTTTCAACATTGGTTTTTTTTTTTTTTTTTTTTGTTTTTTTTTAATATTACCTTTCCCTTTTTTTTTTTTTTTTGAACATAGCTAAAAACAAAACGCCTTCACAAACCACAAAGGGAGGGTGGGCGGGAATCTGTCGCCGTCCGGAGTCAAAAGGGGAGGTAAGACCCCTCCCCATTACTTATATACTTCCCCCCCCTCCCCTATAGGGACCCTTTCTCCACCAATCCCCTATATCCTCCCATAATGCCCTATTTCAACTTTATTAACCCCCTCACTCCCTTCCTTCCCTCTGGTCATGTCGCCCCTCCCCCCTATGGGGTCCATGGCTTTCTTGTCCACTATAGTCTATTGGGTTGTTGACTTATGTGTATTTTCCCAGAATGATTGGTTTACGCAAAATCATAAATACTTATCCAATCTGGACCTGAGACTAAGGGGTCTTTGCACGCTGCGACATCGCAAGCCGATGCTGCGATGCCAAGCGCGATAGTTCCCGCCCCTGTCACAGCTGCGATATCCTTGTGATAGCTGCCGTAGCGAACATTATCGCTACGGCAGCTTCACATGGACTCACCTGTCCTGGGACGTTGCTCTGGCCGGCGACCCGCCTCCTTATTAAGGGAGCGGGTCGTACGGCATCACTGCGACGTCACACGGCAGGCGGCCAATAGGAGCGGAGGGCGGAGATGAGCCCACCTTCTCCCTTCCGCATATCCTATGGGATCCGCGGTGACGCCGGTAGGAGATGTTCCTCGCTCCTGCGGCTTCACACACAGCGATGTGTGCTGCTGCTGGAGCGAGGAACAACATCGGACCATCGTGTCAGCGTAATTATGGATTACGCCGACGCTACACCGATGATACGATTACGACGCTTTTGCGCTCGTTAATCGTATCATCTAGGCTGTACACACTACGATGTCGCCTGCGATGCCGGATGTGCGTCACTTTCAATTTGACCCCACCGACATCGCACCTGCGATGTCGTAGTGTGCAAAGTACCCCTTAGATCAAACTCAAAAATTCAAGTCTTTAGTTCCATGAAAAAATTGGACACAAGATTACTGTCACGATGCCTCCTGTGCGTCTTGGATGCAATAGATGACAGTTTGCTGCACTATGGATTCCAGGGACAGGGGCATACTGAGCTTTTGATGTTTTCAGTGGCAGCTCAGCCATCCAGTCTGATACAGGGAGATTATAGGTTTTCCAGGTGTGCCCTGTTTGGTCTGATTGCTAGCTATTTAATTGAGCAATCTGTCCCAGAACACTGCCAGTCTAAAGGCTTCATTACACGCAGCGACATCTCTAGCGATGTCGCTCGTGAAAGCACCCGCCCCCGTCGTTTGTGTGTCACGGGCAAATCGCTGCCCATGGCGTACAAAATCGTTAGTACCCATCACACATACTTACTTTCCTAATGACGTCGCTGTGGCCGGCGAACAGCCTCTTTTCTAAAGGGGCGGTTTGTTCGGCGTCACTGTGACATCACATGGCAGGCGTCCAATAGAAGCAAAGGGGTGGAGAGCAGCCGCATGAAAGTCACGCCCACCTCGTTGCCGGAGGACGCAGGTACGGTGTTGTTCGTCGTTCCTGGGGTGTCACACGTAGCGATGTGTGCTGCCTCAGGTATCGACGAACAACCTGCGTCCTGCACCAGCAACGATTTTTTGAAAATGAACGACGTGTCAACGATCAACGATTAGGTGAGTATTTGTGATCGTTAACACTCGCTCATAGGTGTCACACGCAATAACGTCGCTAACAACGCCGGATGTGCGTCACGAATTCCGTGACCCCGACGACATATCGTTAGCGATATTGTTGCGTGTAAAGTCCCCTTTAGACTTCTGCTCAGTTATGCTAGTTGATTTCTTGAATTTGTGCTCTGGGAATTGATTTTTTGCTGCCTGAACATTGACTTTGTTTAGCCTGGTTTAACCTAATAAATAAATTCATTAAAAAAATGGCATGTGCACCCCCCAGTCTTGATAACCAGCCAAGGTAAAGCAGACAGCTGGGGGCTGGTATAATCAGGCAGGGAAGTTCAATGGTTATTAAGTTGTTCCTAGCCTAAAAATAGCAGCCCGCAGTGGACTCAGAATTGGCGCATCACATTACATGCTCCATTTTGGTGCTTCACCCTGGCTCTTCCGATTGCCTGGTGCATTATCAATTGGGGCAATATTTTTGAGAGTTGATGTCAGTTGTGAATTGTGAGCTGACATCAAGCTCAGGGTTTCAGTTTGATTGCCCAGCTATTAAGCTGAGCAGTACATCCCAGACCATTGCCAGTCTTAGTTTTCTGCACAGTTGTGCTAGTTGACCTCTTGTATCTGTGCTCTGGGAGTTGATCTTTTTGCTGCCTAGTGGCTGATATAATCAGGCTGAGAAGTCAATGGTTATTAGGCCCTTCCTAGTCTAAAAATAGCAGCCTGCAGTGGCCCCAGAAATGGTGCATCACAATGCCAGTTTTAGCCTTCTGCTCAGTTGTGCTAGTTGGCCTCTGATATCTGTTCTCTGGGAATTGATCCTTTATTGCCTGACCATTGACTTTCTTTGACTATCTGTTTGCATTGTCCATCTGCTTTGATCAGTTACCCTCCAGGAATTCTGACTTCAGACCATGACCTTACTATGCTTCTGACTATCCTCTTTATCTTGATGTGATCTCCTTATAGCTGATCACAAAATGTTTGACTATCCTTCCTTACAACTTGTCATTTAGTGACTAGCGTCACAACTAGAAGTGAAGGAATTTCAGCACATCCAAGTGTTGCTTTAACTCAGGAGTATGTTAAAAACAAGAGATATCCACTGAATAGGGTAAACTGATGCATTTTTGCTGTTCAAAGATGCCGTTAGTCATAGGAAATTTGGTGGAAACATGGGACAAGTATCCAATCAAAGGCCTTAAATCACCTATACAAAAGTAATTAAATAATGAAGTAACAACCCAATGAGAGAATTTAAAATTCAATGCTTTACAGCAAATAACAGACATATTCATTAGATAGAAAATAGGTTGTTTTAAAAGTTCATACCTTAGAGATATTTCGAATCAAGTATTAATATCCAAAAGGACTCTTTTAAGGTCAGCTGTTTTTGCCAATTTCCTCCTCTTGTGGAACATGGTACCCTCTTAGGTTTACGAATTAGACTACGAGATAATATGTTGCCAAGAGAAATCCCTCTTCTGTCAACATAATTACAACCTTTGCTGATAATGCATTGAAGAATGTCATCTTGGTTGACTACCTTTAAGCATTATCTTTTTAATCTGGGTAAATCGCTGGCTAAAGGTTGTAAAGAAAGTGAAAAAGCCATCAATACATTTATTTGTTCTCTTATTTAGTATCATGTTCAAGCAGAGAAAACGAGATCTCTGTATCACGGGGTTTGTAATAACAGGACAGTGGCGCCTAGGCTGGCCCTCAGACTTGAGACCCTGCACTGTCTCTTATCTTAGAGGTAGGCTTAATGGTAGCCAGGTCCGAGCCCCCATCGGGAACTTAACTTCTATCTGAGCCCTGATCTTACTCCCCCCTCTCCCACACCCTTGGGGCAAACTGGAAAAAACAAAGAGAAAAACTCACAAAATGACACAGACAAGGGAGAATAGAAATTTGTATACACAGCACACTAAATACACAGGAAAGACAATATGTGTACCAGGGAACAACAAAAATGCGGCGGAAGTAACGCACAATAGGGGAATGCTCGCACCACTCAGAAGTTCAACACGGATGACCATTAACAGAAATACAACCAAGAGCAGGATTGCTGGTGCTTATGCTGAAGCTATCATCGGCACCTAAAGGAAGGAAGCCGTGCTTTAAATAGGGAGGAGACAGCCGCATGTGGCAATTAGCAACCTGAGCAGTTAGGTCCTGCTCACTAGTCTGCAGGAATTAACTCCTAGAGAGCTAAAGACCAGTAAACCACAACCAGCCAATGCCAGACACTGACTGAACAATCCAGAAGCGTTGGGTTGCTTGTCAGACTCTGTGGTGTAAACAGAGTCTGACCAAGCCATGCCAGCAGGTGTGTGCAAAGTCGAATATCGCATGACACTCTGGTTAGTCGTATCAAATGCTTTTTTTTCACTGCTATTTTGCTTTAACTTCTGCTGCAGAGTCTAATGCTAATGACACCGCTTTCAGTTAGGAAAGTGGCATCATCAGAACAGATCCATCTGGCATGTGGTGTGCATGGCAACTGGTGAATTGGAGAATAGTGTTGCCGGCCAAAAATGGAATAGAAACTACAGGAGTTAATTATTACGAACATGTCATGGGTGACAGACAATCCTGTTGTGTCCAGCTATAAAAGGTCACAGCGTTTGGCTGTGCAAACTGCTCCCTGACCTTCTATTATTTCTTCTTGATTTTCATCCTTTTCCCTTTAGGACCCTTTGGAATTCTCAGCTTTTCAGCTGCTTTTTTATCAGCACTTCACTTGGTGTCTTTATATACAGTGCCTTCAAGTAGTATTCAACCCCCTGCAGATTTAGCAGGTTTACACATTCGGAATTAACTTGACATTGTGACATTTGGACTGTAGATCAGCCTGGAAGTGTGAAATGCACTGCAGCAAAAAAGAATGTTATTTCTTTTTTTTTTTTTACATGGTGAAAAGTTTATTCAGAGGGTCATTTATTATTCAACCCCTCAAACCACCAGAATTCTGTTTGGTTCCCCTAAAGTATTAAGAAGTATTTCAGGCACAAAGAACAATGAGCTTCACATGTTTGGATTAATTATCTCTTTTTCCAGCCTTTTCTGACTAATTAAGACCCTTCCCAAACTTGTGAACAGCACTCATACTTGGTCAACATGGGAAAGACAAAGGAGCATTCCAAGGCCATCAGAGACAAGATCGTGGAGGGTCACAAGGCTGGCAAGGGGTACAAAACCCTTTCCAAGGAGTTGGGCCTACCTGTCTCCACTGTTGGGAGCATCATCCGGAAGTGGAAGGCTTATGGAACTACTGTTAGCCTTACACGGCCTGGACAGCCTTTGAAAGTTTCCACCCGTGCCGAGGCCAGGCTTGTCCGAAGAGTCAAGGCTAACCCAAGGAAAACAAGGAAGGAGCTCCAGGAAGATCTCATGGCAGTGGGGACATTGGTTTCAGTCAATACCATAAGTAACGTACTCCACCGCAATGGTCTCCGTTCCAGACGAGCCCGTAAGGTACCTTTACTTTCAAAGCGTCATGTCAAGGCTCGTCTACAGTTTGCTCATGATCACTTGGAGGACTCTGAGACAGACTGGTTCAAGGTTCTTTGGTCTGATGAGACCAAGATCGAGATCTTTGGTGCCAACCACACACATGACGTTTGGAGACTGGATGGCACTGCATACGACCCCAAGAATACCATCCCTACAGTCAAGCATGGTGGTGGCAGCATCATGCTGTGGGGCTGTTTCTCAGCCAAGGGGCCTGGCCATCTGGTCCGCATCCATGGGACGATGGATAGCACGGCCTACCTGGAGATTTTGGCCAAGAACCTCTGCTCTTCCATCAAGGATCTTAAGATGGGTCATCATTTCATCTTCCAACAAGACAACGACCCAAAGCACACAGCCAAGAAAACCAAGGCCTGGTTCAAGAGGGAAAAAATCAAGGTGTTGCAGTGGCCTAGTCAGTCTCCTGACCTTAACCCAATTGAAAACTTGTGGAAGGAGCTCAAGATTAAAGTCCACATGAGACACCCAAAGAACCTAGATAACTTGGAGAAGATCTGCATGGAGGAGTGGGCCAAGATAACTCCAGAGACCTGTGCCGGCCTGATCAGGTCTTATAAAAGACGATTATTAGCTGGAATTGCAAACAAGGGTTATTCCACAAAATATTAAACCTAGGGGTTGAATAATAATTGACCCACACTTTTATGTTGAAAATTTATTAAAATGTAACTGAGCAACATAACTTGTTGGTTTGTAAGATTTATGCATCTGTTAATAAATCCTGCTCTTGTTTGAAGTTTGCAGGCTCTAACTTATTTGCATCTTATCAAACCTGCTAAATCTGCAGGGGGTTGAATACTACTTGTAGGCACTGTACCTTCACTTCCTATTAGTTGGTGCTGGTGATTGTTCTTATACCCTTAACAAGTCTTCAGTGCAAGCAGTCAGCTTGTATACAGTTGGAGAATCTTTGTGCTTTTTGCAGGTCCTCTCCATGAGTCATCTGGAGATAAGTTGTTCTTTCACTTTCCCCCTTTTTGTTATCTCTGTGTTCTCTTTAGCGCCTGCTGGGGTTGACTAAGTGCTCATCCCATCCGCTCTCTACCTAGCGCCTATTTCAGGGTCAGCTAGTATCAAGTATCCGACTCAGCGCATAAGTGCGGAACCTATCTAGAGCGGTGAGGGAACCCAGGGCCCAGTGGTAGGCTTGGTCAGGGGTCACCATCTCCCCTTTCCCTAGACACAGGGTTTTGCTTCCCTTTAGCTATTTGCTTGGTACCTACAGTGACATTACCAGAGTAAATTTGAGGTTAAAGTAATTAGAATTAATTTAGGCAACAAAGTCTGGTATGGCCGATATGTCCCCAGTCCAGAGCAGAAACAGATCATCCACATAACGGCCATAATAGACTATATGAGAAAAAAATGGATTGGATGGATTGAAAATTAAAGTTTTCTCCCACCAAGCAAGCCATAAATAAGAGCAAGAGAAGGGGAAATATTGGACCCCATCGGGGTGCCCTCAATATGCAAAAAAATCTTATCATCAAACATAAAATAGTAATGTTGAAGCAGATACTCCATAACCATCAAAATAAATTGCTTTAGCTCACTTGAATAGTAGTCTCTATGAAGATCTGAATGATGTTGAATAGGAGAAAGGGCCAAAGAGTAGGGAATGACTGAGTATAAGTTTACTACATCACAGATAAAGAAGGAAAAATCTTTCCAACAAAAGTTTTCTTATACTTATAAAAGATGGGAAGTGTCGAAGTAAACAGTGGGAAATATTTTTTTATGGGTTTTAGGTAGCCCATGCAAAATAGGCGTAAATGGACGATCGGATAACAAATATTTTTTGGATTTAGTATTAATAACTAGAGATAAGCGAGCGCTAGGTTGGTGTTCAGTCTTTGTACCAAACACAGACTTAACAAAAAAAATAGAGTTAAGATTTGCAGTTTGGATGCGTTATGTATGCAAACCACTCTCGAGCATTAGTGTGCTCGGGTGCGCTCAATGCTTTACCCAGTGTGAGCTGCTTCCAGTGTTTGAACGGCTCATACTGGGGGTAACAACAGCGTGATCGGATGTAGTGTGCACTAAACAAAAAAAAAAAATGAAAAACCCATCCACCCTTCCCCAGAAGTGAACTGTTTATGGCTGGCTGCATGTGGACGCAGACCCGGACTGCCCAATTAGTGACTTCCATTGGGATTCAGGTCAAGACCGGGTCCCAAACCAAACGTCATCTAAAGTCCGCCTGCACCAACTGAACTGAACTTCCACGGGTCCACTCATCTCTATTAATAACATCTAGTGCAATACCTTCAAATTAGATAATATATTCTTAAACATCATCACAGAATCAAATGTCTATCACACATGGAGTAGAAGATGTCCATATAAACGCGTGACACACGAGATCAGATCAATGGGTGTCTGACGCACTACCAAAAACACCACAAAAAAAGGGGAAACACCAGGGTCACGATATAACGGAGGGTCCTACCGCTAGGGAGAGGGGTGAGGGGGCAACTCCTGTACTCACCTCAAGCTGACTCCTGAGCTTCCTAGCGCCCCTATACAGGTTCTTTAAACCTTTTGGTGAGCAGGTTACATTGGTCCTTCGGCTGTCTCTAAACTCACCCTGTCTAGTGAGTAGGCCAATGAGTACACTAGACTCACCACTACACTAATAAACATGTAGGGGAAAGAAAGACAGACGGGGGGAATAAACAGAAGGATGCAAAACACCAAACGTCTCCGTAGAAGACGGACTCTAAAGTAGTAGGTGGATGGGCACAGGCAAAACCTCAGCAGTTCCTTCCACCAGGGTGGCCAAAGTAGAAATGACTCTATCAACGGCAAGGACTGTAGGGAAGGCTCCAGTATTTAACCTGAATGGGCATGGACCTAAAGCAGCTACAGCTGACCTGCCCTGCTCAGAGCTGCTGGCAACAAAACCTGAAATTATCTCATGAGACACCAAAGATAAAGAAACTTCATTTAATTGAGGAGTCTAGATGGAGATGGGAGGCTCCAGTCCTAAGGCTGTCACTAGTTTCAAAACAGCAGGGAGACAAACGTGACAATGTTATGGATCTGTACATATTAATGTCACTAAGCCTATATAGTACTAATTTGTGTTATAAAGCCAGCTTTACACCTTACAATTAGGTGTGCGATCTCGTATGCGATGTGACACGCCCAGGTCGCATATGCGATTGAATGAGATTGCACGTAGGTCGTTCATTTGCTGTCACACGTACGTTAGTAGCCTATGTTAAATTGATCAATTTTGTGTGCGATCCTTTAGATCATGTGTTCTGTGACGTATGCATTGGGCACCCTTTTTTTTCTTTATTTATTGACTTGACAAGCGTGTGTAATGTGTAGGGATGCGTTTTTACTATGTCATCTGCCATTCAGCTCTGCTACATGGCCGCTGACAGCAGACACAGACAGCCATGTAGCAGAGCTGAATGGCAGATGACAGCAGACACAGACAGAGCCGCACTGTCAGAATGAACTCGGGTGAACCTCACCCGACTTCATTGTCATGCTGCGGCTCTGTCTGTGTGGCGTCCTGATTAGCAGTCACCAGTGAAGACTCACCGGTGACCGCTAATCTCCTGAGTAAGTGAATTGAGCAGCCCTCTCTCATATACTCACCGATCCCCGATCCCCGGCGCTGCATGGCATTCACACTGCTCCGGCGGCTTTTACTGTTTTGAAAAAGCCGGCCGCCCATTAAACAATCTCGTATTCCCTGCTTACCCCACCCACCGGCGCCTATGATTGGTTACAGTGAGACACGCCCCCACGCTGAGTGACAGGTGTCACACTGCACCCAATCACAGCAGCCGGTGGGCGTGTCTATACTGTGTAGTGAAATAAATAATTAAATAATTAAAAAAAACGGCGTGCGGTCCCCCCCAATTTTAAAACCAGCCAGATAAAGCCATACGGCTGAAGGCTGGTATTCTCAGGATGGGGAGCTCCACGTTATGGGGAGCCCCCCAGCCTAACAATATCAGCCAACAGCCGCCCAGAATTGCCGCATACATTATATGCGACAGTTCTGGGACAGTACCCGGCTCTTCCCGATTTACCCTGGTGCGTTGGCAAATCGGGGTAATAAGGAGTTATTGGCAGCCCATAGCTGCCAATAAGTCCTAGATTAATCATGTCAGGCGTCTATGAGACACCCTCCATGGTTAATCTGTAAATTACAGTAAATAAACACACACACACGAAAAATCCTTTATTGGAAATAAAAAACACACACACATTCCCTGGTTCACCACTTTAATCAGCCCCAAAAAGCCCTCCATGTCCAGCGTACTCCAGGTTGGTCCAGCGTCGCTTCCAGCGCTGCTGCATGGAGGTGACAGGAGCTGCAGCAGACACAGCCGCTCCGGTCACATCCACGCAGCTAATGAAGACAGCCGTGCGATCAGCTGATCTGTCACTGAGGTTACCCGCTGTCACTGGATCCAGCGGTGGCCACGGGTAACCTCAGTGACAGCTCAGCTGATCGCGCTACTCACCTCAGTTGCTGCGTGGAGGTGAGAGGAGCGGCGGTGAGTAGCGCGATCAGCTGAGCTGTCACTGAGGTTACCCGCGGCCACCGCTGGATCCAGTGACAGTGGGTAACCTCAGTGACAGATCGCACGGCTGTCTTCATTAGCTGCGTGGAGGTGACCGGAGCAGCTGTGTCTGCTGCAGCTCCGGTCACCTCCATGCAGCAGCGCTGGATGCGACGCTGGACCATCCTGGATTACGCCGGACATGGAGGGCTTTTTGGGGCTGATTAAAGTGGTGAACCAGGGAATGTGTGTGTGTTTTTTATTTCAAATAAAGGATTTTTCGGGTGTGTGTGTTTATTTACTGTAATTTACAGATTAATCATGGAGGGTGTCTCATAGACGCCTGACATGATTAATCTAGGACTTATTGGCAGCTATGGGCTGCCAATAACTCCTTATTACCCCGATTTGCCAACGCACCAGGGCAAATCGGGAAGAGCCGGGTACAGTCCCAGAACTGTCGCATATAATGTATGCGGCAATTCTGGGCGGCTGTTGGCTGATATTGTTAGGCTGGGGGGCTCCCCATAACGTGGAGCTCCCCATCCTGAGAATACCAGCCTTCAGCCGTATGGCTTTATCTGGCTGGTTTTAAAATTGGGGGGGACCGCACGCCGTTTTTTTTAATTATTTAATTATTTATTTCACTGCACAGTATAGACACGCCCACCGGCTGCTGTGATTGGGTGCAGTGTGACACCTGTCACTCAGCGTGGGGGGCGTGTCTCACTGTAACCAATCATAGGCGCCGGTGGGCGGGGAAAGCAGGGAATACGAGATTGTTTAATGGGCGGCCGGCTTTTTCAAAACAGTAAAAGCCGCCGGAGCAGTGTGAATGCCGTGCAGAGCCGCGCCGGGGATCGGGGATCGGTGAGTATATGAGAGAGGGGGTAAGAGGGATAGACTGACATGGACAGAGAGAGAGGGACAGAGATAGTGACGGACTGACAGAGATTAGTGCATGACAGACATTGTGAGGCGCTTCAGAACACAGCTTTTCAGCTGCGCTCTGAAGCAGACCTTTTTTAAGCTGCGGTGCAGAGCGCACACCTGCGCACATAGCATCAGACATCACAATCGTATGAGGGATGTCACACGTTACAATTGACTAGTTTCGTACTACTAAACGTCCAATGTATGAGGAATAAACGACGTGTATGCGATCACCGTATTTTCGTTCAATATCGATCGCATGTAGATTTCACACGCAAATACATCACGAACGATGCCGGATGTGCGTCACTTACAACTTGACCCCGACGACGGATTGAAAGATCTATTGAAGTGTGTAAAGCAGGCTTAAGGATCTAACTAAAATAACACAACCTGCCTAGTCAGATTGAAGAATTGTTAGATCATTATTTTTTTGTAGTTCTCTGATGGCAATAAAGTGGCTGTGACTAGTTTTTTTTTGAATAGGGAGAAGTTTTGCTTCAATCAAACAGTAATTTAAATTCTCTTTCCACCAGAGATTGAAAGAGGTCAATTGACGGTACCCTAGATTGCAAAGGATAATAGTAGGGATTTTTCTGAAAGATTTTGATATCGCAATTAGCAAGGTCACTGGATGTGCCTCTTTCTCTCTGTAATTGCTGTAACATAAGGATGGCATTCTGTTTAATAAAAGATTGTGGAAGAGGATATTTGTTACAATGCAAATATTCTGAAAAGATGAATCAGAATCAGAGAAGAGCCATTTTTTACAGTCAGTAAGTGTGCAAATTTATTTACATCTCTAATAGTGTCAGAAAAATCAATGGTCTGGCTAGGAACATAATATAAGTGTGCCGCCCCCACGCCAGCAGCCGGGCTGCTCGGATCCGGATCCGCAGTGTGGCTCGAGGATTTCTCCGGCCCCGGGTGTCGCGCGGACACTTCAAATAAAAGGGGACATATTTGCATGGGAATTGCCGTAAACAGTCTGTGACGCCACCCACGGTGTGTGGTGAGATGTGGCACCACCGCTGCTATTATGGGGCACCCGGGAGCGATGGGATGGTAGCTGGATGTTAACCCCTCCGTGGGTAGGGATGGTTGTCCCGAGGCCCGGTATCTCGGTGCTGGGGATGGTGATGGCAGGGGCGGCGTGCCCGGTTAGACTGGGGGATCTCAGTTTACTCACGATTGAATGAATCACACGAGTCCAATGGTTAACCAAGGTGCTGGTGGCCGGCCGCTGTGGCTGGGTGTACTCTGGTCCCTCACCCGGGGTGATGGTCTCTGTCACTTTCCTCTGAACTCTATTTTGATGTTGTGGACTTCCCGGTGTGGAACACAGGAGTCCGCTCCCGGTACTTCTGTTGGGAGCCTTGCCCGCTGACGCTGACCCTTGGGATCTACCGGGCCCTGGCAGATGCCCTATCTCCCGTGGTGGGTGGTTGTCTGCTTTTGGGACTTTGGTTAAGACAGGTCCTATAATCCTGCCCTCAATTGGTTAATTAGCTAGGCCGTTGGTTCCGGTCCTGGCTTCAGGATCCAAGTACCCCCTCTGTGCATGGTTTCCAGATCAGTTCTCCGGTGTTGGTACCAGTGGGCTCCTACCCTGTCCTGGTCCACCTCGGATCTCCGGCTGCTGTCTTCCCATCTCCTGACAGACATGAACCACCGTCTGCCACCTAGCCAATACATTGGGGCTCCAACCCCGATGCCTCTGCTCTCTGACTTTGCACTTGAGCTACACTTTCTCCTCTCCTCCTGCTCCACTCCACTCCTCAAACTAAAACACATCTCAACTCAACTCAACTGACTCTTTTCCCGCCCCGAGTTCTCTAGATCCCTAGGTGGGCATTCTCATCTGCCTGGTCCCGCCCACTGGTGTGCCTTTCCTACCCTGGGGGGTTGACTAGGATTTTGTTGCCTAGGTTTAACCCTATGAGGGAAGGTGTTGTGTGGGGGCCTACTCTGTGGGACCACCTGGCGGTGCCAGGGCGTCACATTCCCCCTTGGTTTAATACAGACCGTCCGCGGGCTGTCCGATCACCAACGTTTATTGAACTGGATCTGTTTGATGGAAAAAGGTGTATTGTAAAACAGTAAAACAGTAAACATTCAAACACTTCTTCCCTTAACTGGAGGCACAATTCTTGAACGTTGCAAACCTGAACGGACCACCTTCTCATCGCAACCACCACCCAAAACAACCTATTCCCTGGTGCCACCGCTAAAACAGGTGCACACCCCTTTTCCCAACTCCAGGAACGGGTCCGGGTGACGCCCACACAGGCCGGGTAAAAAGTTCTTTACCCGGCAGTCCTTGTTAAGGGCCCCATGGTCCGGGGACCACTGGTCTGGAGGGTAGTCACCGGTTGCAGTGGTGACTGGGTCTCGGCCTACTCCACCGCAGGCCCTTCCTCCAATCAGCCTCTCCGGAGACCAGGTCGATGCTAAACCAGAAGGTGGTTTAGGTTATATTTACAAAGCCCAAAAGTTCTTGGGTTAGCCTGCCAGTTCTCAGCCTTGGTCTATTTTTAAAACTTAAAGAATTTTCCAACTGGGTAGCCGGGAAACCGCTACCTTATTCATTTTCTGCAATTGGAGATGGTGGAAGGGGGTGGAGGCAAAGCTGCCCATCGATCTTTACCCACTTCCTTACGTCAAGGGCGAACCCCCCCCCCTCTCTCCGCAGTGCTGTGTGTACAAGACCATATCTCCGGGCTCCAGGTCTCGATCCAGGTGCCCTGTGGGCAGGTGAGGGGTTACATCTCCTTGGGACACGAAAATGTTGGCATCCACGCCCGGCTCGTAAATGAATACCCTCCTCCTTTGGGGGTTAAAATGGCGGACCTGCCCACGATAGATCGGGCCCCGCACCCGGAAGGTGGATTGTTGGAGGTGGTCTTTCTCAGATATGTCCGGGACAACACCTCCGCCTTTCTCTTCTCCCGGGCAGCAATCTCTTTTTTAAGCTGTTTCTGCTGCCGCTACCAGTATGAAGGGTGGTCTTCAGGCTCCTCCCCCTGCTCGGCTCACGCGGACACTCTCACTGCCGGCTACAACCAGCTCCATTCTTGGTTGAGGGCTCCGCTCCACAGCCTGCTCCGCTCCCCTGCAGGTATACCCCAGCTGCTCCCCAACCGGGTCTGGGCACAGGTTAATGTTCGGAATGACGACCGTAACTGACTTCCGGGTCGGCTCTGCCTCTGTAACGGCCGGGCGGGCTGCCGGAGCTGGTGTCGTCATTCGCGCGGCCATTCTCGGGGACGGGGGTGACGTCTTTCTAGGCTTGGTTGGGCTCGGGGTCGGAGGGGATGTCTTCCGGGCCTTGGTCACGTGCAGGACTGGTACGGGTGCCGGAGCGGTGGCATGCTCGTGGCCCGAGGTCCCTGTTGCCGGGTCCTCATGGGTAGACGCGACGGGTTCCGCTGCCGTGGCTTTGGGCAGCGGACTGATTGGGGCACTAACTGCAGGTACGGGCGGCAAGGGAGGCAACGTGGCGGACGGGGGCAGACCGAGATCCTCAGCCGGGTTGGCCAGTTCCAGTGGAACATAGGGGCATGGGTCGCTTACTCACTCCTCCGAGGCCATCTCCTCTTCGCGTGTCCAAACGGCTGCAGCCAGATCCCTCATCTCGGCCGTCCATCTTGCCAGCAGATAATTAACCTGGGCTTGGATCTTGGGGCACATCCTCGCGGTCTGGGCTTCCACCCAGTCAGCAGTCCCGGGGACAGGTTCCTCCATGGTCGGGTTGCCGGACCGGTCAGACATCCTCTTGAGATAGTGTCCAGGAACAAAAGATGGCAGAGTCCTGGTGTCCCTGCCTCTTATCACCTTGGGTCACATGCCGCAGTTTTTCCACCCGCCCCCCTGGTTTTTCGCGAGCAGTCTCCTCTAGTTTCGTTTTCAGATTCGGGAGTTGCTTCCTTCCGGCTCTTTTCCCAGGGGGCGGGGCTTCATCTTCGCGCCATTTCTCGGAGAAGAAGATGCTGGGTTGTCGTTTTTTGTGCCCCAAAATGGCGGCAAAATGGCGGCTTTTCAAAATTTTTGCAGCGGAGCACCGCTGACAGTCCAGAACAAGGCGCACTTCCACCAGGTAGGTGAATGGGTTACAATCCTGTTCGTGACGCCAGGTTTTGAGGTGTGCCACCCCCATGCCAGCAGTCAGGCTGCTCGGATCCGGATCTGTAGTGTGGCTCGAGGGATTCCCCGGACCTGGGGGTCTCGCGGACACTTCAAATAAAAGGAGACGTATTTGCACGGGAATTTCCGTAAACACTCTGTGACGCAACCCACAGTGTGTGGTGAGATGTGGCACCACCGCTGCTGTTATGGTGCACCTGGGAGTGATGGGATGGCAGCTGGATGTAAACCCCTCCGTGGGTAGGGATGGTTGTCCCGGGGCCCAGTGTCTCGGTGCTGGGGATGGTGATGGCAAGGGCTGGCATGCCCGGTCAGACCGGGGATCTCAGTTTACTCACGATTGAATGAATCACACAAGTCCAATGGTTAACCAAGGTGTTGGTGGCCGGCTGCCGCGGCCGGGTGTACTCTGGTCCCTCACCCGGGGTGATGGTCTCTGTCACTTTCCTCTGCACTCTATTTTGGTGTTGTGGACTTCCCGGTGTGGAACACGGGAGTCTGCTCCCGGTACTTCTGTTGGGAGCCTTGCCCGCTGACGCTGACCCTTGGGATCTACCTGGCCCTGGCGGATGCCCTATCTCCCGTGGTGGGTGGTTGTCTGCTTTTGGGACTTTGGTTGGGACAGGACCTATAATCCTGCCCTCAATTGGTTAATTAGCTAGGCCGTTGGTTCTGGTCCTAGCTTCAGGGTCCAAGAACTCCCTCTGTGCACGGTTTGTGGGTCGGTTCTCCGGTGTTGGTACTAGGGGGCTCCTACCCTGTCCCGGTCCACCTGGGATCTCCGGCTGCCGTCTTCCCGTCTCCTGACAGATACGGACCACCGTCTGCCACCTAGCCATTACCCAGGGGCTCCAACCTCGACGCCTCTGCTCTCTGACTTTGCACTTGAGCTACACTTTCTCCTCTCCTCCTGCTCCACTCCACTCCTTAAACTAAAACACAACTCAACTCAACTCAACTCAACTGACTCTTTTCCCGCCCCGGGTTCTCTAGACCCCTAGGTGGGCGTTCTCCATGCGCCTGGTCCCGCCCACTGGTGTGCCTTTCCTACTCTGGGGGGTGACTAGGATTTTGTTGGCTAGGTTTAACCCTGTGAGGGAAGGTGTTGTGCGGGGGCCTACTCTGTGTGACCACCTGGCGGTGCCAGGGCATCACATAAGCATTTAGCCAGGACTTCTATCTGAGTGTGAGACAGGACTGTCCGAGTCAATATCAAAATACTCCATAAATCTGTCACTAGTGATGAAAATTCCAGTTTCTCATGGGTTACCATCTGTATGTATCTCCTTTATTCCCTTCTGCCCCACTCCAACTACGTTGTTTTTGAGGACTGTTAAAGGGCATAATAAATATGGTTCAATGTAGGACTAGAGGCTGTGGTATCTGTACCAATATCGTTAGAACCAAAATCCGATGAGGAAAGAAAAAAATCTTTTTTTCTCCCTTTTCTGGACTTTTATTTAGAGAAATTGTTATATTTAGAGAAATAGTCAATTATTTAATTAATTTTGTACCAGTAATTTAATGATGTTTGATTGATTATAGTGATGAGTGAGCACATCCTTGCTCAAGTGTCGGTACTCTTTAAGAGCAGTTAGATGCTCAGATGGCTGCGACTTGAGTAACTGACTGTAATGGAAGTCAATGGGGGACTAAGGCGGGCTTTGCACGTTGCGACATCGCAAGCCGATGCTGCGATGTCGCACGCGATAGTGCCTGCCCCCGTCGCAGGTGCGATATCGTGTGATAGCTGGCGTAGCGAACATTATCGCTACGCCAGCTTCACATGCACTCACCTGCCCTGCGACCGTCGCTCTGGCCGGCGACCCGCCTCCTTCCTAAGGGGGCGGGTCGTGCGGCGTCATAGCGACGTCACACAGCAGGCGGCCGATAGTGGCGGAGGGGCGGAGATGAGCAGGATGTAAACATCCTGCCCACCTCCTTCCTTCCGCATATCCTACGGAAGCCGCGGTGATGCCGGTAGGAGATGTCCCTCGCTCCTGCGACTTCACACACAGCGATGTGTGCTGCCGCAGGAGCGAGGAACAACATCAGACCGTCGCGTCAGCGTAATTATGGATTACGCCGACGCTGCACCGATGATACGATTACGACGATTTTACGCTCGTTAATCATATCATCTTGGCTTTACACAGTACGATGTCGCATGCGATGCCGGATGTGCGTCACTTTCAATTTGACCCCACCGACATCGCACCTGTGATGTCGTAGTGTGCAAAGCCCACCTAAAGCATTTTTCCAGAAGATACCATAGATCAATACTATCTTACAGAACTCCTGACTAAAAGCATCAGTTCAGATTTTTTTTTTTATTGCATCACTATACTACTGTTTTAAATGCAAGTTCCCTGCCCTCCATCTTATACTTACCTACTGATGGCTTTACCTTTTTTCCAGCACTGCTTCGGTGTTGCTTCAGGCTTTTTGTGACCTGCCACCATCTGCAGAGTTTCATGGAGCATGCCTGAGGTCACAAATCAAAACATCTTTATGAAATCCTTGTTCTGGCCTCATTCTGGCTCTAATAGACTTGTACTGATTTTTGTATTTGTTTTTACCAATATCACTAAAGTAAAGCCATCAATGTATATATATCTCTATCTGCTGGACCACAGTAGATACATCTTTTCTCAGGGTGTTTAGTTTCGGTTATCCTTGCTTTAATCCTATTAGGGTGCCAAGTGTATTCATTTACTCATTTGCCTGCCCAATCATCTTTTTGGTGTGGCTTTAAATACTTTCCTCCTGTTGTAGTTGTAGTTTCTGCCAGTCAGTGGAAGATCAGCTAAAATACCTCTCTCTGCTGTTTATGTTCTCCACTCTGCACCTATATTATTTTTTTGTTAGCGAGTAGGCGGCATATCTTTAGCAATATACACCCTTTCTTGCATTTTTTATTTTGCGGTTTGTCTTACTCAATAGACAATCAGGCAGAGTATGCCCGATTTGCCATTGTTTATCCTGTGGTCCGGGCTATTCCAGCTCCCACAGGAACCACTAGGGACTACGGGGTTGAGATCTCTCGTCACTCTGTACAGGAACTGTCAGGGTCAGTTGCATTTTGTTATTGTGTTACGTTTACCCCTTGTGAGTTGCTATACAAACATAACAGCCTGAAAGGGCTTGATGATGCACTTACAGCTTCTCATCAGCCTCATGCTGCATTTCCTATCCTGCTTCAACATCCCCCGGTTGATTTAAAGTTGAGTAACCAAATTAATCAGCCAGGGAGGTTGCTTCAAAGTAGGCAATACATTGTGAGGCTGAGAAGATGCAAGTTCCTCATCAAGTCTCAATATACTTTTTAGAGAAAAAGACTGATGGCACTCCCAAAATTCAGTCTGAAGAGGTGCAACATATATGACATATAATAAAAAAGACAGTTGAAAAGACAGTTGCATCTGAAGTGCTGAAGCATGCAAACATTGAATGCAAGAATATAGATATGCATTACTGCTTATAGAAATCTAGGAAAAATTAAGATATTTAGCATACAAAAATGGCCATTTCAATATCTGCCCAGTAGCCACGTCAAGGCATACCTCGTTACTGAGAACCTACACTAAACTAAAGCCTCTCTCTGGATTACAAACATCCATATGTTTGGGCATGTAGGAACCTGCTACTGAAAAATAAAATCCCCTGTGGCTAATGGGGGAGGGGTGTGCGATCAGAGATCATGTCTCTATAATCTAGACAAAAAGATTGACGGCACTCCCAAAATGCATTCTGAACAGGTGCAAAACTGAACATGACATATTCTAACAAAAAAAGACAGTTGAACTCTGAAATGCTAAAGTATGCAAACTATGAATGTAAGAATATAAATATACATTACTGCTCATAGAAATCTAAAATAAATTGAGATATTTAGCATAAAAAATGGCTATTTCAACATATGGAGTCATGCCCCCCGACTGTGCCCCCATAAAAATCCAGAGCTAGAGTCAAAAGGTTAATCTGGAAGTATAGTCAACAATAGCGAGCTTAGAAGGCATAATATCAATCCAAATTTAGAACAACACCACACAATAAAATAGTAAATTGCAGTCAAAAGAGTGTATATCAGGGTAAAGCGGTATTCGTATTGCACATAATATCCAATAAAGTGACCAGTGCTGTGTCCATGTTCACAAGAGCCAGGCTTATCAATAAATATTGCATCAAAATCTTGGATTAACAAGGTAACTGGTGCAAATCGCCATAGGTAAATATGTGAACCGGGTTTTGTGCAATAATCACTGCATTATAACTTTATTTAAACAAATCAATATTGCACAACCCCAAAGTGCTCAGTACTATGCTGGAATATGCTCATGTCAACCCTCCTCACATGCTGAATCAGAATCGCTCCATCCGATGCTACCATCTACCATACTATTTTATTGTGTGGTGTTGTTCTAAATTTTGATGTTAATAAAATTATTTGATTTATTGAGACATAGTATACTCCTTTTTGGATGAAAAAATTCTCATTTCTTCCTATGTGATACATTCTGACTTTTGGAGTGTCCGTAAATGGATTTGACCAATTGTGTGGTATTATAATATCAATCCAGTATATAAGCATATCAGGCAAAAGGCACAGACATACATAAGTAGAGAAGTGAGATCCAGCAACTGAGTCCAAGAGTTGATAAAAAAATTAGAAATCTTTAATCCAAAATAATTAAAATTTCATCATGTGCACATGATGGAATTTTAATTATTTTGGATTAAAGATTTCTAACTTTTTATCAACTCTTGGACCCAGTTGCTGGATCTCACTTCTCTACTATTGACCTGAAAAGGTGGCCGACTTTCCCTTGGTCCGTGCACAGTCGGATATATGGTCTCCTAGGATCAGGTGAGCCGGATTACCCCTCTATTTTACAGAGATACATAAGTATGAAGTATATAAGGGATATCAGAGTTGCCAATTGGCTGCCCATCCAGCTTTCTGATCACCGATTATTCAGACCTTTGATCGATCAGACTGTCGGGAACCTGAACAGGCGAGCAGCTAAAAGCACTTTGCATGCCAAACACAACATGTCTGCCAGTATTTCCGAGAAAACAGAAGAGGCACCGGTTGGCAGAAGCGAGGATCTAGTTTAGCAAGGTGAGTATTGGACAGTTTTATGATGATCAAAGATTAGATCCCTTGAACCTGGGTCAGTAATACTAAAATATGGCTGTCTGCACATAGCTAGACATAAAGCCAGCTGTCTGGAGTGGTCAACCCTTCCTCGTAAAGACCAACCCTGTGCTCAGAACCACATGGTTAGTAAATTGGCCATTGTGTTCTTTATGATCTGCTTCTGACATTTATATCCTTTTATCTTCTCGGTATGTATTTTCTTAAGCCTTATGCTGCAATCAGTCACAAGCGAAGAAATTCCAAGTTCCCAAGAAGCTGAAAATGAGTTTCACACCAAAATCACAATCTGAACAGGACGAGTTTTATTCACTCTTGTACTTATGTAGGAAAAAAAGGGTTTGCAGCCGGTGCGGCTGACGATCCAGTGGTTAATATCACAGTTATAATTGTGACTCATGATGATGTCACACCGGTGATAAATTATAACCTGCAGGGTCCGTGCCAAGTGAAATGTTTTAAACATTCTTTGCTCTCTGTGTTCAGCTCTTATTTAGGAAATAGGGATACTGAGGATGTTCTCTGTGGTCAGCCAATCAATTTCGAAAGCAATAAAATGTTTCATCTGCTATTTAACAAATGTCGGAATGATTTACAGTGATTTCATTCTTGTGGCCAAGAATATAATGAGAAAAGGAAACAGTACAAGACAGACCCATCCTCATACACAGAGGATTAGGAGGCTCCAAAACAGTAAGATCTATTTGTACCATTGAGCCTGAAAAACAAACAAAACTTATTATATTGGTATTTTATTATCAAGATGGAACTAATCTGGGAGATAAATGACTTGTCTAATGATAAGAAGTCCTGCAGCACGCTGAGCACACTGAGATACATGCAAATATTTCAGGCTTTTAGTTATTTTACATTGCATTTTGCTATAATATATTTTAGTTCACATTTAGATTTTGCTTTTGCATTGCAGTCAATGTAGAATTATTGCACCTGCACATTTCCATTATTTTGTAACTTCTTATTTTCATTTGTAAGAACATTACTTATAGAGGTGTACTGCTTAGAACCTTGAACTTCAAGACATAACTCAGAGCCATAGAAAAGGAAGAAAAATTCGGCGTTTGTGGAGTATAACGGTCGCCACTCAGGGTAAATTTCAAGCTCTTTTATTCATGTGCAGTGGTCAAAATATAAAGCATATAGGCATATTTTCATGCACAGCTTCCAGAATGTAGTAAGAATTTGACAGTTGCAACGCGTTTCGGCTACATATTGTAGCCTTTGTCAACAAAGCCGAAACGTGTTGCAACTGTCACATTTTTACTACATTCTGGAAGCTGTGCATGAAAATATGCCTATATGCTTTATATTTTTACCACTGCACATGAATAAAAGAGCTGGAAATTTACCCTGAGTGGCGACCGTTATACTCCACAAACGCCGGATTTTTCTTCCTCTTCTATGATTACAACAGATGACGGTACCTGTGTATCCGAGCGGCAGGAGATCCAAAGAACCCGCCTGAAGGGGTGAGCTGAACTTTGTTTTTTTATAATTCAGAGCCAGGAACAAAAAGCTGTACTTAAAGTGAACCTGTCTGGTCCTGTATGCACCCAAAACCAAGAGTGGTTCTGGGTGCATATTTCTAATCCCTGCCTAACTGTCCCTGTATCTAGTTGCATAGATAAGGGGATATTTAGAAAAAGTATTTCTAAAGATCCGTTATGCTATGCTAATGAGACCAAGGATTAGTCGCAAGGGCATTACTTTCCTTGGCTAGTAGGCCTGCTTAGCTTGTAATTTATTATTTAATATAGGTCACTTCCCAACCTTATTGAGAGTGCCAGAACACCACTATATAACTATAAACAACCAAGAGAATTGTGGTATGATTCCATTTTAATAAAATATAAACTTTATTATTTATACATTTAAAATTGCCAAAGCAAGGAGTCCTCAAGGGGTTAACAGATTTGCATGCAAAATCATTTACAGCGATTGTGATCAATTAACATTATATAATACACACAGTACAAGGATCAATTACATTTGAGTTATACGTTCATTCATATATAGCTAGAGATGAAATACAATGAAGTATATATCAATTCTCACTGTAATTTCCTATATTCGCCACTTAATGGTAGTGTGCCCAAGGTCACTACTGCCTATAATAAACACCTAGTTGTGTATCATACCTGTATTGTTATTATGGTATAGAGAAAGCCCTGTATACATAGCTAATAACAGTCAATAGTTTGTTATGGGCATATTCACGACCAACCATTTGATCACAAGTATAGTACAATACTGACCAATTTGCAGCAATTCCGGATACCCCACCAGTCCCTTGTACTGTGTGTATTATATAATGTTAATTGATCACAATCACTGTAAATGATTTTGCATGCAAATCTGTTAACCCCTTGAGGACTCCTTGCTTTGGCAATTTTAAATGTATAAAAAATAAAGTTTATATTTCTGCTTAGCTTGTAAGCATGCTCCTGTGGGCGTGATAACATGCTAATGAATGTTCAACATCAAAGGTATGATAGCTCTCAACCCTCTGCTGCTAATGCAGCCAACGCTGGTTTTAATCTCAGTGTGAATGATCAGAAGTCCCCTGGACTTCCAGTCATGCGCACTATGAAGTCGTGTGTACACGTCCCTGCTTCAAACTCGTGTAGTGCACATGACCGGAAGTCGGGGGACTACTAAAAACTAGCGTCAGCCGTGGTGAAAGCAGAGAGGTGAGCGCGACCATGCCTCTGACACTGCACTTTTATTAGCATGTTAGCACACCCATAGGGGCGTGCTTACATGCTAAGAGGGCCGACTAGTCAATGGAAGTAACACCCTTGTGACTTGTCCCTGACCTCATTAGCATATAATAAAGGATCTTTAGAAATATTTTTTCTAAAGATCCCTCTATCTATGCTACTAGATGCTGGGACAATTAGGCAGGGATTAGACATATGCACCCAAAACTAATCATGGTTCTGGGTGCATAATGCACCTGACAGCTGGATATGTAGCTATCAGCCAGATATCCTATTGTCTTTTGGATAGTGGATAACTTGGTTATTTGGGAATAATCCTATTAAAGTGAATAGGATTATTCCCAAATAACCAAGTTATCCACTATCCAAAAGACGATAGGATATCTGGCTAATAGCTGCATATCCAGCTGTTGGGATCCCCAGCAACCATTGGAGCCCTACAATCCCCAGAATGAATCTCTGTAGCCCTGTCCTGAATGGAGCAAGCACATACTCAGACTACACTACATTCATACTGTATGCCCCATAGACATTAAATGGAGCGTACACTGAGCATGGGCACCTTAGTATCAGTCAAGATGGGGCTGCTCTTCCCTATCCTTGGGGTTCTAGTGATCAATCTTGGAATCACTAGAGGTCCCAGTAGTCAGTCCACCAGTGATCAAATCATGGTATCGCTTGTTTATTGAGAATAACCCTTTAAGAGGTATTCCAATAACAAAAAGTCACCATCAGTCTGCAGGATAGGTGTGAACCAGAGCAATTGCCAGATTTAATGTCTTTTGACCCATGTTTGAATTTAGCAGTGGTCTCACATGGGTACAGCTGCTCCATTAAAAGTCTATGACACAAAGTTAGCAACACATTTTTACACATTTTTGATCACCACTCTATCCAAATGGAAGAGACAAGCTCCCTGTTCTGGCAATCAGTGATACCCACAACACAAAAACAAAAGTGCAGTGGATAGCAGGTCTGTTATGGATGGTGTTACTGTTGGTCTGGCTGTTACTGGTTTGAAGGGGTAGAGATTCTTCCTGTGGATGTTTCTGGGCTCCCTCTAGTGGCCAGTGCTGGAAGGGAGTCAAGTTCTGTGCTTGTCAGTGAGACTGGTGCAGGGCCTGGCTCTAATCCTAGTGGGCCAATCATGTCCAGTCCTTGGTGTATAAAGGAACAGATTCTGCCTCAAGCTGACACCGGTGATACCATTTCCTGTGTCAGTTTTTCTTCAGTGAACATGTCTTGAACACCAGGTCCTCCTGTCATGCCGGCCATGTGCCTGTTACCTCACTAGTAGTAACTTCTTACTTAGCTGAGTTTCTTAAATTCCTCTTTGTGTCCCAAAGTCCTTTCACTAGAAAAGGGTGGTGATGGACACATTAAAATACACAAGACAAAATCCATGTGACCTAACAACAAAATATTGGAGTCTCATGGATGCAATCAACCAGTAGACTGGTTTGCAACTACAGTTCTAGAGTTTGATTTTGGAGTTTACTTTTGGTTACCTAGTCAAAGTCTATGCGACGAATATTTTTGCCATGGAGAGTAGAAATTACTTATTTATTAATTGCTTATTGATAACCCAAGCTCCACGGCCAACTCTTATATGTTACTTAATATATTAGCCGATGAGTAAATAAAGCTTCACCAGTCTCAAATTTACATCATGGATCCCATGCAACCTCCTGTGTGTATATATCTTTCTCAGCAGATGTAAAATATAGGAAAGTCAAGCCTCTGTTTTCTTTCGCAGTGTTTTAAATGTAATGCCACTGTGGACTAATATATACACAATGAACATAGTAACACAGGGCCAATTAATCCTTCAGAATCTAGTCAAATTATTCTTTGTAAATAAGCCTCCGAAGTATAATTGGGAAAAATACAGGAAATCAGCAGAATCTTTAAAAATGGACTTTTGCTGACTTTTTCCACAACTAGACAAAACACCTGGTTCAGGATGCTCGCTGTGAGCAGCAGAGATCTGAATTCCTACTTGACCACAAATAGTTTAAGCAGTGACTCGGTTGAGTATTTTTAGAGCTCAGTTGGAGTCGTTTAGATCATAAAATTAAACAGGCGAAAATAATAGCATACGTGTACGCGGAAAAATGTCATGGACGGACACTTAGCACATCCACATTAACTATGGGGCATTGCCATCTCTCTCTGATAGCAATATACATGCAACTGCTATGTCCTAAAAATGTGTCAAATACAATCATCAAAAAAAACCCAACAAATAATAGGAAATAAAAAAGTTATAGTAGCTCTAAAACAAAATGTCAGCTTTACACTGCCCTCGACAACCCAAACTGTTTTCCATTGAGATTCAATGCCAATGATTTCATGGTTTGGGGAAGAACTATAGAGGGAATAAAGGTTGAAGTCGCAACAGGTCTTTGAAGCTAATGGACCCAAAAGGTCTCTTTGGCCCATATGAGAAGACAAATGCTAATGAACAATGATGTCCTTTTTGGAGCTTTTGCATGGCGGCCCATGAGTTTCAAGTTACACCAATGCTTGGTCCTCTACTGGTCTCGACAGAACCATCTTCCAGTTATCTTGTGTCAACCTTTGCAGCCAATCACAGGTGTCTCCAAAGTGATGACATACAGTTGTAGATGGCCAAGCATACATGGAAGGACCAAGAAAGTATTACCACCAAAGTGCCGTAGAAGGTGAGTATATATTTTTTTCATTTACTGATATATTATAATAATATGAGTGTATATTAATTTGTACTTTTGATCTTATGTATAATGTTTTGTATCCACCTTCTAGCCCTCAGAGTCTAGCAAATTGATGCCTTTCTAGTGATTTTGCTGAAATTTGCATGAATCAGATCCTGAAATGATCATATGTCAGATACCAAGAGAAGGTGAGATGCCCTGTTGACTTATATTCTTGTAGCCATAGACCCTGGAATAGCGGATTGGCTTGTCTGTACCACCATAACACCTTGGGCAGATTCATGGTCAAATGCTTCCCCTGAGTTATGCCCAAGAGACAGTTCAACACCTATCCACAGGATAGGTAGTAGCTTGGCAATTGCAAAAGATCCTATCACTGGGACCAACGCTGATCCAGTTACAGTCGTATGAAAAGGTTTGGGCACCCCTATTAATGTTAACCTTTTTTCTTTATAACAATTTGGGTTTTTTCAACAGCTTTTTCAGTTTCATATATCTAATAACTGATGGACTGCGTAATATTTCTGGATTGAAATGAGGTTTATTGTACTAACAGAAAATGTGCAATCCGCATTTAAACAAAATTTGAAAGGTGCAAAAGTATGGGCACCTCAACATAAAAGTGACATTAATATTTTGTAGATCCACCTTTTGCAAAAATAACAGCCTCTAGTCGCTCCCTGTAGCTTTTAATGAGTTCCTGGATCCTGGATGAAGGTATATTTGACCATTCCTGTTTACAAAACAATTCCAGTTCAGTTAAGTTTGATGGTCGCCGAGCATGGACAGCACGCTTTGAATCATCCCACAGATGTTCAATGATATTCAGGTCTGGGGACTGGGATGGCCATTACAGAACATTCTAATTGTTCCTCTGAATGAATGCCTGAGTAGATTTGGAGCAGTGTTTTGGATCATTGTCTTGCTGAAATATCCATCCCCTGCGTAACTTCAACTTCGTCACTGATTCTTGCACATTATTGTCAAGAATCTGCTGATACTGAGTTGAATCCATGCAACCCTCAACTTTAACAAGATTGCCGGTGCCGGCATTGGCCACACAGCCCCAAAGCATGATGGAACCTCCACCAAATTCTACTGTGGATAGCAAGTGCTTTTCTTGGAATGCCGTGATTTTTTGCCTCCATGCATAACGCCTTTTTGTATGACCAAACAAATCAATCTTTGTTTCATCAGTCCACAGGACCTTCTTCCAAAATGTAACTGGCTTGTCCAAATGTGCTTTTGCATACCTCAGGCGACTCTGTTTGTGGCATGCTTGCAGAAACGGCTTCTTTCGCATCACTCTCCCATACAGCTTCTCCTTGTGCAACGTGCGCTGTATTGTTGACCGATGCACATTGACACCATCTGCAGCAAGATAATGCTGCAGGTCTTTGGAGGTGGTCTGTGGATTGTCCTTGACTGTTCTCACCATTCTTCTTCTCTGCCTTTCTGATATTTTTCTTGGCCTGCCACTTCTGGGCTTAACAAGAACTGTACCTGTGTTCTTCCATTTCCTTATTATGTTCCTCACAGTGGAAACTGACAGTTTAAATCTCTGAGATAACTTTTTGTATCCTTCCCCTGAACAACTATGTTGAATAATCTTTGTTTTCAGATCATTTGAGAGTTGTTTTGCAGAGCCCATGATGCCACTCTTCGCAGGAGATTCAAATAGGAGAACAACTTGCAAGTGGCCACCTTAAATACCTTTTCTCATGATTGGATACACCTGCCTATGACGTTCAAAGCTCAATGAGGTTACAAAACAAATTTAGTGCTTTAGTAAGTCAGTAAAAAGTAGTTAGGAGTGTTCAAAACAAGAAATTGATAAGGGTGCCCATACTTTTGCACCGGTCAAATTTTGTTTAAATGCGAATTGCACATTTTCTGTTAGTACAATAAACCTCATTTCAATCCAGAAATATTACTCAGTCCATCAGTTATTAGATATATGAAACTGAAATAGCTGTTGCAAAAACCTAATTTGTTATAAAGAAAAAAGGTTAACATTAATAGCGGTGCCCAAACTTTTCCATATGACTGTAGTTGCCTATGTCATTTCATAGTTTATGGGGCAGCCAAGAACAGTGCATGGCTATCTCAGAATGTCCCACAGACAATGAGTGGGGTGGTGGATGACCATGAGTACCACCACTCCATTCTAAAGTGGCATTTCAAAGCCCTTTCCATGGGGGCTTCACATTTTAAGACAATCAGCTTGTCGAGGTGGGAAGAAAAAAGTATGGTGTGCGCAACTATAAATTTGGATGGAGTGCCACTTCAGCATATAAAATCAAGTGATGGAAAACAAAGCGTATATAGAAAAGGAACACTGTACATCTCGAAAAAAAAGACTTTATTATTCTAAAAAGATAAAATAATTAAAAACACCAAAGGTGTGCACATGCCTCAGCCCAAGATAATGGGTAAAACATAAAACATGCTATGTGCTCAAATTAAAATAAAGGGTACAGATATGAAGTTGGAAAATACAAAAACAATACCCCAATAATAGCACAATTCAAAAAGTAATTGAAAAAGGGGTGAGTAATAAATATGATGAGGGATAAGAGAATGAGAAAAGAAGAAACTGCTAGAGGTGTGTAGTGGCAACAGCGACATTGGTAAAGATAGAAAAACCATGCATGGTAGCGGAATAGAGTGAAAAAACGCTGTAAACAATTATGACATCAACCTATAAGCAAAAAAGGAAAATACACAAGCAAATTTAGCCACCCATATCAGGAGACAAAGAGGAGGTGGAAAGAAAGGCACAACTCATTTTGCCGCACACAATGGTCGCTTGCGTCAGTGGCGACTTTTGTGTTTTTAATTGTTTTTAATATTTGTGTTATATTTATTCTCTTTTTTCATAGTCTAATTTTTGGGGGGTTGCACAGTTTTCCTTTTACATATACAGTACTTTTTGTTTTCCAACTTGTCGAGGTGGAAAATCTCTTTCACTATTTTAACAAGAAAAATATTCATAAATCCAAGAATTTCTTTTGTTAGTTGATTGAGAAAGTAAATGGTCCAATGTCTTATACTGTTGTAGTTCCCAGCATAGATAAAGGGTCCTAAGAGGACAGTTGAAACCATAAGTTTACATAAACTGTCTATAAAGACACATCTGCAGGTTTTCCCCTCCGCTCATTATTATAAAGACACATCTGCAGGTTTTCCCCTCCACTCTCTATAAAGACACATCTGCAGGTTTTCCCCTCTGCTCTCTATACAGACACATCTGCATGGTTTTTCTCACTATATGACATGAAATCAGAATAAACCTTTCCTGTTTTAGAGCAATTAGGAACCAAAATTATGTATATTTGCCAAATGTCAGAATAATGAGAGAGAGAATGTTTTAAGGCATTTTTATTACTTTCTGCAAAGTCAAAAGTTGACATACACTAAGGGGTACTTTACACGCTCCTTTCTAAGGGGGCGGTTCGTTCAGTGTCACAGCGACGTCACAGCAGCATCACTCAATCACCACCCAAAAGAAAAGGAGGGGAGGATATGAACGGCCGGAACATGCCACCCACCTCCCTCTTTCCTCCTTTTCCGGTGGACGGAGGTAAGGCGATGGTTGTCGCTCCTGCGGTATCACATACAGCGATGTGTGGTGCCGCAGAAGCGACGAACCACATCGCTACTGAGCAGAAAACGATATTTTGTTTTAGGACGACCTCCCCATGACCACCGATTTTTCCCTCTTTTGCGATCGTTTATGGTCGCTCAGAGGAGTCACACGCTGCGATCTCGCTAACGAGGCCGGATGTGCATCACAACCACCGTGACCCCGACGATATCTCCTTAGCGATATTGCAGCGTGTAAAGCACCCTTTAAAGTATTGTGCCTTTAAACAATATGGGACAGCCCATATGATGATGTCATGTCTTTGGAGGCTTCTGATAGGTTTATTGGCAACATTTGAGTTAATTGGAGACTCACATGTGGATGTATTTTAATGTCACCGGAAACACACTGCTTCTTTGGAAAAGTCAAAAGAAATCAGACAAGATCTCAGGAAGAGAATTGTGGACTTGCATAAAGCGGGCTTTACACGCTGCAATAAATCTTACGATGTGTCGGCGGGGTCTCGTCGTAAGTGACGCACATCCGGCATCGTAAGTAATATTGTAGCGTGTAAAACTTCCGTTCCATTTCGATTGAACGAAAAACCGTTCATCACATGTACGTCGTTCAAAAGCTAAAAATTGTACGTCGGGTTGTTCAATGTTCCTGAGGTAGCACACATCGTAGTGTGTGACACCCCGGGAATGATGAACAGATCTTACCTGTATCCCGCGGCTCCCGCCGGCAATGCGGAAGGAAGGAGGTGGGGGGGATCTTTACGTCCCACTCATCTCCGCCCCTCCGCTTCTATTGGCCGGCTGCTGCGTGACGTCGCTGGGACGCCGAACGTCCCTCCCACTCCAGGAAGGGGATGTTCGCCGCCCACATCGAGGTCGTATGGAAGGGTAAGTACGTGTGACGGGAAATAATCATTTGTGCGCCACGGTCGACAAATTGAACGTGCCGCACATACGATGGGGGCGGGTACGATCGCATACAATATCATATGCGGAATTGTACCGTGTAAAGCAGGCTTATGTCTAGTTCATCCTTTGGTAAAATTTCCAGATACCTGAAGGTGCCTCCTTCATCTGTACAAACAATTATACGCAAGTACAAAAAAGATGGGAATGTCCAGCCATCATACCACTCAGGAAGGAGATGGGTTCTGTGTACCAGAGATGAACATGCTTTGGTCAGACATGTGCATATCAACCCAAGACAATAAAAATGCCTTAAAACATTCTCTCTTTCTCTTATTATTCTGGCATTTGGCAAATAATTTTGGTTCCTAATTGACCTAAAATGGGAAAGGTTTATTCTGATTTCATGTCATATAATGAGAAAACCTGCAGATGTGTCTTTATAGAGAGTGGATGTAAACTTCTGGTTTCAACTGTCATTGTTATCAGAAATCCCAAAATGCTAATTTTTTTTCTTTATGTCTGAACAAACAAGTCAGTCCAACGAAGCAGAAAAGTCTAATGTCTATAACTGGATGTGCTGTCCGTGTTTTCCATCTCATTAGATCGCTGTTGTACAAAGAACTTTCTATAAATAATGTCATGTAGAATCTCTCTGCCGCACTCCACTAACGCTGTATCCTTCTGCACTAATTAGAGTGTAGCCTATTGTAAATCTCACCTTGGAAGTGGCATTTTAATCAAGTTTGGGCTTCATCCTGTGTAATAACTCCCTGAAAAAAAAGAAATACAGTCAAAGCAAAGCAAATTCTATTCAATTCCATGGAGCAAAGAGTGAAAAAAAAGAGAATTTCTCCTCAAAAACAAATTTGAATAGAAATGTCAAATGAAGATAATGTCAGAAGGGAAGAACAGGGTCGTAAAGAAAAACCGTGAGAGGTCAAGGGATCGCACCCAGGCGGCAAGAATTAATAAGAAGAGGATGATGGTGATAAGTGGGGTGTAGTAAGCTTAAGAGAACAGCGTAGGAGGAAAGGGTAACCTAGATATAAAAGATCGTGAACAACCTGGAACTTCTTTTTATCTATAAGACATGTGAATTTAGCAATACAGACATGGATTAGTTCCCAGCATAGATATAGGGTCCTAGGAGTACAGTATGTATGCAGGACGAATTTGTGGCACCCTATGCCTAGTCACCACAGATAATATCACACAATAACATGTATATTGCCATATGTATAGCTTGTATTGTATTGTAGAGAGAGTATGGTTTTCTCTGCTGCTCACAACAAAACACACATTTACCTACTCTCCCTTACTGGGGTTGTCACTTGAGAGAAAACCAACTCTTGAGAGTGATGAGCCCTCAAAGGAAAAAGGGAATGAGCTTAGTTGTGAGGTAAATTTGAGTTGTGGCAGTAAGTCTGGGCCAGTGTGAGGTGAAGTGAGGAACGTACTGAGGAGAGGTCCTGTCCTGAGGCGATATTTAGAAACTTCAGGAGGGGCCAGCTACATTTGTCAGGGTATCAGTCCCTAGGTCACCAGTGCCTTCAAGGTCTGTGACAAAACTGGGAGACTTCAGCCTCTTTACAAGGAGTAGTGAAATGTGCCTGGGAGCACTGTGGCACTTGTGAGTCAGGAAACTTCTAGAAGAAATAGAGACTCTTACTTGAGTATTCCAGTCACCTACTCGCCAGAAGGGATCAAAAGTCCAGATTGTTCTTATCTTAGGAATCCGAGGATACCAAAATGCCTATTCCTAGGTAGGGAAATAGTAGCAGTAAGAGTACACTATCACCACACAGCAGAGAAGCCAAACTCCCATCGGGGCAGGGAAAACCACCATCATTGTGAAGGCTGTAAAGACTGTCCAGGACTGTTATGCAGAGCTTCAGTAAAGGTAAAAGCTCCCTGTCCTGTCTCTGGCTGATTTATTCCCTGGTGCGCCATCTCTACCTCAACACATCCCCTAGGAACCAGCCCTAGTTGGGGGGCAAGAGGACAACCCTCTGGCATTGTGCATCACCACCTAACTCCTGGGGACCTCCAGCAGTACCCGGCCATACCATAGAAGATCATCCAACTGGCGTCACAAACTCTTTATTCATTTAATTTTTATTTTTTACCTTTTTAAATATTATTTTTATTCCCCATTACAAAAAGCCTGTCGCTCACGCCCGGTACGCCACATCACCGCTCAGAGCCACCGCCATGACATTAGAGGCCTCCGGGGCGGCACATATATGTATACAGTAGATCAAGAGACAGACAGACAAATAGATATAAAAACAAGAAAACTGGTGCACCACTTCAATCAGTGCAAATGTCGCGGGCGGGGAGGAGGGTGTCAGCACACTACGCTCACCCCTTCTGCTCAGGTCCGGCGGTTGCTGCTGAGTGGTGGCTCGAGCGGTGGGCCGGATCCCGGGGGTTTCTCGAGCGGCACTCCTCGCCCGTGAGTGAAAGGGATTTGTTGGGTGTGGGGATTGTTTATAGTCCGTGACGCCACCCACGGTTGTGGTGATTTCACCACCACTGCTCAATACGGGGATCCCGGGGATGGTGATGCGGAGCAGCCAGGTGTTGTGTTGCCCCTCCGTGGGTAGGGGTTGGTGATCCCGGGGCCCGGTGATGGCTAGGGAGGTGCAGGGCCTGGTGGGCGCAGGGACGCGGGGGCAGCGCTGTGCCTTGCGGCACTGTGGTACTCACTCAGCCTGAGACGTTGACACAGTTTTTACGGTAAACCAAACGGCTGGTAAGATGGTCCCACGGACGGCTGCACTTGCTCTCCCGGTAGGTGACGGTGATGTCCCTCTTCCTAGCACCTTTGTGTACTTGTTGGTTGCGATGGGTCCCCACCGGTAACCCGCTCCCCGGCTTCAAGCTGGACCGGAGGAGCTCTACTCTTTGCCCGCAGGCGCTGGCCCTAAGAAACTGGTGCCTTGGCGGTGGCGGTGTCTCTCTTACACTGGCTGGGCTGTTGCCTTCAATCGGGACTTGGTTGTTGGGGGATCTACGTCCCCTTCACTGACGGATTCGGCAAAATACGGCGACTCCAAGCCTTGCCGGGGTCCGAGAGGCCCCTGCCCTGGTGCTGACTGTCCTTCGGAACACTGCTCCAGACCGCCGGGCACACAGCCTACGGGGTCCTTCCAGGAACTTCCAAACGGTCCCCCTCCAGACAGTCACCGCCGTTGCTGACCTTGCTGACCTGCCCTGCACTCAGCTGGACTCTTCAGGCTTTGCACACTCTTGCTGTTCTGTCACCACTCTTGCTTTCCTCCTTTACTACTTTTCTTTCTTCATTTTCACTTAGCTCTTTACTTTAGCCCTGTCTGGGCTACTCCTCCACTCCTTCCACTTCCTCCTCCCTGACTAGACTCTGTTGTTTACTCAAGCTCGTCCCTGAGCTGACTGCCTGGTTTCTCCCGCCTCCAGAGCTGTGATCTCCTCGGTGGGCGGAGCCAACCGCCTGGCCCACCCCCTGGTGTGAATCATCAGCCTCTGGAGGAAGGCAACAAGGATTTTTGGTTAGCTTAGATGTTCCTACCTGGGATGTAGGGTGTGGTGGTGTGTGACCTGTGTCCCCTGGCTTGCCCAGGGCGACACACAAACAATGTGCAGGTCAAAAACTTTCAAAGAAACCACTGCGGACCTCTTCATGTAATCTTCTAAAAACAAAAAAGGCAGCCCACCAAATCCAGAAATAAGGTGAAACAGAATTTATTTACAATGGCCACATGGGCTGCACAAAGTCTCTTTTATCTGATGTACGGATTAATTGCAAGGAGTTTGTATGTTCTTCCGGTGTTTGCATGGGTTTCCTCCGGGCTCTCCGGCTTCCTCCTACACTCCAAAGACATAGTGATAGGGAATGTAGAGTGTGAGTACAATGTTGCCAATGTATGTAAAGTGCTATGGAATTAAGAGCGCTATATAAATGAATAAACATTATTATTATTATTATTATTATTATTATTATTATTAGTAGTAGTAGTAGTAGTAGTAGTAGTAGTAGTAGTAGTAGTAGTATGTCCTGTCATTTTTAAATTTTTTTAGTAAAGAAATGTATTTAAAACTTGAGACAACCATGTAAAAGTGTACAAAATGGGCACAACAAGGGGTAGTTATATCAAAGAAAAGGGACAACATACATAAATTATAAGAAAATTGAAAATCAATTATACATTTTTCTAATTGAGCTTAATGGTGGTCTTCTAGATACACAAAAAGGAGAGAGGGGAGCCCATGTGAAGAACCTCAGGGACACAAGTGGATGAACAATCTGTGAAACCGCTCAACCACGGTTAATGCGTTGGTAGTGGAGCTGGGCAATACTCAGACACCACTGTAGAATTCCTCTGTCCGAGTAATTTGGGTGCGTAGCTTGTGGAGCGGTCATGTGACCGTTCACATGGGATCCACGTCACCGCCGGTCCTGGGTATAGTTACCAGCCTCAGAATTAAAAGCAGCTCCTGCCGTGAGTCCCAAATTAGGAATATGAATGGTAACTAAAGAAATTGGGCAATTTCTAAGGGTGGTCTTCTGAAAGTCAGACTGACCTAGCTCAGGAGTGGTCTATCTGGCCTAGAACAGGCTTGGTGTTCTGATAATCTGGTCTAGCTCAGGAGTGGTCTTTTGTCAGATAATCTAGTGTGCATCAGATCTGGCCTTATGACTTATTTCATCTAAGTCCACCCGTGGTCTTTAGTCAGATAAGCTTGTCTACATTAGGGGTGGTCTTCTGACAAATAATTTGATCTACATTAGGGATGGTTTTCTGACAGATAATCTAGTAATGTTAGGATTAGTTACCTGTCCTACATTAGTGGTGATCTTTTTTTTTTCAATAATCTGCCTTTGGTCAGTGGTATTCTTCTGACAAATAATCTGGTCCAGGTCAGGGACGGTGGGTGTCTTCAAATAACCTGGTCTTGGTCAGGGTGGTATCTAGATAGATAATCTGGTCTAGGTGGACTTGATAATCTGGTGTAGCTCAGCGATGGAATTTAAATTGATAAACTGATCTATGCCAGTGGTGGCCTTTTGCTCGATATTCTGGTCCAAGGTAGGGGTGATCTTCTGACATATTAATTAGTCTACATCAGGCATCGTTTTCTGCTAGATAATCTATCCTACATTAACAGTGGAATTCTGAAAGATAATCTGGTCTAGTGTAACGTGGCACGGGGTGGTAGTCATGGGCATGGTAATTGTCTGCCGCACCTTGGCATGCTACATGAAAATGGGGGTCCTGGCTGGGTGTGTGGTGAACTACAGTAGCGATACACCTTTACAGGCCGCATGTTGCCGATGGATTTGGGAGGCCAGAACCAGATGGTACACAGTTCCAGAGAGGAAACCACAACTTCTTTATAAAAACAAAGTCTTTACTGAACAGACGGCTGATGATAACACCAAACACACGAAAGTGGGCACATTGCTTCTCGGACATTTCATATGCATTAAAGAGTAAGTCCAGACATATTCCTGCAGTGTGTTCATTCTCATATGTCCTTACACTTCCACATAGGTCTGAGCAATTCACCATCACCCAGCTCCACCGGACATCACAGTCCTCTAGAGTCGCTCCGTCCTCTCTGCGGCTTCGCGTCATATTACTCTCCTGTAGGGATTGTGCCAATATGGCCGGACAAGGCTACTCGCCTCCTGACGCTTCTGGATCTGCTACCCAGGACTCTCTATACGACTCATGCACTGTTTCTTCTAGGCCCGTCCCTTCTTAAGCTATAAGCCATTAACCCCTTAACGACCGCGGGCCGTAAAATTACGTCCTAAATGACATAATCTTACTGCCCGCGGTCCTCCGGCGGCAGCATGCCGCGATCGGCACACATCTCAGCTGATTTTCACAGCTGAGATGTGTGCCTGCTAGGCACGAGCAGAATCGTTATCTGCTCGTGCCGATTAACCCCTTATAATGGCGCTGTCAATACATGACAGCGCCATTATAAGCGCAATCGCGGTAAAGTTTTACTTACCGCCGAAACCGGAAGTCACGTGACGCGATCACGTGACTCCCGATAGTTGTCATGGTAGTACAGGGTCATGTGATGACTCCTGTACTACACATGAATTGGTTTCACTTTCGCTGTGCCCGGGGCACAGCAAAAGAGAAAGACAGCGTATCTGCTGTTTACAGCCTTCCAGCTGTGATCAGCAGATACTGCAGAGCGATCGGAATGCTGATCGCAATAGCCCCCTAGGGGGACTAGTAAAATAAAAAAAAAAAGTAAAAAAATAAGTTTTAAAAAATTAAAAAAAAACAAAAAAACCTAAAAGTTCAAATCACCCCCCATTCGCCCCATTAAAAATTAAAGGGTTAAAAAAATAAAAAATATACACACATTTGGTATCGCCGCGTTCAGAAACGCCCGATCTATCAAAATATAAAATCAATTAATCTGATCAGTAAACGGCGTAGCGGCAAAAAAATTCCAAACGCCAAAACGACGTTTTTTTGTCGCCACAACTTTTGCGCAAAATGCAATAAGAGGCGATCAAAACGTAGCATCTGCGCAAAAATGGTACCGTTAAAAACGTCAGCTCGAGACGCAAAAAATAAGCCGTCATTGAGCCTAAGATCCCGAAAAATGAGAACGCTACGGGTCACGGAATATGGCGTAAAACGTGCGCCACTTTTTTCGGACAAACTTCCGATTTTTTTTTAACCCCTTATATAAAAGTAAACCTATACATGTTTGGTGTCTACGAACTCGCACTGACCTGAGGCATCACACCCACACATCAGTTTTACCATATAGTGAACACAGTGAATAAAATATCTCAAAAACCATAGTGCTATCGCACTTTTTTTGCAATTTTTCAGCATTTGGAATTTTTTTGCCATTTTCTAGTACACAATATGGTAAAACTGATGGTTTCATTTAAAAGTACAGCTCGTTCCGCAAAAAATGAGCCCTCACATGACCATATTGACTGAAAAATAAAAAAGTTACGTCTCTCAGAAAAAGAATGGCGAAAAAAAAAAACGGAAAGCGAAAAATCGGCCGGTCGTGAAAGGGTTAAGGGCCATACTGCTGAGTGTCTCCCTTAGGGATCAGTCTCTCAGTCACTCACTCAGTGGATTCAGACTATACTCCAGTCACTCTGTATTGTAGATGGGTCTTTTCTCTACTCAGGATCTCACTTTCGTGGCTCTTGGTCTCCTCTCCTGTTACAGGTCACCCATATCATGCGGCTCTGCTTCTCCTCAGACCTGAGGTCTGTTCCTGTCACAGGCTGGGCCCTAACAGACGTTTCCACAGCAACCGTTTCTCTCCCTCAGCAGTAGCTCTTTCCCTATTGGCTAATCCTAGAATCCCAGCTGTCACCTGTCTGTCACCGGGCAGATTTCACTTTTCACCTGCACCTATAACACTAATAATACCTTATTAAGCTTTATTCATTATATACTACATAACATTACACCTTATACCAATACACATACTGTACATTACATCTTCAATACTGCTACACCTCTACATAGTAACATTCTGTACTCTGCTACATCTTATACATTACAATATGCAAAAAACTCTAATACATCCTTATAAAATACTATAAAGATGAATAAACACGTTTTAGAACCATGTCATGTCTTCTGGGGGGTTTCTTCTCACGGGGGCTCGACCACCCCCTTACACTAGCTCAGAGGTGGTCTTCTGACAAATATTCATGTTTAGGTCACGTGTGCTCTAGCCAGTGAGATAATCTAGGTCACAGGCATCTTTAGATTAATAATCCTGAACATAGTCTTTGTCATATATGTATATATATATATATATATATATATATATATATATATATGTACATACATATATACAACATAGTCATATGTCTTTGTCAGGTGGTGGTCTCCTGAGAGGTAATCTGGCCTATATTATGGGGTAGTATGCTGACAGATAATCTTATCTATTTCAGGGGGGTCTCTTGACAGATAATCTGGTCTGGAACAGGGGTGGTCTTCTTACTGAGAAGAGGTTTCAAAGTTTTTTCAATGCATCACCATTACAAATAATAATTACTCTAGAGCCAATTATGTAAATCAACCAAGTGGACATATTTTTCTTTTTCATAGATATGTTGGCGACATTATGTTTTGGTGCTTACGGATATATAAGTGTTACAGGTTCTCTTCTTTACAGACAGAGTGCACAGGTTTGGTGTTCTCAAAATGGCCGCTGATGGAGGAGCATGTGACCAGACCTATCCATCAGCCACCAATTGAAAGCCAGCATTCCCATATGCACTGTTTTTGTATTGGATGAGGCTCATGGGCAGGTTTAGTAACATACTCCTCCAACAGCGGCCATTTTGAGAAAAGGAGAGCTGTGAAGTGTGTGAGGAAGGAGGAGAGGTCTCTCTTTCAGTTCACAATGTAATGCCTATTTTTATATAATGCTGATGAAAAAAAGAAATCAAACCAGTGATAGAAACATACGCAGCGCTATTGTAATACAGAATTATCAGGGCGAGAGAGACTCAGAATTCTTATTGACATCTAAATGTTAAACCAGAAGCTTTTGTACACAGTGTATAGCGACACAATGAGCTGTATAATAACATGGCAAGATTATGTATCTGTCAATCAGAACAACACTGACTTTCCATGACAACACAACCTGGAACTTTATATATCAAACTGAGGTTCATTTCATTATATGGCAGCTTTTTTATATTTTCTATATTTCTATAAAAGAGAGGGAAAGTCCTTATCTGACATTATTGAGGATATATCTTGTGCTTCTTCAGGATAATGGTGATCTACAGCGCACCTCATCTGTGTTCTATCTATCATCTATCTATCTTCCTATCTATCTATCATTTATCTATTATCTATCTATTTATCTATCAATCTATCTTCCTATCTATCTATTTTTTTTCTATCTATCTATCTATCTATTTATCTATCTATTATCTATCTAATTATCTATCTATTTATCTATCTATCCCTATCTATCTATCTATTTATCTATCTATTCCTCTATCTACCTATCTCTCTATCTATCTATTATCTATCTATCCCTCTATCTATCTATTTATCTATCTATTCCTCTATCTACCTATCTCTCTATCTATCTATTATCTATCTATCTTCCTATCTATCTATTTATCTATCTATCCCTCTATCTATTTATCTATCTATCCCTATCTATCTATCTATCTATCGATCCCTCTATCTATCTATCTATCGATCCCTCTATCTATCTATCTATCTATCGATCCCTCTATCTATCTATCTATCTATCTATCATCTATCTATCCCTCTATCTATCTATCCCTCTATCTATTCCTATATCTATCCATCCCTCTATCTATCTATTGATCCCTCTATCTATCTATCTATCGATCCCTCTATCTATCTATCGATCCCTCTATCTATCTATCTATCTATCTATCTATCTATCTATCATCTATCTATCTATCTATCTATCTATCTATCGATCTATCTATCTATTTATCTATCTATCAATCTATCTATCTATCTATCCATCTATCTATCCCTCTATCTATCCATCTATCTATCCCTCTATCTATCTACCTCTATCATCTTTCCCAGGTAGATAGTGCAAAGCTGGATTCTATATTTTCCCCAAATCATTAAATGCCTGGTTTGTCACTAGGAGAGATGATCCAATAGAGTTGTCCTCCATCCAAGGGGATCACCTTGTCACTTTTTGATAACTTTCTCAAGTTTGAACAAAACTAACTGTAAGAAAAATAATAAAAATAGATATAATAAAAAATGGAAAAAGCAGGCGGCACTCAAAAATGGGAAACTATCAAAAGTTCAGTAAAACTTTTAATAAGCCAAATATTCAACAGGCAACATTTCGGCTCCACAGAGCTCTTGTCAATCAATGCACACTGCAAGATGATTGTAACATTTGCATATCAGCATAGAGCAATCTATCAAGTACAGTATTATACAATAATGTGAGAAAATGCAATACATATAGAGGACTTAATACAGCATTCAACAGGAACATACAATGTTATAATGCTAAAAAAGTGCATACCAGATGTGCAACTTTTATAAAGTGCATATAAAGTTAATAATTATGTTAGAAATAAATAGATGTAGAATAATCAATGAAGTGTCTCCCCAATCGAAAAGGGTTAATAAACCAAATTATCCAGAAATATGCCACCCATAAAGATATTTCAATTGAGCACAGGACTCCCGCATCATAGAAAAATTAAATCCAGCACAAGGAGTGCATCCGGGGCCAGAGGCCAACAAGAAATGGTAGTGGTAAGCAGGAATGCAAAAGGACATATTCATTGAGCCCTAAGAGAACACCTGTGCCATCTTTGAAATAGGCAGGTATTACAAAGCTGTCCCGGATCCTGGCTTTGCTTCCCTCATTCTGGTCCACTAAACTTTGTTGTACTCCACATCGGGCTTTGCAGATGGCCTGATGTGATCTCATGTGATTGTAGCGCCCCTGAAGCCCTCAGGGTGCTACAAGGATGCGGAGCCTACCCTCTTAGGGACCCGGAGATCCAGTGCCAGTAAAACCAAAAATCCAGGTAATCCCTCATACAATGGTACCCAGCTAGGGTCAGACCAATAGATGGATGAGGATGACTAGAGGTCGAGCCAATCCAGTCCACTAGTTGACCAAGTGGGAGGGGCAGATGGTGGACAGGGTAGAGTGGTGTGAGAAGGTGGACGTGACGAAACCGTCTGACGCAGGTTAACAGTGATCTGGTACCCAGGAGAAGTGGTTCCCGGTGGAGTATGGTGGAGTGCTCCCGGAAGTACGCACCAACGGGGTACAGGACCCTAGGACAGGAAAGAGCTCCAAGCTGACCTATTAACAACTGCACAATAAGGGGACCATCAAGGACCTTGCTGACCCTAAGAATCTGAAGACTCAGTAGCAGAGGGAGAGCCAGGGACAAGACCAGGAACTCCATCCCCATAGGGTTCACGCTACCGTCAGGTGGATAAAAGTGGACAAACCACAGGACGGGGACCCCCAGTTGTTCCATACCACGGGGACCCACTCACGAGAGACAGGTGCATGGGAAGAAGGTACCAGAGAACGAATTGGCACTGGAACAAAGGGGACCTGGAGGTGAAACCAGCCGGCTTCAGGCAACCAGTCATTACCAGCTTGCCGTGAGTAAAACCAGTTGCACTGAACATTTCTGTGGACTCCCTTCTTCTAGCACCCGTCACAACACTTATCCACTGGGGCCCGGGCCTGCTTGCGGAGGGCCCACCAACCAAGCTGCAAATAATACCAGCCCCAGTAGTGACATTCTGTAGCGGCGGCTCCCTACACTTAGCCGTAACACCGCAAGTGGCGTCACATGTTAACATTACCATATTCTCCCCTGAAAATATCCCCATTACAAAAAACGGCCACCACCGTGACATTCCCAAGAGAGACGCTGCCCGGGACCGAGTACCCCATATCCCTGAGTGCAACATGATCATCTGACTTGGCCTATATAAGGCCCACTAAGAACTGTGTCTTGGTAGTAAGACTTTACTGTTTCTGAGTGTTTTCTGCCTTTGGCTTCCATGGCCTCTGCTATCTGTTTGAGTTCTGCAGGATGTCTCTTTTCTGCCTGTGGCCTCCAGTACCAGTGCTGGTTTGTGGTCTCAGGACCTCTGCTACCTGTCTGTGGTCTCCAGGACATTTCCTGTCTGCCTGTAGCTTCTAGTACCACTGCTGCCTGTCTGCAGTCTACAAGATTTCTCCTATCTGCCTGCAGCTTCCATCACCTTTGCCACCTGTTTGTGGTCTCAGGATCTCTGTCACCTGTCTGTAGTCTTCAGGACATCTCCTGTTGGCCTGTGGCTCCCAGTATCTCTGCAGCCTGTCTACAGTCTTCAGAATGTCTTCTCTCTATATCCGGCGTCCTGTACATCTGCTACCTCTCTGCTGTCTCCAAAATGTCCGCTGTTTGTCTGCGGCTTCTATCTCCTATGCTACTTGTCTGCAGTCTCCAAAACATACCCTATCTGCCTGCATCCTCCAGTTCCTCTGCTACCTGCCTGCAGTCTGCAGGATGTCTCCTGCCTGCCTGTGGCTTTCAGTACCTCAACCACCTGTCTGTGGTCTCCTATCTGCCTGCAGTCCCCAGTACCTCTGCAACTCATCCCCTGCATGACTCACCTGCCTGGTGCAATGATGCCGTGCCCAAGTTCCGTACCTGAACCATGGGTTTGGAGGACCCAACTCTCCAGGTGAGCCTATACAGCAGGTCATGATATAGTCATGTGAATATAATATAATGGCATAATTTGCACAAGCCTTTAATGGAGACACATAATCATTCCTTAAGTACAGACCAAGTATACAAACCAAGTCTTAAAGGGACATTCAACTCCCAAGCAGCCAGATCAGGAATCTGAGGGTTTCAGGTGCATATAGGGGGACAAAATCCCAGCAGAACTGATATTTGCTAACCTAAGTCCACTAAAAACTTAACGATTATAAACTCAGTATGAACCCACGTGTAACAACAATCACATTGTCAAAACAGCATCTATTGGGTAAATATCAACCAATTATATACAACAATAAACTCTGTGTGAATATGGTAAAATCATTTAACAAGGCCTCCCAAATTAAATACCAACTCAACCCAGCATTGGATCAAAACGGTTGTGATGGTGGGATATGGGGGGAGGTGTATCTTGCTATACAGATTCCTATTTTAAGCTTGGTTCACTGTCCATTATTTGTACTGCTTATGTGTACATTGTATTGTTTGTAAGTAATCACCACCTATAGTGCAAGGTTATAGCCTCTTGAGGCGCTTCCGTCCCTTGGTGTGGGGGGAGGTGGGCCTAGAGTCCACCTACTGTAAATTCTCTGCTTACCTGGGAGATTCAGGCAGTCTGTTTGGAGAACTTGAAGTGAGAAGGATTGGACCTCTGGGAAAAGCTGAGACTTCTCAGAGAGAGACCTGGACATTTATCACTTACCGGACTATATTTGTGTTACTGGACTAATTTTACCCTCTGTTTTGTGGATTATGTTATGGACCATTCAATTTACTTGGAATAAATGCTCTTTGGATTGTACTGCCATCTCTCACTCTGTTGATCATGTGATATGGGAGAAGGACCCTGTCACAACCATAAAAATAACTTTTGTTTATGAAGAAAAAAAACAGAACAAAAGATGAAAACAAAAAAAATACAAAAATATTAAAAATCTATCTTTATGATTGGTAACGCCTATTTGTGCTGTTCGATAACCCCAAGGTGAGTAATGAATAGTGAAATACAATAGGGTCTGTCTTTAAATAAAAAGAAAAAATAATTGAGTGTTTGCAAAAAAATGCACAAACAATGAGAGATGAGAGACAAATCTGAGAGGTGTGAACAATGGCAAATCACAATCTAGACGAAAAATTAACTGGAGTATAGCATTTGATTTAAAATCCACATTGAGACCATGTGGTGTTGAGTCTCATGATCCATTCCAATTACTTTTTCCAGCTGCCCTTCTTCTCAGAGGAAGCACGTGATCAACGATACAGAATTTCAATTGCCGCTAAATATGTCCACATTCCGAAAAATGTTTTAAAACTGGAAGATGAAGTCTGCACTACTTATTGTAAATCGGTGATGGTTGACACAGATCTTGTAGTCCCATGTCATCTCACCAATATACCATAAGTTACAGGGGCATGTTAGTAGATAATCATAATCAGTCACAGCTCAGAAAATATTGTATAGTGTAGACTTAAAGAGGTTTTCCATTACTAACATTACTTACTTTCTTTTATCCTAACTCTTTCTATCTAACGCTTTACAAATACACTTCTGATATCTATTCTGCTCCTGAAAGTGTATCTCTAAAATGCACGTAAATTCCTTTATTGTTGTTGTAGTTTTGATACTTTTGGCTGCAGAGCGAAATTCGACACACGGAGCAGGAAACTTCACTAGTGGGGGTGAGGCTGCCTCTCAGTGAGTGTCAGCAAGGTGGGCATGCAGACCAAGATAACACTTCACTTTCCTCTCAGCCTCCACCAGTGATGCACTTTGCTCAGTTGGTCCGATTCCGGTCTCCAGAAAGAAGGATCAAAGCTCCAATAGCAATAAAAGTATTTATGAGCCTCTATGAAATAAGCTTACAGGAGCAGAGTAGATAGCAGACATATGTTAGGAAAGTGTTAGTTAGGAAGAGTTTGGATAAAAGAAAAGGGATCACAATACTAGTGGAAAACCTCTTTAAGATTGGGCAATTTTTCATTATTGTGCTTTCCTTTTTCAACTCCTTATTCCAAGAGGGATAATTTTTTAATTTTTCCACCAATATCTGGGTGAAAGCTTGTATTTTGCAGGACGAGTTATACTTTTGAATGACAAAACTCATATTATTATATGACGTAATGAAAAGCTGGGAAAAAAATCCATATGTTGCGAAATAACTTACAAAGTGTAATTCTGCAATAGTTTTTTGTTTATAGTGTCCATTTTACAGTAAAACTGACCAGGCAGTATGATTCTCCAGGTCAGTACGATTACGCAATTAGCAAACATGTATCATTTTTGTTTTATTGAAGTGGTGAAAAAAATAGAAAAATTGTAAAAATAAATTAAAATGTTACTTGTGTGCAACTTTCCAAGAGCTGTAACATTTTCTGTTTTAGAGATATCTAGCTGTATGAGGGTTTGTTTTTTTACAGCCCGAGTCTACATTTTGTATTGTTTATTGATATCATTATTGGATACATACGATGTATTGATTGCCTGTTATGGCATGTTTTCTGCTGTTGTGTCGGCTGAAAAAACGCAATACAGGCTTTTTGATTAGTTTTTCTCATTACACTGTTTACTGATTGAATTGATTTGTTTTATATTTTGATAGATCGTACTTTTAAAAACACAGTGATACCAACTATGTGCATTTTAAAAAATATGTACTTTTTAATGCAGAAAAATAGAGGAGTGGATATGAACTGTTATATTTTTTTCAGAACATTGTTTTAACTCTTCACTGTATTTGTTAGTACCCTTAGGAGACTTGAACTTGTGATCATCTAATTGCTTGTGCTTTATACAGCAATGCCACAGTATTATTGTGTATAGTAGAAATCACAGTCTCCTGTGAATAACAGTTATAGACTGGTTTTCACAGGAGTAATGAGATGACAGAATAAGGGTTTTGTCACGCTACTTACAGGGAAGTACCAAGCACACGGCAAAAAGGAAGGGAAACCCTGAGTCTAGGGAAAGAGATGGTGATCCCTGACCAAACCTGCTGCTGGTCCCTCACCACCCTACATAGGTTCCGCACCTATGCGCTGAGCCGGATACCTGAACCTAGGTATCCCTAGTGCTGGGCCCTAAATAGGAAACAGATGGCATGAGGTCTTCGTCAACCCCACTAAACACTATAGAAGACACAAGGAGGACACACGGGGGAAAAATGCATGAACTACTTATCATTAGATGACTCAGATAGGAGTTCAGCAGAGCTTTCAGCAATGATATCACAGGGGAGTACAAGCCAACTGCTTGCAACCTTGGCTTGAAGGAACTGAAAATATCACCAGCACAGTCCAAAGGAAGTCACACCAAGATAATGCTGATGATCAGCAGCTGGGTGGAAGTTGAGCTCCTGCTGGGTCCAAAAAGGAGAGAGATGAATCCAGGAAGAAACCTATACCAATGAATAATGACAGAAAGAACAATGGAAAGTCAGGGAGCATTCTGCGCAGCCAAACGCTGTGACCTTCTATGGCCAGAAACAACATGACTGTCTGTCACAGGTGACACATCTGTCACAGGTCTTCAGCAGACCACCGGCCATAATGACAATCCCTCGTTGTTCCGCAATTGCATAAGAGTATAAGTGATGCAACTTAAGCGGGCTTTACACACTACAATTTATCTAACGATATGTCGGCGTAAGTGACGCACATCCGTCATCGTTAGTTAAATTGAAGTGTGTGAAACCTCTGTGCGATTGCGATTGAACGTCAAAACGTTCATCGCATGCACGTCGTTCAATTCCTAAAAATTGAACGTCAGGTTGTTCAATGTTCCCGAGGTATCACACATCGCAGTATGTGACACCCCGGGAATGATTAACAGATCTTACCTGCGTCCCGCGGCTCCCGCCGGCGGCTATGCGGAATGGAGGAGGTGGGCAGGATGTTTACATCCCGCTCATCTCCGCCCCTCCGCTTCTATTGGCTGGCTGCAGTGTGACGTCGGTGTGATGCCGAACGTCCCTCCCACTCCAGGAAGTGGATGTTCGCCGCCCACATCGAGGTCGTATGGAAGGTAAGTACGTGTGACGGCAAATAATCGTTTGTGCGGCTTGTGCAACAAATTGCACTAGCCGCACAAATGATGGGGGCATGTGCGATCGCAGTTGTCGCAGGCGGAGGGGCCGCGCTCGCTACGCTCGGGTCCGCTGCTGCTGCTGCTCGGTGGCTCGAGCGGTGGTCCGGACCCGGGGACTCGAGCAGTGTTCCTCGCCCACGAGTGAGAAGGGGGTGGTTTGTTTTAGGAGATAGTTCGTGACGCCACCCATGGGTCATGGTGATAATGGGCACCACCGCTGCTGGTGACGGGGATCCCGGGAGCGATGGTAGGGAGCAGCTAGGATGTTGTCCTCTCCGTGGGTAGGGGTTGGTGATCCCGGGGCCCGGTGGTATAACGGGGAGGCTGGGTGGCTGGGGTGCAGGGTTGCAGGGGCAGCGCAGCGCGGTGCCGGATGGCACTGTGGTACTCCCTCAGACACAGATGCACAGAGTCTAAACCAAACGGCTGGATGGTTGGGTCCCGCAGCTGGCTGCAGTGTTTGTGCTCTCCCCGGACAGGGTGATGGTGGCTGTCTTTCCCTGCACCTTGTTAGAATGTTCTGACTCCTCTGGTTGCCCACCGGTAGTCCACTCCCCGGCGTATAGGTACCGAAGGAGCCCATTTTGCCCGCAGGCTCTGGCCCTTGGATCTATAGCCTATGGCGGTGGCTGTGTATCCTCACGGTGTGGACTGTTGCCTGGCATTACACAGCTGGCATCAATCCGATATATTACTCCATTTGCCACCACACCAGGGCAATGTGAAGAGTCAGGGCGAAGCGCCAGGATTGGCACATCTGATGGAGGCGCCAGTTCTAAGGTGGCTGCGGCCTGCTATTTTTAGGCTGGGAAGGGCCAAATAACCAAAGCCCTTCCCAGTCTTAGAACACTAGCCTGCAGCTGACTGCTACACCTTGGCTGGGGATCTAATTTGAAGGGGACCCCACTATTTTAAATGTAATATTGTTATTATTTATAAATAAATAATTTAAAAAACAGCATTGGATCACCTCTGGTTTGGGTTACCAGGTCTCTCTCTCTCTCTCTCTCTCTCTCTCTCTCTCTATCTATCTATTTGTCCAGCCGTCCTTGCTATTATTTCTGCAGGCCAAATCCTGTAATATTGGCCACATTGCTTATGATTAAGCTTTCCCAGAAACAGAAATAAGTTAGCTGAACAGAATGTAGTGGCTGACCAGACGATCAGACTGTGAAATGTTTTCTATGGGGATCTTAGAACAGGAAATTTCTTATTCTAGAGGGAAATTCTGCATAAATAAGGACAGAAATTCCGGCTTTGTGTGCGCCGTGTTTGCTGGTATCCTTCACAGCCTTCCTACCTGCTCTTTATGGGTCTGAGCAGTGGGACTGAGATATTGCATCCTAATTATGCAGCTGAATCCGTCTGGAGACTGAGGTAGGTCAACACTGATGAGACAGCCTTTCATCCTTCTCTGCATGAGGCTTCTCCACTTCGCGTGTGTGTGTTGGCAGTCTCCTCGTAAGTGACTCTGTGGACTGGTATTTCAGGACTCACAGACGTTCATTGTCTGCACTGTAATTCCTGAATCCCACTTGAGAAGTGTTGAAACTCAAGCGCACATTGAAGCAGTGTATCAGGGGTTATGATTTTTGCAGATCAGCTGCTGTATAAATAATAATTTAATGGATTTTCCAGGTCCTCGGTGAACCCTCGTCCAGTTTCAGCACTCAGTATATCTTATTTAATATTACACATAATTATACAATATTATACTGTATATAGAGGCATTATCAATCATTAGACAGGCGGAGGAGGAGGAGGTGTGCTGTGACATCACCTATTGTGAATGGTGGATCCTGTGTTATGTACTGTATATAGAGGTATCAGTCATTGTACAGGAGGAGGAGGTGAGCTGTCGCATCACCTATTGTGAATGGTGGATCCTGTGTTATGTACTGTATATAGAGGTATCAGTAATTGTACAGGAGGAGGTGAGCTGTCGCATCACCTATTGTGAATGGTGGATCCTGTGTTATGTACTGTATATAGAGGTATCAGTAATTGTACAGGAGGAGGTGAGCTGTCGCATCACCTATTGTGAATGGTGGATCCTGTGTTATGTACTGTATATAGAGGTATCAGTCATTGTACAGGAGGAGGAGGTGAGCTGTCGCATCACCTATTGTGAATGGTGGATCCTGTGTTATGTACTGTATATAGAGGTATCAGTCATTGTACAGGAGGAGGAGGTGAGCTGTCGCATCACCTATTGTGAATGGTGGATCCTGTGTTATGTACTGTATATAGAGGTATCAGTCATTGTACAGGAGGAGGAGGTGAGCTGTGATGTCACCTATTGTGTATGGTGGATCCTGTGTTATGTACTGTATATAGAGGTATTATCAGGCATTAAACAAGAGAAGTTAGACATAATATAAAAAGGGTCATAACAATTATATGATTCACTAGGGTGCCACTAAATAGTGGTCCCTAAGTGGGTATATTCTTCAGAAACATGTTAAATAAGGAGAAAAAGAAGAACAAAACCAAAAAATGGAGGGTGAAATATTAAATATTAAATATTTTATTAATTTATTAAATGTAAATAGTAACAAACAATGGGATGCTAAAACCAGATACAAGGACGATGGGAGCAAAAAATTGCAGAATAGACTGCACAAAGAGAGACAGGGTTAGAGGGTAAGGGCCCCCCTCCCAGAGCAGCACGACCTCCTATAGATCTAAATGGTAAAAAAGGGGGTAAAGCTGGTACAGGTGTTCCTGGCTAACTATATAAGCAATTCAATATAGTGTAGGGTCAAATAGCATCTTTTAGGCTAATGTGAGACACCATATATAAGACATGACAATAAAAGGGGGACCTGGTGGATTGAGATTAAGAGTGTATAGATGGGGTGGACATACACAAAGATGAGTGTATATCTATAATCTAATTAAATGTCCAATTCCCATGAAAAAGTATACCAACCAGGTCAGAAAGCCACTAAAGGTTAATCATGTGGTGAAAGTATAAAGCCAGGAGAATAAAGAAAGAGGGATGGTACATTATAAACCAGCAGAATTTCCAATAGTTACCTATGATGGTGTATGGTCGCAGTGGGTGGGAGGGGGGGTCCCCCAACGATCGTTTCGCAAAAAGGCGCTTTTTCCAGGGGCAGAACTGTGATGTCACCTATTGTGTATGGTGGATCCTGTGTTATGTACTGTATATAGAGGTATTATCAGGCATTAAACAAGAGAAGGTAGTCAGCTGTGATATCACCTATTGTAAATGGTGGATCCTCCTTTATTTACTGTATATAGAGATGTTATCAGTCATTGTGCAGGAGGAAAAGGAGGAGGTGAGCTGTGATATCACGTATTGTGAATGGTGGATCCTGTGTTATCTACTGTATATGAAGATTTTATCAGTTATTGGAGTATTTTATGTTATGATAATGAGACGATTATTGAGAAAAGCTCTCTACAGTACAGGAGGTACCAGGAGGCTCAGTTGCCAAAGTGAAAATGTCAAGTTTTTGTGCTTATTGCTTTAATATAGAAATAAGAAAAATATGAAATTTGGGTTTAATTTTTTTCAACATTTATATCATGTCAAGAGGAGAGCATTCTTGCATTGGGGCCTCCCCAAGTCTTTGGCCACAAATTAGTAACAAGGGTTGAGATGGAAACCCCATTTTCTATTGATGAGGGTCTTGACACAGGATCTGCATATATCAAACATCATATTTCTCATGTATATTGGTTTAAAAGAGACAAATGAAGAAGATTAAAGCCATATTTTAAAAATCAGATAAGCACCAGATAGCCCCCTCACTTCGAAAAGTGAGATTTGAATCAATATCTCATTAAATACAAGAACAATTTCCAAAATTTTGACAAGTCTGAGCTTCATTGAACATTGTTTAAACCTCAAACATGAAAGGAAATTGAATGATCGAATGAAATAACTTTCCTTACAAAATCTTCAGTTTTACTTAAATCAGTTAAGTGATCACCCCATATCAAAACCACTATATCTTAGTTTTTTTTTTATAACTTTTAAGGACAGCACCAAACATTCTAGGCCTGGAATGAACAAGAGAATAAGTTGTTGACATATTGCAACACTGAGCTATGGAGAATGTTTTTGGAATGAGGCTCCATAGATCACTTCTGGTCAGAGGCAGGTACGGAATTTTCCGGTCAGAGGCAGGTATGGAATTTCTCACACTTGTGATTCGATCCAATGGTCCTCGAAGGACATTACACCATTGGATTAAGTCGGAACTTCGAGGATTTCTTTTTAATTATTAAATTGTTGAATGAGGGAGTGTTGGGGGGTCTTTACTCAGCATTGGATTATTTTGGGACTTGAAGGATTTTTTTAAATGAATAAATTGGTGAACAACGGAGTGTGGGGGAGTCTTTATTCAAATAAACTATTTTCTTCCTGTGTGTGTTTATGAACTGTACACTTACCGGGTTAGTAATGGGGGTGCCCGATAAATGCCTCTCCATTACTATCCCCTGGGCTTAATGCCATTTGTCAATTCACAGCTGACATCAACTCCAAAAGTATTACCACAACTGCCAACACACAAGAGCCGGGCAAATGGATCTAATAGATGCACCCCTACTGGGGCAGTTTCAGGCTGCTATTTTTAGGCTGGGAAGGGCCAAATTACCATGGTGCTTGCCAGCCTGAAAATATCATCCCCAGCTGTCTGCTTTACCTTTTCTGGTTATCAAATATAGAAGGGGACCCCACACCATTTTTTAAGATTGTTTAAATAAATAACTTTTTAAAAACAGCGTGGGATCCCCTTTATTTTTGATAACCAGCCAAGATAAAGCAGACAGCTGAGGGCTGCAGCATGCAGCTGTCTGCTGGTTATCAAAAAGGAATGGGGACCATTTTTATTTTTTATTTATTCCATATCCACATTGCTTTGCAGGGCAATTGTCTTGCTCTTACCCCCATTTTGCTTCTTTTTGCAGCTCCCTAGCCCTTACTACAACTATTTTACAGCCATTTTACAGCACAGAAGTTTGGCACACATTGGATTATATACGGTTCATGATCCGATGTCAAGTTCAGGTCCTGAACCAAACTGTTATATAAAGTCCAGCCGAAGCTGGCTAACCCGAATTTCCACAGCTATCTTCATCTCTAGTCATCACTCTCCATCCAGCATCCAGGTTCTAGAAGATGTCATTCTTAAAGAATGGAAAAAGATAGATTCTCCAATACTTTTCCAACTTGTTGATTCCATGTCTAGAACACTTGAAGCTGACCTTAAATATCATGGAGGTCATACAAAATACTAGTAGTAGTTTTTGATGTGGGGGGGTACTCATTTTTGCATCAATTAATTTGAGTAAAATTTAACATTTTGTAATTAAACTTATATTCGTAACCTTATTTTCATGTTAAAGGGTTAAAAAAATTCTGTGAAAGTCTTCAACATTTTGGAATTTTTTTTGCGATCAGTGAAATATTGAATAAAGGGGTGTACTCAGTTATTATAAGCCATGTATATATGTTTTTAACTCTTGATGATACATGTGTACCCCTATAACTTTGCCCCAAGCACTGCAGCGTATGTGACATTTTTTGCAGCCTCACTGATATAAGAATAATCAATCAATATCCAGAAAGTCAATTGTAACCAAATTGACGGCTATGGTCTGTTTGCTAAGAATATTTCATATATCTTCATAACGGCCCAATCAGAATACACACATTCACTTGGTGGTTCACAGCCTCGGTCATAGAGAAATTCTGTCTTCTTCATTAAAATATATATTTTTCCATTTCTTTGTTCTGCAGTTTTACTTGCCGATAATAAAGCTCATCAATCAGGAAAATCAAAGCTTCACATTTAGTTGGGCTGTAAAGTAGTGTCACCTACAAGGGAGCGTGGGTATGCAAAAAGGAACCATAAATCTTGTCTGCCGTATGTTTTAAAAATAGATTGTACAGTTTTCCATTATACATTCACTATGATTTGCTTGAACTTTCTGGTTGATCTGGTGGAAAACAATTTTCATTCAATGACTGCAAGCAGAGATCTGACTAACACTTGAAAGGCTGATATGCTGCAATGTTTCTGAGGCTCTATATCTGTTGCTGTTTGTGACTGCAGACTTGTGAATCCTCACATCACGCACACTGCACACTGTGAGGATTCTTCGGTGTTAAGGGGGCTTTACACGCTGCGACATCGCTAACGATATATCGTCGGGGTCACGTCGTTAGTGACGCACATCCGGCGTCGTTAGCGACATCGCAGCGTGTGACAGCTAGGAGCAATGATCAACGATCGCAAAACGTCAAAAATCGTTGATCGTTGACACGTCGCTCCTCTTCATAATATCTTTGGCGGTGCATGCCGCTGGTTGTTCGTCGTTCCTGCGGCAGCACACATCGCTATGTGTGACACCGCAGGAACGACGAACATCTCCTTACCTGCGTCCACCGGCAATGAAGAATGAAGGAGGTGGGCGGCATGTTCTGGTCGCTCATCTCCGCCCCTCCTCTGCTATTGGGCGGCCGCTTAGTGACGCCGCAGTGACACTGAACAAACCTCCCCCTTAAAGGAGAGATTGTTTGGTGTCTCCAGCGATGTCGCTAAGCAGGTATGTGCGTGTGACGCTGCCATAACGATACTGTTCGCTACGGCAGCCATCACCCCTATGATGAAACAGCGACGTGGGCGGGTGCTATTGCGCACGACATCGCTAGCTATCGCTAGCGATGTCGCAGCGTGTAAAGCATCCTTTAGAGGCAGTAATGGCCATCAGTTGTCCATTAGTATGTGATATGCAGACACCCAGCCCATTTTGTCTAGACTGTTGCTGACCTGGTGCAATTCACATGTAATAAGTGCTCCAGAAACAGTCTGGTCCGATTGTGCATATCACATACCCGTGGTCACGTGATCGCCATTCCCGGTGCTGACACTGGAGAATCCTCACAGTGTGCAGTGAACGCAATGTGATGATTCACAAGTCTCCAGTCACATACAGTGACACATAGAAAGACTGCAGGATCCGCGCACACTGCACACTGGGAAGATTCTCTGGTGTCAGCATCAGGAATGGCAATCACATGACCACAAGTATGTGATATGCAGACACCCGTCCCAATCCGACTAGACTTTTTCTCACCTGACGCAGTTCACATGCACTGAGCGCACCAGAAAGTCTTGATTGTGGCCAGGAGTCTATATATCACATACTTGTGGTCACATGATCGCCGTTCCTGGTGCTGACATCGGAAAATCCTCACAGTGTGCAGTGCGCGCAATGTGAGGATTTACTAGTGTGCAATCATATAAAGTGACATACAGAAGGACTGCAGATTTGTCATTTTAGGCTGGAAAATCCCTTTAACACATGCAGGCAAACACAGGGGATAATGCAAATACAAGAAAAATTATAGGGCCTTCACGCATTTTTTTTCTGAACTTCATTTTTTTATCTTGTAAAAAAATTCCTATATTTCCAACTTGTTTCACTTTATTTTTGTCTGAATTTGATGCCATTTTTTTTCAATAAATTACATTTTTCAAGCTCAAAAGATGCTGATAAAATTTCAGAAAAAATACGTATTAAGAGCTTCCTGCGTTTCGAAATGAAAAAAAAAAGCAGAAATAAGCAGCATTGTAACAACATGTCATAAAGACTGTAAGCGGTGCATTTTTTTTTCAGCTGAGTTTTTTTCAGCACGTGTTTAACTCTAAAATATACCATAGCAATCTGCTTGGGGTTTTTTTTGCATTTTTTTTATATTGGAAGCAGTAATTTGATTTTTTTTTAGTAAGAAAAACAGCAATTCATTATGTAAAAACACAATAGTGTTATGATATTTTTATGCTCTCCATAGAAACCCATGGGGTAAAAAATCACATAAAAAATATCCTTAGGGCTCGCTCTCATTATCAGATAATATGGAGGATTGCAATGCAAGAAAATATTGTCTTGCACTCTGACCAATGTTATTCAGTGACACAGAGCAGATCTGTATATTTTTTCTCAGGTCTAATCATTGTGAGCAAAAAATCCAACATGCTGCGATTGACCGTATATATCAGATGAGATTTGCTAATGCAAGTCAATGGGTGCGAGAAAAATTAGACGCCACACGGACCATACATGCTGCACACACATCTCCAAGAAAAATAAAAAAATAGATAAATCTATGGATCGATGATAGAAAAATATTACATTGATAGACTAGATAGAAAATAGATATATAGAATAGATAGATATGCCGCAGCTATATAATTTTTAAGCCCCAAGCCTCTGATGTGGCACTAAAGGGTGTTTAGCCTGGATTAAACTATTAAATGAAGAAATAATTTAAAAAATTGACTTAGAGTCCCTCCTATTTTTAATAACTTGTAAAGCAGACAGGTGTGGGCTGATATTATTAAAATGAGAAGGTCAATGATTATTGGGCCCTTCCCAGCCCAAAAATAGCAGCCTGCAGCCATCCAAAAAGTGACACAACCATTAGATGCCCCAGTTCTGGCGCTTTGCCTCGTCTCCTCCCGATTGCCCTGGTGTGGTGACAATCGGGGTAAAGATAGTTGGGGTTGATGTCAGCTATGTAATGTCAGCTGGTGGTGTCGCACCCCAGGGCTATGGGGTACTCGGTCCCGGGCCTGGTTTCACTGGGGAAGTGTCATGGGTGTAATGGCCAGTGCCCGGTTCCGTGACCTTGGGGGGTGCTTTTAAAAGGGTGGAATATTTACAGGGATATTTTAATAAAGTTTTTGTTGTGATGCCACTTGAGCGTTGCGGCTATAGGAATGGAGCCACCGCTGCACAGTCACTCGCTGCTGAGGCTGATGTTAATGGCAGCCTGGATGTTGCAGCCCTCCGCAAGTAGGGCTAGGCCCCAGGGGATAGATGATGGTGGTTGTTGGTTATGTCCATTAATAATGCTGGGACGCGTAAAGAAGGTAGGCCACACAAGGGATTGCAGTGTAACTGGTTCTTTCCTCACTGAGATGTTGCTTGCAACCCGATGGAGGCTGCTCCTCACCACTGGTCCCCTTAGTTCCAGTGCCAGTGTGGTGACCTGGTGGCTTCCTTCCTTTGCACCTGTCTCTGCTTTGTGGGTCCCTGTGGCTTGGAGCATCTGGGGGTCCCCTCCTGGTTGTCTTTCAGTCTTAGTCCATATGGCAGGTAACTTGAACCCTATTGCGGCCGGTCTCTGTTTTCGTTCCCCGGTTCTCCCATCGTTACTGTGTCCCAAACTTTACGGTCGGTGAGGTCCTGGGTGGTCCCCTCACCATGCAGATTTTATCAGGTCTGCTTGGAGTATTTTCCTGACCTAGGGCTCTGTACTCCGTCGATGTTATGGTTCCGAGAGTACTCCACCGTACTCCTTTGGCAACCACACGCCTCCGCCTGACAGGTCACTGTTACACTCTCCCGTCAGTACCGTCACCTCCACTTACTGACTGTCTGACCCCGTCTCCCTGGTTGTTGACTAGTGAACTAGATCGGATCCACCCCTAAGTGGCCACCCATTGGGTTCAACACTAGCCCGTCACCAGTTTCTAGGGGGGAAAACAGGGATTAAAATGAATGTTTTTGGTGTTACCGACATTGGTCTTCTGGGTCCCTGGGGGTAGGCTCTGCACGTTTGACAGGATTCAGTTCCTTGTAGCTCCTGATGGCTCAGGGGCGTTACAGCAGCAAGACCTGGTTTTAGTAATAGTGAGATATCTATCAGAAACACCCATTACTAACCCAGTAAGTGAAAGGAAGTAAACATAGATGTAAAAATACTTTATTAACAAAAAACACTTCCCATATTCACCAATCTATAAAAAAACAAACAGAAACCATGCAGATCTGACATAATCCTTTGAGTTCGCACAATATTCCCCAAATGTGTAGTCCAAAACCTATGGAGTCTCATAATGAGAATGATGCTTCATAGGTTTCACCAGAAGCCACTCCTTGTCAGGCTGCACTCCGCAAGAACTGGAGTGTCTGACGAGCTATGACATCATTAACTCAGTAACGTACCACTCACTTATCACAGCTGACGGGTCTCGTGCTGCCCTCCGCTTTACCTGGGAAGAGCGGTGATGTCAATAACAACACTGACGTCATCACTAGAGTTGAGCGCGGTTCGCGGTTCGAGGTTCTCCAGTTCGAGGCTCGAGTGATTTTGGGGGCTGTTCTAGATCGAACTAGAATTCGAGCTTTTTTGCTAAAGCTCGATAGTTCTAGATACGTTCGAGAACGGTGCTAGCAGCAAAAAGCAGGGCTTTTTACAGCTACAGTGTGCAGGAGCCATCGCTGGCAGCCTGCCACAAGCTGGTAACCAAGATAAACATCGGGTATCCAACCAAAGCGCTTTGGTTAGTAACCCGATGTTTATCCTAGTTACGTGCAGGAAGCCCACACTTCCCCGCTCAGCTCGCTCCGCCCCCTCCTGCCCGCGGCATGTACACACGTACACACACACACACACACACACTCTGCACACATGGTCCCGCTCGGCTAACCTGCGGTGATGAAGTCCCGCCATCCCGACCTCAGCGCTGTCACTGTCCTCCATGGCCGCCGCTTGTCACATCACCTTCTCTCACTTCCGACCCGAGACTGACTAGCGGTGACGTCACGGGCCTCTCGCGATACTTGGCTGTGAAGGCGGCGGTCATTGAACTCAGTGACAGGTGCTGTCAGTGTGCTGGAGATCAGCGCAGGTGATGTACCTCGCTGACAGCAGCAGTTGTCATGCCCTGCAGTGACCTGGGCTGACCCATTGATGTTAGCTCAGGTCACTGCATTGCTCTCCCAGCCAATGGGGAACATTCTGCTCTTCATTGACTGGGACAGTGTGGATCGTCATGGCAACCCCTTGGATTACACCAGACCTGGATTTGTTTTTCTTTATAATAAATTGGTTAAAGAGGGAATGTTTTGGGGAGTGTTTTTTCAAATAAAAATGTGTTTGTCGTCTATTTTTTTTTATTACTGACTGCGTTGGTGATGTCGGGTATCTGATAGACGCCTGACCTCACCAACCCCAGGGCTTGATGCCAGGTGACATTACACATCTGGTATTACCCCATATATTACCCCGTTTGCCACCGCACCAGGGCGCGGGATGAGCTGGGGCAAAGCACTAGGATTGGCGCATCTAATGGATGCGCCACTTCTGGGGCGGCTGCGGCCTGCTATTTTTAGGCTGGGGAGAGTCCAATAACCATGGACCTCCCTAGTCTGAGAATATCAGACCCCAGCTGTCTGCTTTACCTTGGCTGGTGATCCAATTTTGGGGGGACCCCTACGTGTTTTTTTTTTTTAATTATTTATTTAATTTTAAATAACAGCGTGGGGTGCCCTCAGTTTTGGATTACCAGCCAAGGTGAGGTTGCCAGCTGTGGTCTGCAGGCTGCAGCCGTCTGCTTTACCCTAGCTGACTACAAAACTAGGGGGAACCCTACGTCATTTTTTTTTTTCATTTTTTTGGCTAAATACAAAGCTAAGCACCCCTTAGTGCCACATGATGCAAAATTACAAAATGCAGGAGAGTGGGACATTATGTGTCTTTCTGCCATTATAATGACAGAAAAGACTGATATAAAGTGTACAAGCACAAGAAAATCACCAGAGCGCTCTACGCTGTAAAAAGCAGTACAAAATGGCACTGGAGTGAACATGTGACCGCCTCATGTAGGATGAAGCTATGGATCCTGGGTAAATTTATGCATTTACCCTCATTCAGTTTTTTTGCAGTACACAAAAAAAACGGAAGGCACACAGATGACAAACAGATGACATACGGACCGTCTACGGAACGGAAACGGATGCCAAACGGATGCACCCGTGAAAAAAAACGGACTGTTTTTTGCAGACCGCAAAAATGGATCGGTTGTGTTAATGTAGCCTTATTCTGATCTGCCGTTTATAAACAGCAGGCAGAAATAAGTGAATAACGACCCCCAGCATCAGAAAATCTCCGGGGTTTCAGGGCTAGCTGAGACCCTGGAGATCATGATTCAGGACAGTTTTTCCGGTCCCCGCTCACGTGATCACAGGTATACACCGTACACCGATGATCACGTTACAGTAAATGACAGCGCCGGTAAAAAATTATTTATCTCCCATCAGGCATGAACAAACACTTCTTCTCCACTTCTTCTCCACTTCTTCTCCACTTCTCCACTTCTTCTCCACTTTTTCTCCACTTTTTCTCCATTTTTTCTCCACTTTTTCTCCACTTTTTCTCCATTTTTTCTCCACTTTTTCTCCACTTTTTCTCCATTTTTTCTCCACCTTTTCTCCATTTTTTCTCCACTTTTTCTCCACTTTTTCTCCACTTTTTCTCCACTTTTTCTCCACTTTTTCTCCACCTTTTCTCCACTTTTTCTCCATTTTTTCTCCACTTTTTCTCCATTTTGTCTCCACTTTTTCTCCACTCTTTCTCCACTTTTTCTTCACTTTTTCTCCACTTTTTCTCCTCTTTTTCTCCATTTTTTCTCCACTTTTTCTACATTTTTTCTCCACTTTTTTTTCACTTTTTCTCCACTTTTTCTCCACTTTTTCTCCACTTCTTCTCCACTTTTTCTCCACCTTTTCTCCACTTTTTCTCCATTTTTTCTCCACTTTTTCTCCATTTTGTCTCCACTTTTTCTCCACCTTTTCTCCACTTTTTCTCCATTTTTTCTCCACTTTTTCTCCACTTTTTCTCCACTTTTTCTCCATTTTTTCTCCACTTTTTCTCCACTTTTTCTCCTCTTTTTCTCCATTTTTTCTCCACTTTTTCTCCACTTTTTCTCCACTTCTTCTTCACTTTTTCTCCATTTTTTCTCCACTTTTTCTCCACTCTTTCTCCACTTTTTCTCCACTTTTTCCCCACTTTTTCTCCTCTTTTTCTCCATTTTTTCTCCACTTTTTCTACATTTTTTCTCCACTTTTTCTCCACTTTTTCTCCACTTTTTCTACATTTTTTCTCCACTTTTTCTCCACTTTTTCTCCACTTCTTCTCCACTTTTTCTCCACCTTTTCTCCACTTTTTCTCTATTTTTTCTCCACTTTTTCTCCATTTTGTCTCCACTTTTTCTCCACTTTTTCTCCACATTTTCTTCATTTTTTCTCCACTTTTTCTCCACTTTTTCTCCACTTTTTCTCCATTTTTTCTCCACTTTTTCTCCACTTTTTCTCCTCTTTTTCTCCATTTTTTCTCCACTTTTTCTCCACTTTTTCTCCACTTCTTCTTCACTTCTTCTCCACTTTTTCTCCACCTTTTCTCCACTTTTTCTCCATTTTTTCTCCATTTTTTCTCCACTATTTCTCCATTTTTTCTCCATTTTTTCTCCACTTTTTCTCCATTTTTTCTCCACTTTTTCTCCACTTTTTCTCCACTTTTTCTCCACTTTTTCTCCATTTTTTCTCCACTTTTTCTCCACTTTTTCTCCACTTTTCCTCTGTTCTTTTTCTATGGTCGGTCTACCCATTAGCTCTGCCATGCATACTGTAGCTCTACACCTACTGCACATGTTACTTTATGATTGACATCTCTTTCGTACCAGAGCTGTCTAAGCCTACTCTGACCCTATATTTGTCATTACTATATTGTCCTTGTACTGTATTATGACATTTGTATCATGTGTTTCATTTCTTGCTGTGTTGCAATTTTTTTGCTGCATCCCAATTGTACCTCTACATTGTTCGAGTTTATATTATTGTTCTCTCACTCTTATGTGATACTGATTATTGTCATTTTTCATGATTACATGCAGATAAGTCCAATCTGACGAAGGCTCAGGCCGAAACGTCATTTGTAACTTGTTTTGGACAAAAACATATATGCTTATGAAAAATTTTTTTTTCTTAATACGGACCAATAAAGAGTGATTTTGCATTACTATCCGTTGTGACTTACTGACTTAGTCTGGGAGATTTAGAGTGCCGAGGTTACTCACTAATTTTATCTATTGTTACCTCTGAGCACCTATATACCAGTGAGCAGAGCTTCCTCTACAGTAGTTCTCCTGATTAGGCATGCCCTTACCTCATGAGCAGGGCATTGCAGCTTTGGTAGCAACCATTACGACATGGACTCTGCTGTTGTGGACCCGGGGAGAGTGAGTGCAGATTCATTGCACCCACACTCCTCACATGAAGGGTCCGCACTCCTAGAAAATGGGGGATACGTTCCCTGAGTGTCTCCCCCCCATATTCTAGACGATCCAGAGTCGTCGTGGGACCCCTTTATTTTTTTTCTTACAATAAATTGGTGAAAGAGGAAATGTTTTGGGGACTGTTTTTTCAAATAAATTTCTTTTGTCGATTTTTTTTTTGTTAGTACTGACAGTTTATGATGTTGCGTATCTAATAGACGCCATGACATCGCAAACTGCTGGGCTTGATCTCAGGTGACTTTACAGCTAGTATCAACCCGATTTATTACCCCGTTTGCCACTGCACCAGGGCACGGGATGAGCTGGGGTGAAGCTCCAGGATTGGCGCATCTAGTGGATGCGCCACGTCTGGGGTGCCTGCGGCCTGCTATTTTTAGGCTGTGAAGGCCCAATAACTATGGACCTTCCCACCCTGAGAATACCAGACCACAGCTGTCCGCTTTACCTTGGCTGGTGATCCAATTTGGGGGGACCCTACTTTTATTGTGTAATTATTAATATTTATAAAATAATTATAAAAAAGAGCCTGAGGGGACCTCCACATTGGATCCCCAACCACGGTAAAGCTGCCAGCTGTGGTTTTCAGGCTACAGCCGTCTGCTTTACCCTAGGTGGCTATCAAAAATGGGGGGACCCAACGTCATTTTTTTTTTTAACTATTTTTTAAATAGAAAAAATTAATGGGCTTCCCTGTATTTTGATTGCCAACCAAGGTAACGGCAGGCAGATGGGGGTGGCAACCCATAGCTGTCTGCTTTATCTGCGCTGAGAATCAAAAATACCGCGGAGCACTACGTCATTTTTTTAAAGATTTATTTTTACAGCACTGTGATGTCCAGCAATCAAAATACAGGGAAGCCCATTTTGTTTTTAGTTATTTAAATAAATAATTAAAAAAAATATATATGGGCTCCCGCTGCATTTTTTGTATTGCTAGCTAAGGGTAATCCAAGCAGCTACTGGCTGCTAACCCCCACTGCTTGGTGTTACCTTCACTGGCAATGGAAAATCCAGGGAAGCATTTTTTATTTTTTTTGCCAAAAAACTACAAAAAAAGGACGTGAGCTTCGCCATATTTTTGTATGCTAGCCAGGTATAGCAGGCAGGTGGTGGAAGAGTTGGATACAGCGCCAGAAGATGGCGCTTCTATGAAAATGCCATTTTCTGAGGCGGCTGCAGACTGCAATTCGCAGCAGTGGGGCCCAGAAAGCTCAGGCCAACCTGTGCTGCGGATTCCAATCCCCAGCTGCCTAGTTGTACATGGCTGGACACAAAAATGAAATTCATGAAATAATAAAAAAAGGGCTTCCCTTTATTTTTGGTTCCCAGCCGGGTACAAATAGGCAACTGGGGGTTGGGGGCAGCCGTACCTGCCTGCTGTACCTGGCTAGCATACAAAAATATGGCAAAGCCCACATAATTTTTTCAGGGGGCAAAAAACTTCTGCATACAGTCCTGGATGGAGTATGCTGAGCCTTGTAGTTCTGCAGCTGCTGTCTGTCTGTATGGAGAAGAGCAGACAGCAGCTGTAGAACTACAAGGCTCAGCATACTCCATCCAGGACTGTATGCAGGAGATTTTTGCCCACCCAAAAAATTACGTAGACTTCGACATATTTTTGTATGCTTGCCATGTACAGCAGGCAGGTACGGCTGCCCCCAACCCCCAGCTGCCTATTTGTAGCCGGCTGGGAACTAAAAATATAGGGAAGCCCTTTTTTTAATTATTTCATGAATTTCATGAAATAATTAAAAAAAAAATGACATGGGCTTCGCGCCATTTTTGTGTCCAGCCAGGTACAACTAGGCAGCTAGGGATTGGAATCCGCAGCACAGGTTGGCCCGAGCTTTCTGGGCCCCTCTGCTGTGAATTGCAGTCCACAGCCGCCCCAGAAAATGGCGCTTTCATAGAAGCGCCATCATCTGGCGCTGTATACAACTCTTCCAGCTGCCCTGAAGCCGGGTGGCTCGCTGGGTGATAATGGGTTAATACCAGCTTTGTTTTACTAGCTAGTATTAAGCCAGGGATTCTTAATGTCAGGCAAGTTTGACTCAGCCATTAAGAATCTTCAATAAAGAGTTAAAAAAAAGAAACCACACAGAGAAAAAATACTTTAATAGGAATAAATACACAGACACATTAGAGACTCCATGTTTATTACTCCCTCTCAGCCCTCCACGATCCTGGTCTTCTGTCTTCTTTCTCTTTCAACCCATGCAACTTTGCTACATCAGACAGCACTGCATGGGAGGAAGACGCTGCTGCTCCCATGCAGTCTAATCACTCAGTGAGTGAGCAGAGGCTGTGAGCTGTTAGCAGTGACGTCACCGCTGACAGGCGGGTTACTATAGCAACGGTGAACTCTGTTATTCAGCGGCTGTGGCATCCAGTCCTTGCATGTGGGCTGACTCTGTAAAGAGCGCCGACATGCATGGACACAGAGTCTACCATGTGCCAGAGCATCTCGCTGGTACACGGAGCTGCTCAAACGATTACCGCGTACCGAAGAGATGCACTGACAGGACCTAGCATGACGTCTAGCCATGTGACTAGTCTGTAGCCAATGAGATAATAGACACGTGACTGGTCACATGCTATTTTGATGTCACGGAAGGTCCTATCATCAGTGCTGGTTACCGGGAGGGCGCAGCGATGATCGGAAGGAAAATCAGCGGGAGACAGAGTGCAGGACACATCGCGGGGACCTGTAAGTGTAATGGCAATGTTTATTAACTTTATGTGTACATGTATAATGTGTTTGTATGTGTTTTTGTTTGCCTGCCATTGTTTTCAATGGGGTTCGAAGGAGTTCGTCGAACGTTCGTTGAACATTTGTCGAATGGAGCCCCCGTTTAACGAACCGAACTCAAACACTAGGGGGTGGCTCATCTCTAGTGATGAGTGCTCACTGCCAAGCTCGGGTGCTCGATACTCTTAACTAGTGATGAGCGAGCACTACCATGCTCGGGTGCTTGGTACTTGTAACTAGTGATGAGCGAGCACTACCATGCTCGGGTGCTTGGTACTTGTAACTAGTGATGAGCGAGCACTACCATGCTCGGGTGTTCTGTACACGTAACTATTAATGAGTGCGCACTACCATGCTTGGGTGCTCGGTACTCATAACTAGTGATGAGTGCACACTACCATGCTCGGGTGCTTAGTACTCATAACTAGTGATGAGTGACCACTACAATGCTCGGGTCCTCGGTACTCGTAACTAGTGATGAGCGAGCATTACAATGCTTGGGTGCTCGTTATTTGTAACGAGCAGTTGGATGCTTGGACGGGTACGACTCCAACACCTGAGTATAATGGAAGTCAGTGGGGGAGACAAGCATTTTCCAGAAAACTTTGAGTTACTAATTGAGTTCCATTATACAGTTCCATTATACTAGGTACTTGAGTCATGTCTATTCTGAGTCAAGCCGTTCTGAATGTCCAACTGCTCATTACGAGTACCAAACTCCCGAGCATGTTAGTGCTTGCTCATCACTAGTTACGAGTACTGAGCACCCGAGCATGCTAGTGCTCATTCATCACTAGTAATGACCCCTTTAAAGCAACTATCCATCAAAGCCCTAGCATTGCAACACCTGACTAAAGGCCGCTTTACACGCTACGACATCGCTAAAGCGATGTCGTTGGGGTCACGGAATTTATGACGCACATCCGGCCGCGTTAGCGATGTCGTTGCGTGTGACAGCTATTAGCTATTTTGAATCGTCGCAAAAACGTTCAAAATCGCTAATCGGTGACATCCCCCCTATTCTCAATTATCGTTGCTGCTGCAGGTACGATGTAGTTCGTCGTTCCTGCGGCAGCATACATCGCTATATGTGACACCGCAGGAATGAGGAACCTCACCTTACCTGCGGCTGCCGGCAAGGAGGAAGGAAGGAGGTGGGCGGGATGTTACGTCCCGCTCATCTCCGCCCCTCTGCTTCTATTGGGTGGCCGCTTAGTGATGTCTCTATAACGTCAAATGAACCACCTCCTTAGAAAGGAGACGGTTCGCCGGTCACAGCGATGTCGCTAGGCAGGTAAGTACATGTGACAGGTCAGCACGATTTTGTGCGCCACGGGCAGCGATTTGCCCATGACGCACAAACGATGGGGGCGGGTGCGCACGCTAGCGATATTGGTCACGATATCGCAGCAAGTAAAGCGGCCTTAAGGCTTGCAGTTCGCTGAATGCTTGTTCTTTGCATTTACTGTACATTGGATGAATTCTCCTGGGTGCCATCACCTGGTCTGATCACCTGGCATCTGTCACCTCTGCTTGTAAGTAATCTTTCTCACTGTAGACTAACACATTTCAAACTGTGAAAATTTCCTCCTTTCTAAATTAGTGTGAACACATCCTGATAATGAAATAATCACATCTACAGGATGGTATGTTCATCTTTACAGGCTAGATTTCATTTTGTGCCACCAGGACATTAGACGTGTAGCATCTCATTACCTCTTTCGTTTATAGCGTCTTGCCTGCTGCTGTTTTCGCGGCTCTTACTGGAGATTAAAATTACTTTACCATTTTAAACCAATTGATCAAAAAATGGAAGAGCAGTATGAGTATTTTGGATTATTTAGATCACGTCTGCAATTTGTGATCCAGCATTGATTTAGATTTTAAAGCCACAGCTGGACATTGATACAGAATGAGATTAATATGTTTCCTTCTTATTGGAAATACTTCTGACTTTGGTACCAAAAACTGCATCGAAAATAGCATGTGTCTGCACTGTTTGGTTGAAGCACTTTACTTGTGCTACTGTGGCTCCCCTGAGGCTTCAGTCACCACAGGGTATTGCATCTCACTTAAGGTGCAGTACTCATCCCAGGTAAGTAAGAGGTTAATCGCTGGTGTTTCTTACATTCATAAACCACACACAGTTAGGTACTTTCCCTCTGGGATTGGCCTAGGGTAGAAAGGGGGTGGCCATCACGAGGCATGAGACGTTCCCAGTCACTAGGACAACCACTTGGGAAAAAGGAAGGCGCATCTTCACACATAGTGAGTTACCCCTGGTCAAAGCTTGAAGTGACGAGCACAGTCAGGACCTCGGTCCAGGCATCACCTTACACTTCTGGGAGCACCACAAGACCCGCGGCTTGGAGCAGGCATCTCAGCCCAGGCTCTCTACAGCTACAGGAGATTCCAGGGTCTGCGGACTCTGATCCAGAAGCCACAGATTAGAAACATCCTTGCTGGACCAGAGTCCTACAGTGGGGGAAATAAATATTTAATCCCTTGTTGATTTTGTAAGTTTGCTCACTGACAAAGACATGAACAGTCTATGATTTTAAGGGGAGGTTAATTTTAACAGTGAGAGATACAAAATAAAATCCAGAAAATCACATTGTATAAATGATATAAATTTATTTGCATTTTGCAGAGAGAAATAAGTATTTGATCCCCTACCAACCATTAAGAGTTCTGGCTCCTACAGACACTTAGATGTTCCTGATCAACTTGTTACCTGCATTACAGACAGCTGTCTTACATTGTCACCTGTATAAGAGACTCCTGTCCATAGACTCAATTAATCCGTCAGACTCTAACCTCTACAACATGGGCAACATCATAGAGCTTTCTAAGGATGTCAGGGACAAGATCATAGACCTGCACAAGGCTGGAATACAAAACCATAAGTAAGATGCTGGGTGAGAAGGAGCAACTGTTGGTGCAATAGTAAGAAAATGGACGAAATACAAAATGAGTGTCAATTGACATCGATCTGGAGCACCATGCAAAATCTCACCTCGTTGGGTATCCAGGATCATGAGAAAGGTGGGAGATTAGCCTAAAACTACACAGGGGGAGCTTGTTAATGATCTCAAGGCAGCTGGGACCACTGTCACCAAGAAGGCCACTGGTAAGACATTACGCTGTAATGGCTTAAAATCCTTCATTACTCGCAAAGTCCCCTTGCTGAATTAGGGCCATGTGCAACCGACCTGTCTGAAGCTTGCCAATGAACACCTGGATGATTCTGAGAGTGATTGGGAGAAGGTGCTGTGATCAGATGAGACAAAAATTGCACTCTTTGGCCTTAACTCAACTCGCCGTGTTTGGAGGAAGAGAAATGATGCCTATGACCCAAAGAACACCGTGCCCACTGTCAAGCATGGAGGTGGAAACATTATGTTTTGGGGGTGTTTCTCTGCTAAGGGCACAGGACTACTTCACCACATTAGTGGGACAATGGATGGAACCCTGTACCATAAAATCCTGAGTGACAACCTACTTCCGTCTGTCAGGACATTAAAAATGGGTCGTGGTTTGGTCTTCCAGCACGACAATGACCCAAAACATACAGCCAAGGCAACAAAGAACTGGCTCAATAAGACGCACATTAAGTTCATGGAGTGGCCTAGCCAGTCTCCAGACCTTAATCCCATAGAAAACTTATGGAGGAGCTGAAACTCCGAGTTGCCAAGCCACAGCCTCAAAATCTTAATGATTAGAGATGATCTGCAAAGAAGATTGGATCAGAAAATGTCTGACTGCTGTGCTTGCCAACATGGGTTTTGCCACCAAGTATTAAGTCTTGTTTTAGTGGCGCCCCTGAGGCTTCAGTTGCCACAGGGTATTGCATCTCACTTAAGTTGCACCACTCCTCCCGGGTAAGGAAGAGGTTAACCACTGGTTTTCACTTACACAACACACACAGATTAGGTGCTTTCCAACTAGAAGGTGGTCACCATAACAACAGGTTTTTCCCAGCCACCAGTGAGTCATCAGGAAGGGGGGGGCAGCATCAGGGAAGTGAGAGAATACACAGTTTTTACCTCAGAATAGTCTGAGACTCAGAACAACATGGTCGTTTTGTAGAGTGCTTCAGAGCATCCACTGTTAGGACTAGGCAGACTGGAAGGAGTAGGAGATGACCAGTGGAGCTGGTGAGACACAGGAGCAATATGGTAGCTGGAGGTAGAGTTCAATAGCTCCCTCAGCACTGGCGCAGTCAGGGTGTAGAACCCTAGGGTGGCATACACTCCATGTTGTGCCATAAGAATCTGCAGGGAAGGGAGATTTCATGTCCCATTGCCCACCACAAAGGTCCCAGGGAACAGCAGCATATAGATTCAGGAGCCAAGAACAAGATCAGCCCCACATATGATTTGTGCTGCCTGTGGATGGGACAGGAACTAAACCCAAGAACACTGGGGTTTCCTACATAGCTTCATGCCATGGGGATCCACACTGCACTGCACAATGAAGGAATGTCTCACACTCCACAACACTGGTGGTGGCTTCTGAGGTACCCGGGATCTGCTGCGGCCCATCACGGCGGAAACCGACACTCCAAGGGTGACAACTGAGCTGTAAGTAAAAGACCTTGAACCGCAACCACTGTGTCAGACCATCATTGCTAGCACCGTCGCCCCGCCCTGCGGCGCCAACGGCCACTACCACCACCATCATCCTCCCTGGGGCCTAGTTTCACCTTTTGGGGAGCTGAACCATCCTAGCTGCGACACCATCCACCCCAGCGGACAGCGACCGCAGCGGCAGTTAATCCCTGGCCGCATACCGCAGGTGGCATCACGAGACAACTACAACTCCCAACGCCCCCAATCATCCTCATCCCATCATCCATCCCCTTTTTGTGGACACCTCGGGGTCACGACACCAGGCAGGGCCACCCATGACATCCCTTGACACTTACCGACTCAGTGACGAGTATTCCCCAAGACACCATGGGCTGCTCCATTTGTCAGAAGGGTCAAATACTTATTTCTCTCTGCAAAAATTCAAATACATTTTTATAATTTATATAATGTGATTTTCTGGATTTTATTTTTAATATTCTATCTCTCACTGTTAAAATTAACCTACCCTTAAAATTATAGACTGTTCAAATTTACAAAATCAACAAGGGATCAAATAACCATTTTCTTCATCATTATTAGTTACGAGTACCGATCACTAGAGTTGAGCGCGGTTCGTGATTCGTGGTTCTCCAGTTCTAGGCTCGAGTGATTTTGGGGCATGTTCTAGATCGAACTAGAACTCGAGCTTTTTTGCAAAAGCTCGATAGTTCTAGAAACGTTCGAGAACGGTTCTAGCAGCAAAAAAACAGCTAAATCCTAGCTTGGTTTCTGCTGTAATAGTGTAAGTCACTCTGTGAATCACACTATTATGACATTTCAGTGGATACTGTGCGGGAACAGCGCCTTCAGATCACTGCTGTTTGTATAATGGCGATCGCCATTTTTTTTTTTTTTTTCTTGTCTTCCTTCCCTAAGCGCGCGCGTCTTGTGGGGCGGGCCAGCATGTCAGCCAATCCCAGACACACACACAGCTAAGTGGACTTTTAGCCAGAGAAGCAACGGCATGTGTGATAGGATGTCTATGTCACATGTCCCTGCATTATAAAACCGGACATTTTCTTCCAGGACGCCATTATCTCTTCTGCGTCTTTGGTGTCAGACATCACTGTCGCAGCTCCGTCATCCTGAGTCCTATAGCCGATACAGCTGTATGCGCTCCATACACAGCGCTGGACAGCTTAGGGAGAGCACTTTCTAGCAGTCCTTTTAAGGGCTCAAACCGGCAGGGTCAGAGTTAAGGTGACAGGTCCTGAAAACAGCGCCAGCATCTGTGTAGCCAAGGTCAGGGATTTCCTCCCTGCATTTCCCTATTAGGAGGGATAGAAAGGCAGGCTTCCATTCCTCTACCCAGAGCCCCAAAATTCTGGCACTGTACCCTCCTGTCCTCTGCACACTCCAACTCATGATAACTAAGCCATTATACTAGCAAACACTCAGTGTACCTAGTGGCATCCTATACGTGGCTATTGGACTTTGCTATAGTCCCACTAGTGCAAAGACATTTGCAGCACCTCTACCTGCATTGCACACTCCAACTCATTATAACTAAGCCATTATACTAGCAAACACTCAGTGTACCTAGTGGCATCCTAAACGTGGCTATTGGACTTTGCTATAGTCCCACTAGTGCAAAGATATTTGCAGAGCGCGTCTGCCTGCATTGCACACTCCAACTCATGATAACTAAGCCATTATACTAGCAAACACTCAGTGTACCTAGTGGCATCCTATACGTGGCTATTGGACTTTGCTATAGTCCCACTAGTGCAAAGACATTTGCAGAGCGCGTCTGCCTGCATTGCACACTCCAACTCATGATAACTAAGCCATTATACTAGCAAACACTCAGTGTACCTAGTGGCATCCTATACGTGGCTATTGGACTTTGCTATAGTCCCACTAGTGCAAAGATATTTGCAGAGCGCGTCTGCCTGCATTGCACACTCCAACTCATGATAACTAAGCCATTATACTAGCAAACACTCAGTGTACCTAGTGGCATCCTATACGTGGCTATTGGACTTTGCTATAGTCCCACTAGTGCAAAGACATTTGCAGAGCGCGTCTGCCTGCATTGCACACTCCAACTCATGATAACTAAGCCATTATACTAGCAAACACTCAGTGTACCTAGTGGCATCCTATACGTGGCTATTGGACTTTGCTATAGTCACACTAGTGCAAAGACATTTGCAGCACCTCTACCTGCATTGCACACTCCAACTCATGATAACTAAGCCATTATACTAGCAAACACTCAGTGTACCTAGTGGCATCCTATCTGTGGCTATTGGACTTTGCTATAGTCCCACTAGTGCAAAGACATTTGCAGAGCGCGTCTGCCTGCATTGCACACTCCAACTCATGATAACTAAGCCATTATACTAGCAAACACTCAGTGTACCTAGTGGCATCCTATACGTGGCTATTGGACTTTGCTATAGTCCCACTAGTGCAAAGACATTTGCAGAGCGCGTCTGCCTGCATTGCACACTCCAACTCATTATAACTAAGCCCTTATACTAGCAAACACTCAGTGTACCTAGTGGCATCCTATACGTGGCTATTGGACTTTGCTATAGTCCCACTAGTGCAAAGACATTTGCAGAGCACATCTGCCTGCATTGCACACTCCAACTCATTATAACTAAGCCATTATACTAGCAAACACTCAGTGTACCTATAGGCATCCTAAACGTGGCTATTGGACTTTGCTATAGTCACACTAGTGCAAAGACATTTGCAGAGCGCGTCTGCCTGCATTGCACACTCCAACTCATGATAACTAAGCCATAATACTAGCAAACACTCAGTGTACCTAGTGGCATCCTATACGTGGCTATTGGACTTTGCTATAGTCACACTAGTGCAAAGACATTTGCAGAGCGCGTCTGCCTGCATTGCACACTCCAACTCATTATAACTAAGCCATTATACTAGCAAACACTCAGTGTACCTAGTGGCATCCTATCTGTGGCTATTGGACTTTGCTATAGTCCCACTAGTGCAAAGACATTTGCAGAGCGCGTCTGCCTGCATTGCACACTCCAACTCATGATAACTAAGCCATTATACTAGCAAACACTCAGTGTACCTAGTGGCATCCTATCTGTGGCTATTGGACTTTGCTATAGTCCCACTAGTGCAAAGACATTTGCAGAGCGCGTCTGCCTGCATTGCACACTACAACTCATAACTAAGCCATTATACTAGCAAACACTCAGTGTACCTAGTGGCATCCTATACGTGGCTATTGGACTTTGCTATAGTCCCACTAGTGCAAAGACATTTGCAGAGCGCATCTGCCTGCATTGCACACTCCAACTCATTATAACTAAGCCATTATACTAGCAAACACTCAGTGTACCTAGTGGCATCCTATACGTGGCTATTGGACTTTGCTATAGTCCCACTAGTGCAAAGACATTTGCAGAGCGCATCTGCCTGCATTGCACACTCCAACTCATAACTAAGCCATTATACTAGCAAACACTCAGTGTACCTAGTGGCATCCTATACGTGGCTATTGGACTTTGCTATAGTCCCACTAGTGCAAAGACATTTGCAGAGCGCATCTGCCTGCATTGCACACTCCAACTCATTATAACTAAGCCATTATACTAGCAAACACTCAGTGTACCTAGTGGCAAACTATCTGTGGCTATTGGACTTTGCTATAGTCCCACTAGTGCAAAGACATTTGCAGAGCGCGTCTGCCTGCATTGCACACTCCAACTCATGATAACTAAGCCATTATACTAGCAAACACTCAGTGTACCTAGTGGCATCCTATACGTGGCTATTGGACTTTGCTATAGTCCCACTAGTGCAAAGACATTTGCAGAGCGCGTCTGCCTGCATTGCACACTCCAACTCATTATAACTAAGCCCTTATACTAGCAAACACTCAGTGTACCTAGTGGCATCCTATACGTGGCTATTGGACTTTGCTATAGTCCCACTAGTGCAAAGACATTTGCAGAGCACATCTGCCTGCATTGCACACTCCAACTCATTATAACTAAGCCATTATACTAGCAAACACTCAGTGTACCTATAGGCATCCTAAACGTGGCTATTGGACTTTGCTATAGTCACACTAGTGCAAAGACATTTGCAGAGCGCGTCTGCCTGCATTGCACACTCCAACTCATGATAACTAAGCCATAATACTAGCAAACACTCAGTGTACCTAGTGGCATCCTATACGTGGCTATTGGACTTTGCTATAGTCACACTAGTGCAAAGACATTTGCAGAGCGCGTCTGCCTGCATTGCACACTCCAACTCATTATAACTAAGCCATTATACTAGCAAACACTCAGTGTACCTAGTGGCATCCTATCTGTGGCTATTGGACTTTGCTATAGTCCCACTAGTGCAAAGACATTTGCAGAGCGCGTCTGCCTGCATTGCACACTCCAACTCATGATAACTAAGCCATTATACTAGCAAACACTCAGTGTACCTAGTGGCATCCTATCTGTGGCTATTGGACTTTGCTATAGTCCCACTAGTGCAAAGACATTTGCAGAGCGCGTCTGCCTGCATTGCACACTACAACTCATAACTAAGCCATTATACTAGCAAACACTCAGTGTACCTAGTGGCATCCTATACGTGGCTATTGGACTTTGCTATAGTCCCACTAGTGCAAAGACATTTGCAGAGCGCATCTGCCTGCATTGCACACTCCAACTCATTATAACTAAGCCATTATACTAGCAAACACTCAGTGTACCTAGTGGCATCCTATACGTGGCTATTGGACTTTGCTATAGTCCCACTAGTGCAAAGACATTTGCAGAGCGCATCTGCCTGCATTGCACACTCCAACTCATTATAACTAAGCCATTATACTAGCAAACACTCAGTGTACCTAGTGGCAAACTATCTGTGGCTATTGGACTTTGCTATAGTCCCACTAGTGCAAAGACATTTGCAGAGCGCGTCTGCCTGCATTGCACACTCCAACTCATAACTAAGCCATTATACTAGCAAACACTCAGTGTACCTAGTGGCATCCTATACGTGGCTATTGGACTTTGCTATAGTCCCACTAGTGCAAAGACATTTGCAGAGCGCATCTGCCTGCATTGCACACTCCAACTCATTATAACTAAGCCATTATACTAGCAGTTTTTGCTGCCAGTTTAAGGGCCGTAGTTGCATTGTCAGGGATATTTATTCTTTATTATTCTGCTGTTAATAAAGCTAGACCACCACTGCAATCTACACCACCTCTCAATTTTTACTACCACATTTTCAGTCCACAATCTTGTCGCAATCAACATGAGTGGCAAAATGACAGATGCTGGTGGAAAGGGGAAGAGGCGTGGTGGAAAAGGCAAAAAAGGTTTTGTCCGTGGGGAAGGTGGCAAAGCTCCATTATCATCTGCTGAAGATAGACCATCTACCAGCAAAAGTAAGATGTCTACTACTTACCGTGGACAATCCGATGTGCTCCCTTTTTTACGGACACGAACAACAGGAACAAAGGTAGATGATGGGCAAAAAAGGAAAATGCTTGAATGGATCTCAAGTGGTCCAACAAGTGCCCTCTCAGCCACTTCAAGTACCGCATCCAAAAAACACCAGTCCTCTGAGTTGTCATCCCAATCAAACTTGCTTTCTCCCAGCTCTGAAGTCTCCATCAGCCCTGCACAATATGGTGGAACTGAGATGGCTGAGTCTGCAGAGCTGTTCAGTCACACTATAGCCTGGGAATCAGAGGTCTGCTCCCAAGCTACAGTGAGTACAGAACAGGAAATGGTCTGCAGTGATGCCCAGAACCTTTGTGACTCTGATTCAGGCCGTGAGGACCAAGTTTCTGAGCATAATGTTGACCCTTTGTCACAAACTGTAACACCTGTGGTTATAGACAATGAGGAACATACTGATGAAGATGAGACGCAGATACCCGATTGGGATGACAACTTAAATATTCGGTCAGGGCAAGAAGAGGCTCGGTCTGAGGGGGAGGGGAGTGCAAACACAACAATTGATGATGAAGTTCTAGATCCCACCTACTGTCAACCCACAGTCAGACACTCGAGGAGGTCAACAGAGGCGGTGGAGGAGGATGCAACCGACGACGAAGTTACCTTGCGCCTTCCTGGACAGAGTCGGAGCACTAGTAGCACGTCTACAACTGCATCCTCAGCCACCACTCTGCCTATGAGCATTATTCGGGGTGGATCAACAGGTCGCATGGCCTCTAAGCCTTGCCTAGCCTGGTCCTTTTTTGACATAGAAAAAGATCGCCCAAATTATGTGATCTGTAAACTTTGTCATGATTCTCTTAGTAGAGGTCAAAACCTCAGCAGTTTGACAACTTCTTCCATGAATCGTCACATGAATAAATATCATAGGTCCCGGTGGGAAGCTAACCGTGCTGCAATGCGGCCTAGCGGAGCGAACCATCCACCGCCTGCCCCTTCCAGTGCATCCGCGAGCTCTTCATCTTCTAGGACTGTGGGGACAGCTGTCACACCTGTTTTTCCACGCACAACTTCCACCACTGTAACCGCAACAGGCAGTTTGCTTGGTAGGTCGTCAGTTGGTTTGGAAGGGGAAACAAGTGAGTGTGTACAGCTCTCTCAGACATCGATAGCACCAACGTTGGATGAAGGCAACATCATGTCTCCGCCTGCACTTTCCTCACAAACCTGCATTTTTCCAGGGACACCCTACTCAACACCGTCTACACACAGCAGCCAGATCTCTGTCCCTCAGATGTGGTCAAATAAAAGGCCACTTCCTGCGACCCATGACAAAGCTAAGAGGTTGACTCTATCCCTCTGTAAGCTGTTGGCTACCGAAATGCTGCCTTTCCGCCTAGTGGACACACAGGATTTTAGAGACCTTATGTCTGTCGCTGTGCCCCAGTACCAGATGCCTAGTCGCCACTACTTCTCTAAGAAAGGTGTGCCCGCGCTACACCAGCATGTCGCACACAACATCACCGCTTCCTTGAGAAACTCTGTGTGTGAACGGGTGCATTTCACCACTGATACTTGGACCAGTAAGCATGGACAGGGACGTTACATGTCGCTGACTGGGCACTGGGTAACTATGGTGATAGATGGTGAAGGGTCTGCTGCACAAGTCTTGCCGTCCCCACGACTTGTGTGTCAATCCTCTGTCTGTCCAAGTTCCGGCACTGCTTCTGCATCCTCCACCTCATCTGGGTCCTCCACCTCCGCCCCAAGCCTGCCTGGTCAGGCCACCAGCGTTCTCACTGCGCAGAAGGAATCACGCACCCCTCATTACTATGCTGGCAGCAGAGCGCAACGGCATCAGGCGGTCTTTAGCTTGACATGTCTTGGGAATAAGAGTCACACAGCTGAGGAGTTGTGGTCAGCTCTGCGGTCCGAGTTTAATAAATGGTTGTCTCCACTCAACCTGCAGCCTGGTAAGGCCGTGTGCGACAATGCTGCAAACCTGGGTGCGGCCCTTCACCTGGGCAAGGTGACACACGTACCTTGTATGGCTCACGTGTTGAACCTTGTCGTCCAGCAATTTTTAACACACTATCCCGGCCTAGATGGCCTTCTGAACAGGGCACGAAAACTGTCTGCTCACTTCCGCCGTTCAAGCGCCGCAGCAGAGCGACTTGCATCGCTCCAGAAGTCTTTTGGCCTGCCGGTTCATCGCCTGAAATGCGATGTGGCGACACGCTGGAATTCAACTCTCCACATGTTACAGCGACTGTGGCAGCACCGCAGAGCCCTGGTGCAATACGTCATGACGTATAGCCTGGGCCAACGAGATGCAGAGGTGGGGCAGATCACCCTGATGGAGTGGTCTCAGATCAAGGACCTATGCACCCTTCTGCACAGTTTCGACATGGCGACGAATATGTTTAGCTCTGACAATGCCATTATCAGCATGACGATTCCAGTCATTTACATGCTGGAGCACACGCTAAACACTATTCGGAGTCAGGGGGTGGGACAACATGAAGGGGAGGAACTACAGGAGGATTCATATGCGCAAGGGACAACAACATCACCAAGGTCCAGACGTTCATCATCACCAACGCAGCAGGCATGGGACCATGGGGGACAGGGATCGACAAGGGCGCATAGTAGCAGGCGAAATGTTGAGCAAGGTGCAGGAGAACATGAAGAAATGGAGGACGAACTGTCCATGGACATGGAAGACTCAGCGGATGAGGGAGACCTTGGTCAAATTTCAGTTGAAAGAGGTTGGGGGGAGATGTCAGAGGAAGAAAGAACGGGTAGCACCTCTATGCCACAAACACAGCGTGGACTTGGTCCGCATGGCTGCGCAAGACACATGAGTGCCTTTTTGTTGCACTACCTCCAACATGACAGTCGTATTGTCAAAATTAGAAGTGATGATGACTACTGGATTGCCACACTATTAGATCCCCGGTACAAGTCCAAATTTTGTGACATAATTCCAGCCATAGAAAGGGACGCACGTATGCAGGAGTATCAGCAGAAGCTGTTACTCGATCTTAGCTCGGCTTTTCCACCAAACAACCGTGCAGGTGCAGGGAGGGAATCTCCCAGTTGTAACTTGACAAACATGGGACGGTCTCGTCATCTTCAACAGTCTACCCGTACCAGTAGGACCGTATCTGGTGCTGGTAACAGCAATTTTATGGAATCTTTTCATAATTTTTTTAGACCCTCCTTTGCAAGGCCACCAGAGACAACAAGTCTGACACATAGTCAACGGCTGGAGAGGATGATACAGGAGTATCTCCAAATGAACATCGATGCCATGACTGTGCAACTGGAGCCTTGCTCCTTTTGGGCTTCAAACCTAGAAAAATGGCCAGAGCTCTCCAGTTACGCCTTGGAGATTTTGTCGTGTCCAGCTGCCAGCGTTGTCTCTGAACGTGTCTTCAGTGCTGCTGGGTGTGTGCTGACAGATAAGCGCACGCGTCTGTCCAGTGACAATGTGGACAGACTGACGTTCATCAAAATGAACAAGTCATGGATCCAGAAGGAATTTACAACCCCTGTGTCATCCTGGGGAGAGTAAATGCTTGTGGATTTGGAATGTGCTTGATGCAAATCTAGCTGTGAAGTGTACAACTAGGGCACAAGTGCTGCCACTGAATGGGTGGGTGTGTGTGGGGCACAATTTTTGGAAAAAAAGGGAGACTCCGCTTGGAGTAACCCTTGCTTACATTGTTTTTAAAAGAAGCCAAGATGAACAAGTCATGGTTCAGCAAAGACTTTATCTACCTACCCCGGTGTCACGCTGGGGACGGTTAATTATGGCGTATTTTTGAATGTGCTTGATGCAAATCAAAACAACCTGTTTGCAACTGGGGCACAACTGCTGCCACTGAAGGGGTGGGTGTGTGTGGGGCCCAATTTTTGGAAAAAAGGAAGACTCCGCTTGGAGTAACCCTTGCTTACATTGTTTTTAAAAGAAGCCAAGATGAACAGAGCTGGGATCAGGAAAGACTTTGCTACCTACCCCGGGGTCATCCTGGGGACGGTTAATTATGGCGTATTTTTGAATGTGCTTGATGCAAATCTAGCTGTGAAGTGTACAACTAGGGCACAAGTGCTGCCACTGAAGGGGTGGGTGTGTGTGGGGCCCAATTTTTGGAAAAAAGGGAGACTCCGCTTGGAGTAACCCTTGCTTACATTGTTTTTAAAAGAAGCCAAGATGAACAAGTCATGGTTCAGCAAAGACTTTATCTACCTACCCCGGTGTCACGCTGGGGACGGTTAATTATGGCGTATTTTTGAATGTGCTTGATGCAAATCAAAACATCCTGTTTGCAACTAGGGCCCAAGTGCTGCCACTGATGGGGTGGGTGTCTGTGTGGCCCAATTTTTGGAAAAAAGGGAGACTCCGCTTGGAGTAACCCTTGCTTGCTGTGTTTTTAAAAGAAGCCAAGATGAACAGAGCTGGGATCAGGAAAGACTTTGCTACCTACCCCGGTGTCATCCTGGGGACGGATAAGAATGGCGTATTTTTGAATGTGCTTGATGCAAATGTAGCTGTGAAGTGTACAACTGGGGCACAACTGCTGCCACTGAAGGGGTGGGTGTGTGTGGGGCCCAATTTTTGGAAAAAAGGGAGACTCCGCTTGGAGTAACCCTTGCTTGCTGTGTTTTTTAAAAGGAGCCAAGATGAACAGAGCTGGGATCAGGAAAGACTTTGCTACCTACCCTGGTGTCATCCTGGGGACGGTTAATTATGGCGTATTTTTGAATGTGCTTGATGCAAACCTAGCTGTGAATTGTACAACTGGGGCACAACTGCTGCCACTGAAGGGGTGGGTGTGTGTGGGGCCCAATTTTTGGAATAAAGGAAGACTCCGCTTGGAGTAACCCTTGCTTGCTGTGTTTTTAAAAGAAGCCAAGATGAACAGAGCTGGGATCAGGAAAGACTTTGCTACCTACCCCGGTGTCATCCTGGGGACGGATAAGAATGGCGTATTTTTGAATGTGCTTGATGCAAATGTAGCTGTGAAGTGTACAACTGGGGCACAACTGCTGCCACTGAAGGGGTGGGTGTGTGTGGGGCCCAATTTTTGGAAAAAAGGGAGACTCCGCTTGGAGTAACCCTTGCTTACATTGTTTTTAAAAGAAGCCAAGATGAACAAGTCATGGTTCAGCAAAGACTTTATCTACCTACCCCGGTGTCACGCTGGGGACGGTTAATTATGGCGTATTTTTGAATGTGCTTGATGCAAATCAAAACATCCTGTTTGCAACTAGGGCCCAAGTGCTGCCACTGATGGGGTGGGTGTCTGTGTGGCCCAATTTTTGGAAAAAAGGGAGACTCCGCTTGGAGTAACCCTTGCTTGCTGTGTTTTTAAAAGAAGCCAAGATGAACAGAGCTGGGATCAGGAAAGACTTTGCTACCTACCCCAGTGTCATCCTGGGGACGGATAAGAATGGCGTATTTTTGAATGTGCTTGATGCAAATGTAGCTGTGAAGTGTACAACTGGGGCACAACTGCTGCCACTGAAGGGGTGGGTGTCTGTGTGGCCCAATTTTTGGAAAAAAGGGAGACTCCGCTTGGAGTCACCTTGCGGTGTTTTACATGACTTTAGAAGGGCGTGCCATGCCTATATCTGTGTGTCCTCCTCTTTTTCCTTGTCCAGCTGTTTTGTTTTCGCATGAGTATATGTCCTTGTCACTTTCGCATGTGTTTGAGTTGTTTGTCACCTTTTGGACACCTTTGAGGGTGTTTTCTAGGTGTTTTTCTGTGTTTGTGATTGCCTGCCATTGTTTCCTATGCAGTTCGAGTTCGGTTCGTCGAACGTTCGACGAGCCGAACTCGAACGGGACCTCCGTTCGGCGAACCGGCCTCGAGCCGAACCGGGACCGGTTCGCTCATCTCTACCGATCACCTGAGGATAGTAGTGCTCGCTCATCACTAGTTACAACAACCAAGCACCTGAGCATGGTAGTGCTTGCTCATCACTAATTTCCACCTAACACAGGGTCAGTAGCAGACACAGACAGAAGAGGCCCCTGCATGAGAACAATATATGGTTCCTTTGCAGTCCTCATAATGCACAAATAAACCTGCTTAAGGCCCGTTTCACACATCAGTGAAAAACACTGACGTTCTTCTGTCGCGGGCGGAGGGGTGGGGAATGCCGCTCATCTGGAATCACTGGCGCTCGGGTCCTGTGCTTCTGCTCCTCGGTGGCTCAAGCACAGGGCCGGACCCGGGGCTTGAGCAGCGCCTCCTCACCCACGAGTGAAAAGGGGAGGTTTTTGGTGGGTATTTAGGAATGTCGGTCGTGACGCCACCCACGGGTTGTGGTGATGGTGGGCACCACCGCTGCTGGTGACGGGGGATCCCGGGAGCGATGGCAGAGAGCAGCTGAGGTGTTGACCCCTCCGTGGGTAGGGGCTGTTGGTCCCGGGGGCCCCGGTTGGGGAGCAGGGGGAGGTATAGGTGCAGGTGCCGAGGCGGGGAGGCAGCGTGGGCGCGGGTGCAACGTTGCGGTGCAACACGGTGCCGGATGACACTGTTGTACTCACTCAGACACAGAAGGACAGAGTCTCTGGTAAACCAAACGGCTGGATGGACGGGGTCCACAGCTGGCTGCGGTGTTCTCACTCTGCCCGGACAGGTTAATGGTGGCTGTCGTTTTCCTGCACCTGTGTAAGTGTACTTGACTCCTATGGCTTCCCACGGGTAGTCCGCTCCCCGGCGTGTACGTATCGGGAGAGCCCGTTTGCCCGCAGGCGCTGGCCCTTGGATCTCTGGCCCTTGGCGGTGGCACTTATCCGGATGGGTTGGGCTGTTGCCTTCTGACTGGACTTTGGTGGGAATGAACCCCTGAGGTCCAGACCGCAATCAGATAATCTGACCTTTTCGGCGGCTCCTAGCCTAGTTGGTGTCTGAGTACCCTGCCTTGGTACTTAGCTTCAATCTGCTCCCTGGTTCGGTACCGGTGGGCCACCGCCCGACCCCGGTACTACGGTTCCGCTGACCTACACCAACTCCTGCAGACGGCCACCACCGTCTGCCGACCTTGCTGAACGTGCATGGGCTCCAACCCAGACACCAACAGTTTTCACTCCTCTCACTTTCACTGCCTACCACGAACTACACTGTCTTTTCCCGCCTCCAGGCCTGTGAACTCCTCGGTGGGTGGGGTCAACCGCCTGGCTCCGCCTCACCTGGTGTGGACATCAAGCCTGGAGGGTGGCAACAAGGATTTGATTGACTGGTGTCACCTACTCAGGGGAAGGGGTGTGTGTGTGATGTTAGTGTACTGTGACCCCTGGGGGTCCAGGGCGTCACACTTCACTGACGTTTAAAACACGCACATGTCCCTCCGTGTTCCGTGATTCATGGCACACGTGGGTTGTCCATGTGCAATCCGTGATCCGTGATTGCATATGGACATTACTCACCGCATTCACTCCTGCTGTCCATGGTGCTGAACTCCTCAGCTCTGCAGCATCCGCCCCCGCTCTCTGCAGCTACTTCCGGGTCGGCTGTTCCTACTTTCATGAATATTCATGAGCCGGGCAGGAGCTGCCGAGAGCGGAGGCTGCACAGCGAATCGTTCAAGGTTAGTTGAAAATGTTTATTATTTAAAATGTCAGTGATTTTCTGGTACGTGTTTCACGGATCACACATGGATCACACCATAGTGTGGTTCGTGGGTCATCAGTGATGCCAGAAAAAAAAGGACTTGTCTCCGTGCAGAATCACGGACACGCGTGTATGCTGCACGGAGACACGTTCAGTGAAAAATCACTGATGTGTGAGCAGACCCATTGATTATAATTAGTGATGAGCGAGTACTAAAAAGCTCGGGTGCTCGAAGCTCGGGCCGAGCCTCCCAAGATACTCGTGTACTCGGCCCGAGCAACGAGCCCAATGTTATCCTATGGGAGACCCGAGTATTTTTGTGAAATGACCTCCCGGCAGCATGGAGAAACCCTAAAAATGTCACAAAAGTCTCAGAAGAGTGCTCAAATGACATGGCAACAGCATGGGGAAGACCCCTTGAAGCATTTATCACTCAAAAGTCACAGCTGTGAACAATTTTGTCCGCGTTTTACGCCATTTTTACGGACTCACCAGAAAACCTTCCAAAATGACCCCAAAATGATTTTTCATGGCGGAAATGTTAAGGGCACATACCCAATAGTGAGATAGATCTGGTGTATGTTACTTTTTGAGATCAATACATGAAAGATTTTACGTGAAAACATTGTGTGGCACTCCGATGTCCCTGAGAAGAGACGTACATGAAGGCCTCTTGAGTCTAATGTGCCCATTTTGAGGAAGTGAGTCTTTGTAGTATTTTCCTTTGCCAGGGCAGTCCTAAATTGTGAGGTTCACCAATGCCCCTGCATACAGACGTGCATGAGGGCCTCAAAACATTAAGTGTCCATTGTCAGGAAGTGGGTGTATTATAGTATAGCCCTTAGGCAGGGCAGCCAAAAATTGGGAGGCTCCACATTGTCCCTGGGTAGAGACGTGCATGATGGCCTTTAAACCTGAAGTGCCCATTGTAAGGAAGTGGGTCTATTTCAGTATAGCCCTTTGCCAGGGCAGCCAAAAATTGGTAGGCTCCACATTGTCCCTGGGTAGAGACGTGCATGAGGGCCTCAAAACATTAAGTGTCCATTTTAAGGAAGTGGGTCTATTTCAGTATAGCCCTTTGCCAGGGCAGCCAAAAATTGGGAGGCTCCACATTGTCCCTGGGTAGAGACGTGCATGAGGGCCTCAAAACATTAAGTGTCCATTGTCAGGAAGTGGGTGTATTATAGTATAGCCCTTAGGCAGGGCAGCCAAAAATTGGGAGGCTCCACATTGTCCCTGGATAGAGACGTGCATGATGGCCTTTAAACCTGAAGTGCCCATTGTAAGGAAGTGGGTCTATTTCAGTATAGCCCTTTGCCAGGGCAGCCAAAAATTGGGAGGCTCCACATTGTCCCTGGGTAGAGACGTGCATGAGGGCCTCAAAACATTAAGTGTCCATTTTAAGGAAGTGGGTGTATTTCAGTATAGCCCTTAGGCAGGGCAGCCAAAAATTGGGAGGCTACACGTTGTCCCTGGGTAGAGACGTGCATGAGGGCCTCAAAACATTAAGTGTCCATTTTAAGGAAGTGGGTGTATTTCAGTATAGCCCTTAGGCAGGGCAGCCAAAAATTGGGAGGCTACACGTTGTCCCTGGGTAGAGACGTGCATGAGGGCCTCAAAACATTAAGTGTCCATTTTAAGGAAGTGGGTGTATTTCAGTATAGCCCTTAGGCAGGGCAGCCAAAAATTGGGAGGCTACACGTTGTCCCTGGGTAGAGACGTGCATGAGGGCCTCAAAACATTAAGTGTCCATTTTAAGGAAGTGGGTGTATTTCAGTATAGCCCTTAGGCAGGGCAGCCAAAAATTGGGAGGCTACACGTTGTCCCTGGGTAGAGACGTGCATGAGGGCCTCAAAACATTGTTCCCATTGCAAAGGAGCGGGTCTCCTGTCGTTGTAATGTCCATTCTGCAAAGAATGGGCGAAAAAATTTACCACTGGGGGTATACCTGAAACAAAGACCTAACTATTGTAACGGTCATCATGATGGCGCATGAGGAGAAGGAGGAGCAGTCCAGCGATTATCCAAAGTCGAGAAGTGTACCCATGGGTGAGTGGAGGTACATGGCAAACTTTAAATTCCGCTCTCATTTGCTGGTGGTGTGGTGAAGTCTGGCCCAATCCAACCCTTGTTCATCTTTATCAGAGTCAGCCTGTCAGCATTTTCAGTTGACAGGCGGGTGCGTTTATCTGTAATGATTCCACCTGCGGCACTAAAAACACGCTCTGACAAAACGCTAGCAGCAGGGCAGGCCAGGACTTCCAAGGCGTAGAGAGCCAATTCATGCCACGTGTCCAGCTTGGATACCCAATAATTGTAAGGCACAGAGGAATGTCGGAGTACAGTTGTTCGATCTGCAAGGTACTCCTTCAGCATCTGGGCAAACTTAGGATTTCTTGTGGCACTACCCCGCACCTCAGGGGCTGTGGTACGTGAGGGGCTGAGAAAACTGTCCCACATCTTAAAGACTGTTCCCCTACCTCTGGCGGATTGGACTTGTGCCTCTCTCGGCTGTACGCCTCGGTTGTCCACTGATTCCTGACCTATGCCGCTAGCGTTTTGTGAGGGGAATGCTTTGCCTACTTCCGTGAGTATGGCCTTCCGAAACTGCTGCATTTTGGTTGACCTCTCATCCACGGGAATAAGAGACAAAAAGTTCTCCTTGTAGCGTGGGTCTAACAGTGTTACCAACCAGTAATGATTGTCGGCCAAGATGTTCTTAACGCGAGGGTCACGAGACAGGCAGCTTACCATAAAGTCAGCCATGTGCGCCAGACTCTTAACAGCCAGGACTTCAGTAGCCTGACCAACAAGATGACTGAACATGCTGTCCTCCTCCTCCTCCTCCTCCTCCTCCTCCTCATCTACCCTGTCCTCTGGCCAGCCACGCTGAATCGAGGATATGACTGGTGTGCATGTCATATCCTCAATTTGGCCGGAGAGTTGCTCCATGTCTTCATCCTCCTCCTCGTCATAGTCCTCCACTGCACGTTGTGATGAGACGAGGCTGGGCTGTGTGTTATCACCCACACCCACTACTGTTTCTTGCTGCAACTCATCGCGCTCCGCCTGCAATGCATCATGTTTGTTTTTCAAAAGGGACCGTTTTAGAAGGCAGAGTAGCGGTATGGTGACGCTAATAATGGCGTCATCACCACTCACCATCTTGGTGGAGTCCTCAAAGTTTTGGAGGATGGTACATAGGTCTGACATCCATCTCCACTCCTCAGGTGTTATGTGTGGAGTTTGACCCATTTCCCGACGGCTTAGGTGATGCAGGTACTCAACAACTGCCCTCTTCTGCTCACATATCCTGACCAACATGTGCAGAGTTGAATTCCAACGCGTGGGGACATCACACACCAGTCTGTGAGCCGGAAGATGCAAACGGCGCTGAAAGCCGGCAAGGCCGGCTGAAGCAGTAGGTGACTTTCGAAAATGTGCAGACAGGCGGCGAACTTTTACCAGCAGATCAGACAGCTCTGGGTATGACTTTATAAACCGCTGAACCACGAGGTTGAGCACATGGGCCACGCATGGAACATGTGTCAGCTGGCCTCGCCTCAAAGCCGCCACCAGGTTCCGGCCATTGTCACAAACGACCTTTCCTGGCTTTAGGTTCAGAGGTGTGAGCCAGTGATCTGCCTGCTGTTTCAGAGCTGTCCACAGCTCTTCTGCATTGTGGGGTTTGTCACCTATGCAGATTAGCTTCAGCACAGCCTGTTGCCGCTTCGCCGAGGCAGTGCTGCAGTGCTTCCAGCTTGTGACTGGTGTGGAGGGCACAGTGGATGAGGATGCGCAGGAGGAGGAGGAGGCTGAAGAGCATGACATTCCGGAGCTGTAGAGTGTGGGTGAAACACTGACTGAGGTAGGGCCTGCAAACCTTGGTGTGGGAAGGACGTGTTCCGTCCCTCGCTCAGACTGGGTCCCAGCTTCCACAATATTAACCCAGTGTGCCGTCAACGAGATGTAGCGGCCTTGCCCACAAGCACTTGTCCACGTGTCTGTGGTTAGGTGGACTTTGGGTGAAACAGCGTTGTTCAGGGCACGTGTGATGTTTTGTGACACGTGGTTATGCAACGCGGGGACGGCACACCGGGAGAAATAGTGGCGGCTGGGGACCGAGTAACGTGGGACAGCTGCCGCCATCAGGTCACGGAATGCTTCTGTCTCCACCAGCCTAAAAGGCAACATTTCCAGCGCAAGCAGTCGCGAAATGTTAGCATTTAGAACTGTGGCATGTGGGGTGTTGGCAGTGTATTTGCGCCTGCGTTCAAAGGTTTGCTGAATGGATAACTGAACGCTGCGCTGGGACAAGGACGTGCTTGATGATGGTGTTCTTTCTGCGTAGGCAACTGCAGGTGCAGGAGTGGAGGAGGCTTGTTCGCAGGCAGCATGGACAGAGGATTGGCTCGCATGCACAACCAGCGAAGACGTAGCAGTGACATCAGCAAGCACTGCTCCTCGACTCTGTTGTACTTCCCACAAAGTCGGGTGCTTGGCTGACATGTGCCTGATCATGCTGGTGGTGGTCAGGCTGCTAGTTTTGGTACCCCTGCTGATGCTGGCACGGCAGGTGTTGCAAATGGCCTTTTTTGAATCATCTGGATCCAACTTAAAAAACTGCCAGACTCGTGAAGACCTAACATTTGTACAGGCACCTTGTGTCGTCGTGTTGTTACGGGGAACGGTTGCCTGACTTCTGCCTGGGACCACCACCCTGCTTCTTACTGCCTGTTGTGATGCTACGCCTCCCTCCCCCTGTGCACTGCTGTCCTCGCTCTGCATATCCTCCTGCCAGGTTGGGTCAGTTACTGGATCATCCACCACGTCGTCTTCCTCTTCCGCACCCTGCTCCTCCTCCTGACTTGCTGACAATTGTGTCTCATCATCGTCCACCACTTGTTGAGACACGTTGCCAACTTCGTGAGAACGTGGCTGCTCAAATATTTGGCTATCTGTACAGACGATCTCCTCATGACCCACTTCAATATGAGCTGGCGAGAGGCCAGAATGTGTGAATGGAAACGTGAACAGCTCTTCCGAGTGTCCAAGTGTGGGATCATTAATGTCCGAGGAGGACGTGTACTCAGCCTGGTGGTAGGAAGGAGGATCAGGTTCAGAAATGTGCGGTGCAGTATCACGGCTACTGACACTTGACCGTGTGGAAGACAGAGTGTTTGTGGTGGTGCCAATCTGACTGGAAGCATTATCCGCTATCCAACTAACAACCTGTTGACACTGGTCTTGGTTCAAGAGCGGTGTACTGCTGCGGTCCCCAAGAATTTGGGACAGGACGTGCGAGCGACTAGATGTGGCCCTTTGTTGTGGCGAAATTAGAGCTTGCCCACGACCTCGGCCTCTGCCTGCACCACCATCACGTCCACTTCCTTGTTCCTTGCCAATGCCCTTGCGCATTTTGCAATGCTGTGCACTGCTGACGTGTATATTCACTACTTGTGCGTTATATCAAAGTTTCTGGAAATTGCACACCAGTGCACCTGTACGCTGCCACCAACAGGCACACACGTGCGGTTTTAAAAACCAAGCACGGACGCAATAATAACCTAACACAGGTTTTAGGAGCAAAAATTAAGAACTCTGACACTATCAGCCACTGCTGACTGACGTGTATTATACACTACACTTGTGCGTTATATAATAGTTTGGTAAACGCACACCAGTGCACCTGTACGCTGCCACCAACAGGCACACACGTGCGGTTTTAAAAACCAAGCACGGACGCAATAATAACCTAACACAGGTTTTAGGAGCAAAAATTAAGAACTCTGACACTATCAGCCACTGCTGACTGACGTGTATTATACACTACACTTGTGCGTTATATAATAGTTTGGTAAACGCACACCAGTGCACCTGTACGCTGCCACCAACAGGCACACACGTGCGGTTTTAAAAACCAAGCACGGACGCAATAATAACCTAACACAGGTTTTAGGAGCAAAAATTAAGAACTCTGACACTATCAGCCACTGCTGACTGACGTGTATTATACACTACACTTGTGCGTTATATAATAGTTTGGTAAACGCACACCAGTGCACCTGTACGCTGCCACCAACAGGCACACACGTGCGGTTTTAAAAACCAAGCACGGACGCAATAATAACCTAACACAGGTTTTAGGAGCAAAAATTAAGAACTCTGACACTATCAGCCACTGCTGACTGACGTGTATTATACACTACACTTGTGCGTTATATAATAGTTTGGTAAACGCACACCAGTGCACCTGTACGCTGCCACCAACAGGCACACACGTGCGGTTTTAAAAACCAAGCACGGACGCAATAATAACCTAACACAGGTTTTAGGAGCAAAAATTAAGAACTCTGACACTATCAGCCACTGCTGACTGACGTGTATTATACACTACACTTGTGCGTTATATAATAGTTTGGTAAACGCACACCAGTGCACCTGTACGCTGCCACCAACAGGCACACACGTGCGGTTTTAAAAACCAAGCACGGACGCAATAATAACCTACTAACAGGTTTTTTTGGGGAGCGACAATTACAGTACAGACAAGTCAGACACTATCTGGACTGTTTTACACTGTGTACACCAGCCCCAGATATGAAGGCTGGTATACGGTCACCACTACCCTGCCTGCCTGCCTGCCTGTATACTGCTACAATAGTCCTGACAAGGACTCTTTTGGTCACTAGCCTGTATTCAGACCTGGCTATACCCTGCCTGTATATAGCAACAATAGTCCTGAGAAGGACTCTGCTACTGTACTCCGACCTGGCTATACCCTGCCTGCCTGTATACAACTAGAATAGTCCTGAGAAGGACTTTTGGTCACACTGTTTGCAGCCCTGCAACTGAAAAAGCTATAAAGGGCCGCAAAGCTTTCCCTGAATCAGCGACACTCTCCCTACACTCACTGTCAGAATAGCTGTGAGCAGAGCACAGCGCGCCGGCCGATATAAAGGCTCGGTGACGCTGTGCAGGCCGGCCAATCACTGCAATTCCACAACTAACAGGGCTGTGGCATTGCAGTGGTCTGCCAGCCAATCCCTGCATGAGGGCTGGCTCTCAAAAGAGCGCCAACATGCAGAAATGAAGACCACGAGTAAAGCACGAGTATCGCGATATTACTCGGTCCCCGCCGAGCAGCCCGAGTACAGTGATACTCGTGCGAGTACCGAGTAGTGACAAGCATGCTCGCTCATCACTAATTATAATGTGTCTGCGTATGTCAATGATTCTGATACGTATAAAAAAAAGCACATTCGTACCAGAATCCCTGACGTGTGAAGAGGGCCTAAAGGTGGAAGTGGCCCCTGTGCAACTTTACAGATTGCACCAATGGTTTGTCTACCTCTGTAGAGAGTCATATTTGTGCTGAAATCCACAGCAAAAATGTACTTATGGCTTTCAAATGTACAGCATCAGTCAAATTACACTAGAGATTTTCTGCACAGCGCATGGATGAGGTTTCGTAAAATGTAATTCACAATGCTACTACTGGAAGACCTCATTCACACAGTGTTTATCACACATTCTATAAGTGTCTTTCGCTGACACATTATATTTTATGGAGCTATGTATCTGTCAGATTATTTTTTGTGATTGATTCCCACCATTGATTAACGGTGACATGTCCTGCTCTGGTTCATTTATGGGCAAAATATCTATTTGGGAAAATCTGGCATAAAACACTTTGTAATGTCGAAAAAATTTGGTGAGGTTGAACAAATTTTTTAAAAACAATTTGATGATTTTACAACAGTTTTGGCTAGCTTGGTCAATATGCACAGAGCTGGGTTGGGACAGGGACGGAAAGGGTCAAGGTGACGACCACTTGTCTAATTTATGACAAACTATGGTGTACCTTACATCCCAAATCTTATGTCAGTACCTGACTGGCATAATATTTTGGTGGGGCACACTACCACTCTTAAGACACACTTGATTCATTAAGAAGGCGCTTCTGAGACTGACTCCAGTCTTCCCCCTCCATCATGACTGGTGTGAACAACAATTGATGAATCAGGGTGTAACGCCTATGCTGGCGTCCTTGCACACTCATGCTCGTGTCCCATAGCGAGGATGTCGTCTCATGATTGACTCCTGGCTCAGCTGGAGCTGAGCCTTTTTTTTAGTTTCACTTCTGATGCAAGTCACGTTAGGGGTTAATCCTTTCTGCCTCGTTCTGAAGGTCAGGCTGCTTTATTAGGGCACTGTTTCTCTTGGACTTCGCCAGTGATACTTCTGGCTCTGCTGTCTTCTGCTCTTGAGTGACCTGTTGTCTGCCCTGCCCCCTCCTGACCTCCGTGTTCACCTGACCTGTTAACCTCCTTTGTTGTCTGTTTCCATCAGTGTCTCTCCCGCTGTCTCCCTGTTCGTTCCTTATCTGTTTACCTTTATTCTGTCTTGTCTTCCCAATCCCCCTCGCTTCTAGGCTCTGATTTCCCGGCTACTGACTATTTGCTTCCCTCTGACTACGTTTAGACTTTGCCCTTGTGTACTTACAAGACCTCATGTTGTGACACGGCTTTCTGACGATTCTACTGCCATCTGGTGGGCTTGACTAGTATTACCTCTGCTAGGGAATTCCCTGTTCATACATTTCCTCCACTTTTACGCCCCCTAGTGGTTTACCAGCTAACTACCTTCTCAGATAGTTTCAGGAATCCTCTCAGTCCCACATTACTGCGCTATACTGCTATTGTACATCTTAGAGTACAGCGTGACACGTCGATTTCCTCACCTGTCCAGGCGTCCTGCAGCGGTGGTCCCTTCTCCATCCCATGCTGCTCCCCCCGGAGCGTCTGCACACCTGACAGGCTCCTAGCCTCTGCATGTAGGGTGCACTCTTGGCCACAATCCCTTTTTTAAAGGGCCAGCATCCTCCTTACCCGGAAGACCCTACCAGGTCAGCACTTCTGCCCTATCAGTGGTGCCTGGACAACAAGTCTAGTTCTCAGGTCCCTTAGCACTGTGCTGCTGCCGTTGATACATTGTGCTAGTTCTGTTACTTATACCTGTGTGCATTACAGAATGCTGCTGCCATATCCCTACCTGCTGCTGCTGTGGGCCACTACCCTGGCCACCTACCATGATACCCGCTGCCTCGAAATATCGCAAGTATCCACGCCAGATTCTGCTGCAGTATCATCCTTCCATCCGTCCATCCATTCATCCATGCCGGACGGAATCTCGACACCTGTTGCCGCCACTACCTATTGCCAGAGTCTGTCGCTCCCGTTCCACTGGGGCCAGCCGACGTGACACCAGTCACCGAGTGACACCGAGTGGCACCCGGACTCATACCTGCAGTGTAACACTCTCACCCTCACCATCAGGGGCTCTTGAGAAGACCAGGCTTAGGTCCGTAGTCAAGCCCCTCTGGGTTTTCTGTGTGCTGCAGCCCAGTGGGTTCACTAGCATCAGTGCTCGTCCAGTAGGTATAACATGAGGTCTATGTTCTTCTGTGTGCTCATTCTTCATCAGTTTTTTTTTTTTTACATATAACCAGACAAAGATGAACAATGGATCACTCAAAAAGGAATACCGTTCGCCTACCATTGTGATTTATTTGACAAATCTAGTTTATTTATTTTTTAGTGCTTTTTTTATTCCTTTTTTCCTATAAAGGGAAATCTAATATTTGCTGTTTTCTATCAATATATTGTTTTTACTTATTTAAGATTTGTCCTTTTTTATTGTCTTTTTTATATATGTATGATCATCAGAATGTACCAAGATTTGACGGATTGCAGACTTTCTGTAGGTATATTTGCTATAGTCTACTAAATTTCAGGAAAATAATACTCCGGAGTGAAAAGAAAAATGAAGATTAATTTCCTTTCCTTGATATAAGACGAGGGATAAACTGCTGGCATTAACCCTTCCATAAATCACCCGTCTCCTCAATTCATTTGGACAAACCTAATGTCGACTAATAGATGTCAAAAAAATGTATTGAGCTAAAATCAGACCCTTTTTAGGTGATTCATGAGTTGGGCAGGGGGTTAAAATGCAAAAATCCAACTATACGGATGAGAGATGATTTGCACGATGATTGCTGCTCACCGCTGATTTCACTTAATTATCTGACGACTTCCTTCCCAAATCCTTTAATTGTCCTTGTAAGTGATCACTGATAACCACAGATAGAGCAGCAAAGATCTGACTGTACAGACATAACCACAGATAATAGCAGGATATTCCAGATATCTGCTGGATAATGACACAGTTAAACGTTTCCATCCATTTACTCAAAGATAGGTATAAATACATTGCAGAGGGTGGGCGCCCGTCACTCCGGAGCTATTCGACAGAAAACTCATTTTTTTAACAGTTACAGTATGTAAGAAAGTAATTGCACCCTATGTATTATGGTTAATTTCATGCCATCTAAATGCAAAATTTAGGGGCTTCCCAACTAAGATGTCTCTACGCTTTTCGCTTGCACAGTTGCAGTTAAGTATGGCCAGACGGTAAGCAAAAAAGGTTCTGAGTTTTGGATCAAAGTGTCATCAAAGTTTGGTCATGGTAAGTTTTTGCTATGAGTTTTGTCACCATGTTTCTCGGCTGAAAAATTTTTTGGGGGAAGCCTTCTGAATAGGGATGATCGAATACTTCAATTATTTGGTTTCGTGAATATTTTCCGAATACCTCGCCACTATTCGACCATTCGATGCGCTATGTAAGTCTATGGGAAGCCCGAATAGTTCAGAATAGTTGTTATCCGGGTTTTCCATAGACTTACATTGCGCATCGAATATTCGCGAATAGTCGAATAGCAGCAAGGTATTCGGAAAATATTCGTGAAGCCAAATAATCAAAGTATTCGATCATCCCTACTTCTGAACCTTCTCAAATCAAACAGTCCGAGAAGAATGGACAGCACAAGGATAGCACAAGAATGACATCCAAGTGCTGTCCAATTTTTTTCACAGACCCATAGACTTGCATTGGTGATTTTGACCCGAGAATTGGATCAAGATAGGACATCTCTCTGCAATTTTTTACTAACAGTTACCAAAAACTATATCAAAATGTGAACAACCCTATAGACTATTATAGGTACAACTTCTGTGTGTGAAAACTCAGACATAACTTGTACAAGAAGTATCAATGTTGTACATGATAAAAAAAGGACAGTTGCAGTCTGAAATGCTAAAGTATGAAAACCATGAATGTAAGAATATAGATATGCATTACTGCTAAAGGAAATCTAGGAAAAAATTGTGAGATTTAAAGTACAAAAATTTTTATATATGCCCAGTTGCCACATCAAGGCATATCTTGCATACTGAGTATCTACTCTGAACGGAAGCCTCTCTGGATTTAAAAATAACCTCCTCTCTATGGGCACACAGGAACCTGCTATAGATAATAAAATCACCTGTGGTTAGTGGGGGAGGTATGCACAGTCAAAAGGCATGACCCCCATTAATCTAGACAAAAAAGACTGATGGCACTCCCAAAATTGCAATGTGAACACGTGCATAACTAAACATGATACAAAATGACAAAAAAAGACATATGTGATTTTTTACTAACAGTTATCAAAAATATATCAAAATGTGAACAACCCCATACACTATTATAGGTACAACTTCTGTCTGTAAAAACTCAGATAGCACTTGTACAAGAAGTACCAATGTTGTACATGGTAAGAAAAGACAGATGCACTCTGAAATGCTAAAATATGAAAACCATGAATGTAAGAATATAGATATGCATTACTGCTATAGGAAATCTAGGGAACAAATTGAGATATTTAGCATATAAAAATATCATATCTGCCCAGTAGCCACGTCAAATCATACCTCTAATAATAATAATAATAATAATAAAGTTTTATTTTTATAGCGCCAACATATTCCACAGCGCTTTACAATTCAGAGGGGACATGTACAGACAATTTGAGACAATACAAAATAACAAAATTAAGATACCAGGAGGAGTGAGGGCCCTGCTCGTAAGCTTACAGTCTATGAGGAAATAGGGGAGCCACAAAAGGTGAATGGGGGGAGAAAAGCTTGTCATATATGGTCCAGCCATCGATTTAATAGGGTATTCAAAACCAGCTGCGTGGACCGGTCACCAGCCAGAATTTATACAGGTACAGGGGACAAGAATTGGAAGTAAATTTTTTGTTATGAAGGGCAGAAAGGGACTAGATTAGATCAGGGCAGTGAGGTGATAGGCTAGTCTAAAGAAATGCGTTTTTAGGGCCCGCATAAAGGTGTAGATGTTGGAAATTAATCGGATTGCTCTTGGTAGTGGGTTCCAGTGCATTGGTGCAGCTCGTGAGAAACCTTGAAGATGGGAGTGGGAGGTTCGAATTGTTGAGGATGTCAGTCTTAGGTCATTAGCAGAGTGGAGGACACGGGTGGGGTGATAGACAGAGATGAGGGAGGAGATGTAGGGGGGTGCGGAACCGTGAAGAGCTTTGTGAGTGAGAGTGATAAGTTTATGTTGGATTCTGTAGTGGATAGGCAACCAGTGCAATGACTGGCAAAGAGCAGAGGCATCAGTGAAACGGTTGCAGAGGAAAATGATCCTGGCTGCGGAATTCAGAATGGATTGGCGAGGGGAGAGTTTAGTAACAGGGAGACCAATTAGTAAAAAATTACAATAATCCAGGCGAGAATGAATGGCGACAGTAAGAGTTTTTACAGAGTCAACGGTAAGAAAAGGTTGAATTCTAGAGATGTTTTGAGGTGGAATTGACAAGAATGAGCAAGTGAACGAATGTAGGGAGTGAAGGAGAGATCAGAGTCAAATATAACCCCAAGACAGCGGGCGTGCTGCTAGAGTGTAATGGTAGAGCCACACACAGAAATGGTAATATTGGGTTTCAGAAGGTTAGGAGAGGGAGGAAACAGAAGAAGTTCAGTTTTTTATAGGTTCAGTTTTAGATAGAGGGAGGACATGATGTTGGAGACAGCGGACAGACAATCGGTAGTATTTTGTAATAGTGCAGGGGTGATATCAGAAGATGTGTACAGTTGGGTGTCATCAGCATAGAGATGGTACTGGAAACCAAATCTGCTGATCGTTTGTCCAATAGGGGATGTGTATAGAGAGAACAGGAGGGGGCCTGGGACTGAACCCTGAGAAACCCCGACCTTAAGGGGAAGAGGAGAGGAAGAGGAGCCGGCAAAGAATACAGTGAATGAGCGGTCAGAGAGGTAAGAGGAGAACCAAGAAAGAACAGTGTCCTTGAGCCCGATAGAGCGGAGCATAGTGAGGAGGTGCTGGTGATCCACAGTATCGAATGCAGCAGAGAGATCTAGGAGGATCAGAAGGGAGTAGTGAAAATTAGTTTAGCTGTAAGTAGATCATTAGAGACTTTAGTAAGAGCAGTTTCAGTAGAATGTAAGGAGCAGAAACCGGATTGTACAGGGTCAAGGAGAGAGTTATCTGACAGATAGCGAATTAGACGGGAGTGGACCAGGCGTTCCAGGAGTTTTGAGATGAATGGGAGATTCGAGACAGGTCTGTAGTTAGCGGCACAATTTTGGTCCAGGGATGTTTTTTTAAGTAATGGGTGTATGCTAGCGTGTTTGAACGAGGAGGGAAATGCACCAGAGGAGAGAGAGAGATTGAATATTTTAGTTAGGTGAGTGGTGACAGCTGGGGTGACAGATTTAAGGAGATGTGAGGGAATAGGGTCACTGGTGCAGGTAGTAGGGCAAGAAGATACGAGGAGCCTGGTGACTTCTTCTTCTGTGACTGGATCAAAGAGTGAAAGTAAGCTAGATGAACTCTAGGTGTGTGTGAAAATTGTAGGCCACCATATGAGAGAGCAGCAGAAAGCGGTGATGTCTGACTGCTGAATCCAGGTCTCAGTAAGAGCCAGGAGGTTGAGGGAATTGGAAAGGAAGAAGTCATGGATAAAGGAGAGTTTGTTACATGCTGAGCGTGAGTTCCAAAGGGCACAGTTAAAAGAGACAGAAGGTATGCAAGGAATATTAATGAGATTTAGGGGGTTTCTGAGTATGCCAGGGAAGGAATTGAGCTTACTATTATAAGAAGGTCCTGGATTAGGTGCAATATCTCCTACTAAAAGGAGAAGGAGAATAGAGAGAGTGAGCATGTGGTTGAGAGATTTATCAGAATGTCTATTACGTTGCATAGTGGGAGTGGATGGATCTGGATGGTTTATAATTTTGAAAAGAGCATGAGAGCAGTACATATTAGAGGAGAGAAGGACTGATATAGATGGAGTGTACTGGGTGTTTGAAAGAGCGGTAGAAATGAGGGATTGAAGCAGCTAGCATGTAAATGGTACAAATACCTAGGGTGGAAACATTTTGCAATATACAAAAATTTGGAGCAAGTTTGTTTGTTTGTCTTACATGCCTTACCTGTCTCCTGCCCTATAAAACTGCCATGAATAACTGAAGTGCACTTATTAAAATCAGCACTTGAATAAAATCTGCACAAATGCCCCCTGCATAAATGCTTCCCCTTAGCTAGGTTTACTTATATAGGAAGGTTTGTGCTTAGATGTGGGTCAATTTAGCTCGTTAATGCATCAATCAGCTAACTTGAGACAAAAAGAGGCAATAAGTTGTATTAACAACAAACAGGCTTGCATGCTAGCAGGATCATAAACCTCATGAGCAAGTGAGATAAGGTTTCTACATACAAGAACAAGCTCAGTTAGAACTAATCATATATACCATTTCATTGCTATAAGCAGAAAGTGGAGTTAGAATTCAGCAGAGGAGAAGAGATGAGATGATCATATATACCTGTATGAAGAGATGAGAGATGAATGTTAGATTCATGCCTGAATAACTGCGGTGCACTTATTAAAATCAGCACTTCAATAAAATCTGCACAAATGCCCCCTGCATAAATGCTTTCTCTTAGCTAGGTTTACATATATAGGAAGGTTTGTGCTTAGATGTGGGTCAATTTAGCTCGTTAATCAATCAATCAGCTAAATTGAGACAAAAAGAGGCAATAAGTTGTATTAATAACAAACAGGCTTGCATGCTAGCAGTATCATAAACCTCATGAGCAAGTGAGATAAGGTTTCTACATACAAGAACAAGCTCAGTTAGAACTAATCATATATACCATTTCATTGCTATAAGCAGAAAGCGTAGTTAGAATTCAGCAGAGAAGAGATGAGATGATCATATATACCATTTTATTGCTATAAGCAGAAAGCAGAGCTAGAATTCAGCAGAGAAGAGATGAGATGATCATATGTACCATTTCATTGCTATAAGCAGAAAGCAGAGCTAGAATTCAGCAGAGAAGAGATGAGATGATCATATATACCATTTCATTGCTATAAGCAGAAAGCAGAGCTAGAATTCAGCAGAGAAGAGATGAGATGATCATATATACCATTTCATTGCTATAAGCAGAAAGCAGAGCTAGAATTCAGCAGAGGAGAAGAGATGAGATGATCATATATACCATTTCATTGCTATAAGCAGAAAGCAGAGCTAGAATTCAGCAGAGGAGAAGAGATGAGATGATCATATATACCTGTATGAAGAGATGAGAGATGAATGTTAGATTCATGCCATGAATAACTGCGGTGCACTTATTAAAATCAGCACTTGAATAAAATCTGCACAAATGCCCCCTACATATACTGTGAACCTACTCTGAACTGAAGCCTCTGTCTGGGTTTAAAAAAACTCCTGTAGTAGGAAACTGCTATTTTGTTTGACATTTTGTGTTATGTACCTGTTCTGTTCACTTTGCAATTTTGGGCGTGCCATCAGTCTTTTTAGTCTAGATGTTGTACATGATGTCTGAATGAGGCCTACTAGACATTTAGTTTGGTTGGCTCTTTGTTGGTAAATTTCTGAAATATCCCTGAGTCTACATACTGATAGCTCTCCGAGGTCATCCAAAAGAAATTTCTGGATGTTTTTGAATTTGGCCTGAAAATTAAAAAGATCGATAAAAAGAAGCTGTCACTTTGCAAATACAGACTAAACTGTAAGCAATGTGTTATAGAACAGGGGAGGCTGAGCAGCTTGATATGTAGTTGTGGAAAAATATTTATCTTAACATGTAATGTATAGAGATGAGCGAATAGTGCAATATGCGGGTTCAGATTATGCTATCAGAATACTATTCCAGTATTCGTCACAAATAACCAATCTAATGCAAGTAAATGGGGATCCTGAGCATTTTTCTTAAGCTCCCAGATAAATGTTTGGGTTTCCCATTGACCAATCATCAGGATTTTTGCATATAAGCTAAATCCAGTAATATACTGGCACTATCAGGCTGATTCTATACATACCATTAGTGGTCAGCTTAAATGTAAGGGTTTTCAAATCCAAGAAAGTGAAGTTTTTAAAATCAGCAGCTTCTTGATTGACATTTGCAACAGAACAGATAATCTCTGGGTGGGTATTCATATGGATTCCCTCCCCCCTGCTGCCTGTTGTTCCTCCCCATTTCTGTTCTCTATGGTAAGTATTATACAAACTATTCACTGTGCTCAAGGACCTGTAGGGGCGAGGCCTCATCCAACAAAGCTGGATACCAGGTCACATGGGTATGACCTCACACAGGTCCTTCAGCACAGTGAATAGTTTGTATAATACTTACCATAAGGAAAACAGAGGGAGGGAGGAGCAACAGGCAGGGGGGCGGGAACCCATATGAATACCCACCCAGAGATTATCTGCTCAGATGCAAATGCCAAATAAGTAGCTGCTGATTTTATAAACTTCCCTTTCATGGATTTGAAAACCCTTACATCTAAGCTGACCACTAATGGTATGTAGAGAATCAGCCTAATAGTGCCAGTATAGCACTGGCTTTAGCTTATATACAAAAATCCTGATGTTTGGTTCCCTTTAACACTGGAATAGTACTCAGTATTTGGATAGCATGATCGGAACCCAAAAATGTCACTATTTGCCCATCTTTTGTAATATAATATTTAGATATGTGCTGTTTTGGGGTTTAAGATGCTTAAGATTCCGAGGGTCCATGCAGTGATTGACAGCTGTCCTTGCATTCACACTAGTACAGGAGAGGCTGTCTATCAAACCTCTCACTGGTCTCTGAATGAGCAGAGACTTAGATCAATACATTACAAGTTATTCTAAAACCCCTTCCTTTAAAACCAATATCAATTTGCTCGGATTCTCCTGCTTTTTTAAACACTGCCCACAATTGACCCTCGATCATTTTAGCAAGGATATCCCAGGAGGTTTACACCAAGTGCAGGAAGATGGACAAAATCTCCCAAGAATCCTAAAAAATGTTATCTCCTTGGCTGATGATAGATATGTGTGGTCACATTACACCAAGAGCACTTGATACCATTGTAGGTCGTGGTGGTATAGGTGTTACAGCTTTTTGCTGAATGAGAGTTTAACAACTCCCCATCATGGAATCCATTATAATTATTCATTGTATCAGATGATATTTTTTATTGTGCTTTCTATACATAATTATGGAGTCTTGCCTAAACTGTGACTCATATGCTTTAGAAGAGCCATATGGCCCCTAACAACCTGTAGATAAGAAATATTCATCGACCTCTACTGGTGAACCCTTAGTTATTTGTACAAATGTATTTATGTAGGAATGGAGAATGAAAGCGGTGGCACCACCTATTGTGAATGATAGATCCTGTGTTATTCATATTAGTTAAGGTGAATCTATCGGCAAGAATTCAACACCCAAACTATGTATATGCACATGAAGAGCTCTTTTAAGGACAAGTCCAGCAATACCGTTAAATATCTGCTCTAAATCGTTGTTTGAATTGATATGGAAATAAGGCTGAAGAGCTATTTGTAGATCTGAAGTCTCCGTCACTCCAGCTCTATTCCCCACCCAGAAGTGTCTCCAATTGCTTTACTGACAGGCTCTATCCTGGTTGACTTCAGATAAAGAAGTCATCGGTCAAGCGGGATGAGGCAGTGCTGAGCAGAGAATAGAAATGAAGTGACAGCTCTCCATCATGGAATCCACTAGAATTCTTAATTTTGTTAGAAAATATTCAGTTCAATTTTCCGTAGATGTATATAGTGGTAACTGTCTTGTATGAGGTGCGACGGGTATTTTTGAGAGAAGCCAAATGGATTCTAGCAACCTGTAAACAAGTGTTCATTGGTTTCTATGGGAGATCATTTTGGCCATACTCTGTGATCCGTGAAGTAGTGATAGTGGAGAATGGAGAAGGTGATCTATCACATCACTCATGGTGAAGGTGGCTTCAGTGTTACTTAGCTGTTACTTGTAGAGTTGAGCAAAAAGATTTTCAAGACCATTGTCCAGCGGCTATGTTGGCTGTCCCTGGGAGAACCAGAAGCCTGTTAACCTCTTCTGCCTGCCAGAGTTTCTATCTTCTCTTCTGCTTTGTAGGCTTGGCATGACGTCATCATTGCCACATTACACACACTATGTTGCGCCAAGCTGGTGTCGCGCTTGGTTTGGGGAAGTACCAAGTGAGAGTCAAAAGGTAAGGGAAGGGGGCCCTTGCATCTAGGGAATGGGGAGATGGTGACCCCTGATCAAACCTACTGCTGTTCCCTGGGGTCCCTCACCATGCTAGATAGGTTCCGCACCTATGCGTCGAGCCGGATACGTGACCGTAGGTATCCCTAGTGCTGGACCCTAAATAGGGAAGGACTGGGTTGAGCTCCTTGTCAACCCCACTAAACACTAAAGAAGACACAAGAAGGGGGGAAAAAACATGAACTACGTATCCACAGATGACTTAGGCAGAAGTTCAGCAAAGCTTCAGCAACAATACTACAGATGAGAGCAAGTCATCTACTTGCAACCAGAGCTAGAATAAACTGAATAATATCACTGGCACCAGTCCACCAGGGAAGATGGGAGTATTTAAACACCTAGAGAATACTGAAGATCAGCAGCTGGGTTGAAGGCGAGCTCCTGCTGGGTTCTAAAGGGGAAGAGATGGAAATCCAGCAGGAAAGCTACCTAGTACATACTAACAGCAGAAACAATTGAAAGTCTGGGAGCATTTTGCGCAGCCAAAAGCTGTGACCTTCTATTGCCAGAAACCACATGACTGCCTGTCACCCATGACACATCCCTGATAGCCGGGTAATCAGAAGAAGCAGTGATGATACTGTAGGTAATAAGAGATGTGTGAGGCTTGTGTTCAGCAACCATTGTCTACAAACATGGCTGATGGACCAGAGTCCTGTTAATTTTATGGCTCAGCTTTAGGTCCTTGTCATTGTAATCCTGTATGTGATAACAAGAGTGCTGAGCAGTGATATTATTGTTATATACTGTGCTCAGCATAAATGAGTACACCCACTTTGAAAAAGAAGATTTTAATCAATATTCCACTGAACACAAGAACAATTGCCAAAATTTTGACGAGACTGAGTTTCATAGAACCTTTTTTTAGCCAGTTACATGAAAGTGAAGGTAATAATATAGCTTTTGTTATAAAATCTTCAGTTGTACTCAATTAGTAGATGCAAAAATAAGTACATCTAGCATCAAAAACTATTATCTATTATTTTGTGTGACCTGCCTCATTTTTAAGGACAGCACAAAGTCTTCTAGGCAGAGGATGAACAAGTTAGCGACAAATTGTAACATCTATCTTTTTCTTTCTTCAAGAACGACCTCTTCTAGGGCCTGGACGCTGGATGAAGATTGATGAGAACTTGTCTCTTCAGAATTCCCCATAGATGTTCAGTTGGGCTCAGATGAGGAGACACTTGACCACTGAATCACTTTACTATAATTTTAATAACATACTCCACAGCTCCTTAAAATTTAAAGAGAACATAAACAGATAATTTGAGACAGTTCAAAAGATTCCAAGAGGAGTGAGGTCCTGCACGCAAGCTTACAATCTAGGAGGAAATGGGGGAGACGCAAAGGCTAAATGGTAAAAAGTGCTTGTATTATTTGGGCCAGCCATCAATATAGTATTCAATATATATTTTCACCCTGTTCTTCTTCAGAAATCTAACAGTTTCCTTAGAGATGAGTTTCGGATCATCGCCATGTTGGAAACATGCACGTCTACCAAAGGCATGAAGCAATGGGAACATTTTCCCTTTCAATATAGAGCAGTACATCTTTAAACTCATGATATCAATTAAATGTAACTCTCCTACACCAACATCTCTCATGCAGGGCCACATAAGGACACTGCCACCACCATGTTTTATTGTAGGCATCATGCATTTATTTTTGTATGTCACTCTCAACTTTATGAAACTATACAGTTTTGAAGCCATCAGTTCCAAAATTATTTATCTTGTTCTCTTCACTCCAGAGACTAGAGTCCAAGCAGTCTTCATATTTTTTAGAATATGCCTGGAAAATTGTAGGCAGGCTTTTTTGTGCATGTGTGGCGCCCTGTGTGCATGTGTGGCGCCCTGGACTAGCCAGGTAGCCACATGAATAACATTCACACCCCCACCCACCCCCCGGACAGAAACACATGTCAAACACAAAACCCTTGTTGCCTCCCTCTAGGGGCTGATGTCCACACCAGGTGGGGTGGAGTCAGGCGGTTGGCCCCACCCACTGAGGAGTTCACAGTCCTGGAGGCGGGAAAACAGTGCAGAACAGTTTAGAGAGTAAAAGTGTGAGGAGCAAGACTGGTGTCTGGGTCGGAGCCCGGACACGTACAGCAAGGTTAGCAGATGGTGGTGGCCGTCTGCAGGAGTTAGTGGAGCTCTGCAGAGCCAAAAGGACCGGGGTCGGGCGTCGGCCCACCGATACCGGAACGGGGAACGGAGTGAAACTAAGCACACACAGGCAGGGCCATCGGAACCCGACCAGGCTTGGAGCCACCGTTAATTGTCAAATCCGACTGTGACGGGAACCTCAGGGGTTTCCCAATTACCAAGTCCCGTTTGAAGGCAACCGTCCGCACCGTGCGAGTATACAGCCACCGCCAAAGGCTAGGGGCCAGCGCCTGCGGGCAAACCGGGCTCCTATGGCACCTATACGCCGGGGAGCGGACCACCGTTGGGAAGCCATCGGAGTCAAAAGCAAACTACTAAGGTGCAGGGAAAGACAGACACCATCACCTGTCCAGGGAGAGAGACACTGTAGCCGGCCGCGGGAACCATTCATCCAGCCGTTTGGTTTACCGGAGACTCTTGTGACTTTCTATTGCTGAGTGAGCACAACAGTGCCATCCGGCACCGCGCCGCGCTGTTCCAGCGACCCTGCACCTCGCCAGCCCTGCCTCCCCATCCCCTCCCCGGCCCCGGGACCACCAGCCCCTACCCACGGAGGGGGAAAACATCCCAGCTGCTCCCTAACAATGCTCCTGGGATCCCCGTCAATAGCAGCGGTGGTGTCCATCTTCACCACAAACCGTGGGTGGCGTCACGGACTCAATCCCCAAACAATCCTCCCCTTTTCACTCACAGGGGCGAGGAGCACAGCTCGAGTCCCTCGATCCGGCCCACCGCTCGAGCCACCGAGCAGCAGCAGCAGCCGCAGCGGCCAGACCCGAGCGTCTGCGTTAAGTCAAGCAGCGCCCCGCCGCCCGCGACACATGGGCTTTAAGAGTGCTTCCTTCATAGATGGCACCCATGCATGCCATCCATCTGTGGTGTACGCCATACTGTGTCAAAGGAAACACTCAATCGCCGGTTTGGCTTTCTACTTCTTTAGCTTATTGCAGTGAACTTGCATGGAAATTGTATTCAACCCTTCCTATCAGAAGATGGTAACCTCCATGAATGGCCTCGATGTCACTATTTGATATAGTCCGAGTTCCATTCTTGTAAAAAAAAAAAAAAAAAATTATAACTGTTGCTACAGTATTTGATTGATAATTAAAGCTTTGCTGATTTTCTTGTAGCCATCACTTTTTTTGTATAAAGAGTTTTTTTTCTCAAGTCTTAGGACATTTCTTTTCTATGTGGTGCCATTGCTGACAGCATAAAATGGGAATGGGGTTTCTTTGTTAAGTAATGTACTTTTATTGCCACATGACAGCTGGACACCTGTTTAATGCATAATTAGACTTATATGTGGTTGAATTCTTGTTAATTAGAATTTTGTAGACTAAAATTTAGCCTAGATCCTAAAAATTTAATTGGGGTCTACTCCTTTTTACAAAATAGTTTTGTATTAATTTGTTAGGAAAATTATAAAAAATGGAGTTACAGTATGTGACTATAGTCTCAGTGTGTATTATGGCAGCTGCATGACACAAATAGTGTATGAGCATTCATGCCACCCCAAGCATTCATTTAGAGAAGATGATTTATGATGAACTATTGGAAAGCAAAAGACCTTTATGCAGTCCTTGCTCAGCAGTTATCTGTGAACGCTAAGGGTATGTGCTCCTGTGGTTCAATTCTGCTGTGCATTACTATGGGATTTCTAAGGTAGCATGTCACGGTTCCGCTGTGCGGAGCATTTTGCATTTGGAATGCTTTTGTCACGGCTCTGCTGTGCGGATTTTTTTTATTTGAAAATGCTCTGCTATGTGTCTTGTGCACATGCTGACAAGTTGTCTTTCAGCACTAGGGTCCACGCTGGTTTTGGGAGGTGCCTTCACAGATGTATCTTGCTCTTGGTGATTGCTCTATTTCTTAAATGGGCTTGTTCTGTCTGAACTTCACCAGTCATGGTTCCTGTTTGCTCAGTGTGCTCTTGGCTCCTATCTGGTGTAAGTGTTCTGATCTTGGCTTCTGACCATGTCTCTGTCTGCTCCCTGAACCTTATACGTTACCTACTGGCTTCTGACCACTGACCTCTTCCTGACCACGTCTCTGTCTGCTCCCTGAACCTTATATGTTACTTCACGGCTTCTGACCACGGACCTCTTCCTGACCCCATCTCTGTCTGCTCCCTGAATCTTGTATGTTACCTCCTGGCTTCTGACCACGAACCTCTTCCTGACCACGTCTCTCTCTGCTCACTGAATCATATATGTTACTTCCTGGCTTCTGACCATGGAACTCTTCCTGACTACGTCTCTGCTCCCTGAACCTTATACGTTACCTCTTGGCTTATGATCCCCGCTTATCTGACTCCCCTTCTAGTCATACTGCTCGTAGTGTCTAGATTCACATAGCGTATTCCAGAGCGCTAGTGCAGCAAAAGAAAAGTTTTGAAGATGGACATGGAAAGTTTGGATTATGGAGGATGTTAGTTTTGGATGATTACATCATTTTAGAAATAGTAGACAATTTTGAACCAGTTTAAAATGAAAAAAAAAAAAAATAAATGATAAAATGGAGGTTGAGGGCCACTCATTCACTTTAAGTGAAAATTACATTTTGGCTTACCTTATTCCTCTCCTTCCAACAATATTTACCAATATATTCTTTTGAAAGAGTAATACACTATTTCATAGTAATATCCAAAAGGTCTGTATAAAGTATTCTATAAATCTATCTAATATACTAATAAAAGACAGTAAGACAAGTAATGAGCGTCTTGTTTGTAGAGACTCGTAATGGAGGAGGACAAAGGTTATTATGATTCAGATCCAACACATGAACTATTTTCCTTTCTGCTTCAGATTTACACAAGTGTTCCCAGTCCTTCTTCTTTGTCGAACTCACGCCAGTCTCTCGTGAGCACTAAAACAATACAAGTGATCATGATAGAAACACAAACAAGTGCTATAATTTGCCAGTTGACAGTACGAGAGCATTAACAATACAAGTATAACACAATCTAGCACAGATCCCGGATTGTAAAGCTCAAGGGGCCTCATATAAATTGTCGTCCTCCAGTTTATGGAGCTTTCCTGGTTACCATCATCCATAAACCAAAAACAACATCCGTGTTATTCCCTTGTATCTTTCTAACATATGTGAGGGATGGATGCAAGGAGATATCTAATACATTAGCACCATAAAGATGGAAAATGATTCTTACACACACTTATCACAGATTTTATATATTTTTTTAACTTCATAGAAAATATTGCATTAATGAACTAGCATTGTAATACATTGGATACATTTTATACATTGAGAATATAAAAGAAAGGGGGATTGAAATATGTCCTCTCTTCATGAAGAATGGTAAAGTCTTCCAGGGCAGAAGGACCTTCCTTTCTGTTTGTTCTCCATATCTCCTTCCATGACTCGTATGCTGAGTTCCCCTCTTGGGTGTTTGCTCACATATCGGTATCTATGAAGAAGTGATTCATTCTTCTTCCCACCTAATATGACCAACCAAAAAGAGCTATATCTCATTGTAGTCCAATGGTACAAGCAGGAAAAATTCTCATCCAGTAATTGGTTAAGCAGGCATCAGCTGCAGTTTCTGGCCGAGACATGACAAGGAAAAATAGTCCGTCAGGAATCATGGAACTCTCAGAACCAGAACTGCAAGAAATTGCTAAGAGTGAAAATTGCCACTTTTAGTCTTTGATCATAAGCCCTTTAGAAGAACGTTTTAGTGATTGAACAAGCCCTTTAATGCAAGGGTCCCCAACTTGTAGCTCAGGAGCTACATGTGGCTCATGGGCCTGTGATGTGCGGTTCATGACTGTATTCTAGATTGGCTCATTAGCACCAGGTCTAGCAAACAGCTATGAGGAGCAGATCTCCAGATAGTGACTTTTGTAAGTAGAGCCACATGGAAGAGCCAATCTGAATCGGAGCAAGGTAGGAACCTTTGGATCTTTGTATACTACCTCGGTCTCCATGAAAACGTTTTGGGTGTCATATGGGTAATGGGGGCTCTGGGTGTCACTACTGTAAGGGAGGTGGAAACTGGATGTCGCTATGACCTTTCTCAGAGCTAAATGTGGCTGTCAAGGAAGGTTAGAAAGGTTGGGGACCACTGCTTTAATCAGTCTTTAAATTACAAGGAAGTCAACGATAAGTGTCACTGGAGAAACAAATGTTCTGCCTTGTAGAAAAGCATTAATTTGCATGTTGTTTCCCTTGTTTTCCAAAACTTCAAGGAAAAACAATATCCCTTGGAATATTGCTCTGTCAATATATGTCAACTTAAGTAAAAATTGCATTAGTTATTTGGGAAATGACTGGGTGAACCGTAAACGGGCAGTTTTATCCACTATTAATATACAGTGGAACCTCGCTTAACGAGTAACCCAGTTAGCGAGTATTCTGCTTAATGAGCAAATCTTGCTGTAAATTTGTAACTCAGTTTACGAGCATGCTTTGCTGTATGAGCAAATACTCACCGCACACACTTCTGGTTTCATACATCCACCGTGCACTAACACGCTTTTGCAGTCAGCACAAATGCACACAAACACACACAAGCACGCACAAACACACACAAACACGCACGCACACACATATTATGCTCACCTTACCTTCCGTTCCATCACCAGCCTCATGGTTCTTGTAGTTCGCCGGTACAGGATGTGTATCGGGTAAGCATTGTGACGATGGAGGAATAGCTGCTACTCAAAGGCAGCGCGCTGGCCAATCAGATGCAAGCAGCTCCTGCCTTTGACGTCAGCGCGCTGGCAGCGGAAGTTCCTCCCTCATCGCGATGGTTACCCGATGCACATCTTGTACTGGCAAACTGCAAGATCCAGGAGGTTGGCGATGGAACGGAAGGTAAGGTGAGAATAATATGTGTGTGAGTGCGTCTTTGTGTGTGTTTGAGCGTGTTTGTACGTGTTTGTACGTGTGTGGAATGGCACAATAGGGGACCAGGATGGGACATTTAACAAGTAGTGGAATGAATTGTCTGCATTGCAATGATTTCCTATGGGAAATCTTGCTTTGCTGAACGAGTAACTTGGTTAACAAGCACACTCCCAGAACGGATTGTTCTCGTTAACCAAGGTTCCACTGTATTTGTTTGTTCCTCCACAACTAATTGAACAGACTATTTGCTAAGCAGTTTGTCTTGTATTTAATGGCACTATGATACTGATACAGATTTTCCAAACTTTTGACACAATTTTTATTGTGATTAAAGGAAACCGGTTGTCTGCTTTGGATAATTCATTTTTGGTAGAAGCATCCTTAAAGTGAACCTTTCACCATATTTTTCATAATGAACTGCAGCTGTAGAATACATTTTTTGTTTTACTTTCCCCTCTCCATTGTATAGAAATTAGCAAACAAAGCATTTGGCATTTAATGAGTTAATTTTCCATCAGTCCAAGTGGGAGTTATCAGATAGTTTCACCGGGGTTGTGTTCTTCTTCCCCCTCTATGACTTTGACCAATCATAAGCATTCAATAACACACAGCAGAAAAAGGACACGCCCCCACAGCAGATCAGAGCAGGTTTCTCAGTGTGTGCGATAAATGACAGACAAGCTAATCTCCTAGTGTACCCTGAAGCATGGTTACAGGAAAGTGAGTACACGACCCCAGTGAAACTATTTGATAACACTCATGACTTAACAAAAATAAATTCATTAGGTGCTCAATACTTTGATGGCTAATATCGCCACCACAAAGAAGCTAGGTTAAAAAAAAAATGTTTTATACTGCTTTGCAGCCACTATTGAATTGTTTGTCCAGTTCAACATGAAACATTTTCTAAAAAGTATTCTAAAATGACAAGATAATAAAAAACTATGGTAAAGCAAGAAAAAGCATAAGATATGACTTGAAGGTGCCAAATAGAAGTTACATGAAAGATATAATGAACCCTAAAATAAATAAACATGAGTAGACAAATCATACATCCCAAGGAATGGAGCAATCGTTCAAGTAGTTTCTACCCAATTCACTATGTTTATGATTTTATCAGGGGTAATAGAAAAATGTATTCTTTTACATATGATGAAGCCATGAACATGGGGCTACCAATAGGGACTTCTTATTGTATTACTCCTGAGGAAGCCGATATTTTTTGTATTCGAACTGTCAAGCTACCACTAGGGGGTGCAGGGACTCAGGTAGGAAAGGTGTAGTTAGATAGAAGGCCACTAGAGGTCACTAACAAGAGCAGGGATAGTTGATCAGTCAGGATCTAAGCCGGGATGTTATGTCGGTACTGAGGAGAAAACAAGCCAAAGTCATAGAACAGAGCCAAGGTTGGATACTTGGAGAGCAAGCAAGTACACGGAAGGATGTGGGGAACAGAGGACAGGACAGGACACCAGAGTACAAGGAGGTATGGAAAAAAGGATGGGTAGAAGGGACAGATATAAGGACAGGCCGGGGAAATGGAGGTCAGGTCAGGGGGACGGAGGTCAGGTCAGGCAAGAGGAATCAAAGTCAGGTTGGGCAAGGGGAGCAGAGGTCAGGACAAACCTAGTAGCAGAACAAGAACCAGAGAACGTCACACAAGATCAGAGCCTCGGCAGAGCCGGAAATATCACTGGCGGCGTCCCAGAGGCAGCATCAGCAAGATATGGCGGTATGACCCCCGGAACGAGGCCAGAACAAACAGGCCCCTCCCAGAGGCAGAATACATGCACCGGCTCAGGAACGGCAGCCATGCATGAGTCATGACTAGTGATGAGCGAGTATGCTTGTTACTACTCGGTACTCGCACGAGTATCACTGTACTCGGGCTACTCGGCGGGGACCGAGTAATCTCGCGATACTCGTGCTGTACTCGTGGTCTTCATCCCTGCATGTTAGCGCTCTTTTGAGAGCCAGCCCTCATGCAGGGATTGGCTGGCAGACCACTGCAATGCCACAGCCCTGTTAGTTGTGGAATTGCAGTGATTGGCCGACCTGCACAGCGTGACCGAGGCTTTATACCGGCGGGCGCGCTGTGCTCTGCTCACAGCCATCCAGACAGTCAGTGCAGGGAGAGTGTTGCTGCTTCAGGGAAAGGTTTGCGGCCCTTTATAGTTATTTCCGGAGCAGGGCTGCAAACAGTGTGACCAGAAGTCCTTCTCAGGACTATTCTAGTTGTATACAGGCAGGCAGGGAATAGCCAGGTCGGAGTACAGTAGCAGAGTCCTTCTCAGGACTATTGTTGCTATATACAGGCAGGGTATAGCCAGGTCGGAATACAGGCTAGTGACCAGAAGAGTCCTTGTCAGGACTATTGTAGCAGTATACAGGCAGGCAGGCAGGCAGGGTATATAGCCATTCCTAGTGGTGACCGTATACCAGCCTTCATCATATCTGGGGCTGGTGTACACAGTCTAAAACAGTCCAGATAGTGTCAGACTTCTCAGTAATATTTGTCGCTCCTAAAAACCTGTTAGGTTCTTATTGCGTCCGTGCTTGCATTTAAAAACCGCACGTGTGTGCCTGTCGGTGGCAGCGTACAGGTGCACTTGTGTGCGTTTTTCACAAACTATTATATAACGCACAAGTGTAGTGTATAATACACGTCAGTCAGCAGTGTCTGATAGTGTCAGACTTCTCAGTAATTGTCGCTCCTAAAAACCTGTTATGTTCTTATTGCGTCCGTGCTTGCATTTAAAAACCGCACGTGTGTGCCTGTCGGTGGCAGCGTACAGGTGCACGTTTTGCACAAACTATTATATAACGCACAAGTCTAGTGAATAATACACGTCAGTCAGCAGTGTCTGATAGTGTCAGACTTCTCAGTAATATTTGTCGCTCCTAAAAACCTGTTAGGTTCTTATTGCGTCCGTGCTTGCATTTAAAAACCGCACGTGTGTGCCTGTCGGTGGCAGCGTACAGGTGCACTTGTGTGCGTTTTTCACAAACTAGTATATAACGCACAAGTCTAGTGAATAATACACGTCAGTCAGCAGTGTCTGATAGTGTCAGACTTCTCAGTAATTGTCGCTCCTAAAAACCTGTTAGGTTCTTATTGCGTCCGTGCTTGCATTTAAAAACCGCACGTGTGTGCCTGTCGGTGGCAGCGTACAGCTCCATATTGTCCCTGGATAGAGATGTGCATGAGGGCCTCAAAACATTGTTCCCATTGCAAAGGAGCGGGTCTCCTGTCGTTGTAATGCCCATTCTGAAAGAATGGGCGAAAAAATTTACCACTGGGGGTATACCTGAAACAACGGCCTAACTATTGTAACGGTCATCATGATGGCGCATGAGAAGGAGGAGCAGTCCAGCGATTAGCCAAAGTCCAGAAGTGTGTTACCATGGGTGAGTGGAGGTACATGGCAAATTCCCGTTACAAACTTTAAATTCCGCTGTCATTTGCTGGTGGTGTGGTGAAGTCTGGCCCAATCCAACCCTTGTTCATCTTGATCAGAGTCAGCCTGTCAGCATTTACAGTTGACAGGCGGGTGCGTTTATCTGTAATGATTCCACCTGCGGCACTAAAAACACGCTCTGACAAAACGCTAGCGGCAGGGCAGGCCAGGACTTCCAAGGCGTAGAGAGCCAATTCATGCCACGTGTCCACCTTGGATACCCAATAATTGTAAGGCACAGAGGAATGTGGGAGTACAGTTATTTGATCTGCAAGGTACTCCTTGAGCATCTGGGCAAACTTAGGATTTCTTGTGGCACTACCCCGCACCTCAGGGGCTGTGGTATGTGAGGGGCTGAGAAAACTGTCCCACATCTTAAAGACTGTTCCCCTACCTCTGGCGGATTGGACTTGTGCCCCTCTCGGCTGTACGCCTTGGTTGTCCACTGATTCCTGACCTATGCCGCTAGCGTTTTGTGAGGGGAATGCTTTGCCTACTTCCGTGACTATGGCCTTCTGGAACTGCTGCATTTTGCCTGACCTCTCCGCCTCGGGAATAAGAGACATAAAGTTCTCCTTTTAGCGTGGGTCTAACAGTGTTACCAACCAGTAATGATTGTCGGCCAAGATGTTCTTAACGCGAGGGTCACGAGACAGGCAGCTTACCATAAAGTCAGCCATGTGTGCCAGACTCTTAACAGCCATCACTTCAGTATCCTGACCAACACGATGACTGAACATGCTGTCCTCCTCCTCCTCCTCCTCCTCATCATCTACCCTGTCCTCTGGCCAGCCACGCTGAACCGAGGATGTGACTGCATGTCATATCCTCAATTTGGCCAGAGAGTTGCTCCATGTCTTCATCCTCCTCCTCGTCATAGTCCTCCACTGCACATTGTGATGAGACGAGGCTGGGCTGTGTGTTATCACCCACACCCACTACTGTTTCTTGCTCAAACTCATCGCGCTCCGCCTGCAATGCATCATGGTTGTTTTTTGAGCAGAGACCATTTTAGAAGGCAGAGAAGCGGTATGGTGACGCTAATAATGTCGTCATCGCCGCTCACCATCTTGGTGGAGTCCTCAAAGTTTTGGCGGATGGTACATAGGTCGGACATCCATCTCCACTCCTCAGGTGTTATGTGTGGAGTTTGACCCATTTCCCGACGGCTTAGGTGATGCAGGTACTCAACAACTGCCCTCTTCTGCTCACATATCCTGACCAACATGTGCAGAGTTGAATTCCAACGCGTGGGGACATCACACACCAGTCTGTGAGCCGGAAGATGCAAACGGCGCTGAAAGCCGGCAAGGCCGGCTGAAGCAGTAGGTGACTTTCGAAAATGTGCAGACAGGCGGCGAACTTTTACCAGCAGATCAGACAGCTCTGGGTATGACTTTAGAAACCACTGAACCACGAGGTTGAGCACATGGGCCACGCATGGAACATGTGTCAGCTGGCCTCGCCTCAAAGCCGCCACCAGGTTCCGGCCATTGTCACACACGACCTTTCCTGGCTTTAGGTTCAGAGTTGTGAGCCAGTGATCTGCCTGCTGTTTCAGAGCTGTCCACACCTCTTCTGCATTGTGGGGTTTGTCACCTAAGCAGATTAGCTTCAGCACTGCCTGTTGCCGCTTCGCTGAGGCAGTGCTGCAGTGCTTCTGTGTCGCCCTGGACAAGCCAGGGGCCACAGAGCACAACACTTAAACACCCCACACTCCCTGCAGGCATATCATAGTCAAAACACAAAATCCTTGTTGCCTTCCCCAGGGGCTGTTGTCCACACCAGGGGGTGGAGCCAGGCGGTTGGTCTCCACCCACCAAGGAGGAGGGAAAACACAGGCAGTGAGAGTTAAGCTAAGGAAGTGGAAGGAGGAAAGTAGTAGAGAGGAGAAAAGTGACAGCAAAGAGCCTGAAGTTGGTCCGGGTGTGTGGCCCGGACAGGACAGCAAGGTTGGCAGGATGTGGTGACCGTCTGCAGTGGAGGCCGATTGGAGTCTGCCGTAAGGACCGTGGACGGGTGGTGACCCGGCCGTACCGGACCAGTATACAAAGAGAAGCCAGCACCATTGGCAGAGGACTTTCGGATCCCGGCAAGGCTTGGTGTCGTCGTGAATTTGCCAAATCCGTTAGTGAAGGGGACCTCAGGGTTTCCAAACAGCCAAGTCCCGATAGAAGGCAACCGTCCAACCGTGAAGGGGAGACACCACCACCGCCAAGGGCAACCGTCTCCCAGGGCCAGCGCCTGTGGGCAAAAGGGGCTCCTCCGGCCCATATCCAGGTCGGGGAGCGGGTTACCGGTGGGAAACCATCACTACCAACACTTAACTTAGGTGCAGGGAGAGACAGTCATCACTAACCTGCAGGGAGGAACAACCGCAGCCGTCCGAGGGACCCGTCCATCCAGCCACTTGTTTTACCGTGACCTGTGTCATCATCATTGGGCTGAGTGAGTACCTCCGTGCCGTGCGGCACAGCGCTGCCCCTGCGACCCTGCACCTCATCAGTTGCCCCTTCACGGCATATCTCGTAACTGGGTCCCTGACGCTATGCTGAAGCCTCTCTCTAGGTTAAAAACCTCCTGTGTATGGGCAAGTAGGAACCTGCTATATAGGATAAGATTACCTGTGGCAACTGGGGGAAGGGTGCACGGTCAGAAGGTATGACCCTCTTCATATAGACAAAAAAGACTGACTGCACTCCTCGACCTGACGTGTGAACAGGTGCATAACTGAACATGACATAAAATACAAAAAAACAGTTTGCACTCTGATAATGCTAAAGTATGGAAACCATGAATATGTGAACATGGACCTGCATTACTGCTAAGGTCGAGGAGTGCAGTCAGTCTTTTTTGTCTATATGAAGAGGGTCATACCTTCTGACCGTGCACCCTTCCCCCAGTTGCCACAGGTAATCTTATCCTATATAGCAGGTTCCTACTTGCCCATACACAGGAGGTTTTTAACCTAGAGAGAGGCTTCAGCATAGCGTCAGGGACCCAGTTACGAGATATGCCGTGAAGGGGCAACTGGGCAGATATACAAATGGCCATTTATATATGCTAAATATCTCATTTTTCTCAGATTTTCCTTAGCAGTAATGCAGGTCCATGTTCACATATTCATGGTTTCCATACTTTAGCATTATCAGAGTGCAAACTGTTTTTTTGTATTTCCTGCACCTCATCAGGCCCCGCAACCCGCCTGTCATCCATCTCTACCCCATCACCGGGCCCCGGGACAACCAACCCCCCTACCCACGGAGGGGAGAAATAACAACAAAGCTGCTCCCTGTCACATGCTCCCGGGATCCCCGTCCAGAGCAGCGGTGGTGTCCACACAATCACCACAACCGCGGGTGGCGTCATGGACAATATCCCCAAAACCCAAACCACCCCTTTTCACTCACGGGCGAGGAGCGCCGCTCGAGTCCCCGGGATCCGGCCATCGCTCGAGCCAACGAGCAGCAGCAGCCGTAGAGCAGCGGCAGCCGGACCCGAGCAGTGGGAGAACGCAGCGTCCCCTCCTCCGCCCGCGACACTTCCAGCTTGGGACTGGTGTGGAGGGTAAAGTGGATGAGGATGCGCAGGAGGAGGAGGAGGCTGAGGAGCATGACATTCCGGAGCTGTAGAGTGTGGGTGAAACCCTGTTTGAGGTAGGGCCTGCAAAACTTGGTGTGTGAAGGACGTGTTCCGTCCCTCGCTCAGACTGGGTCCCAGCTTCCACAATATTAACCCAGTGTGACGTCAACGAGATGTAGCGGCCTTGCCCACATGCACTTGTCCACGTGTCTATGGTTAGGTGGACTTTGGCTGAAACAGCGTTGTTCAGGGCACGTGTGATGTTTTGTGACACGTGGTTATGCAATGCGGGGACGGCACACCGGGAGAAATAGTGGCGGCTGGGGACCGAGTAACGTGGGACAGCTGCCACCATCAGGTCGCGGAATGCTTCTGTCTCAACCAGCCTAAAATGCAACATTTCCAGCGCAAGCAGTCGCGAAAAGTTAGCATTTAGAAGTGTGGCATGTGGGCCGTTGGCAGTGTATTTGCACCTGCGTTCAAAGGTTTGCTGAATGGATAACTGAACGCTGCGCTGGGACAAGGACGTGCTTGATGATGGTGTTATTTCTGCGTGGGCAACTGCAGGTGCAGGGCCGGAGGAGGCTTGTTTGCGGGCAGCATGGACAGGGGATTGGCTCGCATGCACAACAAGCGAAGACGTAGCAGTGACATCAGCAAGCACTGCTCCTCGACTCTGTTGTACATCCCACAAAGTCGGGTGCTTGGCTGACATGTGCCTGATCATGCTGGTGGTGGTCAGGCTGCTAGTTTTGGTACCCCTGCTGATGCTGGCTTGGCAGGTGTTGCAAATGGCCTTTTTAGAATCATCTGGAGCCAACTTAAAAAACTGCCAGACTCGGGAAGACCTAACATTTGTACAGGCACCTTGTGTCGTGTTGTTCCGGGGAACAGTTGCCTGACGTCTGCCTGGGGCCACCACCCTGCTTCTTACTGCCTGTTGGGATGCTACGCCTCCCTCCCCCTGTGCACTGCTGTCCTCGCTCTGCATATCCTCCTGCCAGGTTGGGTCAGTTACTGGATCATCCACCACGTCGTCTTCCTCTTCCGCACCCTGCTCCTCCTCCTGACTTCCTGACAATTGTGTCTCATCATCGTCCACCCCTTGTTGAGACACGTTGCCAACTTCGTGAGAACGTGGCTGCTCAAATATTTGGGCATCTGTACATACAATCTCGTCATGGCCCACTTCAACAGGAGCTGGCGAGAGGCCAGAATGTGTGAATGGAAACGTGAACGAACAGCTCTTCCGGGTGTCCAAGTGTGGGATCAGTAATGTCCGTGGACGTGTACTCAGCCTTGTGGTAGGAAGGAGGATCAGGTTCTGAAATGTGCGGTGCAGTATCACGGCTACTGACACTTGACCGTGTGGAAGACAGAGTGTTTGTAGTGGTGCCAATCTGACTGGAAGCATTATCCGCTATCCAACTAACAACCTGTTGACACTGGTCTTGGTTCAAGAGCGGTGTACTGCTGCGGTCACCAAGAATTTGGGACAGGACGTGCGAGCGAGTAGATGTGGCCCTTTGTTGTGGCGAAATTAGAGCTTGCACACGACCTCGGTCTCTGCCTGCACCAGCATCACGTCCACTTCCTTGTTCGTTGACAACGCCCTTGCGCATTTTGCAATGCTGTGCTGATGTGTATTCACTAGACTTGTGTGTTATATCCAAGTTTTTGCAAAACGCACACAAGTGCAGCGGAAAGCTGCCACCAACAGGCACACACGTGCGGTTTTTAAATGCAAGCACGGAGGCACTAAGAACCTAACAGGTCTCTATCCAGGGACAACGTGGAGCCTCCCAATTTTTGGCTGCCCTGCCTAAGGGCTATACTACAATAGACCCACTTCCTTCCAATAGGCACTTCAGGTTTACAGGCCCTCATGCACGTCTCTATCCAGGGACAACGTGGAGCCTCGCAATTTTTGGCTGCCCTGCCTAAGGGCTATACTACAATAGACCCACTTCCTTCCAATAGGCACTTCAGGTTTACAGGCCCTCATGCACGTCTCTATCCAGGGACAACGTGGAGCCTCCCAATTTTTGGCTGCCCTGCCTAAGGGCTATACTACAATAGACCCACTTCCTTCCAATAGGCACTTCAGGTTTACAGGCCCTCATGCACGTCTCTATCCAGGGACAACGTGGAGCCTCCCAATTTTTGGCTGCCCTGCCTAAGGGCTATACTACAATAGACCCACTTCCTTCCAATAGGCACTTCAGGTTTACAGGCCCTCATGCACGTCTCTATCCAGGGACAACGTGGAGCCTCCCAATTTTTGGCTGCCCTGCCTAAGGGCTATGCTACAATAGACCCACTTCCTTCCAATAGGCACTTCAGGTTTACAGGCCCTCATGCACGTCTCTATCCAGGGACAACGTGGAGCCTCCCAATTTTTGGCTGCCCTGCCTAAGGGCTATACTACAATAGACCCACTTCCTTACAATGGGCACTTCAGGTTTACAGGCCCTCATGCACGTCTGTATGCAGGGTCATTGGTGAACCTCACAATTTTGGACTGCCCTGGCAAAGGAAAATACTACAAAGACTCAGTTCCTCAAAATGGGCACATTAGACTCAGAGGCCTTTATGTACGTCTCTTCTCAGGGACATCGGAGTGCCACACAATGTGTTACGTAAAATCTTTCATGTATTAATCTCAAAAAGTAACATACATTAGCTCTATCTCACTATTGGGTATGTGCCCTTAACATTTCCGCCATGAAAATTAATTTTGGTGTCATTTTGGAAGGTTTTCTGGTGAGTCCGTAAAAATGGCGTAAAACGCGGACAAAATTGTTCACAGCTGTGACTTTTGAGTGATAAATGCTTCAAGGGATCTTCCCCATGCTGTTGCCATGTCATTTGAGCACTCTTCTGAGACTTTTGTGCCATTTTTAGGGTTTCTACATGCTGCCGGTGGTCATTTCACAAAAATACTCGGGTCTCCCATAGGATAACATTGGGCTTGGTGCTCGGGCCGAGTACACGTATATAATTGAAACATTTTTTCACTAGAACTTTCAATAATTATGAGAATTATTGATTTTTCGGGGGTGATGTCTCTTTGCCCTTCATCAGGCACCTTCTACAGATTATCTACGTGTTGATATGGCTTGTATGGTTCCTATTATTTGTTCCACTGTTATATACAAGGCATAAATCAGGTGTGTGATTTTCAAATTGAAGTAAGAAGTGAACAGTCCCTAGAAACATTGTGACAATGACTCTAATTACAGTGACAATTACTGACAATAATCACATTTTAATTGTTATAATCAAAATATCATTATATGTTATAATGAATTGTGCTTGCAGAAATGATAAACATAATTATATTTTGCAATATAACTATCTCTTCTAATAGATTATTAGATATCACTCTAATTATAGTTCGGTTCATTTGAGAATTTTGCTTAAACTGGTGTATATCACAGTCATGCGCTCCAAATTTTTGGTATTTTACTTTTGATAAGTAGTGTAGATCCTGAGAACTCTAGTGGGAGTCGAGATAGCCCTGTAGATGAGTACCTTCAAGCTTCTGCTATCAATACAAAATCTGTACGAGGACCTGCCAACCTCCTATGTGCCATTGTCTTTCTTGTGGCTGAGTGACATTTGTGCCCTCAAGGCACCAGAGCCTGTGTACGATTGCACCGCAGACAGCCAAACCCTACTTACTGCTGGATAACCATTTTTCTACAATGTGCAATGTATCACTTGGAGAAAAACATAAACATTTCCTTATACCCCCTACACTGGCAACTGAGGAGAGGAGTCCTCTGGTTCTTATTACAAACTGTTAAGGGTGCTTTAAACACTGCAACATCGCTAACGATATATCGTCGGGGTCACGTCGTTAGTGAAGCACATCCGGTGCCATTAGCGACATCGCAGCGTGTGAAATGAAGTAGCGACGATCAACGATCGCAAAAACGTCAAAAATCGTTGATCGTTGACACGTCGCTCCTTTTCATAATATCGTTGGTGGTGCATGCCACTGGTTGTTCGTCGTTCCTGCAGCACCACGTATCGCTATGTGGGACACCGCAGGAACGACGAACATCTCCTTACCTGCGTCCACTGGCAATGAGGAAGGAAGGAGGTGGGCGGCATGTTCCGGCCGCTCATCTCCGCCCCTCATCTGCTATTGGGCGGCCGCTTAGTGACGCCGCTGTGACGCCGAATGAACCGCCCCCTTTGTAAGGTGGCGGTTTGCCGGTCACAGCGACGTCGCTAGGCAGGTAAGTACGTGTGATGGGTGTTAGCGATGTTGTGGGCCACGGGCAGCGATTTGCCCATGACGCACGGGGCGGGTACGCTCGCTAGTGAGATCGCAGCGTGTAGAGTGCCCTTTAGACTTCTCTATGTGGAATCTAAATATTGGCCTTAAGTAGTGGATTGGAATCAAATATTATACTAGAAACTACAAGACGCAAGGTATCAGAATGGATCTTTGGTTCTTGCCATCCATGGTACTTATAACATCTTTCTACAGCATCACATTTCAAAGGCATTGATTCTTTAGTGTTGTTTTTATATTGTCCAGGTATCTCATCCATATGTTACCACAGAAAAATTAGGACCTTGTCCAGTGACGTCATTGATGATTTGCCCATAGCTATTCTCCTATTGGCTTCCGGTGTGCTGCATCTTGAGTGGTCATTGATCAGAGTAGGTAAAAGTATTTTACAACTTCCAGTTCATCACTGTCCATCTCAAATGCATCCCAGTCATGATTGGCAGTAGTCACTATCTTTTCCCTAGTGTTGAGAAGCAGTCCCGTTTCAGCTTTCCATCTGGACAATCTATAAGTCCTTTATTCCATTTACTGTTGTTGCTATCCCGAAACTAAACAACAATCGATGACATGGAAACGAACCGCCGCCGAAGAAATTCAAAGTGTCAAGATCAGCAGGGAAGGTTATGGCGTCCGTTTTTTGGGACGCTGAAGGAATTATTATGGTGGACTATTTGGAGAAGGGAGCCACTATTACGGGCTCCTACTACGCAGAACAAATAAGAAGATTGCGGAGGCTATCAAGGAGAAAAGGCAAACTGCGGGCTGGAGTGCTGTTTCACCAAGATAACGCGCCGGCTCACAAAGCTGCAGTTGCCATGGCAACCATTCAAGAAGCGGGCTTTGAACTGGTGGAACACCCCCCATATTCGCCAGATCTAGCCCACAGTGATTTCTTGATCTTTCCTCGCCTCAAGGAACACCTCCGGGGCAAGAAATTTGACGATAATAGCGATGTGATAACCGCTGTTGGGGATTTTTTTTAGGGTCAAGATCAAGGATTTTTTTCGAAGGGAATTCTAAATTTAGAAAAGAGATGGACTAAATGTATAGACTTGTTAGGAGACTATGTAGAAATTTTTTTTTTTTTTAATATATTCATTGTGTTTATTATTGATTATCATTACTTTTGGATCGCCCCTCGTATACTATTAATAAATTCATATTTACTAATTATAGTAACTGAATTTTTTTCTTCTTCTCTTGAATACTTCACCTGTGAACCGGCTCAGAAACCTCCGTGCACTGCACCCTAGGCTGCATTATCTATTTAAACACTTGATGGATTGGTGAGCTGACTGCCCACTCTTTTCGACAAAATTTGGCATGCAGGGTAAATAACAGCATGATGCGAATGGCTGCGTACCTCACCAACAAAAGCCAATCGGTGTGAGAAAAACACTCACACAGGTAATGCATTTTTAACATAATCTTTTACAAACTGTGAAAAGCTAGGGTAGCTATATAGATGACTAGATAGATAGATAGTGTGAGACAGTGACAGGTGTCATATATGAAGTTCACTATGTTTCCCCCAGAATGTGCTTGGAAACCTTGTGAGACCTGCTGGAGTGTGTTGTAGTCACAGTCACCGCTATGAGTGCAACACAAAATAAAAAAAATGTGAACTTGGCCAAGATGTTTGACTAAGTATTTTGTTTAAGTAAACCTGTTAGGGCTTTTATTTTTGGAGAGTTCTGTAGGTTTGGCAGTGGGATATATCTCTCCATCCAGTCTGGGTTTTTCAATAGGCTCATGTCTGGGGAAATACATTTAATCCTGCAGAGCTCAGAAGGTTGTGTCTCACTTGGGAATCAGGCTGATAGAGCAGCAGGTGCTGTGTGAGCTGGCTGTGTGGGACAACACAGGCCAGTACTGAGAAATATGGACATATATAGTACAGCATATATGTGAACCAGCTGCATTCTAGGTTTCCAAGTGTGTAATACTTGTGTGGTGTGAATAAAAAGACTGATGGTGTGAAAAAAATCCTGGGTCACTGCCTCACTTGACTGGCTTTAGGAAGACACTGCCTCACAATAGATAGAGGTCAAACACCTATTTATTGTCCCACCCCCCTGCATCTTCTAACCTTGCACCCTTTAGTGCCTTTCATGTGGCACTAAAGGGTATTTAGCCATGTGTTCAGCCAAAAAATAAATAAATAATTATTTAAAAAAAAAAAAATCAATGTGGAGTCCTCATATTTTTGATAGCCAGCTAGGGTATAACAGAAAGCTGCAGCCCACAGCTGGCAGCTTTACCTTGGCTGGTAATCCAAAACAGAGGTCATCCCATGCTGTTTTTTTTAATTATTTATAAATAAACAATTTAAAAAACCTGTGGGGTTCCCCCAAAATTGGATTACCAGACAAGGTGAGGAAGACAGCTGTGTGTTGGTATTCTTAGGGTGGGAAGGGCCATGGTTATTTGGCCCTTTCTGGCCTAAAAAGAGCAGGTTGCAGCCACCCCAGAACTAATGCCTCCCTTAGATGTTCCAATTCTGGCACTTCACCACTGCTCTTCCTTTTGCATTGGCAACTGGGTAATATATGGGGTTAATGCCAGCTGTGTAATATAGAAAATAGACTAGAACATTTTTTTAATTTGAAAAAACTCTTCCCAACACATTCCCTCTTTCACTAATTTATTAGGAAAATTCCAAGAAAAAAACAATTCCAGTGATTCTGACTTAGGGGCCCGTTACACGCTACGATATATCTAACGATATGTCCTCGGGGTCACATCGTTAGTGATGCACATCCGGCATCGCTTGACATATCGTAGCGTGTGACACGTACGAGCGACTGTGAACGAGCAAAAATACTCACCTTATCGTTGCTCGTTGACACGTCGCTCATTTTCAAAAAATAGAACGTCCTTCTGCGCGCCGGTTGTACATTGTTCCCGAGGCAGCACACATCGCTCCGTGTGACACCCCAGGAATGATGAACAAAGCTTACCTGCATCCTGCCGGCAATGCGGAAGGAAGGAGGTGGGCGGGATGTTACGTCCCGCTCATCTCCGCCCCTCCACTTCTATTGGGCGGCCGCTGTGTGACATCGCTGTGACGCCAAACGTCCCTCCCCCTTCAGGAAGAGGATGTTCACGGCCCACAGCGAGGTCGTTTAGAAGGTAAATACGTGTGACAGCGGATACCGACTTTGTGCGACACGGGCAACAAATTGCCCGTGTCGCACAAACGATAGGGGCGGGTGCGATCGCACATGCGATCGCACGATAAATCGCCGCTTGTAAAGCGACCTTTAGTCGACCGAATCCGATGTAGTTCACAAAAGCAAACCTAAAATACATAAAAAGTGAGAGTTAGTAAAAGACACGCTTGTTCACCATTTAATTTCCCTTTTAAAATCCCTAATCCAGGTCTGCTGTAATCCCTATTAGAGGTCCCAGAACGACTCAGTCTTACAGTATATGGGGTCACACTCAGAGAACGCAACCCTCATATGCTAGAAGAGCAGGCACTCTGTGAGGAGTGTGGCTGCAGTGATGTCAGTGAGGTTACTGCAGGTCATACTCGCTGGGTCAGAGAGAAGGAAGTGTAACCTGCGGTAACCTCACTGACATCACTTCAGTCACACTCCACACAGAGTGCTGAGTGAGATTCGGGAGTGCCTGTACTGCACATGCACCTGCCATTTTTCAAGATGCAGAAGAGAAGGAGGCCGTGTGGGGGACTCAGCTCTAATGGAGGTATCAGGGTGGTCCCGTGGAGGACTTTTGACATGTCAGGGGAGAGAGAACTTAGATGGAGGAGGAACATTTTGGCGGGAGTATAGCCCGTGCACCTGCATTTTACAATCTACAGAGGAGGAGGGGGGCTGTTGCGGACATTTACTGGACTGAAGGACCGGTCGGGGGGACATTTCTCTCCCATCTGACATGTTTGACCATGTCAAATCTGACACAAATATTACCGACGCTGCATTTACTTATACGTGATCACCCGTATAAGGTGTATACTGGCGACTACGTGATAGGGGACCAGAAAAAACAGCCAGAATCATGGTCTCCATGGTCTCAGCTAACCCTGGTAGCTAAAAACCCTGGAGATTATAGGACAGTCTTATTTCTTACCACCATTTTAAAATGTAATGCGGTCATTAAGGGGTTAAAATAATGAACTCATAGTATATGAAATGCCTAAACCATCAAAACAAATGAATGAATAAGCCATTAGACTACCAGGGATAATATTTATTTCAATAACTAAATCAATGGAACATTTTTGAACCACTATATTACCCTATATATTGTTTATTGGAAAAGAAGTAGAACATTTACAGTCAAATGAATGTGGCTTACAGAAATTCATGCACTTGCCTCACAAACAATGCCAATCAGTAATATGCTACTTATTTTCACCATATCTGCATTGTGCGAAAATATTTTTCAAAAGTTAACTGCAGTGAAAAGTAGGTAAAAAAAAGTAGGTAAAAAAACCTGGTAAAGTTATAGCAACTAGTTGACAATATTTTAATTACCCTTTGCACATATAAATACGGAATATGTGGCATTGGATTTTTGACAACCTTTTTACTAAATATACTGTAGATTAATTATCACAGAATGTAGATATTTAAAAATAACTTGTATTTGACAAGGTGAACCGAGCTATGAACTAATCTGTGACACTCTGTCAGCGTAAAACTTTGTTAACAAATAAAAACATAAAAAAGAGACTGCAGGGAATTTTTTTTATGACTTTTAAGCTAATAAAAGTTGCAACAAGCATTCTAAAAGTTATTCCCTTACAGGTTGTAGCGATATATATCGTGTGTTCCAAAAGTAAGAACATTTAGTAGTTTTTTAGTCTATAAATAAGAGTTATTTAATGAGGTGATCATAAAAATTATAGTAATTTAATTAGGAGATCAAAGTGGCCATTATATGAGAGAATCGGAGGAACTTATTTCTCTACATGGCCATATGAAAAATTGGTGTTATAGTCTGGTGGCACCCCATAGAATAAAGATGAACGGATTGGTTTGTGGATGATTGAGTTTGAGTCGAATTTCCTGAAATTTGCAGTTTCACACAAATTCAAATCTTAGAAAATGACTCTGCCATCAAATCTCAATCTGCTGAGTCACTGGGTAAGTATCTCTCCTGTAGAGTGTAAGATCTTATCTTCAGTGAGGTCCTCTCTCTGTCTGCTGTAGAGTGTAAGCTCTTATGGTCAGTGGGGTCCTCTCTTTCCTGTAAAGTGTAAGTGTTGCACCCCAGTGGCCTGGTTGTCACAGTAGTGTTGCCCCCACAGAGGGGTTAATACTAAGCCTGGAAGCAAGCGAGGGGTCCCTTGGTCAGTAAGTACCTACATTCAAAACAGTTCCTACTCCGGGCTAGCAGAGGGAGCTCTAAACGTGGAGTTCTGGGGAGCTTCACAGAAGCTCTGACCTGGAGGAGGAGTTCAAGGAGTGACAGTTTGGAGTTGACCATTTTAGAGAAAACCAGGAGAGGGCGTAGCGGGTAGGCCTCACACCCACCTGGCCAGGGAGACTTCCCTGACTGCTTCCAGGCTATTCGGACCACCATCATCACCATCTGTACCAGTCTCCCAGGACTTCCTCACCGGTTACTAAGTAAAGTGAAAGGTAACGAAACTGCAGTCCTTGTCTGTTATTGTCCATATTCCTGGCCCTGCACCCTGAAGCCCACCAGTTGCCCAAAAATAGACTCTCCAATGGTTGTGCCGGGGTCCTGCTCCAGCTGTGGGGAGCAATTTCACCTCAGCTGCGCCATCATCATCTGCCCCGGGTAATACACAGCGCAGCGGCAGCCCACACTCACAGTACCACAGGTGGCATCACGAACCTTTACTTTTAAGTACAACTCCCATCATCATAATCATCATCCCTTTATCATTGAAAGACACCGCCAGGGTCAGGGAACCGGGCCATGCTGCCACGACATCACCGGACTAGTCCGCCCGGTAATGAGTACCCCCCGGCCCTGGAGCTGGGCTTATCATAAGCTCTTATGGTCAGTGGGGTCCTTTCTCTCTCTTGTAGAGTGTAAGCTCTTATCAGTGGGTTCCTCTCTCTGTCTCTTCTGTAGAGAGTAAACTCTTATGATCAGTGAAGTCCAATCTCTCTCTCTCCTATAGAGTGTGGGCTCTTATGATAAACAGGGTCCTATCTCTCTCCTATAGAGTGCAAACTCCTATGGTAAGTGGGGTCCTCTCTATTTTTTTTTCTCTTATGTAGAGTGTAAGCTCTTATGGTCAGTGGAGTTCTCTCTCTCCTGTAAAATGTAAGCTATTTTAGTCAGTGGGGTCCTGTCTCTCTTTCTCTGCTGTAGAGTGCAAGTGTCGTGGGCGGAGGGGGCGCGCTTGCCACGCTCGGGTCCGGCACTTCTGCTGCTGCGGCTCGGTGGCTCGAGCGGTGGGCCGGACCCGGGGACTCGAGCAGCGCTCCTCACCCGTGAGTGAAAAGGGATGGTTTGTTTGGGGAGAGAGTTCGTGACGCCACCCACGGGACGTGGTGATGAGGGCACCACCACTGCTGGTGACGGGGATCCCGGGAGAGATGGTAGGGAGCAGCTAGGATGTTGTCCCCTCCGTGGGTAGGGGTTGGTGATCTTGGGGCCCAATGGTGTAACGGGGAGGCTGGATGGCTGGGATGCAGGGTTGCAGGGGCAGCGCGGCACCGTGCCGGATGGCACTGGTGTACTCACTCAGACAATCAATGACAGAGTCTCCGGTAAACCAAACGGCCGGATGGACGGGTTCCGCAGCCGGCTGCAGTGTTGTTGTGCTCTCTCCGAATGGCTGATGGTGGCTGTCTTTCCCTGCACCTGTTAGAATGTTCTGACTCCTGTGGTTGCTCACTGGTAGTCCGCTCCCCGGCATATAGGTGCCGTAGGAGCCTGTTTTGCCCGCAAGCGCTGGCCCTTGGATCTCTAGCCTGTAGCGGTGGCTGTATATCCTCACGGTGTGGACTGTTGCCTTCTGTTGGGTCTTGGTTGTTGGGAAACCCCTGGGGTTCCTGTCACACTCGGATTTGACTATTGTCGGCGGCTCCAAGCCTGGTCGGGGATCCGATGGCCCTGCCTGTGTGCTTAGGCTTCACTCCGCTCCCTGGTTCGGTACCGGCGGGCCAATGCCCGACCACACCCTATGGTTCCGCAGAGTTCCGCTAACTCCTGCAAACGGCCACTACCGTCTGCCAACCTTGCTGTCAGTGCCTGGGCTCCCACCCAGGCACACGCAGACGTTTCACTCCTCTCACTTTCACCTCCTAAACTGATCTGTCTGTTTTTCCAGCCTCCAGGTCTGTGAACTCCTCGGTGGGTGGGGCCAACCGCCTGGCTCCGCCCCACCTGGTGTGAACATCAGGCCCTGGAGGGAGGCAACAAGGGTTTTTGTCTGACTGTTGTAACTGTCTAGGGTGGGGGGTGTATATGGTGTTATGTCTGTGACTACCTGGCTAGTCCAGGGCGTCACACTCCCCCTTGGTAAAATACAGACCGTCCACGGACTGCCTGTCCATCACCGGTTTTATTTTTCTGTAAAAGATAAATTAACATTTAAACATTGAACATAAGCATACTTTAGTTCTTCCCTTACGGGAGGCATGGTACTTTAACGTTTCAAACATATAAAACATTTTTATTACTGACGGACGGGTTCATGGTCATCCGCTCCCCCACCCAAGCAACCTAGCCCTTGATGCTGCCCCTAAGAAACGGGCAGCACCCCTCTTCCCCAGTCCTGGTCCAGGTTACCCGAGCGGGAATGGGTACGGTGTCTCGCACCCGGCTGTAACTTCAGGGGACCCCACGTCCAGGGGGACCCCTGACCCCCGGAGGATGGCCACCGGTCCAGGTGGTGGCCAGGCCCCAGCCTACTCTGATGCGGGCCCTTCCTCCAATCTGCCTCTCCGGAGGCGGCATGGAATGGAAAACAGCCCACAAACTATTTACAAACCCACAAGTTCGTGGGTGGCCTGCAAGTTCTCAGCCATGTTTCTTAGCGGTCACTCACGCAACAGGGAACGGGGCAACAGTGGTCCCAATGGGGACAGGGTTCTTCATAGCCAACGGGCTACCACAAACAAAACTGTAGGGTCCCAACGGAGATTTGCTGTAGGGTCCTAACGGGGACTGTCAGTTGGGTCCCAGGGGCTATCCACAACACTTGACTCCGGTACAGCTTCCTCCTGCAGCTTTCCCACAGTCCACCACCGGGACAGCACGAGCCCCCAATGCCACCCTCACTCAGGGGTGACACTGTCTCACAGGACTCCATTTTCAGCTGCCGGTGGTGTGGGTACGACTGCTCCTCCGACCGGACTCTTTAATCTTGAGGGCCAACTGGAACATCAACAGGTCCCGACGGAGACCGACAACAAGGTAGCTGGGAACCGCTACCGCATCAGCATCCTTTTTCTCCAAGCAGCAGTCTTATGGCACAGCTGCCGTAGCTGTCGCTCCGGGTCAGTCGGTGTGGGGGATGGGCCCAGCTGGAGTCCCTCCGTGCCGGCTACGACCGGCACCTTCAGTAGGGAGGGGCCCCGCTGTGACATGGCCTGCTCTGCCGCTTGGCAGCTACATCCCCGCTGTGCCTCGGCCGAGGCTGGGTGTCTGGGAGCAGTCAGCGTGACTTGCGGTGCTGGTGTCTGATCGAGGATAGCCTCCGTTGCGGCCAGGATGAAAGCCGGGATGGGTGCCAGGGCGGTGACAATGGTAGGGTCCGGGCCTTCTCCCACAGATGCTGCGGGCTCCGCTACCGGTGACAGGGGTAACGGGTCAGTCAGGGCGGTGACCGCGGGCATGGGCAATAAGGAAGGTGGCATAGTGGATGGCAGCAGGCCGGGCCCCTCAGACGCAGCGGCTGTTCCCTCGGGGACATAGGGGCGTGGGTCGCTTACCCGCTCCTTTGAGACCACCTCCACTCCAGATGCCTGCACGGTTGCGACCAGGCCCTTCTTCTCCGACGTCCACTCCGCCATCATGGAGCGGACCTTGGCCTGGAGTTCCTGGCACATCTTGCTGGTGGATCCAGGAACGTGCTCTGGCAGAATCCTGGCGTCTCTGCACTCTGTAGCGCTAATTACATGCGGTCGTTAAGCAGCGCCGCTCCTGCGGCCAGCGCTCCTCCGCCAGGCACGGACATCTTTTTCCCGTCCCCCCTTGGTTCTTTCTAGCACTTCCTCTTTGGGGGCGGGGCCTCACTTTCGCGCCTTCCCAGCTCGGGGAAGACGCTCGAGCAGGAAATCTTCGCGCCAAAAGATGGTGGCACTTCAAAAACAATTTCGGCCGGACGCCGCCAGCGGCGACTGCAAGGCACACTTCTACCAGTAGGTAGATCGGTTCTATCCTGTTTGTAACGCCAAGTTGTCACGGGCGGAGGGGACGCGCTTGCCACGCTCGGGTCCGGGGCTTCTGCTGCTGCGGCTCGGTAGCTCGAGCGGTGGGTCGGACCCGGGGACTCAAGCAGCGCTCCTCACCCGTGAGTGAAAAGGGATGGTTTATTTGGGGAGAGAGTTCGGGACGCCACCCACGGGACGTGGTGATGAGGGCACCACCGCTGCTGGTGACGGGGATCCCGGGAGATATGGTAGGGAGCAGCTAGGATGTTGTCCCCTCCGTCGGTAGGGGTTGGTGATCCCGGGGCCCGATGGTGTAACGGGGAGGCTGGATGGCTGGGATGCAGGGTTGCAGGGGCAACGCGGCACGGTGCCGGATGGCACTGGTGTACTCACTCAGACAATTAATGACAGAGTCTCCGGTAAACCAAACGGCCGGATGGACGGGTCCCGCAGCCGGCTGCAGTGTTGTTGTGCTCACCCTGGACGGCTGATGGTGGCTGTCTTTCCCTACACCTGTTAGAATGTTCTGACTCCTGTGGTTGCCCACTGGTAGTCCGCTCCCCGGCGTATAGGTGCTGTATGAGCCCGTTTTGCCCGCAGGCGCTGGCCCTTGGATCTCTAGCCTGTGGCGGTGGCTGTATATCCTCACGGTGTGGACTGTTGCCTTCTATTGGGTCTTGGTTGTTGGGAAACCCTTGGGGTTCCTGTCACACTCGGATTTGACTATTGTCGGTGGCTCCAAGTCTGGTCAGGGTCCGATGGCCCTGCCTGTGTGCTTAGCTTCACTCCGCTCCCCGGTTCGGTACCGGCGGGCCAACGCCCAACCCCGGTCCTACAGTTCCGCAGAGTTCCGCTAACTCCTGCAGACGGCCACCACCGTCTGCCAACCTTGCTGTCAGTGCCTGGGCTCCCACCCAGGCACACGCAGACGTTTCACTCCTCTCACTTTCACCTCCTAAACTGACCTGTCTGTTTTTCCAGCCTCCAGGCCTGTGAACTCCTCGGTGGGTGTGGCCAACCACCTGGCTCCACCCCACCTGGTGTGAACATCAGGCCCTGGAGGGAGGCAACAAGGATTTTTGTCTAACTGTTGTAACTGTTTAGGGTGGGGGGTGTGTATGGTGTTATGTCTGTGACTACCTGGCTAGTCCAGGGCGTCACACTAGCTCTTATAGTTAGTAAGGGCCTCTCTCTTTCCTTGTTTTTCTCTCCTGTAGAGTGTAAGCTCTTATAGTCAGTGGGGTCCTCTCTCTTTCCTTCTTGTAGAGTCTTCTCTCTCGCTTTCTCTACAGTAAAAAGTAAATTTTAATGGTCAGCAGGGTCCTCTCTCTATATACTATATATGTTATATATACTGTATATATACAGTATATTAAAATAATAAAAACATTTTTGACTTTGGTGAAAAACACAGCAATGAATGTCACATGACAATAAAGAAAAGTGACTAAAAAAAACTGCAAATGAGGAATTGGGACAAGCAGGGCCGGATTATAGGCAGGGCAGGCGAGGCTTCAGCCCCGGGGCCCCCACCAAAAGAGCTTCCAAGGGGGCCCCCACCACCAGGGCCATACTTGCCACCCGTCAGCAATTTTTTTTTTTTTCTTCACATCCGCTCCCCCTCCATAAAGACAGTCTAAATCAGCTGTGTTTTTGGAGGGGGGGAGGAGCACCTACATTTATTTGTATCTGCGTCTCTAAGACGCAAAAACAAACTGCGGGCGCAGGACGCTAATTGACCCCGGAAGTACCAGCGCCTGTACTTCCGGGGTCAGAGGTGTGCCTGCTCCCTGCTCTGCTGCGGCGTCCAATGCTGCGGATGTCACAGCAGGACGCCGCGGACGTCACAGCAGGACGCCGCGGACGTCACAGCAGGACGCCGCGGACGTCACAGCAGGACGCCGCGGGCACGGAGGAGAAGACCCACGCCGCGGCCGTGGAGGAGAAGACCCACGCCGCGGCCAGGAGAGGAGACTCACCGGAGCAGGAGGATGGCCGCGGCACTGGAACAGCAGCAGGAGGACGGCGGCCTATACCGGAGCAGCAGGAGGATGGCATCAGAGCAGGTAAGGGCAGAGCTGAAGAAAGATGTGTGGTGTGATGCAGAGCTGTGTGTGTGTGTGTGTGTGTGTGTGTGTGTGTGAAGCAGAGCTGAAGAAAGATGTGTGGTGTGAAGCAGAGCTGTGTGTGTGTAGCAGAGCTGTGTGTGTGTGAAGCAGAGCTGAAGAAAGATGTGTGGTGTGAAGCAGAGCTGTGTGTGTGTAAAGCAGAGCTGTGTGTGAAGCAGAGCTGAAGAAAGATGTGTGGTGTGAAGAAGAGCTGTGTGTGTGTCTGAAGCAGAGCTGTGTGTGTGAGTGTGTGTGTGTGTGTGTGTGTGAAGCAGAGCTGTGTGTGTGTGTGTGAAGCAGAGGTGGGTGTGTGTGTGTGTGTGTGTGTGAAGCAGAGCTGAAGAAAGATGTGTGGTGTGAAGCAAAGCGGTGTGTGTGTGTGTGTGTGTGTGTGTGTGTGAAGCAGAGCTGAAGAAAGATGTGTGGTGTGAAGAAGAGCTGTGTGTGTGTGAAGCAGAGCTGTCTGTGTGAAGCAGAGCTGAAGAAAGATGTGTGGTGTGAAGCAGAGCTGTGTGTGTGTGTGTGTGAAGCAGAGCTGTGGGTGTGTGTGTGTGTGTGTGTGTGAAGCAGAGCTGTGTGTGTGTGTGAAGCAGAGCTGAAGAAAGATGTGTGGTGTGAAGCAGAGCTGTGTGTGTGTGTGTGTGTGTGTGTGAAGCAGAGCTATGTGTGTGTGTGTGTGAAGCAGAGCTGTGTGTGTGTGTGTGTGTGTGAAGCAGAGCTGAAGAAAGATGTGTGGTGTGAAGCAGAGCTGTGTGTGTATATATGAATCAGAGCAGTCTGTGCGGCCCCCCCAGAAGTATATGGGTCCCCCAGAGCTCTAAGCCACCCATCCCAGTAATGTGTACACCACCAGAGCTGTTTGCCATTCCAGTAACGTCTATGCCCCCCCCCCAGTATCGTCTATGCCCCCTGCCCCTCTTGTAATGTATATATTGTAGGCCCCAGCCCCTCCTGTGATGTATATACAGCAGTGCTGTGTCAGTGTGCATGGTGTGCAGTCATGTCAGTTAGTGATGGCCATCATGCAACACAGCCACATGTCCTGGAGGAGCTGGAAACAAGCGGGGGAGGTGAGTGAGGCTGCTAGTGACTTCTCCATATTAACACCTGTAATGTGTCTGTGTCTGCATGTATGTCAGTGTATATGACTGTGCATATATTTGTCTGTTTAAATGTATTTTTGTGAATTTGTCTTCAAATATGTATGTGTACGTATGCCTGTATGTGTATGTGCGTGTCTGCGTGTGGATGGGGTCCACTGAGACTCACAGATAGAAAAAAGGTTTTCAGCTCACCTGTCATCCGACGCCATGGGAATCCTCAGGGTTCACGGAGTCCTCCGGCCAGTCCACGCCGGTGAAGCAACAGGATTGTGAAAGAGTATGGACCCGGCACAATATCAGAAAAACAGAAAAACTTAACGCGTTTCGGACATAGTATTAAAAACAAGTCCTTAAAGGACTTACTTGTTTTTAATACTATGTCCGAAACGCGTTAAGTTTTTCTGTATCACGCTTGGTGCAATGCGTTTGTTGACTGATTTTTAATGACATTTTTCAATAAAGGATACAAGTGATTTTTAAGGATATTGTGCCGGGTCCATACTCTTTCACACTTCCACTGAGACCCAACGAGGGACCACAAAAACCTGGAGCCGACCCTGGCTGCCTTAACATTGGGATCAATTAAAAATATGTGAGTAACTCTACTTTCTGTGTATAAGTGACTGCTGTAAATTATCCTGGACTGTATCTGTATTGTACTGTGTGTATAAGTGACGGCTGTGAGTGATCCTGGACTGTATCTGTATTGTACTGTGTGTATAAGTGACGGCTGTGAGTGATCCTGGACTGTATCTGTATTGTACTGTGTGTATAAGTGACGGCTGTGAGTGATCCTGGACTGTGTCTGTATTGTAGTACTGTAAATCTGAATGTGGCAGAACAGGAGAAGATAAATGTTCAGTGGATTTATATCTAAATGCTACAATTCGTGCTCTACTGTTATGGCTAAAAATGTTAACGTTTATGGGGCCCCCACCAGATTTTCTGCCCAGGGGCCCCCACTAACCTTAATCCGGGCCTGGGGACAAGAGATGAGTAGATCACTTGTACAATCTAGGTCTATGGTCCAAGTCCATGCTCTCTGGTTGTGGACAGTAACTGCATTAATTTCCTGAGTTTCTGGGTTCCCCTGCACTGCATATGATTAGCTGACCTGGAATGATGTCATCTGTATAACGTGTGGTGCACAGTTGACATCCCAACTAGAGATGAGTGAACCGGTCCCGGTTCGGATCGAGGTCGGTTCGCCGAACGGAGGTCCCGTTCAAGTTCGGTTCGTCGAACGTTCGACGAACCGAACTCGAACTGCATAGGAAACAATGGCAGGCAATCACAAACACATAAAAACACCTAGAAAACACCCTCAAAGGTGTCCAAAAGGTGACAAACAACTCACAACACAAACACATGGGAAAGTGACAAGGACATATACTCATGCGAAAACAAAACAGCTGGACAAGGAAAAAGAGGAGGACACACAGATATAGGCATGGCACGCCCTTCTAAAGTCATGTAAAACACCGCAAGGTGACTCCAAGCGGAGTCTCCCTTTTTTCCAAAAATTGGGCCCCACACACACCCACCCCTTCAGTGGCAGCAGTTGTGCCCCAGTTGTACACTTCACAGCTAGATTTGCATCAAGCACATTCAAAAATACGCCATAATTAACCGTCCCCAGGATGACACCGGGGTAGGTAGCAAAGTCTTTCCTGATCCCAGCTCTGTTCATCTTGGCTCCTTTTAAAAAACACAGCAAGCAAGGGTTACTCCAAGCGGAGTCTCCCTTTTTTCCAAAAATTGGGCCACACAGACACCCACCCCTTCAGTGGCAGCAGTTGTGCCCCAGTTGTACACTTCACAGCTAGATTTGCATCAAGCACATTCAAAAATACGCCATAATTAACCGTCCCCAGGATGACACCGGGGTAGGTAGCAAAGTCTTTCCTGATCCCAGCTCTGTTCATCTTGGCTTCTTTTAAAAACACAGCAAGCAAGGGTTACTCCAAGCGGAGTCTCCCTTTTTTCCAAAAATTGGGCCCCACACACACCCACCCCTTCAGTGGCAGCAGTTGTGCCCCAGTTGTACACTTCACAGCTAGATTTGCATCAAGCACATTCAAAAATACGCCATAATTAACCGTCCCCAGGATGACACCGGGGTAGGTAGCAAAGTCTTTCCTGATCCCAGCTCTGTTCATCTTGGCTCCTTTTAAAAAACACAGCAAGCAAGGGTTACTCCAAGCGGAGTCTCCCTTTTTTCCAAAAATTGGGCCACACAGACACCCCATCAGTGGCAGCACTTGTGCCCTAGTTGCAAACAGGATGTTTTGATTTGCATCAAGCACATTCCAAATCCACAAGCATTTACTCTCCCCAGGATGACACAGGGGTAGTAAATTCCTTCTGGATCCATGACTTGTTCATTTTGATGAACGTCAGTCTGTCCACATTGTCACTGGACAGACGCGTGCGCTTATCTGTCAGCACACACCCAGCAGCACTGAAGACACGTTCAGAGACAACGCTGGCAGCTGGACACGACAAAATCTCCAAGGCGTAACTGGAGAGCTCTGGCCATTTTTCTAGATTTGAAGCCCAAAAGGAGCAAGGCTCCATTTGCAAAGTCATGGCATCGATGTTCATTTGGAGATACTCCTGTATCATCCTCTCCAGCCGTTGACTGTTACGAGGGGGACCCGGGGAAGCGTGCCAAGATGGGAAATGGACTGCTTCCGCCGGTCAAGGTCCACTGTGCGGTGTAAGGGACCGCCGCTATGGTGGGTGAAGAGTGAGCGGGTTGCTGCTAGCGATCGTCTGGAATGTCACAGACGATCTATGTACACCGATCTGCCCTAACCCGTGAGGGTTGTATGGCACAGATCTCACGTCTCGGTATACCTGTTGCACGGGGAAGCACAGAGGTGCCCACGCACGTGTGCCAGTGGAAGTCACGAGAATATGGCACGAGGGTAGCACAGAGGTGCCCACGCACGTGTGCTTTCAATAAGCAGGTGAGTCCAATGGAGACTTGAGGAGCTCACCTGGGACAGGAACACGGCCTGTTGACGGGGGTACTGCCGGAGCAGCAAGGCAGGAACACGGCCTGCAAACGAGGTACTGCCGGAGCAGCAAGGGCCAAGCCCACCAGAGACAGTAATGCCTGAGCAGTGGCGTGGCAGCACGCTGCCAGACATCCAAACATAGAAGGACGGTCGCGCGCCGCCATGATGGCAGGGGGAGCTTTTAAGGAGGTGCAGCTCCACCCGAGGGCGGGCGCGAGGCGGAGATGACGGACTTGACCCAATCAGGGTCCACGACGTCCCAGCCTGGCCAGTCAGGATTGACCACGTCACCAGCCTTGTCATCAAGCCGTGTGACGTCAGTGAGCGAATCAGGACCCACCACGCATTGCACATGCTCACCCTCCTGCCTCTGGGAAATAGAGGCGGGATCCTCGGTCTCACAATGTGCAGAGATAACGGGAATCTCACTGCTTCCCTGAGCAGTAAACCTCTGCACATTGCACAGCCTCGCAGACCTTCGGGGCCGCTGAGCAGGAGAGTCTGCGGCAGGCCAGGAATGGGAGACCACTTCACTCCTTGTAACAGGAGAACCACTAGGTGTCACCCTTCTGCTGCCTCTCTGAGAAGGTATCTCCTGCACACTGCGCAGTCTGGCAGACCTTCGGCGCTGCTGAGCAGGAGTGCTCGTGGCAGGCAAGGAATGGGAGACTGCCTCAGTCCTTGCCTCAGGAGAGCCACGAGATGTAACATTACCCCCCCGTCTAGGCCCCCCCCTGTCCGTGCTCGAAGGCCGCTATCAAACCCGGGGCGCGGATATGATCCTCCAACTCCCAGGATCTATGCTCCGGACCACGGCCGGCCCACTCCACGAGGTAGTACCTCTTGCCCTGTATGACTTTTGTCTCCACAAGTTTTGCCACCTCAGGGTCGTCGGACGGGGAGTCGGTTTGAGCCGGCAGGGACCCCGAGAATTTATTAAGTCGTACGGGTTTCAGGAGGGACACGTGAAAGGTGTTGGCTATAGCCCAGCGTGGAGGGAGCTGGAGTCGGTATGCCACTGGGTTTACCTGCTGTAGTACTTTAAACGGACCCAGATACCTAGGGGCGAATTTGGCTGCCTGTACCCGTAGGTTAACATTCTTAGAGGACAGCCATACTAGGTCACCAGGGGCGAAGGATGGTGCAGGGCGGCGGCGAACATCAGCCGTTGTCACCATCCGGTCTTTAGCCCTTTTAAGAGCCTCTTGGGTGTCATCCCAGATCTCCCGGGCCTTGGTAGCCCAATCCTCCACTCTAGTATCGGGTGACGTAATGGGCATCGGAACCGGGATTCTGGGATGTTGTCCGTTATTGAGTAGTAACGGAGTCTGGCCAGAGGATTCATGGACCGAATTGTTAATGGCAAATTCGGCCCAAGGAAGGAGGTTAGCCCAGTTGTCGTGGTGCGCGGATATAAAATGGCGGAGGTAAGTTACCAAGGTCTGATTAGTCCTCTCCACTAGTCCATTGGTCTCGGGATGGTATGCGGAGGAGATGTTCAGTTCTATCTGCAGGAGCTTACAGAGCTCTCTCCAGAAGCGAGACGCGAACTGGGGACCCCGGTCGCTCACCACCTTGTCAGGCATGCCATGCAACCTAAATACATGCCGAATGAACAAGGTGGCGAGAGCACGTGACGTCGGGAGTCGTGGGAGAGGCACCAAGTGGACCATTTTAGAGAAGTGGTCCGTGATGACCCATACGACCCTGTGCCCTGCTGATTTGGGAAGATCTCCCAGGAAGTCCATCCCTACCACTTCCCAGGGACGATCCGGCACTGGCAGTGGGTGAAGAAGACCTGCCGGTCTCTGCCGGGACGGCTTATTCCGAGCACACGACATACAGGCTCCCACATATTCCTGTATGTCCTGGGGTAGTCTCGGCCACCAATAATGCCTGGTCACCAGGTCTCTGGTCCTTTTGACCCCGAAGTGACCCCCCGACCTTGGAGGCATGGGCCCACGATAGCACCTTGTTCCGTAGTTCAGGGGGAACGAGGGTTTTGCCAGGTGGCACCTGGTCCAAAGAAGTGGGAGTGACCATCCTCAAGCTGTCCAGGGGTAGTATAAGATGAGGCTCCTCCTCGTCCTCCTCCAACACAACCATACAACGTGACAAGGCATCGGCCCGTACGTTCTTCTCACCGGCCAGGTGGCGGATAATAAAGCGGAACCGGGAGAAGAATAAAGACCAACGGGCCTGCCTTGGGTTCAGACGTTGTGCTGTCTGGAGGTATGTGAGGTTTTTGTGGTCAGAAAAAACCTCAAATGGATGCTTCGCACCCTCCAGGAGATGCCGCCATTCCTGGAATGCTAGTTTCATCGCCAGTAACTCCCTATCCCTTATGGAGTAGTTCCTCTCGGCCGGAGAAAAGGTCTTGGAGAAAAAGAAACACGGATGTTTCCTTCCTCGTTCGTTTTTCTGGTACAGGACTGCACCTGCACCGACCGAAGAGGCGTCTACCTCCAGTAGGAAGGGTTTGGAGATGTCTGGACGATGAAGGATGGGAGCTTTGGAGAAGTGAGTTTTGAGAGTGTGAAATGCCTCTACCGTTTCCCGTGTCCATGCTTTGGGATTAGCGCCCTTGCGGGTAAGGGCAATGATGGGTGCTGCCACCGTCGAGAAGTTGGGAATGAACTGGCGATAATAATTGATAAACCCCAAGAATCGCTGGATCGCCTTCAGCGGGCGGGGCTCAGGCCAGTTCATCACTGTCTCCAACTTCCCCGGATCCATTGCTAACCCCTGACTGGACACTATGTACCCCAGGAACGGCAAGGATTCCTGTTCAAAAACGCACTTTTCCAGCTTAGCATATAACGAATGGGTGCGGAGCCTCTTAAGTACTCGGATGACATCCCTCCGATGGGTGGTAAGATCGGGGGAGAAGATAAGAATGTCATCCAGGTATGCAACCACGGAAAGATACAAATCCCGGAAAATGTCATTCACAAAGTCTTGAAATACGGCGGGGGCATTGCAGAGTCCGAAGGGCATTACTAGATACTCGTAGTGACCGTCCCTGGTGTTAAAGGCGGTCTTCCACTCATCGCCCTTTCGGACTCGCACTAGATTATACGCCCCGCGTAGATCCAGCTTTGTGAAGACCTTTGCCCCGCGGAATCGATCAAATAGCTCAGTAATGAGGGGCAAAGGGTATTTGTTCTTGATTGTGATTGCATTTAATCCCCTGTAATCGATACAGGGGCGCAGATCCCCTTCCTTCTTCTGCACAAAAAAGAACCCTGCACCAGCCGGTGAAATAGACTTGCGAATGAACCCCTTCGCCAGGCTGTCCTGAATATATTTGGACATAGCCTCCGTCTCTGGAGCAGAGAGTGGATACACTCTGCCCCTAGGGGGCTCGGAGCCTGGCTTCAGGTCTATTCGGCAATCATATGGCCGGTGGGGAGGAAGAGTATCTGCGGCCCTTTTGGAAAAGACATCCCTGTAGGCCTCATAAGGTGTCGGTAAACCCGGCCCCTCAGTATTCCCTGAGGACCCAACCGACCTAATGGTAGCGGGTGGTTCGGTAGTCACGAGGTGCTCTCTACAGGATCCTGCCCAGGATGAGATCTCCCCTGTTGCCCAGTTGAGTATAGGAGCATGCTGTCTCAACCAGGGAAGACCCAGTAGGATCTCATCCGTCCCCCCTGGAAGCACCAGGAAGGACACCTGCTCATGGTGTCCCGGTGGTACATCCATCCTGAGAGGGATGGTGATCTGGGTGATAGGATCGAGTAGTATGGACCCGTCGACTACCCGGACCCTGAGTGGCTTGGGCAACAGAACCAGGGGAACTGAGTATCGGGTTGCCAGGGAGGTCGAGATGAAATTGCCTTCAGCGCCTGAGTCCAAGCAAGCCAGGGCAGAGAAGAGAGTAGTGCCGAACTGCAACTGGGCGCTGATAGTCAACCTAGAGGGAGAAGTAGCGTCTAGAGTCCCCCCTCTGATAGAAACTAGACGCTGTCTTTTCCCGACGGTTTGGGACATCGGGTAGCTATGTGTCCCCTCTGCCCACAGGAAAAGCAGATGACACAAGACCGAGAACCTGGGGCAGAGGAGACCACCTTGGACACCTCCATTGACTCCACGGAGTCGCCTACAGGACTGGCTGGGGGACCTGTCTGATGGAAGACGGGAGTCAGACGCTTTTTAGGCCGAGAAGACGTGGGTGCTGAAGAGACCTCGAGCCTTCGCTCCGCCTGGCGGATGTCTATGCGAGAGGCAACCTGAATCAAGGACTCTAAAGTGGCAGGCACCTCACGTGTGGCCAGTGCGTCTTTGACAAACCCTGCCAGGCCCTCCCAAAACACAGGGACAAGGACCTTATCCGGCCAGTCCAGCTCTGCGGCCAGTGTCCTTAAGTGTACAGCAAAGTCCCCGACTGAAGCAGACCCTTGCCGAAGTCGTAGGAGGCGCAGCGCGGAATCGTGGGTGACTTGAGGCCCGAGGAACACCATTCTCATGGCCCCAAGATAAGCTGCTAAGTTATTCACCACACGATCTCCGCGCTCCCACAACGGCGTGGACCACTTCAGCGCTCTCCCTGTGAGCAGGGACTGGACGAAGGCTACCTTCGCCTTCTCGGTAGCGTAAAGAGTCGCGGACAGCTCTAAGTAGGTGGTAACCTGGTTTATAAAACCACGGCACTCAGAGCTGTTGCCGCTAAAGCGCTCTGGAAGCGCAAGGCGAGGAGACCTTCCGCCCAATAGCACAGCCCGGGTAGCCGCCTGGGTGGCGACTGTCGTCGGAGTAGTCTTATCGGAGGAAGACTGCTCCACTGCTGCCAATCGTGACTCCAACTGCTGCACATAACGCAGCAACTGCTGCTGCTCTTCAGCCATAGCCAGACCTTTGGCGCGACCGTAATGTTACGAGGGGGACCCGGGGAAGCGTGCCAAGATGGGAAATGGACTGCTTCCGCCGGTCAAGGTCCACTGTGCGGTGTAAGGGACCGCCGCTATGGTGGGTGAAGAGTGAGCGGGTTGCTGCTAGCGATCGTCTGGAATGTCACAGACGATCTATGTACACCGATCTGCCCTAACCCGTGAGGGTTGTATGGCACAGATCTCACGTCTCGGTGTACCTGTTGCACGGGGAAGCACAGAGGTGCCCACGCACGTGTGCCAGTGGAAGTCACGAGAATATGGCACGAGGGTAGCACAGAGGTGCCCACGCACGTGTGCTTTCAATAAGCAGGTGAGTCCAATGGAGACTTGGGGAGCTCACCTGGGACAGGAACACGGCCTGTTGACGGGGGTACTGCCGGAGCAGCAAGGCAGGAACACGGCCTGCAAACGAGGTACTGCCGGAGCAGCAAGGGCCAAGCCCACAAGAGACAGTAATGCCTGAGCAGTGGCGTGGCAGCACGCTGCCAGACATCCAAACATAGAAGGACGGTCGCGCGCCGCCATGATGGCAGGGAGAGCTTTTAAGGAGGTGCAGCTCCACCCGAGGGCGGGCGCGAGGCGGAGATGACGGACTTGACCCAATCAGGGTCCACGACGTCCCAGCCTGGCCAGTCAGGATTGACCACGTCACCAGCCTTGTCATCAAGCCGTGTGACGTCAGTGAGCGAATCAGGACCCACCACGCATTGCACATGCTCACCCTCCTGCCTCTGGGAAATAGAGGCGGGATCCTCGGTCTCACAATGTGCAGAGATAACGGGAATCTCACTGCTTCCCTGAGCAGTAAACCTCTGCACATTGCGCAGCCTCGCAGACCTTCGGGGCCGCTGAGCAGGAGAGTCTGCGGCAGGCCAGGAATGGGAGACCGCTTCACTCCTTGTAACAGGAGAACCACTAGGTGTCACCCTTCTGCTGCCTCTCTGAGAAGGTATCTCCTGCACACTGCGCAGTCTGGCAGACCTTCGGCGCTGCTGAGCAGGAGTGCTCGTGGCAGGCAAGGAATGGGAAACTGCCTCAGTCCTTGCCTCAGGAGAGCCACGAGATGTAACAGTTGACTATGTGTCAGACTTGTTGTCTCTGGTGGCCTTGCAAAAGAGGGTCTAAAAAAATTATGAAAAGATTCCATAAAATTGCTGTTACCAGCACCAGATACGGTCCTACTGGTACGGGTAGACTGTTGAAGATGACGAGACCGTCCCATGTTTGTCAAGTTACAACTGGGAGATTCCCTCCCTGCACCTGCACGGTTGTTTGGTGGAAAAGCCGAGCTAAGATCGAGTAACAGCTTCTGCTGATACTCCTGCATACGTGCGTCCCTTTCTATGGCTGGAATTATGTCACAAAATTTGGACTTGTACCGGGGATCTAATAGTGTGGCAATCCAGTAGTCATCATCACTTCTAATTTTGACAATACGACTGTCATGTTGGAGGTAGTGCAACAAAAAGGCACTCATGTGTCTTGCGCAGCCATGCGGACCAAGTCCACGCTGTGTTTGTGGCATAGAGGTGCTACCCGTTCTTTCTTCCTCTGACATCTCCCCCCAACCTCTTTCAACTGAAATTTGACCAAGGTCTCCCTCATCTGCTGAGTCTTCCATGTCCATGGACAGTTCGTTTCTTCATGTTCTCCTGCACCTTCCTCAACATTTCGCCTGCTACTATGCGCCCTTGTCGATCCCTGTCCCCCATGGTCCCATGCCTGCTGCGTTGGTGATGATGAACGTCTGGACCTTGGTGATGTTGTTGTCCCTTGCGCATATGAATCCTCCTGTAGTTCCTCCCCTTCATGTTGTCCCACCCCCTGACTCCGAATAGTGTTTAGCGTGTGCTCCAGCATGTAAATGACTGGAATCGTCATGCTGATAATGGCATTGTCAGCGCTAAACATATTCGTCGCCATGTCGAAACTGTGCAGAAGGGTGCATAGGTCCTTGATCTGAGACCACTCCATCAGGGTGATCTGCCCCACCTCTGCATCTCGTTGGCCCAGGCTATACGTCATGACGTATTGCACCAGGGCTCTGAGGTGCTGCCACAGTCGCTGTAACATGTGGAGAGTTGAATTCCAGCGTGTCGCCACATCGCATTTCAGGCGATGAACCGGCAGGCCGAAAGACTTCTGGAGCGATGCAAGTCGCTCAGCTGCGGCGCTTGAACGGCGGAAGTGAGCAGACAGTTTTCGTGCCCTGTTCAGAAGGCCATCTAGGCCGGGATAGTGTGTTAAAAATTGCTGGACGACAAGGTTCAACACGTGAGCCATACAAGGTACGTGTGTCACCTTGCCCAGGCGAAGGGCCGCACCCAGGTTTGCAGCATTGTCGCACACGGCCTTACCAGGCTGCAGGTTGAGTGGAGACAACCATTTATTAAACTCGGACCGCAGAGCTGACCACAACTCCTCAGCTGTGTGACTCTTATTCCCAAGACATGTCAAGCTAAAGACCGCCTGATGCCGTTGCGCTCTGCTGCCAGCATAGTAATGAGGGGTGCGTGATTCCTTCTGCGCAGTGAGAACGCTGGTGGCCTGACCAGGCAGGCTTGGGGCGGAGGTGGAGGACCCAGATGAGGTGGAGGATGCAGAAGCAGTGGCGGAACTTGGACAGACAGAGGATTGACACACAAGTCGTGGGGACGGCAAGACTTGTGCAGCAGACCCTTCACCATCTATCACCATAGTTACCCAGTGCCCAGTCAGCGACATGTAACGTCCCTGTCCATGCTTACTGGTCCAAGTATCGGTGGTGAAATGCACCCGTTCACACACAGAGTTTCTCAAGGAAGCGGTGATGTTGTGTGCGACATGCTGGTGTAGCGCGGGCACACCTTTCTTAGAGAAGTAGTGGCGACTAGGCATCTGGTACTGGGGCACAGCGACAGACATAAGGTCTCTAAAATCCTGTGTGTCCACTAGGCGGAAAGGCAGCATTTCGGTAGCCAACAGCTTACAGAGGGATAGAGTCAACCTCTTAGCTTTGTCATGGGTCGCAGGAAGTGGCCTTTTATTTGACCACATCTGAGGGACAGAGATCTGGCTGCTGTGTGTAGACGGTGTTGAGTAGGGTGTCCCTGGAAAAATGCAGGTTTGTGAGGAAAGTGCAGGCGGAGACATGATGTTGCCTTCATCCAACGTTGGTGCTATCGATGTCTGAGAGAGCTGTACACACTCACTTGTTTCCCCTTCCAAACCAACTGACGACCTACCAAGCAAACTGCCTGTTGCGGTTACAGTGGTGGAAGTTGTGCGTGGAAAAACAGGTGTGACAGCTGTCCCCACAGTCCTAGAAGATGAAGAGCGCGCGGATGCACTGGAAGGGGCAGGCGGTGGATGGTTCGCTCCGCTAGGCCGCATTGCAGCACAGTGAGCTTCCCACCGGGACCTATGATATTTATTCATGTGACGATTCATGGAAGAAGTTGTCAAACTGCTGAGGTTTTGACCTCTACTAAGAGAATCATGACAAAGTTTACAGATCACATAATTTGGGCGATCTTTTTCTATGTCAAAAAAGGACCAGGCTAGGCAAGACTTAGAGGCCAAGCGACCTGTTGATCCACCCCGAATAATGCTCATAGGCAGAGTGGTGGCTGAGGATGCAGTTGTAGACGTGCTACCAGTGCTCCGACTCTGTCCAGGAAGGCGCAAGGTAACTTCGTCGTCGGTTGCATCCTCCTCCACCGCCTCTGTTGACCTCCTCGAGTGTCTGACTGTGGGTTGACAGTAGGTGGGATCTAGAACTTCATCATCAATTGTTGTGTTTGCACTCCCCTCCCCCTCAGACCGAGCCTCTTCTTGCCCTGACCGAATATTTAAGTTGTCATCCCAAACGGGTATCTGCGTCTCATCTTCATCAGTATGTTCCTCATTGTCTATAACCACAGGTGTTACAGTTTGTGACAAAGGGTCAACATTATGCTCAGAAACTTGGTCCTCACGGCCTGAATCAGAGTCACAAAGGTTCTGGGCATCACTGCAGACCATTTCCTGTTCTGTACTCACTGTAGCTTGGGAGCAGACCTCTGATTCCCAGGCTATAGTGTGACTGAACAGCTCTGCAGACTCAGCCATCTCAGTTCCACCATACTGTGCAGGGCTGATGGAGACTTCAGAGCTGGGAGAAAGCAAGTTTGATTGGGATGACAACTTAGAGGACTGGTGTTTTTTGGATGCGGAACTTGAAGTGGCTGAGAGGGCACTTGTTGGACCACTTGAGATCCATTCAAGCATTTATCTTTTTTGCCCATCATCTACCTTTGTTCCTGTTGTTCGTGTCCGTAAAAAAGGGAGCACATCGGATTGTCCACGGTAAGTAGTAGACATCTTACTTTTGCTGGTAGATGGTCTATCTTCAGCAGATGATAATGGAGCTTTGCCACCTTCCCCACGGACAAACCCTTTTTTTCCTTTTCCACCACGCCTCTTCCCCTTTCCACCAGCATCTGTCATTTTGCCACTCATGTTGATTGCGACAAGATTGCGCACTTAAAATGTGGTATTAAAAATTGAGAGGTGGTGTAGATTGCAGCGGTGGTCTAGCTTTATTAACAGCCGAATAATAAAGAATAATTATCCCTAACAATGCAACTACGGCCCTTAAAGTGGCAGCAGTGTTTGCTAGTATAATGGCTTAGTTATAATGAGTTGGAGTGTGCAATGCAGGTAGAGGTGCTGCAAATGTCTTTGCACTAGTGTGACTATAGCAAAGTCCAATAGCCACGTATAGGATGCCACTAGGTACACTGAGTGTTTGCTAGTATAATGGCTTAGTTATCATGAGTTAGAGTGTGCAATGCAGGCAGACGCGCTCTGCAAATGTCTTTGCACTAGTGTGACTATAGCAAAGTCCAATAGCCACGTATAGGATGCCACTAGGTACACTGAGTGTTTGCTAGTATAATGGCTTAGTTATCATGAGTTGGAGTGTGCAATGCAGGCAGAGGTGCTGCAAATGTCTTTGCACTAGTGTGACTATAGCAAAGTCCAATAGCCACGTATAGGATGCCACTAGGTACACTGAGTGTTTGCTAGTATAATGGCTTAGTTATCATGAGTTGGAGTGTGCAATGCAGGCAGACGCGCTCTGCAAATGTCTTTGCACTAGTGTGACTATAGCAAAGTCCAATAGCCACGTATAGGATGCCACTAGGTACACTGAGTGTTTGCTAGTATAATGGCTTAGTTATCATGAGTTGGAGTGTGCAATGCAGGCAGACGCGCTCTGCAAATGTCTTTCAACTAGTGTGACTATAGCAAAGTCCAATAGCCACGTATAGGATGCCACTAGGTACACTGAGTGTTTACTAGTATAATGGCTTAGTTATCATGAGTTGGAGTGTGCAATGCAGGTAGAGGTGCTGCAAATGTCTTTGCACTAGTGGGACTATAGCAAAGTCAAATAGCCACGTATAGGATGCCACTAGGTACACTGAGTGTTTGCTAGTATAATGGCTTAGTTATAATGAGTTGGAGTGTGCAATGCAGGCAGAGGTGCTGCAAATGTCTTTGCACTAGTGTGACTATAGCAAAGTCCAATAGCCACGTATAGGATGCCACTAGGTACACTGAGTGTTTGCTAGTATAATGGCTTAGTTATCATGAGTTGGAGTGTGCAATGCAGGCAGACGCGCTCTGCAAATGTCTTTGCACTAGTGTGACTATAGCAAAGTCCAATAGCCACGTATAGGATGCTACTAGGTACACTGAGTGTTTGCTAGTATAATGGCTTAGTTATCATGAGTTGGAGTGTGCAATGCAGGCAGACGCGCTCTGCAAATGTCTTTGCACTAGTGTGACTATAGCAAAGTCCAATAGCCACGTATAGGATGCCACTAGGTACACTGAGTGTTTACTAGTATAATGGCTTAGTTATCATGAGTTGGAGTGTGCAATGCAGGTAGAGGTGCTGCAAATGTCTTTGCACTAGTGGGACTATAGCAAAGTCCAATAGCCACGTATAGGATGCCACTAGGTACACTGAGTGTTTGCTAGTATAATGGCTTAGTTATAATGAGTTGGAGTGTGCAATGCAGGCAGAGGTGCTGCAAATGTCTTTGCACTAGTGTGACTATAGCAAAGTCCAATAGCCACTTATAGGATGCCACTAGGTACACTGAGTGTATGCTAGTATAATGGCTTAGTTATAATGAGTTGGAGTGTGCAATGCAGGCAGAGGTGCTGCAAATGTCTTTGCACTAGTGTGACTATAGCAAAGTCCAATAGCCACGTATAGGATGCCACTAGGTACACTGAGTGTTTGCTAGTATAATGGCTTAGTTATCATGAGTTGGAGTGTGCAATGCAGGTAGAGGTGCTGCAAATGTCTTTGCACTAGTGGGACTATAGCAAAGTCCAATAGCCACGTATAGGATGCCACTAGGTACACTGAGTGTTTGCTAGTATAATGGCTTAGTTATCATGAGTTGGAGTGTGCAATGCAGGCAGACGCGCTCTGCAAATGTCTTTGCACTAGTGTGACTATAGCAAAGTCCAATAGCCACGTATAGGATGCCACTAGGTACACTGAGTGTTTGCTAGTATAATGGCTTAGTTATCATGAGTTGGAGTGTGCAATGCAGGCAGACGCGCTCTGCAAATGTCTTTGCACTAGTGTGACTATAGCAAAGTCCAATAGCCACGTATAGGATGCCACTAGGTACACTGAGTGTTTGCTAGTATAATGGCTTAGTTATAATGAGTTGGAGTGTGCAATGCAGGCAGAGGTGCTGCAAATGTCTTTGCACTAGTGTGACTATAGCAAAGTCCAATAGCCACGTATAGGATGCCACTAGGTACACTGAGTGTTTGCTAGTATAATGGCTTAGTTATAATGAGTTGGAGTGTGCAATGCAGGCAGACGCGCTCTGCAAATGTCTTTGCACTAGTGTGACTATAGCAAAGTCCAATAGCCACGTATAGGATGCCACTAGGTACACTGAGTGTTTGCTAGTATAATGGCTTAGTTATCTTGAGTTGGAGTGTGCAATGCAGGTAGAGGTGCTGCAAATGTCTTTGCACTAGTGGGACTATAGCAAAGTCCAATAGCCACGTATAGGATGCCACTAGGTACACTGAGTGTTTGCTAGTATAATGGCTTAGTTATCATGAGTTGGAGTGTGCAATGCAGGCAGACGCGCTCTGCAAATGTCTTTGCACTAGTGTGACTATAGCAAAGTCCAATAGCCACGTATAGGATGCCACTAGGTACACTGAGTGTTTGCTAGTATAATGGCTTAGTTATAATGAGTTGGAGTGTGCAATGCAGGCAGAGGTGCTGCAAATGTCTTTGCACTAGTGTGACTGTAGCAAAAGTCCAATAGCCACGTATAGGATGCCACTAGGTACACTGAGTGTTTGCTAGTATAATGGCTTAGTTATAATGAGTTGGAGTGTGCAATGCAGGAAGACGTGCTGCAAATGTCTTTGCACTAGTGTGACTATAGCAAAGTCCAATAGCCACGTATAGGATGCCACTAGGTACACTGAGTGCTTGCTAGTATAATGGCTTAGTTATAATGAGTTGGAGTGTGCAATGCAGGCAGACGCGCTCTGCAAATGTCTTTGCACTAGTGTGACTATAGCAAAGTCCAATAGCCACGTATAGGATGCCACTAGGTACACTGAGTGTTTGCTAGTTTAATGGCTTAGTTATCATGAGTTGGAGTGTGCAATGCAGGTAGAGGTGCTGCAAATGTCTTTGCACTAGTGTGACTATAGCAAAGTCCAATAGCCACGTATAGGATGCCACTAGGTACACTGAGTGTTTGCTAGTATAATGGCTTAGTTATAATGAGTTGGAGTGTGCAATGCAGGCAGAGGTGCTGCAAATGTCTTTGCACTAGTGTGACTATAGCAAAGTCCAATAGCCACGTATAGGATGCCACTAGGTACACTGAGTGTTTGCTAGTATAATGGCTTAGTTATAATGAGTTGGAGTGTGCAATGCAGGCAGAGGCGCTCTGCAAATGTCTTTGCACTAGTTTGACTATAGCAAAGTCCAATAGCCACGTATAGGATGCCACTAGGTACACTGAGTGTTTGCTAGTATAATGGCTTAGTTATCATGAGTTGGAGTGTGCAATGCAGGCAGACGCGCTCTGCAAATGTCTTTGCACTAGTGTGACTATAGCAAAGTCCAATAGCCACGTATAGGATGCCACTAGGTACACTGAGTGTTTGCTAGTATAATGGCTTAGTTATCAAGAGTTGGAGTGTGCAATGCAGGTAGAGGTGCTGCAAATGTCTTTGCACTAGTGTGACTATAGCAAAGTCCAATAGCCACGTATAGGATGCCACTAGGTACACTGAGTGTTTGCTAGTATAATGGCTTAGTTATCATGAGTTGGAGTGTGCAATGCAGGTAGAGGTGCTGCAAATGTCTTTGCACTAGTGTGACTATAGCAAAGTCCAATAGCCACGTATAGGATGCCACTAGGTACACTGAGTGTTTGCTAGTATAATGGCTTAGTTATCATGAGTTGGAGTGTGCAATGCAGGCAGACGCGCTCTGCAAATGTCTTTGCACTAGTGTGACTATAGCAAAGTCCAATAGCCACGTATAGGATGCCACTAGGTACACTGAGTGTTTGCTAGTATAATGGCTTAGTTATAATGAGTTGGAGTGTGCAATGCAGGCAGACGCGCTCTGCAAATGTCTTTGCACTAGTGTGACTATAGCAAAGTCCAATAGCCACGTATAGGATGCCACTAGGTACACTGAGTGTTTGCTAGTATAATGGCTTAGTTATCATGAGTTGGAGTGTGCAATGCAGGTAGAGGTGCTGCAAATGTCTTTGCACTAGTGGGACTATAGCAAAGTCCAATAGCCACGTATAGGATGCCACTAGGTACACTGAGTGTTTGCTAGTATAATGGCTTAGTTATCATGAGTTGGAGTGTGCAATGCAGGCAGACGCGCTCTGCAAATGTCTTTGCACTAGTGTGACTATAGCAAAGTCCAATAGCCACGTATAGGATGCCACTAGGTACACTGAGTGTTTGCTAGTATAATGGCTTAGTTATAATGAGTTGGAGTGTGCAATGCAGGCAGAGGTGCTGCAAATGTCTTTGCACTAGTGTGACTGTAGCAAAAGTCCAATAGCCACGTATAGGATGCCACTAGGTACACTGAGTGTTTGCTAGTATAATGGCTTAGTTATAATGAGTTGGAGTGTGCAATGCAGGCAGACGTGCTGCAAATGTCTTTGCACTAGTGTGACTATAGCAAAGTCCAATAGCCACGTATAGGATGCCACTAGGTACACTGAGTGTTTGCTAGTATAATGGCTTAGTTATAATGAGTTGGAGTGTGCAATGCAGGCAGAGGTGCTGCAAATGTCTTTGCACTAGTGTGACTATAGCAAAGTCCAATAGCCACGTATAGGATGCCACTAGGTACACTGAGTGTTTGCTAGTATAATGGCTTAGTTATCATGAGTTGGAGTGTGCAATGCAGGCAGACGCGCTCTGCAAATGTCTTTGCACTAGTGTGACTATAGCAAAGTCCAATAGCCACGTATAGGATGCCACTAGATACACTGAGTGTTTGCTAGTATAATGGCTTAGTTATCAAGAGTTAAAGTGTGCAATGCAGGTAGAGGTGCTGCAAATGTCTTTGCACTAGTGTGACTATAGCAAAGTCAAATAGCCACGTATAGGATGCCACTAGGTACACTGAGTGTTTGCTAGTATAATGGCTTAGTTATCATGAGTTGGAGTGTGCAATGCAGGTAGAGGTGCTGCAAATGTCTTTGCACTAGTGGGACTATAGCAAAGTCCAATAGCCACGTATAGGATGCCACTAGGTACACTGAGTGTTTGCTAGTATAATGGCTTAGTTATCATGAGTTGGAGTGTGCAATGCAGGCAGACGCGCTCTGCAAATGTCTTTGCACTAGTGTGACTATAGCAAAGTCCAATAGCCACGTATAGGATGCCACTAGGTACACTGAGTGTTTGCTAGTATAATGGCTTAGTTATAATGAGTTGGAGTGTGCAATGCAGGCAGACGCGCTCTGCAAATGTCTTTGCACTAGTGTGACTATAGCAAAGTCCAATAGCCACGTATAGGATGCCACTAGGTACACTGAGTGTTTGCTAGTATAATGGCTTAGTTATCATGACTTGGAGTGTGCAATGCAGGTAGAGGTGCTGCAAATGTCTTTGCACTAGTGGGACTATAGCAAAGTCCAATAGCCACGTATAGGATGCCACTAGGTACACTGAGTGTTTGCTAGTATAATGGCTTAGTTATAATGAGTTGGAGTGTGCAATGCAGGCAGAGGTGCTGCAAATGTCTTTGCACTAGTGTGACTATAGCAAAGTCCAATAGCCACGTATAGGATGCCACTAGGTACACTGAGTGTTTGCTAGTATAATGGCTTAGTTATAATGAGTTGGAGTGTGCAATGCAGGCAGAGGTGCTGCAAATGTCTTTGCACTAGTGTGATTATAGCAAAGTCCAATAGCCACGTATAGGATGCCACTAGGTACACTGAGTGTTTGCTAGTATAATGGCTTAGTTATAATGAGTTGGAGTGTGCAATGCGGGCAGACGCACTCTGCAAATGTCTTTGCACTAGTGTGACTATAGCAAAGTCCAATAGCCACGTATAGGATGCCACTAGGTACACTGAGTGTTTGCTAGTATAATGGCTTAGTTATCATGAGTTGGAGTGTGCAATGCAGGCAGAGGCGCTCTGCAAATGTCTTTGCACTAGTGTGACTATAGCAAAGTCCAATAGCCACGTATAGGATGCCACTAGGTACACTGAGTGTTTGCTAGTATAATGGCTTAGTTATAATGAGTTGGAGTGTGCAATGCAGGCAGACGCACTCTGCAAATGTCTTTGCACTAGTGTGACTATAGCAAAGTCCAATAGCCACGTATAGGATGCCACTAGGTACACTGAGTGTTTGCTAGTATAATGGCTTAGTTATCATGAGTTGGAGTGTGCAATGCAGGTAGAGGTGCTACAAATGTCTTTGCACTAGTGTGACTAGACAACAGTCCAATAGCCACGTTTAGGATGCCACTAGGTACACTGAGTGTTTGCTAGTATAATGGCTTAGTTATAATGAGTTGGAGTGTGCAATGCAGGCAGAGGCGCTCTGCAAATGTCTTTGCACTAGTGTGACTATAGCAAAGTCCAATAGCCACGTATAGGATGCCACTAGGTACACTGAGTGTTTGCTAGTATAATGGCTTAGTTATAATGAGTTGGAGTGTGCAATGCAGGCAGAGGTGCTGCAAATGTCTTTGCACTAGTGTGACTATAGCAAAGTCCAATAGCCACGTATAGGATGCCACTAGGTACACTGAGTGTTTGCTAGTATAATGGCTTAGTTATAATGAGTTGGAGTGTGCAATGCAGGCAGACGCGCTCTGCAAATGTCTTTGCACTAGTGTGACTATAGCAAAGTCCAATAGCCACGTATAGGATGCCACTAGGTACACTGAGTGTTTGCTAGTATAATGGCTTAGTTATCATGAGTTGGAGTGTGCAATGCAGGCAGAGGTGCTGCAAATGTCTTTGCACTAGTGGGACTATAGCAAAGTCCAATAGCCACGTATAGGATGCCACTAGGTACACTGAGTGTTTGCTACTATAATGGCTTAGTTATCATGAGTTGGAGTGTGCAATGCAGGCAGACGCGCTCTGCAAATGTCTTTGCACTAATGGGACTATAGCAAAGTCCAATAGCCACGTATAGGATGCCACTAGGTACACTGAGTGTTTGCTACTATAATGGCTTAGTTATCATGAGTTGGAGTGTGCAATGCAGGCAGACGCGCTCTGCAAATGTCTTTGCACTAGTGTGACTATAGCAAAGTCCAATAGCCACGTATAGGATGCCACTAGGTACACTGAGTGTTTGCTAGTATAATGGCTTAGTTATCATGAGTTGGAGTGTGCAATGCAGGCAGAGGTGCTGCAAATGTCTTTGCACTAGTGGGACTATAGCAAAGTCCAATAGCCACGTATAGGATGCCACTAGGTACACTGAGTGTTTGCTACTATAATGGCTTAGTTATCATGAGTTGGAGTGTGCAATGCAGGCAGACGCGCTCTGCAAATGTCTTTGCACTAATGGGACTATAGCAAAGTCCAATAGCCACGTATAGGATGCCACTAGGTACACTGAGTGTTTGCTACTATAATGGCTTAGTTATCATGAGTTGGAGTGTGCAATGCAGGCAGACGCGCTCTGCAAATGTCTTTGCACTAGTGGGACTATAGCAAAGTCCAATAGCCACGTATAGGATGCCACTAGGTACACTGAGTGTTTGCTAGTATAATGGCTTAGTTATCATGAGTTGGAGTGTGCAATGCAGGTAGACGTGCTGCAAATGTCTTTGCACTAGTGGGACTATAGCAAAGTCCAATAGCCACGTATAGGATGCCACTAGGTACACTGAGTGTTTGCTAGTATAATGGCTTAGTTATCATGAGTTGGAGTGTGCAATGCAGGTAGACGTGCTGCAAATGTCTTTGCACTAGTGGGACTATAGCAAAGTCCAATAGCCACGTTTAGGATGCCACTAGGTACACTGAGTGTTTGCTAGTATAATGGCTTAGTTATCATGAGTTGGAGTGTGCAGAGGACAGGAGGGTACAGTGCCAGGATTTTGGGGCTCTGGGTAGAGGAATGGATGCCTGCCTTTCTATCCCTCCTAATAGGGAAATGCAGGCAGGAAATCCCTGACCTTGGCTACACAGACGCTGGCGCTGTTTTCAGGACCTGTCACCTTAACTCTGACCCTGCCGGTTTGAGCCCTTAAAAGGACTGCTAGAAAGTGCTATCCCTAAGCTGTTCAGTGCTGTGTATGGAGCGCATACAGCAGTATCGGCGATAGGACAAAGGACGGAGCTGCGACAGTGATGTCTGACACCAAAGACGCAGAAGAGATAATGGCGTCCTGGAGGAAAATGTCCGTTTTTATAATGCAGGGACATGTGACATGGACATCCTATCACACATGCCGTTGCTTCTCTGGCTAAAAGTCCACTTAGCTGTGTGTGTGTCTGGGATTGGCTGACATGCTGGCCCGCCCCACAAGACGCGCGCGCTTAGGGAAGGAAGACAAGAAAAAAAAAAAAAAAAATGGCGATCGCCATTATAGAAACAGCAGTGATCTGAAGGCGCTGTTCACGCACACTATACACTGAAATGTCATAATAGTGTGAGTCACAGAGTGACTTACACTATTACAGCAAAAACCAAGCTAGGATTTAGCTGGTTTTTTGCTGCTAGAACCGTTGTCGAACGTTTCTAGAACTATCGAGCTTTTGCAAAAAGCTCGAGTTCTAGTTCGATCTAGAACATGCCCCAAAATCACTCGAGCCTAGAACTGGAGAACCACGAACCACGAACCGCGCTCAACTCTAATCCCAACAGAGCAGCTAATAATATGCTGGGATCCCAAAGGGTAAGAAAATTTGCTCAGCTCCTGCACATGGCCAGAGAGCACTAATGTGAGCCTGGTTTACGTTTAGTGGTCCACTCTTCTGTAGTTGGGAACTTTTTTTTTTTTTAAAAAAAAGCCGCATGTGACCTTATCTTGCAGCAATTCCATTTAACTGTATTGAACTGTACCGCATTTGTGACGGATCCGGCATTGCAGCAGAATACCGCTGATGTGAAGCCAGCCTTAACCCATTAGATCATGCTGTCAAACTCAGATCCCGAAAAATGAGAATGCTACTGGTCTCGGAAAATGGTGCTAAAACTGCAATTCATTTTTTTTTTTTTTTTAAAAAATAATATATTTTTAGCACTTAGATAATTTTAAAAATATACATGATTGGTATCTACAAACTCATACTGACCTAGGGAATCATATTACCAAGTCAGGTTTACCATATGGTGAAAAAAAAAATACCATATGGTAAATAAGAAAAACCAAAACAAAAACATGTGGAATTGCACTTTTTTTTGCAGTTTTACTGCACTTAGAATTTTTTTTAACGTTTTCCAGTATAATATGGAGCAGAGTGAATTGTGTCGATCAAACGTACAACTAGTCCCAAAAAAACCAAGCCCTAATATGGCTATATTAACAAAAAAATTACAAAGTTATGGCTCTTGGTAAAGGGGAGGAATAAACAAAAATGAAAAAAAAAATAATTGCCAAGGGGTGAATGGTTTAAAGAGGACCTTTTAGTAGATTGAGAATGTTAAACCAGGAACATCATGGAATAGTGAATGTAGAGCTAAGTGACACAAAGTTTTTATTTTTTAATGTCTCTTATCTGTTGCAGAGATATTAGCTTGTAAGGTTTAGGTCATAATTTATGTTACGTTGAAGAGGAGTTACAAGATTCTTCACTGGGGACAAGAGATGAGCAAACTCGCAGATATTCCGAATCGGCTGGTCCAAACGTATTAAAAAAAAATCCCCGGGTTTGGACTGGACTTAATAGCGAACATTTACCCGAATGCTAGTCTATGGGGACCTGAATATTGTGCTTTAAAATGGTGGTAGAATGGCTACAAGGATTAGTGCAGGAGCGTTATAATTATCGAGTCTCCTGCGAAGCTATAACACTACTTCCAGGGCCTCTCACAACCCTCATATGTGGCGCCCTGGACTAGCCAGTTCGTCACAGATAACACACAAACACCCCTACCATCATTAGACAGTAACATTAGCCAAACAAAAACCCTTGTTGCCTCCCTCCAGGGTCTGATGTCCACACCAGGTGGGGCGGAGCCAAGCGGTTGGCCCCACCCACCGATGAGTTCACAGACCTGGAGGCGGGAAAAGTGACAGTTCAGTGTTGGAGTTTGAAGCGAGAGGAGTAAACACTTGGGTGTCTGGGTTTGTGGCCCAGGCACTGACAGCAAGGTTGGCAGATGGTGGTGGCCGTCTGCAGGAGTGGTGAAGCAACGCGGAACCGTAGGACTGGGGTCGGGGCGTTGGCCCGCCGGTACCGACCGGGGAGCGAAGTGAAGCCAGCACACACAGGCAGAACCATCGGACCCCGACCAGGCTTGGAGCCGCCGACAATAGTCAAATCCGAGTGTGACCGGAACCCCAGGGGTTTCCTAACAGCTAAAGACCCGATAGAAGGCAACCGCCCACACCGTGAGGGTATACAGCTACCGCCTAAGGCTAGAGACCCAAAGGCCAGCTCCTGCGGGCAAACGGGCTCCTCCGGCACCCATACACCGGGGAGCGGACTACCGTTGGGGATCCATCGTAGTCAACACAGTACACTAAGGTGCAGAGAAAGACAGCCGCCATCACCTGTCTGGGGAGAGAGACACTGCAGCCGGCTGCGGGACCCGTCCATCCAGCCGTTTGGTTTACCGAGGACTTTGTGCATCTCTTGTTGAGTGAGTACACCCGTGCCATCCGGCACTGCGCCGCGCTGTCCCTGCAACCCTGCACCTCACGAACCCTGCCTCCCTGTCTCACCACCGGGCCCCGGGACCACCAACCCCTACCCACGGAGGGGGAAAACAACATCCCAGCTGCTCCCTACCATCGCTCCCGGGATCCCCGTCATCAGCAGCGGTGGTGCCCATCTTCACCACAACCCGTGGGTGGCGTCACGGACTAAATCCCCCAAACCAAACATCGTTTTCACTCACGGGCGAGGAGCGCCGCTTGAGTCCCCGGATCCGGCCCACCGCTCGAGCCACCGAGCAGCAGCAGCAGCGCCGGATCCGAGCGTTGGCGAGCGCGCAGCGGCGGCGGCGGCCTCCCCGCCCGAGACACTTACATATTCACTGCTTCCTCCACCCACCTTCAGTCCCGATGTCTGTGATTGGTTGTAGTCAGACCATGACCCCATCCTGTCTGACAGTGTGTGATTGCTTGGAATCACACACACTGTCTGCATCTCTATTGTGGTGTAAAAATAAATAAATAAATAAATTGGAGCAGGATCCCCTCATATTGTGATACCCAGCACAGATAAAGAATATGGCTACAGGATGCAGCCCCAGCCGTGTGCTTATCTTGGCTGTGTATCAAAATAAGCGTAATATTATGCGGGTTTTTTTTTTAATCAAGTAATTTTAAAAAAATGGTGTGGGGTCCCCCTTAATTTTGATACCCAGCCATACTAAAGTGTACACCTGAGTGGTTTCTTTTTGTATTTATTTCAATTAGGGTACTTTCACACTTGCGTTGTTTTCCTTCCGTTACAATCCGCCCTTTTGGAAAACAGCGGAATCCGTTAACGGATTCCGCTGTTTCCCATAGACTTGTATGGTTGACGGATTGTACCAAAAGGACCTGCGTTGCTTCCGCTGGGCGACGCTCCGTTGCTTCCGCCCAGTGGGAGGAACGCAGCATGTAACGTTGTTTTGAACAGCGGAATCCTCTGGTTTTCACTGCGCATGCTCTTTTTTTTTTTTTTAAATCAGAAACTTTATTTTGGCTTGCGGTGGCCGAACGTTCAGCTGAGCGCCCGCCCGCCGGCAAGTGACAGCGCTCAGCTAATTACCCTGCGGCCGGCTGCAGGGAGCAATCAGCTGATCACCCGGCGGCCGGCTGCAGGGAGCGATCAGCTGATCACCCGGCGGCCGGCTGCAGGGAGCGATCAGCTGATCACCCGGCGGCCGGCTGCAGGGAGCGATCAGCTGATCACCCGGCGGCCGGCTGCAGGGAGCGATCAGCTGATCACCCGGCGGCCGGCTGCAGGGAGCGATCAGCTGATCACCCGGCGGCCGGCTGCAGGGAGCGATCAGCTGATCACCCGGCGGCCGGCTGCAGGGAGCGATCAGCTGATCACCCGGCGGCCGGCTGCAGGGAGCGATCAGCTGATCACTCGGCAGCCGGCTACTGGGAGCGATCAGCTGATCACCCGGCGGCCGGCTGCAGGGAGCGATCAGCTGATCACTCGGCGGCCGGCTACTGGGAGCGATCAGCTGATCACCCGGCGGCCGGCTGCAGGGAGCGATCAGCTGATCGCCCGGCGGCCGGCTACTGGGAGCGATCAGCCGATCACCCGGCGGCTGGCTCCAGGGAGCGATCAGTTGATCACCCGGCGGCCGGCTGCAGGGAGCGATTAGCTGATCACCCGGCGGCCAGCTACTGGGAGCGATCAGCTGATCACCCGGCGGCCGGCTGCAGGGAGCGATCAGCCGATCACCCGGCGGCCGGCTCCAGGGAGCGATCAGCTGATCACCCGGCGGCCGGCTGCAGGGAGCGATCAGCTGATCACCTGGCGGCCGGCTGCAGACAGCGATCAGCTGATCACCCGGCGGCCGGCTGCAGGGAGCGATCAGCTGATTGTTCATAATAGTCTGCCGCCAGTAAAACTGTAAAAAAAAAAAAAAATCTAAACAGATTCCGTTGTTTTGCAGCATCCGTTGCATCTGTAGTGCCACTATATGCAACACATCCGTTGCATCCGTCACACAACGCAATGCAACGGATACCGTTCAACGCAAGTGTGAAACTAGCCTTAAAGGATTTTTTTGGTATTTATTTCTTTTCACTTACAGATTAGTAATACGGGTGGTCTCATAGACGCCTCTCATTATTAAGATAGAGCTTAGTGCAGCTGTGAGCTGTCATTAAACCCTTATACTACCCCGATTGCCATTGCACCAAGGCAATCGGAAAGAGTCGGGTAAAGTGCTGGGATTGTCTCATTTAATAAATGTGACAATTCTGGGCAGCTGCAGGCTGCTATTTTTAGGCTGGAGGCCAATAATCATGGGTCTCCCTAGCCTGAGAATACCAGCCCCCAGCTGTCGGCTTTATCATGGCTGGGTATCAAAATTGGGGACCGCTCACAATTTTTTAAAATTATTTATTTAAATATTTAAAACATAACTGCATGGGATCCCTCTTATTTTGATACACAGCCAAGATAAGCACATGACTGGGAACTGCGGCCTGTAGCCATATGCTTTATCTGGTCTATCATAATATGGTGGGACCCTACACCAATTTTTTTATTTTTTTTTTATTTTAACACCACTATAGAGATGCAGACAATGTGTTTGATTCTACGCGATCACAGACACTGTCACACAGAGTGGGGACGCGGTCTGACTGCAACCAATCAGAGACGACAGGACTACCGGTGGGCGGGGGAAACAAGTAATATGTATGAAGGTATTGAATGGCCCTGTAAGTAAAGTTACAGCCACGCGGGAGACTCGGTAAGTATAACGCTGCTGCTTTGTGTCCTATTT